>NC_137858.1:4812500-6012500 GCF_948465745.1 Chenopodium album
ATTAAGACTTTGATTGATTGCCATTGTTATGGAAGAAAAATAATTTGAATTTGACCGAGTATATTTTTTGTTTCCATTGAAAATCTTTGAATGGAGACATATGATATATAATTTTCCATGGAATTAATTGATGTAATTATGATATACTAATCTGAATTGATGGAGGGATTTGAAAAATCGTAGAAATTTATATGGAATTTTGAATAAAGAGAGGAAAATAACAGACGTGATTAAAAAAAAAAAAAAAAAAAAAAAACTAAGAATAGGAAGAAAAAAAAAATCCTTTAAAATTGGAGCCCTGTGCAAGGGGCTTGCTCTTCTACGAATCTAGCTTTGTTCGTTGAGTGCGCGAAGTGCAAAGAAGGCAGGCGTTTGAGATGTGGGGCTGCGTCGTTGGTGGTGGGTTTGTGGTGAGTGATCGAGTGGTGACAAGGACGGAGGTGGTGGTGAGTCAATGTTTGGTGTGATGAGTTGCAGTTTTTTGGGAAAGGGGAGCGGGGAGGTGGGGGAAGGGGAGGGAGTGGTGCCATGGTGGACTATGTGGTGGCTAGTGGTCTTGGTGGGGATCCAGGGAGGGAAGGGGGATGAGGGAATGGAGAAAGAGTTTTTTTTTTTATTTTTTTTATTATATACAACTTTATTTATTTTTTAAACTAAACTAATTTTATGTTGTTACATGTTTTTTTTTTGACGGAATGTTGTTACATGTTTAATAACTTGTAATATTAGGTTGAGCGACTGGTTAAATTAGGACTTGAGATTGGCGGATAAGGTATAAATTTCAGATTAATATAATATATAATCTAAAGTTGTAATTAATATTGGCGTATAAAACAGAGTTGAGAATAATCGTGACAAGTTTTCTTAAATATTAGTCAGTAAAATAAGTAAAGCAAGTATTTTAAGTCAATTCAAACACGTCAATACTGTTCTGCCAATCTGCTTACTTTTCCCCTCATCTTCCTTGTTCTCCTGTCAGGATATAACGCCATTATTGTGACAATCAATTAAACAAACACGTACTTAAAAAATGGGCATCACTACCATAAACTACTTGTCGATTTTGTTTGTGTTTCTTTTTTGGAGTATGTTAGTGTTCTCTCAACAATCTTCAACTCAGAAATCAATCATGCTCAACCTCCTTCAACTTATACAAGATCAACAATATTATGATGGTAATTATTATCCCATCCAATGGAATGCAAGCACAAACCCATGTACATGGGATGGTGTGATATGCACCAACAACTCTGTTACACAACTCCATCTCTTCTTCTCCTATGGACTACCTAACTCAAGTTTCTTATCTGTTGCATGCCAAATTCAATCACTCGAGGTTCTCGATGTTTCCTACAGCCATCTATATTCAATCCCAGATGAATTTATCACCATTTGTGGTAAACTTCCAAGGCTGAAATCCGTAAATTTTTGTGGGAATTCTATTGATGGTAATCTACCTTCTTTCAATGAAGGTGGTTTTACCAGCTTAAGGTCACTGGACTTGTCGGATAATTCATTGAATGGAAGCATTGGACCCAAGTTAGACTTTGGTCGTCTCAGCTCTCTTAATTTGTCCTACAATAATCTGTCTGGACCAATTCCAACCACGATGCAAAAATTCGGATTTGATGCTTTCGTTGGGAATAGTTACCTCTGTGGGTATCCATTAAACAGCTGCGGCGTTGCAGGAGGAGGAAATGACTCTTCCATTCAAGATGAAAAGAGAGGCAAAGATAGTTTTTATATAGGGTTGTACGTGAGTATAGGGCTTGGATTCTATTTCGGTTTTTGGGGAGTCTGTGGTACTCTCGCATTAAAACATTCTTGGAGACGTGCCTTCTTCAACTTTGTTGATAGAGCATGTAACAGAATATATGTCACTGTACTTATTTGTATCGCCAAATTTCAGAGGAAATTTCAGACTTAAAATTGTACTCGTAGTCTGTAGTTTCTCATCATTTTGGATTGAATATATAATTACGTATGTTTAAGTGGTCTTAGATAAAATAAAACAAAATTTCCTGGGATAGATGGTCTTTGGGTTGTTTCTGTTTCTGATTTTGTTGTAGGATTACTGCGTTATAATTAATTAACGAGATAATTGCTTATTACTCTCTTATATGCTGTACATACCTTTTTTTTCCCCTGAAAATCATGCAGAGTGCAAAATTGGAAGAAAAATGTGTATAATATGTCCTCCTCTAGATCTCTAGTCCCCTATGCTACAACAACAATCTGCTTTCTTAGTTTCTCACAGATCCTAAAGAAGGGTCCAGTAATAATTTCCCTACCATACGACCCTTACCAGATGAAAGGAGAAAGATAAAAATGGGGGTGGGGGATTTAAGGGAGCCCCACTCACAAAAACCGCAACTAGTAGGATTCAAACTCATTCTTACCACTACGTCAAATATTACTTGTATTCATAAAGCTACTACGTAGTAATTTATCATAAAATAGGTGGTATATAAAACTAAATCTTATACTTCGTACAATGTACAAAGTATATATATACGTACATGCATGTGATGTTACTATCAGATGGGGGCATGCAGTTACAAAATACTAATCAACGTGGAAAATGGTTTAGGAAAAGATAGATAGTCTAAATGTAATGTAGCACAATTCAGTCAATGCAACTTTAACAGGGAAAATCCAAGTCTTTGCCTGATTTTTCCAAGTCAATTCAACTTTTCAAACACGCCAATACTCTTGTCTTCACCTTCTTTCTTCCTCCCTTCTTTCACTCCTAACTCTGTTTTGCTCCTCTGTTCTAATTCTTCTTTCTTCATTCTTAATTCCTCACTTCAAACTCAACATTTTTATTCAACATGAAAATTGACAGCTTCACTTTCTTCTTCTTGTTCTTCTTTCTTTTCTTGAATTCGGTTTCTGCACAGCTATCTCCTACGCAGAAATCGTCCATGATCAACCTCTCCGACCACCTTCACAGCCAAGTGTCCTCTTTCTCATGGGATACTAGCAAAGAACCGTGTACATGGACCGGTGTGGCATGCAATAACCTCAACAGCTCTGTTGTCAAAATCTCTCTCTCTAGCTTGAAACTCACCAATTCTAGTTTCTTACCTATTGCATGCCAGATTTCATCTTTGGAGGTTCTTGATGTTTCCAAAAACCTCTTTTATTGTCTTTCGATTTTCGACTCCTAGCACTACTTAGAGCCTGTTCACATCTACTGAACTCAGCTGAACTGAACTGAACTGACTGGAGCTGAACTAAACTGAACTGAGCTGAACTGAATATTTTATGTCAGAGGGAAATTAAGAGCTGAACTGAACTGAACTGAACTGATTGAACTGAACTGATTAGAGCTGAACTGAACTGAACTGAATTGAAATTAAGTAAATGTGAACAGGCCCTTAGAGGTGCCAATTCGATTATCCTCTAGTATTGGTGCAACTACTCAAAAAACCACTTGTCAAAAATAACTACTCGTACAAGAAACCAGGAGTGTGGATATACAGATACACTAGTCTACTACGAGTATACTAGAAGATATAATGAGAATACAATACATGAGCCCAAGTATAAGATTTTTCAAAGTATGTTTCTCATTTATTTCAAGTCAATCCAAGTCAATTCATCCTTTAAAACACGGCAATACTGTTAGTTCATTCGTTCTGCCTTTGCTTATCTTCATTCATCTCCCTTTTCTCAGTCTCAATATTTTTTATATAACGCCATTGTCACAGTCGATGAAACAAACACGTAGTTGAAAATGGGCATTGCCATGAACTACTCGTCGCTTTTGTTTGTGTTTCTTTTGTGGAGTATGTTAGTGTTTTCTCAACAATCTTCAACTCAGAAATCAGTCATGCTCAACCTCTTTCACTTTCTCCATAATCCACAAAATTATGCTTCTGTTTATTATTATAACTCTCCCAAATGGAATGCAAGCACAAACCCATGTAGGTGGGAAGGTGTGATATGCACCAACAACTCTGTTACCCAACTCGATCTCACCTACTACAACTACTACATCAGAAATTCAAGTGTTATATCAATTGCATGCCAAATTCAATCACTGCAAGTTCTTGATGTTTCCGACAACTATCTACATTCAATCCCAGATGATTTTTTAACCATATGTGGCAAACTTCCAAGGCTGAAATCAGTAAATTTTAGTCTGAATTCTATTTCTGGAAATTTACCTTTCAATAAAGGTGGTTTTACCAGCTTAGAGTCCCTCGACTTGTCTGATAATGCACTGAATGGAAGCATTGAAGCGCAGTTTGATGGGTTGGTGGCCCTCAAAAGCTTGAACCTTAGAAATAATCTATTGACCGGGTCAATTCCTAGCAATCTTATTGGAAATTTGAAGGGGTTACAAGAAGTTGATTTGTCATACAATAATTTTCAAGGCAGAATTCAAGAGCAGTTTGTTAATTGCAACAACCTGAGATATCTTGATCTCTCTTACAATGAGTTGACAGGTACGATCCCTGCTGATCTTGGTTTGTGTCAGGAGTTGTTGTCTTTAAACTTGGCGGAAAACAGGTTATCTGGTCAACTGCCAAAAGAATTGGGTGATCTGAAGCAGCTTCAAGTGTTGAATCTTGAGTTCAATGGCTTTGTTGGTAACAAATTAAGTGGTTTAATGATCCCTCCTTTTATTGTAAACTTGACTAACCTTAAAAATCTAGATTTTTCAGACAACAATTTAAGTGGTTCAATCCCTCCTATTATCTTTAACTTGACTAACCTTGAAAACCTGGATTTGTCAAACAATAATTTTAATGGTTCAATCTCCCCTTCTATCTCAAACTTGACTAACCTTGGATATCTAGATTTGTCAGGCAACGAGTTAAGTGGTTTAATACCCACAAAAATTGGTAACTTACATTCTTTGATTGAACTTCACTTGAGCAATAATCTTCTCGTTGGAAAAATTCCTCTCATGCCCCAAAAATTACAGATTCTGGACCTCTCCTCCAACAAACTTTCAGGTAATAACATCTCAACATAATTTATATTGGATTTCCTGCTATGCCACCTTTAGTGCTTGTTAATGTCTACTACAACCTTTTATATTCATGAATTTAACTGGGTTGTTTATTTCAGGCAATATTCCAGATACCCTTAAAGGCATGTCACAGCTCTCAAATTTGAACTTAGCAAGCAACGCATTGTCAGGGGATATACCCTCTCAACTCGGGTTTGGTCGTCTCAGCTATCTTGATTTGTCCAACAACAACCTATCTGGACCAATCCCAATTACGATACAAATATTTGGATATAATCGTTTTGCCGGGAACGCTAACCTCTGTGGGTATCCAGTAACAAACAGCTGTGACATTGCGGAAGGAGAAGATGACCCATCCATACAAGAAGAAAATGAAGGCAAAGATAACTTTTATATAGGTCTGTACGTGAGTATAGGGATTGGATTCTACCTTGGATTTTGGGGAGTTTTTGGCACTCTCGTATTAAAACATTCTTGGAGATATGCCTTTTTCAACTTCATTGACACCGTTTATAACAGAATCTATGTAACTATAGCTATTTATGTCGCCAGATTTCAGAGGAATTCTCTGACATAAAATTGTAGTCTGTAGTTTCTCATCAGCTCTTCATTTTGGATGCAGCTACGTATGTTTTCGTGATTCATATTAATAATAATGTACCAACTTTTTATCGAGCTTGTTAAGTTTTATTTCCACCAAGTCTTGGACTAATGAAGAAGTAAATTTGACAGCATAGATGATCTTTGTTTCCTCTGTAATTTATGAGCTGATTTCGTGATTTTAACCAGTTCCCACTTACTTCCCAGATATTAGTTGAACATTTACTATTTCAGAGATCGATTTACGAAGTATATTTTTTTCTTGACCCGCTCCACATACTAATAATTTCATGGCCCGACCAATGTGGAACTCTTCAAAAGCGTGTAAATAATTACAATAATGATTTCAAAGTGTACAAATTTTGTAACTGCACCATACAAGAAGTAACCTCTGAAGTCTTTGCCCTTATACTTAAAAGTCAATCCAAGAATATTCAACGGTTCAACCTGTCAAATACGTCTACACATACTATTCTGCATGCCTTCTCTTTAATTTCCTCATCTGCATTCTCTCACTCTCACTGTATTAGCCATTGTCATTACTTGTTTTCTACCTACATACCACACACTTTTAAGTATGGAAACAAACATGAAAATATACGTCACCATAAATTTGTTCATTTTGATCTTGTATCTTTTCTCGAGTCCATTATTAGTTTTTTCTCATATATCTCCAACACAGAAATCTACCATGATTTCTCTATTCAAACTTCTCCCGGATGACAAACCCTTTATCAATTGGGAGCCTAGCACAGACCCATGTAGTTCATGGAGAGGTGTAACATGCACCAACAACTCTGTTACTCAACTCGATTTCTCTGAAATTTTTATCACCAATTCAAGTGTTATATCAGTTGCATGCCAAATTGAGTCACTACAAGTTCTTAATATTTCTCAATCATATCTAAGTTCAATCCCAGATGATTTTTTCTCAAGTTGTGGCAAACTTCCAAGTCTGAAATCGGTAAATTTCTCTCAAAACAAACTTTATGGTAATCTAGCATCTTTTAGAAATGGTGGTTTTGCCAACATAGAGTCCTTGGACATGTCTTCTAATTTACTGTATGGAAGCATTGGGAAGCATTTAAATGGATTGGTGGCTCTCAGAAGCTTGAAACTTAGCTCGAATAACTTGGCCGGGTCATTTCCTAGCAATCTTTTTGGAAATTTGAAGGGGTTACAAGAAGTTGATTTGTCATACAATTATTTCCAAGGCAGAATTCCAGCAGAGCAGTTTCCTCATTGCAACAACCTGAGGTATCTTGATCTCTCTTACAATAAGTTGACAGGTACGATCCCTGCTGAACTTGGTTTATGTCAGGAGTTGTTGTCTTTGAACTTGGCCAAAAACAGGTTATCTGGTGAACTGCCTGCAGAATTGGGTAATCTGAAGCAGCTTCAAGTGTTGAACCTTAAGATGAATAGCTTTGTTGGAAACATACCTCATGAATTCACACAGCTGTTTAGCTTGAACCGCCTAAGTATGAGCTGGAACTCGCTAAGTGGATTAATCCCACCTTTTATCTCAAACTTGAGTAACCTTGAAAACCTGGATTTGTCAAACAACAAATTAAGTGGTTCAATCCCTCCTATCTTTAACTTGACTAACCTTGAACACCTGGATTTGTCAAACAACAAGTTAAGTGGTTTAATCCCATCTTTTATCTTTAACTTGACTAACCTTAGAAACCTGGATTTGTCAAGCAACAAGTTAAGTGGTTTAATCCCTCATTTTATCTTTAACTTGAATAACCTTTTATACTTGGATTTGTCGAGCAACAATTTAAGTGGCTCAATTCCCTCTTCTATCTCAAACTTGCCAAACCTTGAACACTTAGATTTCTCAAACAACAATATAAGTGGTTTGATACCCAAAAACATTGGTAACTTGAATTCCCTTGTTGAAATCCAGTTAGGAAACAACTATCTTAGCGGAGATATTCCTCCCATGCCTCTAAATTCAGCATATGCTCTGAATCTCAGTAACAATCTTTTCCAAGGAAGAATCTCACCATCACTTTTTAAACAGAATTTTCTGAAATTATTGGATCTCTCCAACAACAGATTTTCTGGTAATATTCCAATCTTTTCTTTTACTGAAATGTCGTGTTCAATATTGTTGCTATTGCTGCATACATATCTTCTCTAACTCTCATAATCATCATACAACTTCAGGAACCATTCCAGCACCTATTGAAGACATGCAACTCACGTATTTGAACTTATCAGGCAACGAGCTGTCAGGGAACATCCCCTCAATGCTCGGGTCAGAGAGACTACTGAGTTACCTTGATTTGTCATATAATAATCTGTCTGGCCCGATTCCATCAACGCTGCAGAAATTCAAATTGAAAGCTTTTGTAGGCAATCTTGAGCTTTGTGGACAACCAGTTACAACCAGCTGCGGTATTGTGGAAGGAGGAGATAGCTCATCGAAAAGAAAAGAAGCTGAAAACAAACACTTCTATATAGGGTTGTACGTGAGTATGGGGCTTGGATTCTACTTTGGATTTTGGGGTGTCTGTGGTACTCTTGCATTAAAACATACTTGGAGATACGCCTTCTTCAACTTCATTGACAGCTTATATAACAGAATATATGTAACTATAGCTATTTATGTTGCCAGATTTCAGAGGAGGTCACTGACATAAATAAAGCAGTCCATTAATCTGTACTTTATCAGCTCTTCATCTTAGATGCAAGATGCAATTATGCAATAAAATTATGTTTCATTGATTTTCAGTGTACCACACCACCTACTTCGCTAGATTAAGTTTGGATATATGTATCCAATTTGCCTGGGGTAGATCAGTTTGACAGTTTGTTCATTAAATTTGTCACAGCATTGAGTGATCAGAGTTTCCCGTAAGCACGGACACATTCTACACTATAAAATATGTCAAAAGAAATGCATACAAATGGAAGAAAAATGGGTAGTCCAATATATCCTCCCCTGTGCCTTACCCGGCAGAAGGAGAAGGAACTTCAACCCCCTTCAATTATGGGTAAAAGAAACTAACATCCAGTTAAAAAATCGATAAAATAAGTTAAAAATTCATAAATACAGGAAGTAATCAGACTAATTCTTATACACCGTACAAAGTATATAAATACGTAAATGCATGTGATGTTACTATCAGATGGGGTCATGCAGTTACAAAATACTAATCAACGTGGAAAATGGTTTAGGAAAAGATAGATAGCCTAAATGTAATGTAGCACAATTCAGTCAATGCAACTTTAACAGGGAAAATCCAAGTCTTTGCCTGATTTTTCCAAGTCAATTCAACTTTTCAAACACGCCAATACTCTTGTCTTCTCCTTACCTCTTCTCCTTCTCTCACTCTTACCTCTGTCTTGCTCCTCTGTTCTGATTCTTCTTTCTTCATTCTTAATTCCTCCCTTCAAACACTAACATATTTATCCAACATGAAAATTGACAGCTTCACTTTCTTCTTCTTCTTCTTCTTTCTTTTCTTGAATTCGGTTTCTGCACAGCTATCTCCCACGCAGAAATCGTCCATGATCAACCTCTCCGACCACCTTCACAGCCAAGTGTCCTCTTTCTCATGGGATACTAGCAAAGACCCGTGTACATGGACCGGTGTGGCATGCAATAACCTCAACAGCTCTGTTGTCAAAATCTCTCTCTCTAGCTTGAAACTCACCAATTCCAGTTTCTTACCTATTGTATGCCAAATTTCATCTTTGGAGGTTCTTGATGTTTCCAAAAACCTCCTAAACTCAATCCCAGGTGAGTTTTTATCGAGCTGTGGCGATATTTCTACGCTTAAATCAGTTAATTTCAGCTGGAACAGAGTTTCTGGTTCTCTGCCTTCTTTTGAGAATGGCTTTACCAATTTAGAAGCCCTGGATTTATCTCAGAATTCGCTGAGTGGATCCATTGGGACGCAATTAAATGCGTTGGTGAGTCTCAAAAGCTTAAACCTTAGCTCAAATAGTTTCATTGGGTCCATTCCAACAAACTTCGGAGAAGTCAAGGGGTTAGAGCAACTTCAATTATCAGCCAACAAATTTCAAGGCACTATACCAGAAGAGCTTGCTGATTACAGAAATCTGACCGTTCTTGATCTTAGTTTGAACCAGCTCGACGGTATGATTCCTAATAGAATTCAGGAGCTCCCAAAGTTGGAAGTGCTAGTGTTATCGGGTAACAATCTAAGCGGGGAGGTCCCCGACATTTTTTCCAATAACACAAGACTACAGAGATTTGCAGCCAATCGGAACAGTTTTCATGGCAGTATACCATCTGGGATTACAAGGTTTTTGAAGAACTTGGACCTAAGTTATAATAACTTAGGTGGGTCAATACCAAATGATCTATTGTCACAACCAAACTTGCAGACAGTTGATCTCTCTTACAATAGGTTGATTGGAACGATACCTGGGAATGTTTCTTCAAGTTTGGTTAGGCTGAGATTGGGAGGCAATTTACTGCATGGAACAATTCTGCCAATCAATTTCAGTGATCTTCAGAGTTTGGTATATTTGGAGCTGGAAAACAACACCTTGAATGGAACAATACCTGTTGATCTTTGCTCATGTCACAAGTTAAGCTTGTTGAACTTGGCTGATAACAAACTGTCTGGGAATTTGCCAACAGAATTGCGGAATTTGAAGCAGCTTCAAGTTTTGAGTCTTCAGCTCAACAACTTTGTTGGCAATATTCCTAGTGAAATCACCCAGCTATCCAAGTTGACAAGCCTAAATATCAGCTGGAACTCGCTTAGCGGTCCAATCCCTCCTTCCATCTCAAACTTGGGAAAACTTGGATACCTGCATTTGCAGGAGAACAATTTCAGTGGTCCAATACCAGAAAACATTGGCAACTTGAATTCGCTGATTGAACTCCAGCTTGGGAAAAACCATCTCAGTGGGAAGATTCCTCCAATGCCCCGAAATTTACAGTATTCTCTGAACCTCAGCCACAATTTATTTGAAGGGCGAATCCCCGAAGCATCACTTGATCTGATGACTTCCGTGGAGATTTTGGATCTCTCCAACAACAGATTTTCTGGTGAGATTCCAGACTTTCTAACTAGAATGGTGAGCTTAACATGGTTGTTACTTGACAATAACAATCTCTCTGGAGTTATTCCAAAATTTCGTAACACTGTCATTGTAGATACCATAGGAAATTCAGGTCTTTCTTATCCACCACCAGATAGGCCAAACACCAACCACCAGAAAATGTCAATTGCTGTCAAAATTGCAGTGGTAGTTAGTGCAGCTCTCTTTGGTGGTTTGATCGCGATTCTTGGGGTTTTTCTCTCAATGCGACTACTTTACAAGGTTCATGATATAGATGTTCAGTCAAGACAACCGGATCTTCCTGTCCCTCTGGCTATAGAAAGTCACATCTTGACAACCAACAGCACCCATAAATCAAACATTGATTTTACTAAAGCCATGGAAGCAGTATCAAACCCATTAAATCTTGTCTTGAAGACCAAATTTTCGACCTACTACAAAGCAGTCATGCCCTCAGGAGTAAGCTATTTTGTCAAGAAACTCAACTGCACCGACAGGATTTTCCAACCGAGCAACCAGGGAAGCTTTGGGCAGGAGCTAGAGGCTCTAGGGAAGCTGAGCAGTTCAAACATCATGACTCCTCTAGCTTATACACTGGCTGCAGATAGTGCTTTTCTCATCTATGAAATGTCATTCAAAGGGACTTTGTTTGATTCCCTACATAGAAGTTCAGGAACTCTTTTAGATTGGGTGAGTAGGTGTAGTATAGCAGTCGGGGTGGCTCAAGGCCTGGCCTCTCTCCATGGATGTTCGACCGGTCCAGTTCTGCTTTTTGACCTCTCAAGCAAAACTGTCTTGCTCAAGTCATCAAAGGAGCCGCAGATTGGAGATATCGAGCTTTGTAAGGTGATTGACCCCTCAAAGAGCGCTAGCAGCCTATCAGCCGTGGCAGGTTCTGTTGGCTACATCCCACCAGGTATGAAATCTATATATTATTCAGTCTTTCCATCTTAAATTACCTAGGTTATGCATTTTTTTTTTTTTTTGCTTTAATATGTTTTTAATTGGACTTTACTTTCTGTTTTGGTTGATTTCCTAAAATTCAAACTGTAACTTTCTCGGGTTTACAGAATATGCTTACACAATGCGGGTGACACTGGCGGGAAATGTCTACAGCTTTGGGGTGATTCTGCTAGAGCTTCTAACAGGAAAGCAAGCAGTTAGTGAGGGGACAGAATTGGCTAAGTGGGTTCTCAGAAATTCAACACAGCCACAAAAATGGGATCGGATTCTCGACTTCAGAGTCAGTCGGACATCACCATCAGTAAGAAGCCAGATGCTAGCAGTACTAAAAATTGCTCTGGCTTGCATTAACGCCTCATCAGAGGCAAGGCCAAAGATGAAGAGTGTGCTAAGGATGCTGTTGAATGCAAGATGACCACAGCCTAGAAGAAGATGGGTTAATAACTATAGAATGTCAATTTTGAATTAGCCAAGAAATTAAGACGGCCTTGGTAATGGCTTTTAAAATATACGTAGCTATCTGTACGCATCTATCACCAAATTCTTTTTAATGTGTTTTTTAGAAATGAAAGGATAAACAGAAATCCCTATCACAGCAATAAGAACTGCTTCATATATGCAATGAATTCTCTTTAACAGATGATCATATATTGTTTGCAGAATATTCTTCATTTAAACAGTAGATCATAAGATACATACTCAGCAAAAAATGTACCAGATACTTCAAAAACCACAGGCGCAAAAAGTGGAACAGGGTATTTAACGAGTCTTGTTAATATATAGAAGCACATTTTGCAATCTGTAACAACATTACTTGCTGACAAAAAAGGAATTTCAATGGGAAGTAGGAACTTTTGAATCAAGGTAGCCATTATATTAGACATTATTTGTCAATAGTTCCTATGGTTAAATATCACAAATAGTGCTAGAACTATAAAAAGACAATGATACATGAAACAGATTTGACAATGATGGTGGACAAACAACAATCCAGACGTCTCAGGATTCATAGGAGACCAGCAGTGGAGAAAAACACAAGACAGGGAATTTTTTCAAAAAAAATTCCAGCAGTAATCCAGTAATAAGCTTATAATGTATACTAAAATCTCCACATGGGTTACCAGCACTTGTAATTTGGGAAGCATCATTTGAGGAATGAATATCTCAACACTTGGAAGTTATGTATTAAATTCAGAAGGGAGTAAACTATAGTGTCAGATCCTTAGGATCCTCAATAATTTGAGCTAGAGTTTGCAAGAAAGCAGCAAGATCAGCACCATATATAACACGATGATCAGCAGTAACATTCACCTGCATCTGGTTCTTCATGCCTATTCGACCATCTTTACTGGCAACGACATTTGGTTGAGATGCACCAACAGCCATTATTGCTCCCTGGAATATTAAGTTCACAAATGAAAATTCAATCAGTTCTGCTTCCAATGTTAAACCTTTGAGATAAATGTATTATTTTATTTAAAAAAGGGCATCCATTTCAAAGAACTTACAGTTCCGGGTGGAAGAATAGCATCGAAGCGGTCCACACCAAACATTCCAAGATTAGATAAAGTGAAAGTACCTGAGTAAATTACCAGTATCACAATGAGAATCTCAAGATTACAAGAATAATAAATTTCTCAGATGCTTGGATATACAAGATGTACATTGTACATTAAAGACATAGATTACTGCAATCTGCAAAGCAAAGAGAGAAAAAAAAAAAAAAAAAAAAAAAAAACACTTTCATAAATGTCCTGAAATAGCAAAGAGCCTAGCCTCGAGTCCACTATGAAACTACAATGCTTTCTAAATACCTGGATCATCAAATGCCAATTGACCACCAAATTCCACCATACAAATTCAAACTTGCACCACTTGAGAAATGAAGTTCAAGACATGTGTAAGAAAACGAAATCTGAATTTACTACTCTAAAGTGTATTTGATAACACCATCCACTCCAAAGGAGAATAAATAATCTATTGAATGCTTACCAATCCCTTTTTATCTGCATGTTCAACTTGTTCATACATTATCATTATCACATTGCAGCTTCATGAAAAAAAAGGGGAAAAGATGGGCTTCAGAATTTTAGAGAACAATGTTTTAAAAATTTAGATACTATCATCCACTCCAAAGGAGAATAAATAATCTATTGAATGCTTACCAATCCCTTTTTATCTGCATGTTCAACTTGTTCATACATTATCATTATCACATTGCAGCTTCATGAAAAAAAAGGGGAAAAGATGGGCTTCAGAATTTTAGAGAACAATGTTTTAAAAATTTAGATACTATCTTATACAACATGACCCCCCAAGCAACAAGTAGGCCTCCCAATGCTTGAATGAGATGCCTCTGGACCAAGTCGGCCTCCCGAGGCCCTTTGGAGTCCCCAAGAAACACCTCGATGTATAATCTTGTAGGGTCAAAAACTATTCTCTAGAAGCCAAAATTGAAGGATATAATACACACTATCCGACCAATTATTGAATCATAGGGCATACATATGAAGCCACATATTGTTAATTTGAACCATGTACGTTCATTAGTTGGTCAATAAAGGCCCAAGGTGACCTTTTGGCTTTTGCCAATGTTTAGAGGTGTCCAATAAAACGGCCATAATTATTGTTTGAAGGCAAAGTAGATGGTTTATTCTGGATCCCAAAAAGTCCAAATTTGTCCCAAAACAATCCACAATTTTGACCAATTTCAGGGTTTCGGTATCGAATAGTTTCGGGATCATAGGGGATGCCATCTGGAGATCATATAATGTTGTTTGAAACCTATAGTCTTGTGGTGAATTTGTATTGATGAATAGGGCGTAAGCTTTAAACTACTAAATTGGCCGTTTAAAGGCAAAGCGGATGGTTCTAACCACCCAAATGGACTACATGGGTGTTGTGGTGTCTATGAGAGCAACCCCAACACGTTTCCTCTACGGGTCCGAAATAGTCTAAAATTGTCCAAAATTGAAGGCTATAACCCACGCTTCCGAGACAAGTTTGGGCAATTTTTCCAAAATTGAACTGAATGTGTGGGGTGTTCCTTGGGGTCATATAAGTTGGTTTGCAACCATAAGAGTCCTATGAATAGGTCTATAAAGTCCTAGGAATGAGTTTGTTTTGGTATTGTGATAAGTTTGGTATTTTGTTGCATTGGCAGTGAGTAGCCAGAAAAGATGGTTTGTTATACAAGTATACGATCTTCATTGGTGTTTTTTTATTATTCCGAAACTCATTATTACAAATGAGGGATGTCACACAATCCAATCAAAAACAAAATTAAAACTGCTGACCAAATTTCTTGCCTAATTGGCTAATCATGTCGTCCAAATCATCTGGTAGACTACATGCAGAGTAATGTGACCCTCTCATAGTCTCATCAAGAAATACAATCTTGGGAAAATATAACAGATTGTCAACAATAGAGTAATAGACCCTAAATTCATTTGTTCAAAAGGGGATGCATTATAAGAAGACTGCTAGACTGTGTGCAGAGTAATGTGACCGAGTACCTGTACTATATTCTTGAGGTTGCAACTGCTTGGCCCGAGCCTTGTCAACCAACTCCTTCCACTTTCTTGAAAGTGTGTAGATATCAACCTATGAAAAAAATTTACAAAAACAATTAGATACATTGACAGTTTCAACAAAACTGCTAATTAAATTAGTAACTAGCAAAACTATCACCACCCTTCAACCAAAAATAAAATAGTAATGATGATCAGGAATTGAACCTTATCAGCATCTTGGAGCACTGGGGTAAGCAATCCACCATCCATCGCCACAGCAACCGCAATATTAATATGGCTATTGTAAGTAAAACTTTTTCCATCTCTACAGCTTGAATTCACCACAGGATGCTTAACTAATGCCAAAGCTGTAGCCTTTGCTAACAATGCCGTCATTGTCACCCCCTTCGACTTCAACTAATCATTCATTCATTCATATAAAAAACAAACATTCAGTGATTCACTCCCCACTGATCAATCAATTAAACCAAGGATTATTCAGGTTAAAATACCAAAACAGTGATCACACCATCTTATTTATGGTCTTTAGAATTAACATAAAGAGAACAATTCATCCCATAATTCAGTCAATTAATTATCTTCAAACTAAACATAACATCTGATCAAAGCTTATTATTCCTCTAGTCAATCAACTAAACATATAATTTGTTCCACTAACAATCAAAATGACATTTGCAATATTTTCAAGCTGTAATTCATTCAATACCAATCATTCCATTAAGATTAAAACATCAAACTAAAACCTAACAATAAAATTAATCAAATTATGATCAAATTGAAAACTAACCTTCTTGTACAAAGCATCAAGAGCATCAGTAGTAATAGTATACCCAACCCTAAATGTAGGCACACCAAGACTCTCCACCATATTCCTACTCACAGCATTCTGCATTGTCGTAAACGGCACCGTTTTCCCTAACTCCACCGTCTTCGCCACCGGAGCATCCTTCGAAACAACCTTCTCAGCTGCAGCCGCCGCCGCCGCCTCGACATCCTTAGCAACAATCCTCCCTTGCGGCCCACTCCCAACCACACTCCTCAAATCAACCCCTAATTCCTTCCCCAATTTCTTCGCATACGGCGACGCCACCACTCTCTTCCCTCCCTCCGACGCCGGATGAGTCGAAACACTCAATCCTCCCTCCTTCACCACCGGAGCTTTGACACTCTCCCTAATTTCCACTACCGGAGCTCCGCTTGATGGCGGAGACTCCGAAGAACTAGAAGCAGGAGGAGAAGCATTCGTAGCCTTAGCAATGGCATCAGCGATTTCGGCTTCGGACTCAGCAAGAAGAGCAATGGCGGACCCAACAGGAGCAGAAGACCCTTCATCAACAATAATCTTAGCGAGGAACCCATCATAGAAGGTTTCAACATCCATGTCAGCTTTATCAGATTCAACAACAACAACGGAATCGCCCTTTGAGAGCTTGTCGCCTTCAGATTTAATCCAAGAGACGATTTTGCCCTCAGTCATGGTGGAGGAGAGTGCAGGCATGAAGATTTCGCGGATTTTGGCCCGGATTCGGGTTGCGGGTCGGGTTGCGAGGAGGTGGGTGGGGTGACGTTGAGTGTGGCGGAGAGAATGGGATGATGGGAGGAATGTTGTGGTTTTGAGATTTAGGAGGTTCGCCATTGTTGAAAGCTCTGTAATTCTTACTCTGTTTTTTTTTAGTGTGATCAGAGAAGAGAGAGAAAGAGAATGAAGGGAGTGAAGAGAGTGTTGTAGTTGGTTTGACAGAGCCTCGATTACATCGAAGAGAAATAGCAGGGGAAAGAAGAGTTGAGCGAAAATTGAACTAACTTTCACCTGTTTTTGATCATTCTTGTTATTGCCGGAGCGAAAATCTTTTTTTTTGCAAATTGTGTTATTTTTCAATTAATTATACTTTGGTATATTAATGCTAATAAGTATGGAGTAATGAGTCATGTAAATATGTAATAAGTCGTTATAAATTTTAATTATAAGTTATGTGGATGTCAACTAGCTTAGTTGGTTAAAGTCTTGAAGGTAATACCTAAAACATGTGATTAAATCTCTGCTAGATTACTATTTGTAACTCTCTTTATACTTGGGAAACTTATAAATTTGTAGAATTTTAGGAAGTGTATGTGAATATGTCTATACGAGCATAACATATTAGGTGGTTAAGGTTTTGGCACAATTCATTCATTTGTGTTAGTCTTACAACATTAGGTGATTAAGGTTTTGACATGCAATTCATTCATATGTGTAATTCTACCTTTTGATGTTGATTTTGTAAAGAGTAAATTTTTTTTTTAGGGAAGTCTCAATTTGCGAGTTACTAATTTTGTAAAATTAGAATGTTTTGAACACACTTGGGCAAGTAGGAAGTGTTCAAGGTAAACATAAGACCTAGAAAGTTGATACATAGTCTATTATGAGTATTTGGAGAGCATATAAAGTTTGAGTTCCTAATTGATTTCTAGACATGAAAAGATTGTCTTGCACCAAATTACAAGATCAACATTCAAACTATAATCAAAATCAGTGAACCTGATTTCAAATCCAACCTTCTAGACTAACAATGATAGTTTTTACATAATAAATTTATTGACAATTGACAACAAAATATAAAGACGATTATGAATAAATTAAGTCAATCCAAACAACCTGATTGCCACCTCTAAATACGCTTAAAAAAAAACCGTCAGTCATTCGCACACCTCCCTTTGCCAACTGCCACCGGTAGTGCAAAGACTCCAAACTAAGACCAAAACCATCTTCTTCTTATCTTGTTAGCGGGCGAAGTGAGAAAATGTTGAGCATTGCAGCGCCCATCTTACACTTCCACACACCTCTCTCTTTCCCTCACAATAACAAATGGAGCACCAAATCACCATTGAAATACAAGAAACTCCAAGTATTTTCCTCAATTTCTTCAAATACCCAAACAATTGCTGAGAAGGTTTCTTCAATTCCTGAAAATTTAGCAAAAACTAAGGAAAGGGTATTCCTTTTGGATGTAAACCCTATTTGCTACAAGGGGAGTTCACCCAGTTTACAATCTTTTGCTCATTGGATTTCTCTCTTCTTTTCTGAAGTCAGCCTTAATCATCCTGTTATTGCTGTAATTTTTTCTATCCTAATCTCTTTGGTTGATTCTTCTGCTGTACTGATTTTGAGCTGAGATGAATATTTTGGAATTTTGATGTTTAAATATCAATGTTATGATAATAGGGTTGAGTTTGAGATTGTGGATATGAATTTCAATTTCAGAATTTTGGTAGAAAAGAGTTGAATTGATTGTTTTTTCAAGTTCATTTAATTGGTTAATGTACTTTCTTATGTAATCTTTGTTGCATATGAGTTTTGAGAATTATCAGATAATATGCTTCCCCAAAGAAATGTAGTGTGGCTGCTGAATTTAATAGGAAAGGCATGAATGAAGGATGATGGGAGAGTGCTAAGAATAATTTTTATCATTGAAGGGGAGTTGCTAGTTGAATTTGAGAGCTTTAGGTAGAAATTTCATTGAGTATGATTTTTATTGAAACCTAAAAAGTTGGTGTGCCTTAATATGTAATTTCCAAGTCCAATGCTCCTACTTTTGTTTGGGCCACGGCGGCCAGTGTTCCTATCGGAATTTGTGGGAAGTATGCACCAATGTTTTACGGAATACCCCTTTTTTTTTTTAATTTTTTTTTTTATGTTACTTGCATAATAGATTGTGTTTCAACCAGCATTGATCAATGCGCTCTTAAATTTGAAGGAAGGGAGTGGATATTTATTTTAAGCTTGTTTTTATAGATGAATATGATTCATGTAAGGTATATCTTGCTAAATTTGACTTTTGTTGCTAGACTAGATTGCTTTCATTTGTATAAATTTAAGCCAGTAGCTAAGCTGCTACGGCTTATGTAGAAGTGTAAGAAATAGAACAAGAATATGTTTACTATGAAATGTAAATTTCGTTGCCTATTAGTCTTATAATGTCTCCATCAAAGGATGGGTTATGCTACACGAGTCAATTTAATATTTCGATGGATGCTGTGTAAAAGTTCAGATTTATTTTGGATCTTGGTTCAAGAAACCTGGATTGTTGACTGTTAGTTGTATTGGATTCATTGGTTGCCTTAAATTCAAAATATGCCAATTGATGAAACATGTCCTTCTAACTTATAAAAGGGTTAGAGGTGAATGTAATCATTTGTTTGACTGAAATTTTCATATAGTTAGTTTAAGCATTAACTTACTTCCTCTATCTTACAATGTTTACTTAATAGTGCTCCTTTTTGGGATGTCAAATGATTTGCCCATCCACTTAATTTAGTTTCTCCAAAAGATGAAACTTTTTACTGATTGATTATATGCAAGGGAGCTTATAATTTTTATATTACTATCTATAGCAAAGAGTAATCATGGATTAAAAATTGTACATTCATGAATCTCAATGTCCCAATTTGGTGGTGTTTAACTGTATGATATGATTTTGTATGTCAACCGAACAATAGGCTGAGTTGTAAATGCTATGAAATATTGAAGAGAGACTGAAGTGAAGGATGGGCGAAATACAACTAAGAATAAAGTTTTACGGAGTTTTGTAGAAGAAAAGAGTTTTATTATCTTGGGGATGGTCTTATACAAAAAAGGTGGGCTTGAATATAAGGAAATGGGTATGCTACTTAGTACATGCTACTATGCTAGTAATTCTTTTAAGGTCAATTCTTCTGTAAATATAATCTTCAATATACTTTAGGCTGACTGTGAAGTATAAAAAAATCTTTGCTCACACTAAGATGATATCCTGAGGACCATTGTTCTACCAAGTATTGAACAAGGCTTCTATTGCGATGGATATTTTAGTACCATGTACATTGGACCAAGTATTGACTTTGTCATGCTGTACTCATTGTGCAACAATCGCTGCTGAGTAGGTGTTGCTGTAACACTTAAGAAGTGTTTTTCCTATGGTTATCTTTTATGAGACTGTGTATGTTTCAAAAGAAAGATAACAACTTGGCAGGGAAACAACGAATAGTTTGCATTGGAACTTGAAACACGTTTTTCCTGTGTAACAATATCTTTATTGATATGGTACTTTTTTATGTATAAGCTGTTGATTTTTACCTGGAAAAGATCTGTTCTTTGGTAGGTACTCGATGGGGAAGGAGGCCATGAACACCGCAAACAAATATTACCATCTTATAAAGCACACAGGCTCAAATATTTAAGGCGTATATATACTTCAAAGGGATTCGAACAGCTTTCAAATGGAAGGTCACTTAAACCTGTTGTAGATTTTCTGAAAGACTGTAATGTGCCGGTAAGGTGAAAATAGTATTCCTTTTACTTGTTTGTGCTGATTTTTCTGAATCTCTTATACGTTTGTAAAATTGTAACTTAAAGAATATCATAAAATAATATGTCGTTTCCTTAGTTTAAAGTTGCATCAATGCTCTCATGGCCAAAGAAAAACAAAGAAAAAGGAAATGGAATATAGAACAAAAATGAATGGTAACCGCCCTTGTTCTGATCTGATAAACCATATAGTTTGCTTAAGAATCTCAAGGACAGGACATCAATGTCTTCCTTTATCCCTGGCACTGTGACTCCTCTCAGTCCCCTTCTTTTGGGTGGGGGTTGTGTGTGTGTCTTAGGTGCCTAGGTGGTGGACTGATTGGTGATGGTGTGTAGCTTTTTTCCTTTTACTCCCTCTTCTATCTCTGCTGGTTTCAGCTAGACATAATTGAATATCTTAAAATAATAGTAGACTTCATATCTGTAAACAATAGAACTGAAGGATTAGTGTTGGATTTCTAAATGAGGTTGTACAGGGAACCAAGATTTCTGATCCTCGATGCCTATCATTGCTAGTTAAATTTAAACATTAATGTCATACAGATCTTGAAGCTTGAAGGTCAGGAAGCTTGCTAATTAAATTTAAACATTAATGTCATACAGGTCTTGAAGCTTGAAGGTCAGGAAGCAGATGATGTTATTGCTACCCTTGCTAGCCAAGTCTCGGATAGAGGAAAGAGGGTGGTCATTGCTTCACCTGATAAAGATTTCAAACAATTGATTTCAGAAAATGTGCAACTTGTTCAACCAGTGCCTGAGCTCGAAAGGTGGTCCTTTTATACACTGAAGCATTATATTGCTCAATATAGCTGTGACCCGCAGTCTGATCTAAGTCTACGTGAGCTTTCTGATCATCTTCCCTTTATCTTCAGTTAACATGTGCTATTTTCGCTGTCTTTGCAACTTATGACTTTCCTGCTATTGCTATCATTAAATGGCAAAGAACAAAAGGGTCTTGCATGCAAATATACCCATAGAGCCTTGCCCATGTGTAGGGTGTGTTCCTAAAAATACAGGATCCTTTCAACATGAGTATGGCCCAAAACTGTCATTTCCAGGAAGTCCCCTACTGTCAAAACAATCACCAATCCTATACATAACAGCAACAACAAGCTGAACCACTTACAAACTACATGAAGCAAATCAACAAAATGATGTAAAAACTTCTCACCAGGAATAGCCATGATTTCATGGTAGCATCTACTGTAGGGAATCTAGGGATCTTCATCAACCAAAAATGACTTTCTTGCATATTTTCCCTGTTTAATTTGCTATCTACTTTGCATTCTTTTTGCATTTGTTGAAGCTGTTATGAAGCTTGGGAGGAATGGTTAGAAGGCATTTGTCATCAAGTAGATTCTAAGGAGAAATGCTGTGATTATGATGCTAATCTGAACATTTAATTTTTCTAAGTTTGATATTTGCTTGCGTTAGGACATTAATATTGCAGAATAATCTACTATTGTACAGGGCAGGAGGACCAGGACACATGTTTCTATAATATTGTAGATGTATGTGAACTGAAATTTTAAAATATTTACCCTTACAGTAAAAAGAGCACTATTTAACTATCTAAAAGGAACACCGCTAGTAAATTTTTCTGAGTCTGTTGGTTTTTCTTTTTTTACTAAGTATACAATTTCAGAACTTGTTCACTTTAGATTTGATTGACACAAGTATAATCATCAATGTGAATTCCATCACAGATAAGTATTTTGAGGTTGGCTTACAAATATTTTCTGAAGGAGTTCCAATTTTGTAGGATGCATTATTGGTGATGAAGTTGATGGTGTTCCTGGAATCCAGAATCTGGTTTCAGGATTTGGTAGGAAGACTGCTCTTAAACTCATTAAAAAACATGGATCTCTGGAGAATTTATTGAATGCAGCTGCTGTGAGAACTGTTGGAAAGCAATATGTCCAAGAAGCCCTTACAAAATACACATTTGAGCTTAGAAGGAACTACCAAGTTCTTTCCTTGAGGAGGTGAGTTGACTCATGACAATACTATATAGTTGTGTATATCTTTTAATTGCTGTAGAAGTTAGATCTTAAAGATTGATCATGTGGCTTTATTCTAGGGACATTGATCTGCATTTTAAAGAAGAGTGGTTATCCAAAAGAGACACAACAAATGATTCGGTTTCCCTAGCAAGTCTGAATAACTTGTTGAGAGGAAGCTAAATCCTCAATTCTCAGATGTAGGATCCTGCTGATCAATATGGTAAACTCGAGTATGCAAGTATATGCTGTATATCCAAATTTAAGGTTTGTTTTATTCATTGTATTAGTGTATTCCCCCCCCCCCCCCCCCCAACTCCCAACACACCCACACATCCACACCCTTAAATTGAAGTGTTGATTAAATTTACCTATGTTGTAATTGCTTATGTTCTGTCACTAAAAAATTTGATTCCTGCAGGTGAGAGGGTGCTTGAGTAATTTATTGCTGTACCATTCTTGCCATCTGTTGGTGACAAGACCTGCTTGGGTAATCCAAATGAAAAAAGATGATGATTTCGATGATGGCATGAGAGAAGATAAACGGATCGGTAAGATCACAATCTTTTAACCTATATTTTGGCCTGCTAATGCAGTTGCAACTGGAGCTTAAAAGATCGTTATTACCTTCCGAGTAAATTTGATTGTTGCTCTATGTTACTACCACTATTTGTCACACCTCAAGTACCCATGATAGATCCTTGGCATTCCAACAAACGCATAGATTCATTTTAGACCAAAGGCAAAATTATGTGTTTGTGTTCTTACATTATCGATTTTAAAAAGCTGGCCCTTGCATGCTGTCCATTTTGCTTCATTTTCAACGTAATCAGAAATAAGAGATGGATAATATGTTTGTGCTCTCACCAGCCTTATTGATTCCTTCACTATCACGCTTTTGATGTGTATTTTTATTTTTCTTAATTGTCGCTGTAGGTGTCACCCGTTTTCCATTTATTGCTTAAAGCAAACAAGTAACAGCCAAAGATCAAGAAAATCTTTCGCAGCCCTCCTGTTTATGCGTCACTGCAACCGGTCTAATCCTGAACTCGTTGTCATATATCTGTTGCTTACTTCATTGGCTCGATATGTATCAAGCACAGGGGTATTGCTCTGTTTGCTCAAAGTTGTCTTTGTATATCCTATTTGGCATTTTCATTACTCGTTCAGCTGTCTTCTCTTTTGTGCAGTTGCGAAGTTGGAAATTTTTTGTGTGAGATTAGGATGGTGTAGTCGTGGAAAAATATGTGGTAAAGACGTTTGCATGCGGCTCCCGTGGACATCAGAATTTCGTCATTGCAAATGTCATATTTTGGGAGGGACTAGTCATATTATTCATTTTTGGGTCCATTGCTTTTACAAACATGTTTGTTAAGGCTTCATTTTCATCTTTTCATCTCTTATTGGATGGAATTTTGGACCTACCAATTTCTGGTTGAAGATACTTTAAGAATGGCAAGGAAAAAGATAGTACCCTGTGTGATAGTTATAGAATTACTTATCATTTTAGGCTAGTCTAGTCATGCATGGTTATAGATTGGGCGAAAGGTGTGACCACCCTACACGGATTTTAGGGTTAGCTGTTTTTTTGGTTTGGGGCTAAACAAGATAGATTTTGAACGAAACTTTGGAATTAGAATTTCGGAATTACTTGTATAAGTTAATTCATGGTTAATTCATTTCGACACTAAAGTAACCAGTAAACCAATATATACAATACTCGAATGTACTTGAAATCCATTATGAACTTACTAAGCTTAAAATGACTTGGCCGACTTGTTTGGCAAATCTATTGAATATTCAATTGAAAAGCTCTCTATTAAGCAAAAGTTCAAGATTAAGTTCAATATGTGGTCAGAATAACTTGACTTTTCACTTGTTTGAAGAGTTTTGTATCTAACTTTTCTCAAAGATTGGCTAATTAAACTAACATCGTACATGTGCTACTAGTTTCCCACCTAAGTTTGGCAATTGGCTGGGTATGCTGTAGATAATCAAAAAGTCCTTATTTTAGTCTCTAATTGGATTGAGATGACCTAAGCAAGGAGAAGATGCAACAACTAACAAACAGTACTTCGTACTGTATCAAATAATTCACCCCTTCAACAAAAATAAAACCCTTCCCACACTAATCATCAAAGTGGAGTGTGGACATTTTATAAAGTATGCATCATCTTTTTTGTAATTAAAATTTTTTAAAGCAAAGTGACAAAGTTAGCGGGTAATATTTATTTGGAGTTTTTTTCGGGGAAAAAGTTTGAGTTTTATATTTAAGCGAGTTTAAATTGAGTTTGATCACATATTACATTTATAAAAATAATCTTTCCCTAATCTACATACTTGTATATGTTTAATTTGCATCCACATTTGAAACTCTATCTGTTTTGACTAATTAATGTAATAATTATACCATATAATATAATGTTGTGGCCTATTGCTAAACCCTACTTATCATTTTTATCACTTTATTTATGACCACATCATAAGGAATTATTATCTAAAACTAAAATGTTGTTAATTTCTACGTGTAATTTTTATTAATAATGTAAATATTTAGGTATTGCAATTTTAAGTTGAACTTATCCAAAAAGGGCAATTTTTAATTTGAATTAGAATGATGAAACTTGACAATCCAATACAGTCTAAGGGCCTATTCTGATTAATTGAACTGAGCTGAGCTAAGCTGAGCTGAATTGAATTAAATATTTTATGTGAGAAGAAAATTAAAAACTTAACTGAACTGAAATTAATCTAAAGAGAACAAACCCTAAGTATAATTATTTTCAAACTTCATAACTATTGGTCATTTCACTCATTTGTGTCATAATGTGATTGTGTCTGGTCGAAAAAGAGCAAACGACAAAAACTTAACCAAAATAATTCACTAATTAATAGGTTTAATTAACTCCTGATTAGCTTAAGGCTGGCAGTATTAAATTGTTAACTTTGACTTTGCTTACTTCCAATTAACTTCAATTGTTCATCGATTCTCCCACTCTGAACCTTCCTCGCAGGTGGCATGGTTTCCTAGCAACCTCCAAAGATCATAACTTTTACATATATTTTTCTAAAAAAATTGCTCTGTTTTTTTTTCTTCCAATAATTAGAATATCAATTATCAAGTGGGAAATCAACTCAGATTTCAAAGATCAAAACTTTAATCATCTGGGTAATAAAAAGTTTATCCCTTTTTTAGTTTTTTACTTTAATTTTGTTTTTATATAAAATTGTGAATCATGATGATCATGTTTTATGAGAATGAGACCCACCAACAAACGGTGGTGATTGAGACTTGGACTTGATGTAGTGGAAAATTAACGGTGATGATCAAATAGTTGACTCATCTTGGTCCCACATAGTGTATTACTGTTGCTTGGGGCGGGGGGACTACCATAAAATGCTGCCAAATTGCTACTAATACATTGAATCCCTTTTATTTTTTTTTTAAATTGTTTTTTATATTTATTTATCTTTGGTTTTGATTTGTTTGGTGCTTATTTAATTGATCTAGTTGAACTTCAATTCCTCTTTTCAACATCTGGGTAACTTTCTCTCTCTTATTTGGATGGAAATTAGGGCTCTGAGCTGACAAAAAGGATTCTTGGGCAACCCTAAATCTGGTGAGTTCTGCTTTCTTTTACCTCCTTATACAAAAGATGATTTTTTTTTTTTTTTTTTTTCATAAAGTTGATTTATTTTATCTATTATTAAATTGTTTGATGTACTTGTTTTAAGTTCTATTTCTGGAATTTTGTGAAGGTGAAAGATCTGTGATGTTTATTTTTGTGCACTTAATTGCTGACATTCTTGAAATTGTGTGTTTTTAATTGTGGGTCGACCTTAAAATTTGATTAAGTTTGTATCTTTATTGAACTTTTGCTGAATTTTGATGATTTTTTTTTTTTTTTTTTTTAATTTTTTTAATGAAATTGTGTCATAGGTTGCTGTAGTTTTTGCTAGTTTTGAGTTAAATTGATACATCTTGAAGGACTTATATATTATATGCTTAGTAGAAGTTGGTTCTGGATGTTGAGGTCATAATATAATGATCCTTTATTGTATGTTGTTCAGAAATTGCATCATTGTCTTTGATTGGTTAGGGGTAAGGTTGTGTACATCTTGACCGCCCCATACCTGCATCATGATTCAAGAGTATCTATGTAGGTGGTGGTTGTACTTGTATGACACCTTTTTTTGTTGTAGGAATTGGGGTTTTCCTTTGATCTCCGG
Source organism: Chenopodium album (assembly GCF_948465745.1). Classification (NCBI taxonomy): domain Eukaryota; kingdom Viridiplantae; phylum Streptophyta; class Magnoliopsida; order Caryophyllales; family Amaranthaceae; genus Chenopodium; species Chenopodium album. The sequence continues at coordinate 4,839,186 of NC_137858.1, forward strand.
ACGTTTTGGGTGTCTTTTTAAAATCTTTAATGTTCTTATGGAAAACTGGCCGGATCTAATTTCGATGATGACAATTATAGTATAAAATTTTGAGCAGAACCATAAGAAAGAATAGAGAAGATTAAAATCCTTCAAAATGAGGGTAAATCACATGGGAGGAGAATAATCCACTATAATGGATAGAGTATACTATTTAAGAGTATTTCTGTGAGTATCTAGTATGGATGGGCTAGATGGCTAGGCTCAACCAGGTTGGTTCTGCAGTTGAAATAGGTCATATGGGTGTAACGAGTAGCAGCCTATTGTTGGCCTTGTTGCCTTTTATTCCCATGAGCTGGTATTGCTTTGATGCCTATTGTTGGAAGATCATGATTCTTACTGTTCTAATGTTTTCAGTTTCTCACGGAGTTTTCAGGTTTTTGAAGATAGGTTGGGTTTGTTTGGAAGATAAGGTAGAGCTTGGATACAAAGCCAGGAATTTTGGGGTGGGGAAAGGGGACATGGTCACCTGGGGGAATGGGGGTGGGGATTTGTGTTAATTAATAAGTTTGTCTTTATATTTTTTTTTTAATTTTTTTGGAAACAAAACGAGCTAGGCTTATATTAATGCAAGTTTGTCTTTACTTGATGAAGACTAAAATGCTCTAAAATTTTATATGGCTTGTATCTCATGACAAATTTACAGACCAATCCATAGTTTGAACCGTTATATTTACCCTGGCGCAGCAACCCAGAGGAATGGTGTTTATTCTTCCATAAGAGTGACGGAATATTGTAGATATCATTATTGTGTAAGTGAAATGTGATATTATTGGAGCTTAGAGATAACGGAGAATAAAGGAGGATATCATGATTTTTTTATTTTTTTTTTTTATTTTTATTTTTGGTTTTTTTGGGTGTTTTAAACATGAAAGAAATGCAATTATTGACATGGTTTTTTATATTTATTTTTTATCGCATGGGGAATATTTAAAAGGAGAATATTTAAAAGGGTGATGTATGAGATAAGTTTAACTTGACTTCCACAGCAATTATCTACCACCTAATCTGTGTAACTGTTGAAAGAGTTAGAAGTGCAGAACAACTGAGGAAAAATATCAAATCTTTGAATGGCTATCGTAAATATAGAGCAAGTCTATTTGCTTTAGGATGAACTTTTGTTTTTATTAGCTGCGTTGGCTGATAAGATTTTTTTGCTCTTTTGCTCACCAGATGTTGTCAACAGTTGAACTACTGAAATGGTTACTAACTTGATATATAGTATTATTTTAGCTTCTTCAGGCTTTGTACATACTATATTGTTGCAAGTGCAGAATGATACTGTATATCATATATCATACAAAGTATATCAGTGGATCAAAACAAGGGTTGTTTTTTGACAATTTGTCATGAATTCATTTTCTGAGGTCCCTGATGTTGTCTAGTGCTATGTAAAATGGAAGTGTTTGATTTTTGATCCACCCAAACACTTGCACTGTTATTTTTACTAATCTGTGCGGACGTGCAGTTATTTTTCTTTCACTAGAATAATAATAATGTTTCTATGTGATTAATCCAGGTTTGGCCATCTGTTAAATTTGTACCTGATTAGAATTTGAAAATGGACGTTAAAGATAGGCCAAATTCAGAAAATTGGACTGACCCTTCAGCTTTTGGGAACGAAGTGCAGCAGAATGCATCCCTGAACAATCAGCCGTTCACCAATTTTATTTCTCAGGAACCGTCAAAGTGGGAAGATCCTTCTATACTTGATTACAGCATGAGAATAGATTCTTCATTCTCCAAATTTAACCAACCTTCCGAGAACTCATCTTTGCTTGTTGGCAATCCAAGTAACCAGGGCAAAATTCCAAACCAAGATGGGGCTCATATGAATCAGATGCCTGATGGTAGTAACTTTGACCCAAGAGCAATGCTCAATAATCTCTCTTTCTTGGAACAAAAAATCCACCAACTCCAAGAGCTAGTTCATGTGATCGTTGGCCGAAAAGCTCAAGTTCCTGGCAACCAAGAAGAAGTTATTATTCAGCAGCAGCAGCAGCTTATCACAGCTGATCTTACTTCAATTATAGTCCAGTTGATATCAGCAGCTGGTAGTCTACTTCCATCAATGAAGCATAACCTCTCTGCTGCTAATTCTAGCTTGCTTCTTAATAGGACCCTTTTTCCCTCAGCAACAACTGTTGGTACCAGCATGATGTCGCAAAACAACATAGGGCAAGTAAAGCAAGCTGTTGGTGAAGTTAAACCAGTGGAGCAGTCAAACCAGGTGGAGGTAACGGCCAATTGTGTAACTGAAATGAACTGCAACAACATGGAAGAAGATCATGAACTAAAAGATGATGATGATGGCAAGGAAGAAGAGCATCTTCCTCCTGGATCATATGAAATCTTGCAATTAGAAAAGGAAGAAATTCTCGCACCCCATACCCACTTCTGTACCATTTGTGGGAAGGGTTTCAAAAGAGATGCTAATTTGAGGATGCACATGAGAGGTCATGGGGATGAGTACAAAACTCCGGCTGCCCTGGCAAAGCCAAACAAGGAGTCTAGCTCAGAAAAGGTGCTTTTGAAGAGGTATTCCTGTCCTTTTGTAGGTTGCAAAAGGAATAAGGAGCATAAAAAGTTTCAGCCTCTGAAAACTATTTTGTGTGTGAAAAATCATTATAAGAGAACTCACTGCGACAAGAGTTATATTTGTAGCAGATGCCATACCAAGAAATTCTCTGTCATTGCTGATCTCAAGACCCATGAAAAGCACTGTGGCAGGGATAAATGGCTGTGTTCTTGTGGAACAACTTTCTCTCGAAAAGACAAGCTTTTTGGGCATATTGCTCTTTTCCAGGGTCATACTCCAGCCATTCCTTCTGAGGAACATAAAGGAACATCCGTGCCATCAAATCTTTCAGATAACAGTGAAACAACAAACACTGTTGCAAATATGGGATTTAGCTTTGGCTCCAATGGTACTAATGAAAATGGTGCACAGATTATGATGGATGGAAAGGGGAATGTTGATGATCCTTTCTTCTCTCTGCTAAATTACGAATATAGTCTTGGTGGGCTTCAAGATTTTCCACTAACCAATTTTGACGATTCACCAAGTTCTTTTTCGTTCCTCAATTCTGAAGAAAAGGATGGGATGATGTGTGTCAGTAACGACGTTCATTAGTATTGGTTGGCGTTTTTTAGTTTTTTGTGCAGAGGAGCTTCTATCATCCTGACTTGTTTTCAAATTGGATGGACTCAAGCTCCTGTAATTCCTTAGCTTAAATAAATGCTTTATATATGATCATTGCACATTACAGATATGTCTCTGCTGCATTCTTTCATTTTTTTTTTCTGAAAGGATGCCTCATTCTTTCATTAATTCGGCTTCAATCTAATGTTGGAGTCGCTAATGGGATCCAGCAAGCTAAATTGCTTTTCTAGCTACCATCCTTCCATTTGAATTTAAAGGTTCCAAGTACATGATATAGAAGTGATTGTAAATTACAGTTTAGTAACTATCAAATTGTTGATCGGAAATTTGGGCTGCATATAGCCATATAGGTACCAAACTGGGCTACTACAATGCAGTTTGTTTAAAATTATCTGTGAATTATGATGCAGGGTCATCTTCAGTCCTTCAGACCTTTTTCACATTCTCCAAAAATGTCGCATGGCCTCTTCGGAAACTATCAGGCATCAGTCTGCAGGAACCTCCCAGTGTGATCAGCTGTGAGTTAGGTCTAGCCAAGCCTAAAGACACATTGGCCCAGGAGTCACAACCCACCACCAATGCACCTCAGTAAAGTTACTCGTGAAAATTAAAATAAAATTATAGACGGTTTGACTAATGTAGTCTTATTTGGTCAATTGTAAAAAAAAAAAAAAAAAAAAAAAAAAAAAAAAAAAAAAAAACAACAAAACTAATGTTTTTTTTTTGAAGGCAAAACAAGACTATAGTCTTATTTAGTTTGAATAATATTTTTTTGTCTTTTATTTTATTTTATTTTTTTCGAGCCGGTTGGGCCATGGTTGGACTGGTTTTGGTCACTGGTTGGGCACAGGGATGCTGATTTTGGTCGTTTTCTACTGATATTTTGTCCTAATCAAATTCAGATTGACGACTAAGAAGCTTACAAAAACCAAATTCATTTTTGTAAAAAATAATTCAGATACAAAAGTTTTTTAAGTGAAAGAATGGATGAAAATCAAACCCAGACCTCCATATTAGAACGTCTTAGGAATTTTGCAATAATATGCCCGTCATTGAGTAAGAGAGAGATCAGATTTTTTGTTTTTAGCATGAATAGCAATAAAGGGGATTCATATTGAACGAGTTTATTTATTTCTAGGGAGAAGAAAATTATCAGGACTGAGCATCAAGGGAATTGATACATTCAAGTACGTAGTATAAAATTTGAGGCCTTGATTTTGACCAAACTTGAGCTTTTTACACAACCTGCCCTGCCCAGCTATGAAGCTAAATCACCTAATGAATTGCAGTCATTCGTTCATAATACTGTGAATTATGAAGCAATATCAGTTTCAGGCCCTTGACATTCTCCATAGCCTTGGGTGTCATCTTCAATGAGCTTGGATAAAATTTCTCTCTCAGAACAAAGTCGTCTGAGTAAGACCAGGTTTGACCTCTTGGGGAGCTGTCAGCCCACAGGAACCTCTCAGAGAATGGGTTCACCAAACTTTCCCTGAAATCCTCAGCCGGCTCACAGATTATACCCTGAAATGCCATGCAAACTTGCATCAAGATAACGAAAGAGTATAGAATAAGACTATAATTTAAAGGAGCAGTTTAGTTGCTGGCTACCTCTGACATGGCCTTAATCTTTAAACTGATGTCATTACTGAGAAGGACAAGCTGTCCGTCATTCTTATTCTTCCTGAGGCTGAGTGCATAGTCAAGTACGTGATCTTCTGTAGAGGGTGAGAGAAGTTCTGCTCGAAATTCAAGGGCAGAGAAGGAAAAGGAGCCTGCTGTTGTCCCACAACTGACTTGAGAGTAAGGTGATGCTGGAGGGGTTATTGCAACAGACTGCCCTTCCTCTGTAGAATTTTGAACATGGATCCACCACTTTGATTTAATCATGCAATCCTCTATCCATTCTAATGCTGATGATACCTCTGTGTTTCTTCTGAAGAAACTCGTTTGTCGTTTCAAACAAGCAAGATCCTTTATGACTGGCAAAACAAGCAACAGTTACATATAGAAGGTTCACAATTTGATTTACTATAGTAAGAGCAGTAAATAACAGGCAGTTCATTTTACCTATTTTGGGGATGATGAGTTGAGTTCCCTTGAGACCTTCAAGCAGCTGCAATGCCTTTCTTGATTCTTTGTTCAGTAGAGTAGTAGTGTCCACTAGCATACTCCATTTTCGGGTCTTTTCTCCAAAGCATTTGTCCGGTACATCAGTCTGAAGTATCAGGAATAAACAATTAAAAGAGTTCGTTAAATAACAAAATTACAATAAAAAGAGATCCAAGTATAAAAAAAAAAAAAAAAGAAAAAAAAAGGGAGTGCAGCATTTGCCTACCTTGCTTGAGACTTTAGCAGCACCAGCAATGCAAGTTTCAGATATACTATTCTGAGGTGAATCTGCCTGAAGGGATTGAAAAGGCATCCTTTCATGTTTTTTCTCCCTCAGCCTAGATGATTTTGCTTGATTAGAAGCACGGTGTGCTGTTTTCTTCTCCAGAGATTTTTTGGGCGAGTAATTCTCTTTATCTGATGAAGGAGACAAGCTGTCCTCATAGTAGAATTTTGGGCTTCCAATCATCTTTGAAAGGGGTGATTTCCCTGAACTTGAATTTTTTACTTCTTTCAACAGAGTCAACTTTCTCATGGACTTGTGAGTATTAGGGGTAAAGTTCTCTTTGTCTGGAGTAAAGACTTCTTCCTCTTCTTGGCTTTCCGTTTCATGAAAGAGAGCCCTAGTAACAGGTTCATGCTTGACAACCTTCTGACCACTTCTCTTTTTATTTCTTTCAGACATGCTTGTTGAAATCTGGGGAGAACTTTGTAATTTACCTCTTCGGGACCAAATGCTACTTGCAGACTTCTGACCTGAAGTTATCAAAGGACTACCAAATGGCCTTTTAATAGAGCTGAGTGGTGGACTATCAAAGCCATTTCTCGATGATTTGTTTTCAAACTCCGATAAGAAGCTTGCATCAGACAATGATGAACACACTGAAGACTCCACCCCCATATTTCCAGACCAAAAACTCCAAAGCTTGCCTTCATTGTGTTCCTTGACTGATGAATTCACATTGACACTTTCCAAAGAAATCCTTTCAGAAAATACTCTAGTATCAGATACTATTTCTGGGAACTGCTTTTCTATATCAAGGTGATTGTTGTCAGGGCAAAGAAGAGCCTCATTAGTGGCAAGAGGTGATGTCAGCGCTGCAGGTGATCTACACCAGAAAGTCCACACTTCTTCTGTGTTTGGAGCAACTTGCTCTCCAACCAATTCGTCATCATCACATAGAACACCGAATTCCACATCCTTTGAAGCAGATTCAACTGCATGTACCTCTTCATTTCCCTTTCCTTGAGGATCATCATCCTAAGATACCCAATTGACATGATGAACACAAAATCAGTAACTATATGAAGGAAAATGTATTGAAAGAAGACCATAAAAATGTCCTAAAACTCTTTGCGTTTCTCGATTTCATAGTCATCTATCTAACCCACAAATAATCAATAACATAGAAATATAAGAGAATATTAGGAGTGCAAATCATCTCACCTTGACAATCTCATCCTCATCTTTCTGCATAAGCTGTTCAGTAATTTCATCCAAAAACAAGGTATCCAAGCCCTCCAAAACAGAACCAACAGATCCTACGTCTTCAAGCTTCACTGACTGAAAATATTCTTCTTCCATGGGACATGCCATATACTTCCTTTCCTGCCTAACCCATTCCCAGTTCTCACCCAGAAATAAAGGCACCAAACCATCTAAAGCAGAATCCAAATGTTGCACATTTTCATTAGCCACTAACTCCTGTGCAAACAACGCTTGAGATTTTTCATCCGGAAATAGAGACATCAAGCCTTCCATATCAGTGCCTTCCAATTCAACACACTCACTGTCCACTGGCATAACTTTTTCGTCTGTGTTTTGAGCAACTTTCTCTATATCCAGTCCATTATCATCACACAAATCACCAAACTCTACACCCTTTGAAACAGAATCAACTGCTTGTAACTCCTCATTTTCCTGTCCTCGTGAATTCTCATCCTAAAAGTTACAAATGACAACCAAATCAAGAGCTATATCTAGGCAGGATTAGAGAAAACATAGCTTAGATGTCCAATTCCAGCTAACAGGCAAATATACATTATATCCAATGTCGATCTCATTGTATATCTCAATTTCATCTAGTCAGCTATCACCAACAAACAATCAATAAACTTATACATACTAAAATAGATATAGAGTGCAATTAATCTCACCTTGATGATCCCTTCATCCTCATCTTCTTGCGACTGCACGAAGTCCAAGGGTGGCACAAAAGGGTTGGAAACATCATAAGCTTGGCTCAATGGAATCCAATGCAGCTTGTAAACCCTACTCGATCCTCCAATCCTCAAACTATCACTCTCATTCATCCTTGTTCTAATATTTGGTTCTATCCTTTTATCTGACACCCAAGTTCCATGCACTAAACACAAACACCAAAATTGCATTATAAATCAAAACCCACATTATTCTTAAACCCTAAACCTTACAGAAAATTAAATAATCACAATGAAATGAACATAGAAATTACAAATAAACAACACCCACAAGAAATTGAACCCTCATAAAATGAAATCAAAATACCCAAAAAATTTCAAGATTGTTTCCACCATTAAACTCACATGTTTTTTATTATACCAAATAACACAATTTACAGAGCAAAACAAAACAAACCCACAAAATCAACTTCGAAAATTCGAGTAATACCATAACAATTCAAATAAAAAACTACAAATAAACACAATAATTAGTACTGAATTGAATTTTACAAAGTATCAGAGCTAAAATTGAATTACCTGAAGATAAATCAGTGATAGAAAGGTGATTGGAAGAGGGTTTAGAGTGAATGCGGAGATGAAAACGGCTAATACTGGGATGTTCTAAGCGAATATCGCAATCTGGGTGTCGCCCAACAACTAATGTTTCTTCAAATTCTTGATGGGTTTTACAGAATTCATCATTTTGCTGCTGGGTTTGAATTTGATTTACAGAAGGAGGGGAGTTGATTAAGAAAATGTTCTTGAGGATAGCGTTGTTCTTCCAAACTGTGAATACTGGTATTTGCATTTCTTTCTGGTTTCCCATTGCGCCGGTGATGATGATCGGAAGTGGAAGAGAGAGGATTTTGGGGGGGTTTTAATATAGGAGAGGAAATGGTGAGGGTTTTGTTGATTCCAGCTTTTTGAAAATTTAACTTTTGAATCTTGAAAACGTGGAACTGTGGACGTTAAATGTGTTTTTGTAACGGATACTTTTTCTCAATCATACAATCTTATAGGACTATAGTTGCCTTCTTTGGTATGGATTATGGAATTATGGATAATACATTAATACTCAATAATAGTCTAAGGTTGTTCGCCGCTCTAAGATTGGATCAGGTTATACCGAACTACACTGAAGAGTTAAAAAAAAAAAAAAAATAGACAGATCCATAGATGAGTGAAAATTTATAATTCAAGACCTAGACTAAGGTCTGTTTGGCAAAAGTAGCGGTAACGGGTAGCTATTAGTAGTCGAGTAGCAGGTAGCTTTTAGCGGTCGAGTAGCGGTAACTGTTTAGATAGCGAGTAGCGGTCAATAGTAGTGTGTAGAGGTTAGCTGTCAAAGTAACGGTTAATAGTATGAGTGTTTGGCAAAAGTAGCGGTTCCAATGCTAGAATATATCAAAATTCTTATAAATATTATTTAAAAAGTAATTAAAATTTGATAGATAGAGTGTTTGTCAAAAGTAGCGGTTCCAATGCTAGAATATATCAAAATTCATATAAATATTATTTAAAAAGTAACTAAAATTTGTCAATAATCGCTACCCGCTACCTTGCTAGCTAGGGCATGTGTGTTGGAAATAAGATGTTGTAATCATGAAAATAATAAAGAAATTAGAGCAAAAATACAATACTCCATTGCAGATCTCATATAAGCTGTGACGCGTTTTACGGCTGCCCTAAAAGCGTATTTCGCCACCACTGGTACGAGGCTCTCAGTGACGAATGCTCCCCAAGGGTAACACAGCTACCTTCCAACTCCGTACCCCGATTGGAAGGTTGGAATTCCTTCAAGAACTACTCAGACCTTTATGGGAATGGTTTTATGTTTATTGTGTTTAGGATTTCACAATACTCTGTGTTTTTCTCTCTATGTAAAAAATAATAGCTCAGGGGTATTTATAGGTTATGAAAAGGAATCAAGAATAAGGAAACAAAACCCGAACAAAAACGCGTTCTCAAGTCCTTGCAAGGTCCGCTCGGTCTGCCAGGGCGAGTCCGCCCTACCGGGCGCGACAAGCAAAGCTCAAAAACCAGGTTTTAGGCTTTGCCCGGTCTGCCCGGGCAAGTTAGCCCTATCGGGCGCGCAGGGGTAAATAATGATACGGAGAAGTTTGAAGCTTCGCCCTGGCAGGGAAACTGGGATACGAAAAATAGGGAGTTTACTACCTTGATGAGAAGCTTAATTCTCACCGCCCTACCCCCCCGGGCAAAGCAGGATAAAGAGGCTTATCATCAAAAAACTTAATACATCAAAAAACTTAATACAATCGATCGAATTGAATCTTTCGACTTGCATTACTCCTAACAAGGTGATGAGAATCAATTCCAAGCAAAGAGTTCACTTCATAAGACCAAAGAAGGTTCCATCCCAAAACCATATATGGCAATAGAAGGAGTAGTTTCTCACTTGTTTTATGAATGTGAGACTCTTACATGTGTTCTTTGGTGGGATATATTTCAACACTTTTAAATGCTTTATTTTGATATTTGTTGTATTCACATGCTTTGTACATAGTTTGACCAATGCAGTAATAAATACATATATATAAGATGAAATATAATTATGTAAATACTTGTTAAAAATGTTTCAATGTATAATTTTCCCAATATTAGCTTTTTAATTTATAATTTTTACTTAGTGATAATTAAGTATATTATTGGTCAAATTTCCATATTGATATATGAATGTGACTGTCAAATTCAACACTTGAAAGTAGAGTATCAGTTATTCATTTTCATATTACTCTGTAAGATAGATAGAGAGGAATTACTAAAAGTGTTTCTCAAAAGATTAAAGGTAGACGCGACCTCTGAGTCCAAGGTATGTTTTACTTTCCGACTTGTATCAGTCGTATGATCTGCGATATAGGCTACTTAAACCATGAATAACCACAAGTTTTGCTTTTTTACAAGATAGAGTGTATCCGAATTTGGTACATGAATAAAATTAAAAAAAAAAAAAAAAAAAAAAAAAAAACACACACACACACAGAGGTAGTAGTACAGTCGTAGTACTGTAATAAATTTATTATACAGCGTTTTTGTTTTGACGGAGTACATGACGATGGATAAGTTACATAACTGAATGTTACATAACAGCCAACGAAAGGGAGGAATGATGGATACATTCACTGCATGTCACATATTGTTATACTCCCTCCGTCCCAAAAAGAACGACCCATTTGGCCAAAACTTTGTCCCAAAAAGAATGATCCATTTGCATTAAAACACCCACTAATTTGCTACAATATTTGTGCAAAATTAGCTTCCCCATATAAAAATTTGATTTTCCATGTTATTTTATTATTTTCTCTCTCTATTTTTTTTACAAACCCCATGTAAATTTATCTTTCCAATATACTTTTACTTTTTTTTACTTAACTTCCTAAATACCCGCGTAATCAACCCAAATGAGTCGTTATTTTTGGGACGGAGGGAGTACTTCGCATAAAAAATTATCATATTCTGTAACTCTAAAATTTTGTGCCTAACAATAATATTCAACAATTGATTTAAGTATAAAGATCAGAGTACTAATTTTATATGATTGTATGATTTAGGCGGTGGCTGTGCAGCTGTTTCTAAAACTAATTTAAATTCCTAAAACTCAGAATTTATGTAATACTCCCTCCGTCCCCTTTTGATAGTCCCTTATGGGCATATTTCACGGAAATTAATAAACATAAATAAGAATAGTTAAAGTATATTGAAAAAGTAAATTGAGATTGGGTATGCAAAAAAGTAGAGAGAGAAAGTAATAAAAGTACATTGGAAAACAAAATTTACATGAGAAAGCTAAATTTGCACAAGTATTGTTGCAAATTGAAGGGAATTTAAGTAAAAATTTAATATTAATGGTTGTTGGAAAAAGCAAATGGGGTAGTAGCTGTCAATTCAGGTAAATGGGTTGGGTTTGAGTGGGTCGGGTCATCTCGGGTCGGGTTTAGGTTGGGTCAATATAAGGTCGGGTGAAAAACAAGTCGGGTAAAATTCGGGTTTTTACGGGTTTAAATGAGTTAGGGTCGTGTTCGGGTTCGAGTCGGGTTCGGTTCAAGTCAATTATTTTCGGGTTATAATCAGGTCGGGTCATTATCGGGTTTGAGTCGGGTTCGGTTCAAGTCAATAATTTGCAGGTCATAATCAAGTCGGGTCATTATCGGGTTTGAGTCGGGTTCTATTCAAGTCAATAATTTACGGGTTATAATTAAGTCGGGTTATTCTCGGGTTCGGGTCGGGTTCGGTTCAAGTCAAAAACTTGCGGGATATAATCGGGTCATTTCCAAGTCTGGTCATTCTTGGGTTCAAGTCGAGTTTAGTTAATAATTTGCGGGTTACAATCAAGTTGGGTCATTTAAACTTGTCTGGTCATTCTCGAGTTCAAATTGGCAAGTTAATAATTTGCGGGTTATAATCATGTCGGGTCATTTCCAAGTCGGTCTCGAGTGTGGTTCAAGTCAAAAATTTTCGAGTTATAATTAGATCGGTCCTTTTCAAGTATTTTTATTCTAGGGTTATAAAAATCAAGTCGGGTCATGTTCGATTTTAGGTATCAAATATTGGATTAATAGGGTTTAAGTTTGATATCAGGTCGGGTCATATTGGGTCCAGATACATTTAATTTTTTAATTTTTTAATTTTTTAAAACTCCAAATTAAATTATGTAATTTAAAACATTTTCTAAAAAAAATATTAAATAGACAAGTGAATAATAAAATTTGAATTCCCTTAAAAATAATAATAATAATAAAAGATAAGTCAAGTAAGATGATAAAAACCTGCTATTGTCTGGGTCCCGTGTATTTTTTATTTTTTTGTTTAATTTTTTTTTTTTGGCTGCTGTCCAGTTCAGTTTTTCTTTGACGAGAATTATGTAAGAGACAAGTCAAGTAAGATGAGAAAGACCACTTTTGTTTTATAATTGGAATCCATGTTAATAAATTGAAAAAAAGTAAACTCAATAGTCAATACGGAGTATTTTTTTTATCCTAAAAATTCCTAAATCCTAAAATTCGAGTTAGTAATAGGTCGAGTTTGAATTCGGGTCGGGTCAATAACAAGTCGGGTTGAATTTGGGTCGGGTCAATAACAAGTCGGGTTGATTTCGGGTCGGGTTTGTAACAGGTCAGGTTTAAATTCGAGTCGGGTTAGGAACGGGTCGGGTTGAACTCGGGTCGGGTAAGAAACAGGTCGGGTTGAATTCGGGTTTTGACGGATTACATCGGGTTTGGGTCATTCTCGGGTTCGAGTCGGGTTCGGTTCAGGTCAATAATTTACGGGTCACATTTGGGTCGGGTCCTCTTTAGGTCGGTTCATGGTCGGGTTCGGGTCTCAAATACTCGGGTCTAGGGTTGGTTTCAGGTCGAGTTAGGTCGGGTTCGGGTCACCATTTTTTTCGGGTTCAGACGGGTTAGGGTCAGGTCGGGTTAGGGTCGGTATTTCGGGTCGGGTCAACTTTTGACAGCTCTAGGTGAACATCTTGGGACTAAAATTTATCCATAAGGGACTATCAAAAGGGGACGGAGGGAGTAGTTATTATGATTAAATGCATGGTACATTTAGAATTTAGACATTTTATAGCGTATAGCCGGTTAAGGCTCACTTACGAGTAGGGATGTCAGTGGGGCAGGTCAAGTAGGAGACCCGCCCCATCCCCGCCCTAGTGGGGCGGGGATGGGTCTCGGTTTGGCGGGTGGTGGGGCGGGGATGGGGATAAAAACCATACCCGCCATGAGTGATGGGGCGGGGGTGGATTTTAAGTTGTACTCGCCCCATCGATCCCCGCCCCGCCCCACTTGCCCCACTTCATACCCACCCCATCCCCACCTCATACCCACATCTATATATCTTTTAAAGTAAAATTACTTACTTTTATACTATTTATAAATAATTACGTGAAATACAATATTAATTATAATACTTTGTATGACACTTATATTATAACACAAAAATATGTGTAGAATGTTTTATTTTATAATTCGTATTAATTATGTAAGATTGTTTATTTGAGATACGGAGATTAGGTGGATCTTGGGTGGGGATTAGGTGGGTCTTTGGTGGGGATAAGGTGGGGATGGATATCCATGTGGGGGGTGGGGCGGGGATGGGGATGAAAATTGGACCCGCCGTGGGGATGGGGATGGGGATGAAAATATTAGGTGGGGATGGGGATGGGAAGGCCAACATCCGCCCCGCCCCATTGACATCCCTACTTACGAGTTACGAAGGGTGCAATTAGATGAGTGCATGGTAATGGTTGATAATAAAGCACTACAAAATCAATGTTTGCGTGGGTAGTGGAGGCTACATATATTATTGCATTGCTTGTCGTATACAATCGCGAACAACGCTCTTATGTGCCAGTTGAAAAGAAAATAAAAATGAGAACATCTAAACGTTCCAATTCGGGGGTTTTGGTCCTCCTTAAAATGATGCTCTCATCTCTATATAACGAGGCAGCAACATGGTGGTCTGCTGGGGTACTGATAGGAATCGGTGCACTGATGCTCATTTCTCGCATTTACATGAGCTATGATAAGAAACCTCGAAATGTAAATTCTATCAACCTCAGTAACAGTGTGGAAAATCCCATGATCGTACACAAAATGTATCATAGATTGAGTTATCAAAATCGACTTTATGAGGGAGGATGAGAATGTGTTGTGAGTTATCATGTTTATTCTCTGCAAGTACAAGTAATTTGCAACTCTAAAAGGAGAAAAACATTTAGGCCGCTTGGAATTTACTTCTTCTTTAGCGGGTAGTTTTTAGCGGTCAAGTAGCGGGTAGCTGTTAACAGTGGCGGAGCCACCCTTGTGCACGGTAGGTCACGTGACCTAGCACAAAAACAGAGAAGGTTTAAATATTAAATATTGCAACTAATAATGATATGTACTCCGTAGTCCAATGGTGGAGGCTTCATATTTTTAGACTAAAGTTACTGGTTCGACTCCTAGGGGAAGCTACTTTCCTTCCTTTTTTCTTGCATTAAGAAGATGTAATATATAAACATTTAACAATGCAATTATACAAGTAATTGCTTAGTGTTGTAATGGTGGGAGGCATTGTATTTTTTGCCAAAGGTTATGGGTATGACTCCTAAGGACAACGGTTTTTTTTTTTTTTTTTTTTCCTTTTTACATATATCTACCACTACCTACTTAGTTCTCAAACTGGTACATTGTTAAAGTCATTGTTCAAAAATTTTTTGGTAGTTTCATCAGTGACTTGTCATTATCCTTCTGCTTCCCCGTAACATTTAATATTTTTGGAATGTCTTTTCTTAGAAAATTTTTTGGTAGTTTCATTAGTGACTTGTCATTATCCTTCTTCTTCCCCGTAACATTTAATATTTTTGGAATGTCTTTTTTTAATTAACTTTTAGAATATTAATGCATTAATTATGGTTGGTATGCGGTCGATGGGTAACGGTGACCTAGCACCCGTAAAATCCTGAATCCGCCACTGGCTGTTAAGGTAGCGAGTAGCGGTCAATTAGTAGTGGGTAGAGATTAGCTGTCAAAGTAACGGTTGATAGTATGAATGTTTGGCAAAAGTAGCGGTTGCAATACCAAAATATATCAAAATTCATATAAACATTGTTTTAAAATTAATACAAATTTGTCAAACGCTACCCGCTACTTCTAAACGCTACTATTTTTAACGTTTGAGAAAAGCTACCTAAACTCTACCTCTATCGCTAACCGCTACTAAAATCACTACCAAGCCAAACACTTTCAAATTTTTTCTAGTAGTGTTTTGACTGGTCAAAATGCTAACCGCTACCACCAAACAGGGCCTAAATTATGAAGAAATTCTCTTTCTGTCCCTATTACTATGGTTTATGCCATAGAAGAAAATAAAGTGATATGTGTTAATTAAATACGGAGTAGAGTCAATAAGTGAAATTCATTTAGCAATTTCCTCTATTAATTTCCAAAAAAATTAAGAGGAATATGACAATGCCACTTGGAAGGGTGATCTATTCTTTCTCCTTATTATTGGTTGTCTCAGCAACGTTTTCTCTTGACATTTCTAAAAGAGAACAACAATTTTGGATTCCTCAAACCTCTAATCATATTCTGTATGTCATTATGTCCAATTAGTCTTAATGAAGAAGTAAAATGATTTGGAAGACAAAATTTGACCCTCATTGCAAAATCTCGATTCAATGGCTATGTATTTTGGTGGCTGGTGTGTGCAGCTTATTCATGGACTTCCTTTTCTTTTATATTCCTAGTCTTGGAGGCAAGAATTCCTTGTACATGGATTGGCATTTCGGAGTCCGCATAGCCATTTTAAGAAGTGTTGTAGATCTTATCTTCCTTGGGAGTATGATCATGAGATTACGCACTATGTGTACGCCTCCTAAAATTACACCAGTCGAGAGACAGAAGCTTATGAAGGAGACAAGATACACAAAGACATCATTTATAGTTGATTTGGTTGCTGTACTACAAATTCCACAGGTAAATTAATTTTTTTCCCGTTGATTATAGCATAGCATTGGGTGGTATTAAGGCCAAATAATGTTAGTTAGCCCAGGACGACTAAAGGAGTCACCTTGGGTTGGAGATCTTGATGCTCAAAGCAGATCGATGTGATTTGAGTTGAAGAGATGGTTGTTCAATTGGGAAGCAATATAACAATAGATTTCATATTTATATTATGTGTGCTGCACAACTTATAGCTAGTCATTTTTTTGTCAGGTTTGTCTAGGACTGAAATATTCGTCAGCATGGGAAACGTTGGCAACATACGGTATTCTTGTACAGCTTCCTTTCAGAGTCATAGCCATGTCACCTCATTATCATAGAGCCACATCAACGGGTGTTCTTACGAAGAATGCCTGGGCAGGCGCTTTGCTAAACCTCTTCTATTTCATTATGACCGGCCATGTCAGTATTCTCCCCCCTTTTTTTTCTCTAGTTGTTAATTTGGTACTCTTTCTGCCTCTAAAAGCTCTTGTTTGTATTATGATAATCTCAAAAAATAATGGCAAAACATGAGTCGTTCTTAAACAGTTTCAAGAAATATGTACTGCATATACTCATTATTGGTACTTGGTAACGCAGGGCATGGGGGCCTGCTATTATGATTTATACATCTCTACCGCCCTACAATGCAGAAAAACAGTAACTGATAGGGAGTCTGATGCAGCAAATCTTGTGTGGGATGAATTGCTCACTCTTTGTAATAAAAAGTATGGTTATGAGTTTGGAATACTTTCAGACGCTTTCACAGCCAAGATTGGCACAAGAACTTTGATTCAGAAGTATACATATTGCTTGGCTTGGGGACTAAAGAGTTTAAGGTACAAAATGGTTGTTGATCTAACACTGTACCTTTGAATGACATGCTTAAACATACTACTGCATTGTTTGTGTCTTGTCTTAGTAAACACCGTTATCAATCAGAGGTAAAACTTCGGACTAAAAACTGTGCATATGATTTTTCCGTTTGATGCAGCTCCTTTGGCCAGATTTTCAGTGCTAGCTCATACCCCATAGATACAATCGCCAGTTTCTTTATAGTCATCTTTGGTCTTGTTTTGTTTGGAGATTTGTTAGCCCGAATGCAGGTGATAAATCTTCACTTTCTCCCTTCTTTGTTAGATGATCAATAGCTCCAAATTAATGACTATATGTTTTCTTTGATCTTACATTAGCTAGACTGGCTTGCAATGCACGGAGCAGAAAGAAGACAGGCAAAGAGCAAGACAAAGGATGGTAGAGGAATGGATGAAGCATCACCAGTTACCTAAACATTTAAAGGAAAACGTCAAAAAATTTATTCAATCTGAATGGAGTTCCACTCAAGGCATCAATGATCACACTTTTTTAGATTCACTTCCTTGGGATATAAGAAATGAGATTCGGAGAGAGTTGTATCTAGAGATCATCCGCACTGTCAGTTTCCAACTCCCTCCTCTCAGTATCTACGAAGGTTTTTTTTTGTCCCTCAGAATCAGCAATCGTAGGTTATATAAATAACGTCATTTTTTCTGCAATTTTGTTTCAGATGCCACTATTTTCAGAGATGGACGATCATCTTGTGATGACATTATGTGGGTACTTACGGACATTCTCGATTAATGAAGGCACTTATGTAGCATTTGAAGGCGAGCCAGTTCTGCAAATTTTGTTTATATACAGTGGTCAGTTGGGAGTTTCTACGGCTAACAACAGTGGACCACCTACTATCCTTGGACCAGGGGACTTGTGTGGGAAAGAATTGCTGGTATGGTGTTCACATCCTACTACATCAACTGTGAACCTCCCACCTTCAACTCAAACAATTAAGTGCCTTACCAGTATCGATGCATTTTCTCTGAGAGCTGATGATGTGAAGCTCTTGGCTATCCAGTTTCATCACAATGGGAAATTCCGCCGTGTTTTTCAACGTTATGCTGTCTAGTTCGGGGCAAGACCACAAGATGAAGGCATGCTTTTATGCAAATGCAATTATGTCTCACAACTTCACAGAGTTTCATGTTAATGGCCAATCATCAATCATTTGCAGCATGACATAAGATTGCAGATACTCCATCCGTTTCTTATTTCTTGCAACAAAGGGGGGTTGCACGGTTCCCAAGTCAAAAGTTTTTAAGCATAATTAATAAAAAGTAAGGGCATGCTTTTATGCAAATGCAAGTAAGGGTATATTGGTCATTTTGACAGAAAAAAGTTTCCAAATAAGGATAAAAATAAGTTTGTTACAAGAAATGTGAACCACTCTAAAATGGCAAATGTTGCAAGAAATAAGAAATGGAGGGAGTATATGGTTTCCCAGTTGAAACTATTTAATAAAGCCAATTAAAAACATAAGTTCATGAGGCATTGATCATTTGTAAATATCAATGAGCAGACCTCAACTTTTTTACTGACAATTAACTTATTAAAAAAAAAAAAAAAAAACCCTTGTATAATGTTTAATTAAGCTCCACTTTCATCTTACAGATCAAGTTACAGCCATTACCTACATGCAAAACTGGATACTGCAGAGGAGACCACGAGGACATACATGTTAAAAATAAGATCATTGGAACAAAAGCAAGGACAGAAGGACCTCAGCCGTCTCCAATTCATTAGGCACTTCATCGAGTGCAGATCTGAACGATTGAGTTAGAAAAAACTTGTGATCAAGTTACATTATTCAATCTCAAGAATCAATATGAGGAACTCTAATTAGCATTAATATCAAGTATTAAGAAAATGTACAAATTGTTGAACAGATAACCAAAAAAAACCCATTTCTTTCATCCACGATCGAAAATTTCATAAATAGTCATGGACTCTAAGAATTCTAAAAATATTAGCGCCGATGAGATTTAGCTAAAACCATCTTTTCTTGGGTTTTTTTTCTTTTTGAGACAAGCTAAATGTAAATAATACACTCAGAAGAACTTAGTTCACTTGGCTGCAGCCTGCAGGTAAACACCAGGAACAAGAGAGGTGTTGCAAGACCATGACCTAGCAATCCAAAACTTACAGCTCGTGTTAAGCTGAGGTTCAGTATGAGAACAAAGTAGAGGGGGCCATTTGCGACCATACACCTTGCACTGTGCATTCTTTGGCCATCCATCAACAGAACAACCTCTGTAAATTGACGACATAGTACTGAATACAAACCTAATTCTCTTTCTTCTCAAGTCTTGCACGGTGTCTGAGCTCAGCCCTTTTCCACCGAACAATCAGATGGCACAATGAGAAGAGGGTATTTATCTGTAATTGGAGAAGAAAAGGCAGTATCAAAACAGAAGTTATCAAGAATAGTGCATTGGAAAAGCTAGAAACAAATGAAGAATACTAACCAATATTAACATTGCAATTATGAGAAGCGGGCCAGACCACACTACAGAGAGGAAAAGTCCATGAGGGTCAAAATAGTTCTGAGTAGCAAAACTTTCCCAGTGAGTACCCAGAAACCGGTTCAATCTTTCAGCAAGATATACACCGGACACTGCAGCAGAACGCAATCATGTTAGACAGTGCACAAATGTGACAAGCCTCAAAACCTACCTGAAGTCCAATATGAAGCAACTATTTCTGTTTACATAAACAATAACTTTAAAGCAGGGAAGAAGACGCATCATTTGGTCGCTCAAAAAAAAAAAAAAAAAACATTTATCCATAATATCATCCTACAATTGTCAAAGAATAGTGACAGAATAAGGAAAGTAAGTAGTATGCTCAATCCTTTTTTTCCTACCATCTAATCCCTCAACCCCAGTCCACCTCCCTCAAACAACAACAACAACAAAAGGACCAAGTTGGCCCAAATGGTTAGTGGTTATAAAAATTTTCCGACTGCTCAAAGAAAATATAATAAAACAATAAGGCATGATGTGACACAAAAATTGAATACAATTAGAGAGTTGGAAACATACAGGCAAGAAGGAATAGACACATTTGGAAGTTGACATGTCTCCTGGAGAAGATAATAGTTAGCAACAGAAACACATAGAATCCCAATAATCCCATCAACCACGGCTCCTGCATAGACCATTTCAGCGTTAATAAAAAATGAAAAGAGCATATGAGAAAATCTCGCCTATAGTATAAGAGCACAAGCACTAATGCATCTGAGATAAAAGGAATACCACAATGATTTAGTAAAGGCATTATCTGTACATTAAAAGAATAAAGAAGCAAGCAAATGCAGACAAATCACTAAATTTCACATATTGGTAACAGGCAATTTTGAATGAGGAGCAAGCAGAAATACTGAAATAGTTCTGCGTAAATAATGAAAGCACTGAAATTTACGGAGCAACATGGTTCTCTTGCCTCTCATTCTACATTTCACAAATTTATCAGCTGATATAGAACAACTTTCCAAAGATTACTCATCCTCTTTGGTTGATCATATTAAACATGCCTAAATCAAGAATTATTAACCACTAGCTGATTTCTCTAGCAAGCACACTAGATTAAAAGATACATTATTGTTATTACTGTTTATCTAACTTGTTTATTCCCCTAAAGCATCTAGTGAGACCTTCAATGAACGAAAAGAAAGCAACTTTAGCATGTTCAGCATAGAATTGAAATTTGCATAATTAATTATCATTATAAACAAAACTACATCACTGCCTTATTAGTATGAAAATTTGCATCTTTCTTGCAAAATCTCAGAATCTAAATCTTCTAACAGCAAGATAAAAACAAAGATAGCAATACTAGATAAACAGCTCCCAAGTTACACTCTTCTCATCAAAACAGCAATAAACAATTAACTGTCAAGCAATTACAATCAACAATTTATTAATTTTAAATAAAATTCAGATGCAATATAGCATAAGCATAATCAAATTTCAGATCTTGGGTGATAAATTACCAAAAATTAAGCTGATTCAAGTAACAAATCCAAGAACAAAGTGAACCTATAATCAATCAAATTTAATTTGAGGAAAATTAAATGCAACTGAAGAGAGAGAAAAGGGAGACCTTCCAATCAATGGCGTGGAAGAAACCCATGAAATTATCATAAGCAGGTGCGAAACCAGAACGAAGTTCATCAGAAAACTTCTGAATAAGATCCGCCATTTGATTCATATGATCTTCCATTGCTGATCTCACTTCATCCATTGCTGATTAATTGAAGAAACTATTTCACAGAAATTTAGCAGAGAATTCTTCAAGTTTCAGATTTTTGAAACCCAGTAAAGTGTAGAACAAACAAAACGAAAGTGTAATTGTAAATCGAAATCGAAAATTTTTCAGTAGTTTCTGGAAAATCACAAAGATTATTTACTCTTTTTATTATTTGGGCTTTTAGTTGGGCCGATTTCTTTCATTTTCTCATTAATGAGCTATTTTGGGATGGGCTTATTTCGATGCTTTCAATAGAGTATTTTTTTGACAAATTCTAATAGAGTAAAATATACTTGTACATTTGTAATTTTTTATTTTTATTTTTATTATACTGTTACTCTAAGGTGATCTCCTTGTAATCAATCTATAAGGAACATTTCAAGTAGCCAATAGTAAGACATATTTAATACTACGTATAAAGAAAGTTACTGATTAGAGATACATTTATCATTGCTTATAAGACAAGGCAATAGATATAATTATATAAGGAATTGAGGTTCATTAATTATACACGTTAATAAGTTATTTTTCTTCATATAAGATGATTTTTCTTTATCAAATAGCCGTGAAATATAGACGAATGTGTGATATAGATTTATAGTGCAATATTGGGATATAAAATTAGCAAAGGATGAAACATTTTTGCCTAGTAATAAGGGTTTAGGGCCATGTATGTGTATGTGGCACCCATTTGAATTTAGATAATCGTGTTCAGAACAACTCAGCTCGATCATAGCTTAAATGTACGAACTTTGGAAAACAATTCGAGTGAACATCCAATGGAGCTAATTAATCTGTTAAGGACAATAGTTTTTTTGTTTTTTTTTTTCACCACACACATACCCTATTCTACTATCTTTTTTTTTTTTTTTTTTTTTTTTTTTTGAGGAAACTACTACTATGTATTTTATTATGTCTCTTTATACTCCATTTAAAGTCTCATATAGACAAACAATGCATTGAATGAGATAAATAAAATGATCAATGATTTTTGACCACTACCAAGGAGAGTTACAATGGAGGGTTAGTAGATGTTAGAAACAAACCGTTACATGCTTACATCCCAAATGTTTTAAAGCCATAAATCCAACATTGAGAACCATGTTGCAATTTTTAATACGAAGTACAAAATAGTTTTCAAACCCATGTTTGAGACACCATATTATGTGGATTCATCCCTCCTCTTTTCCTCCCTTCAACACGCTCCATCTTATAATTCAAAGTCTAATTTAATCAGTTATCATTTTATAATGGCAATACCTTAACATTAATACACTTCTATTCGTGCATCATGTCTGAAATCTGATGGAAGCAGGATTAAACAACAGCTAGTTGAGAAAGTGAACTAGATTTAATTAATACCAAATCATTGCGTTCGTTCAAACTCGTTTTGAGAGACATTGTTTACAAATAACTGTATAATAAATGAACTCTACAAGAAAATTATGAATCATATACAACGCCAAGCAGAGGCTGTTATAAGGAACCTATCTTGCCAGCCTAGAGATATACCCCTCCCATAATCTCTTTCGTAAATTCTGAATCCGCCACCACCAGAGTTCCCTTCAAAATGAGGATGATAATGACACCCCATTTTCAATAAAAGCTTCGCCTGAATAGTTGCTTTCGAGCTCAGTTCAATTCCTGAAAACCCATGACTTACCATCCTTCCTTTCCATGTCTCCATTATCTCAAACCTTGAACACTTCACTTCATCCTCGGAAGCTATCAGATCTTTGATCTCTCTCCCGAGATGGTTCTTCTCTATGTTCAGTCTCTCGGCACTCTCTAAAGGTAGGCAATCATCCAAGGAGTCGAACATTGCAGCATAATAATGCAAAGAATCGACGTAATTTGGGAGGATACCACAACTGTTTTGACTTCCTTCCCTTTCTACTAAAACTACTATTGAAGGGTTTAGAGAATGTATGGCTGTCATGGTTTCTGAAATCTTTAAGATATCACTCAAGCTACTGAGGTGAAAAACCATATTTACTGCAACTGTTTCGTTCTCTTTCCTTTCAAGGTTGACGAGCTTTGATCCTCTTAACAACCCATGAAATTCAAACGCTATATTCTGAAACCCCTTAGAGAAGCTTATCAATCTATTCTCAGTGTCAATCAGCTCTTCCAAGCTTCTTGCAAGACCTGTAATACGAAGTGATACTAACCGATTTGAAGCAGTAGCCATCTCAGAGAGAGACTGCATAAGAGAAGGCCATTGAAAACCATGTGAGATGTCGAAATCAATCACATGTAACGCCCAGTTATTATTTTCTTCCTCCCCCTCGAATGCTTCAAGTATTGCCTGATTGGCAGTAAAATGAGCAAACTGATAAAACGGAGAAACTCTGTACATATGAGTAAAAGCCATGAACTCTTCTGCAGGTGTTGGTTTGCTCATTACCATGTTATAGAATGCAGATTTCGGGGTTAAAAGCCTTGCAGCCAACCCATCAGCAAAATAAGCAGCAACCCTTTGTCCTGAATCACCAGTTACTGAAACATATCGATAGAGCTCCATCACATTATCAGCAGCAGAACTGACATTATTATCTTTGATTAATGTTGCTGCTACGAGCAATAAATGAATTAGATGAAGACCTGAACCTTCTTGAACATCTTTTCCTCTTTGCTCAATGTTCAGCATTCTCTGTCTCTCTTCAAGCAGCCTGAAAATCTTTTCTTCCCAGTCTTCAACTGAACTTGTCACAGAATGAGAATCATCGATCCTCCTCCTCTTCAGTGTCCTCTCAACATGGTCAGAGTGACCGACAGGAGCTAAGCTAAGGCTCAAAACCTCTTCATTCATCGTAACAGATTCTGTAATAACAGACAGAACTACAGAAGAATGCAGACTTAAGAAAGCTCAGAAATCGAGGAATAATAATGAAAATTTTAAAGATAATGAGGAGAGAATAGAAAGCAGAATGGAATAACCCAACACAAATTCTTTATCATTAGCACCAAGGACAAGGAGAATCTATATATAATTGAAGACCCTGCTTTTCGTTTTACGTTTCAGGTTAGTGAGGTCACCAAAAGCACTAATATATAGGAAGAGTATCTAAAATCTTTACTGGTTCCTTGTCTTAGAATTTAGGGTCATTGAACAGCTAAGCCCTTCCAATTAGTATAAACAATACCTGAAAGGGCCAGTGTGCAAAGGGTCTTATTTACTAGTCTTTTGGTAGCTCGGAAAAGCAAGAAGTGCCACTTACAAAGGACAAACAGCAAGAAAAGTGTTGAACCTTACCTACCTGTCTCTGAGATATGCAACATTTGCCTACAAATACTGCTTAGATTTGCTAATAAAAATACTCAAGTCGTTCCAAAAAATGCTGATTAAAATACTCAACCACCGTGATATGACACAGAAGATATCAATCAGCGGAGATCAAATCTCAAACAGATTCTGACAAATTAAGTATTCAAGAATTGTTTAGTTCAATCAGCAAAAACAGTCTACCTTATAAAATTACTCAACCAATGGTCACAGTATAGGCACTCGAGCAAACATTCAGAATCAGATTTTCTGCAATATATTATGTTGATGATTGGGAATCACACACGCCTTCACAAGTCAAAGAAGGAATATGAAACCAACAAGTCTACTTAATTAAAAATGTGGGCACAAATGATTAAGTGTATGCATCTTTCATATAATGTGCTTCAACAAGTGATGGGAATATAGTTTTAAGTACTAAAAAAATGTCAGAGAGATACTGGTGAAACATTACAGAAGGTAGAAATTAAAGCATTTTAAGAGTAAACAGAAAAAATCAATATCTCTACCCTGATATTCCTGATACTCTAAGTATGGTGTCAAATTTACGCAACTATCCTATAATATGAGATGAGTTGTTTCAATTGACCCTTAATCTGAAACGAAACACCTAACCTCTATTCAGTATTCACAATAAGCAAGAAGCACAAGTAGTTTAAAATATTATTGTGATTCAGTCTATCATGATCCAAAATCAGAAAAATCAGCAGTCTTCGATACACAGGAAATGGACAAAGTAAAGAGATAACTGTAAAGTATTTAAGAAATATAATTCTGAACGTACAAGATAAGGATAGAGGCGAATGAAATTTAAGGTTTGTAAAGGTGTCTATATTCATTTGAAAGAGTCTGAAAGGTTTATATGACCTCCAAAGCGACATAGATACATCGAGGTCATTAGCCTTAAGAAATTACAAATATGTCTCATAATAAGAGGACATTATTGTAGTTTAGTTTTGCCCCTTAATAGCAAGAGAGAATGATTAAAACCATATTTTAAGATAATTAAGATAGAAGAAAGGGTTAGGTGTCAGCTCCTGTACCAGATAATGACTGTAATTGAAAATATCTACAAATTATTCGAAGTATTCTTACACATTCTTTAACAAAGTTTGAACAATTAAGAACACAGTATACATTCATAACAAAAATAAAATAGAAGTATAAACTTAATGATACACAATTACTCTAAGTGACCAATAGAAATGAGGGGAAGAAAAGTCAACTTTCAGTTCTCTAATAACAGTGTCCTAAATCTAAATAATTTAGTAATTATTATCTATTTGATGGACTGCCTTCATCATTTAGCACATAACTGTCACTTTACTAAGATTGGGTAAATATATAGCTCTTCCACAATTGAGGAGGAGGATATTCAGGTCAGAAGTATCAAATTTTACTGCTTGTATTCCTCCAAAGAGTACCTAAGAATAAGATACCTTAAAAATAATGTACTATGAAAGAAGAGCTGATAAACAGCATCTTTTTCTAGATCTTAGGAAGGTTGGAGCAATCCGAAGGGCATCAGGAAACTATTTAAAATGACAACATGCAGCACAGCAAGAAGTATCAAACTAAAAAGAGATATTTTGATTCTAAAGATGACCAAGTCAAAAAACCAATAATGATTTATTTCAAATTCAGAAATTCGGCCATGTTCTCTCCACCCAATTTCGACTAAACAGAAAATTATTAATCAAACAGAAAATTATTAATCGTTTAAGTGATTTTAAATTGTTCGCCTTGTTTTTTATGCAGTTACATCTCACTGGTCAAAACAGATATATACTGAATAATAGGAAAATATGGCTTAACATTCTGCACAATATCGTAAATTCAAAGTACTACAAGTCACTCACATTAGATATGCATCACTATTAGAAATGACCAGAATCCTAAAGGCTATGAACATAAATCAAGCATCATTGATCCCAAAACCAATGTAAATCACTTTTAGACAGTCACTAACACATCAGGACTCTTCTAATCAATCCTTTGACAGTAACTAACATACATCAGGAAGCATCTTCTGAAAGGGAAGCTGTGAAACATATACTGAATTCGAAACAACAGATTTTGAAAGACATGTCCTCTGTTTTCAAGCAAAGTCTCAGAACACATATAGTCAAGTCTGCTAGCATAAAATGATCTTAACATAGTATGAGTCCTAAACCCTAAACCCTAAACCCTAAACACAGCTGATTATTAAAATATTTCAACATCATAATGAGGACAACGAAAAGGAGGAATCTTTACATGAAAAAACATATCACATCCAATCACAACTGCCTCAACTTCATTCGAAAAAGTCAGAGGCCAAATCTGTTGGCAATAAAAAACTGATCCTGTAACTGTAAAGCCACACTTAGTGGCTTTTCTCTACATAGGTTCGGTATATTCGTTCATTTGGTGAAAGGGATATTGTCTCGTTTTCTAAAAGTACACCTATCAGATAATAGGTAGAAAACTCTGTTTCTCACATCATTTGTCCAACCTGAACTTTTGATCTCTACTACAATTCTTCACAAATTTCCAACCTAAACATTTGTCTTTATCAGGACATGGCGGCATATTAAGGAATTTGTTAGATCATGTCTGGATCTTCCTCGCATGCGTAATTTCCTCGCATAATCTTCGAATGCCCGCTTTCTTCATAAAAATGAAAAGGGGGCATAGTCACTAACCATTCTACACATATATTTCTATATACTTAATAATTGCTATTATTTTTCTATACCTCAAGTAAACCATCAATCTATCCATAATCTGAAAAAGATAGCAATCTACTACCTTTAGTCATTTTAAAACCTAAAAGATGAATTATTATATAAAAGAAAGGATATTAAATCTGATTAAGTAAAGCATGGATCATGCAACTTTTGGGGTTTAACTATAGTCAACACCAGAAATTGTTTCCTATCCAATTTAAAAGCAACTCTTCCACTAAAACACCACGAATGTTTTAAATTAATCCCAAAAGAGACCATGATCTACAAAGATAAGAGTAGGTTTGCCGACATATCCTGGTGAAAGAGTATCTGAGAGACCGTACAAAAGTTGAAGCCAATTTCAGCAACCTTACATATATACATACAGTAAGCTGGGGCTAGGACACACAGATAGGTACATTTTGATGATACATAATGCAGATTGTCATGCTGCAGTACTTGCAATAAGAAAATGCAGGCTACAAAATAACCATTTGCACTGATAGATTTATTGCAAAATAACAAAATTTCAGATATACCGAAATATTGCAAAGAGTATATAAATAAATTTATAGATGTTTTTAGCATGTTAATAACGCAAGGATTACAGAAGGCACTAAGACACGTACAGAATTCTGGAAATAGTTACCAGCTTGAGTCATTATTTTTTCTGTAGTCTGGAAGGCGATATGTTCTTAAACTTCCTTTTGAAAAAGAAGTAGAATGCTGAACCCACCAAGGGCCAACTTGTAACAATTGCCACATAAGCGAGCAACCATATAGATTTTCTAGAATGCCGAGTAAGCTGTTCCAAACGCCGCTTAATAAGAGAAGTTGCACTATGACAAGGAGCATCGCAGGTGCTGGACTTCTGTTCTTGGGTTTGACTTTCTAAAGGAACGTCATTTGGCACTGATTCTCTCAGCTGCTGATCTTGGTCCTCCTTAGCCATTGCAATGGTTGGTTTAATAAACTCAGAGGAATCTTCAAACCCATCAGTTCTTGTTGGTTCATTGGCTACAGCAGCAACCATCCCATCTTCTGCAACACTTATATATGGACTCTGGTCTATGGAAGGTTCTGACGAAGGAATCGGGTCAGGGATCTGCACCTGAAATTAGACAAAATTTTCAGAAAATGGAACAACAAAGCATGATAGACAAGATAAGAACCCAAAAAAAAAAGAGGCATTCACCTTCTTTTGTCTATGCATATATGGGCTTGAGTGTAAAATACCCAAGAACTCAGTGACAGCCCTCACCCACCTGCAGATATGCAGAACCTCATTAGCCTACAAGCAATGCCTTAAAGTTATCCAGTTATCCCTCATGCATGTCACACCTCCCAGATTAGATGCAACTTTTAACCCAAATAAGTTTTTGAATTTTTGCGCTATTATACCCCTCTATCAGCTTCTATGCAACACACGACATTTTTCAATACTATTTCCAAATTTATTATTGTACATAACAAATTAGCATCATGTACAGCCTCCTCCAAACCTATACCCTCCCTGATGTAACGGAGGCTCAAAAAGGAGTAAATGCACTCTTATACAGGATTTGCACATAACAGCCTGGAAAAAAGGGTAGCTCTAGTGGAATTTGGCTAACCAGAGTATCAGTCAGATAAGTTTCACTTTTCTCAGAAGCCGTAATAGCTTACAAAATTATTTAATTGTATCAAAATAATTGAGCAGCAGCTGAATACCAGAGGCTGGAAGCAGTTATTCCTTCAAAGAAGGCAAGATGTCCACCATGTTGTGACGTTGCTAGAACAATGTTCTTATTTAACCTGTATAAACATGTAATTCAAAAAAAGTCACTACAACCCACTAGAGTCACAAACTCATTGGCAGAATGATAGCCGACAAGACCTGCATTCGTCCCATGGAATGGCTTCC
Organism: Chenopodium album; assembly: GCF_948465745.1. Lineage (NCBI taxonomy): Eukaryota > Viridiplantae > Streptophyta > Magnoliopsida > Caryophyllales > Amaranthaceae > Chenopodium > Chenopodium album. The sequence continues at coordinate 4,868,200 of NC_137858.1, forward strand.
TTGGTACAAACAGGATCGTCCAAAGCACTAATGCAGAGTAGCGGAACAGCTACTTTATCCACATAGTTAGTACTGCTATTTCGCCTGTAGTACGTGTCGACAGTCTGAGAACGTGTTTGGATGATTTCAGTAACTAGAAAGACAAAAGGACGGGGTAATGTAAAACAATATGTAAGCACTAGAGAAATAAACTCTAAAGCAAATGCTACCTCATACTTTCCCACAAGACAGGTGGCGTGATTATCAAAATCTCGGATGCTACGGGACTATCATGCATGCAAAAAGAAATTTCATCAGTAAAGAGTGACAAACAATATCATTAGAATCAGGAACCTATTGAATGATGATACTCCGCGGGGTATTAAATCATCAAATGATCAAAACAAAGAGCAAAATCCAGATACACACTTATTGAGTTATTGTTATTGCAGACACTAATTACCAAAGAGTCTATGAGACTATGACACAAGGTCAACAAGGACAACCCACCCTGTTATCTGGGATCAGCTATACAAATGCAAGGATGGTGAAGGAAAGAACAACCAAGCATACAAAATCTTGAAAAGAAAAGATAGGAGGCCAAGCTATCTATTATGGTAACATGCAAGTAAATGATTAAACTGCCGCATAAGAGGCAAAAAGACATTACTTAATAGCTACCACCACACAATGATGACGATCAGTTATAGCAATGATAAGTAAGTGGTTTAAATCTGTGTGGGTTCAAGATATGAATACTTATGCCTGTTAATTATAATATTGCGAAGGCATGGAGATACAGCAAATGTGAACTAGAGCATAAGCTTAAGGCCTTGCTTGACAAGTTTTTGATGATAAGCTTTCTGGTAGAGATGACAGTTTGGCATAGCCTAATATTTGATCAAAATGTTGCAAACCAATTAAAAGAATCAGAGAGCAGCAGGCTAGCAGCAATGGGTAGACAAGAGGAGGAGATGCATAAAGAATATTCTCAATGTTAATGATGAAGACTACAACTTGGAATCTGGATAATATAAGGTGGTACTAAGACTACTAACAGCTCTGATATGATCATATCTCTAGGCTCACAAAAACTACCATAGATGAATTATTAGTTTCATTGGAAATACAAACCTTTATAATTCCTTCCCAATTAGCAAGTCGAGAATAGCGGGGTTGATGCCTGCAAGGGCAGCATGCAAACAAAGTCAATATTCAATATTCTCTTAGCAATGCATTATCATGATGCTTTGGACACCATCAAATAGAATAATAAACCATATTTTAGTACCAAGATCACACTGAAGTAGCTAAAAGGACATACAACTGTGCATAACCTTGCAGGCCAATGGTAAGAGCTCTATCATACAATTTCTGGACAAGTCTACGACCAATGAACCGGTCTCCAATCTGTGCAAGGATACAATAAGATGTGAAGAAACAGGTACTGATGTAAAATAAGCAGTAAATATTGTAAGGGGAACCTACTCAATGAAATAATATTCATTGTAACTGATAATCACAGGACGATAAACCACATAATATAAAGCTAAAGAACCACATAGGACTATAGGAGACAGGCAGACTGGCTTGTCCCACCAAGAGGCTAATATCTAAGTGAAGATAACCCTCCCTGAACATAAACTAGAAATACAAACCAAGAACTTCTCCATGCTCCAATCCTATTTCTTCAAATACAGATCAGAATTTGTCATTTCATCAACTATAACCCCCATCCATGGACCGTGGTCTATATTTACTATCAAACAAACCTGCGATTTGGGGAAGGCTTATAGTTGCGTTTCTACTTTGTACAAGTAAACTACCCACCGAGTGAATTATGATGTTTTGTTATATAAAATGTGTACCATAGAAGAAAAAGAACTTACCAAAAGGTCCCAAGGAGAGCAAATAGCAACAGCACCTGCAATTGGAATGTCTTCCCCATCTTCACCAAGGAACTTGACCTGAAATAATTTAAAACCTCATTGATACTAGAATGGAATATAAAATTCATGGTAAAATGTGATCCCCAAAAATGATGATAAAGCAAATCTTATAGTTATCATCCACCACAATATTGTAAGAAAACAGGAAAAAGAAATATGACGAGATGTATAAAGTATAAACTAAGCAGAAGGCAAATTTCCAACATCTTCCATGCGTCTAGAAGGTAAGTTTTTTTATTACTTCCAAAATTTTCAAAGTTGAGAGGAACAAATAAATGTTTTAGAAGGGAATAATTCATCAGAGACCTCCTTATAACTATGATACTCTGCCTAATTTTACAATTGAATGTAGTAAAATAATGATGCCACTAAATGGCAGGTTTAAGCTGAAAGCAACATGAATTTGATGCATTTCTCCCACTATGAACCCTCATTGCAAATTTCAATGAGATAATATATTTGACTATTTTACCAAAAAAAAAAAAAAAAAAAAAAAAACGACATAAGGTGTTCTGCATGACAAAATAATTGTCAGCGACCTTTCCAGAGATGAGATAACCGAAGCAGAAAGTTTGTACTAGCCAATGAGGTTTTTTTATGCATAAAAAACGAGGTTGCTTACCTAGGAGAAAAGTATGAGCTCAGGTAGTTTCGTTAAGTATAAGGTGTCTATTTTACAAAGAAAATTTCATATTAAATATCAGATGATACGAAATAACAAAAACTAGAAAGAAAAAAAGTGTTCACTTGAATACTAAAATCTATGTACAAAATCATAACAATTGACAAAATGTTCCCAACAGACATACCAGAACATTGGCTCCAATGCTGGTTCCCACAACAAAAAGAGGAGCACTTGGGTATTCACGATGTAGATGATGAATGATTACGCGAACATCATCTGTCCATCCAGCATTATAGAAGCAGTCAGACTGAAACAATGCCATATAGGAATAGTTAAAATTTAGATATATACACAAACAAAAGAGGGGGGGAACGGCACAGCTAGATCCATTTAAAACAGCACATTCACGAGTGAGACAAGTTGAGAAGAATCGAAATAAAGTGAGATCGTGCACCAGACACAAACAAGATCATTAAACAAGCTAAGTAGACAACAGAGATACCCAAAAAATAACATTGTCGGTTGACATTTAATGGGGTGTAACTATTTAAAATAATATCTATAGTTTCTCGAATCATTTAAAATCCTATCAACATTAACAAGAAAGAATCTAAAATTCATGAGAATTACATTCTATTTTAACTTCATGCAATTCAATACTACAACCAGCATCCACAAAGACATCGAATACAAGACAAGAAATAGTAGACCACCATAAGCAATTCTTTCAAGCTACATGCCATCAGTGCCGTCTTGGACATTTTAGGGGCCCGGAGCGAAATCTTAAAAGAGGCCCCTAAATTATGAGAATGTATTTCATAAATTTTTATATTATATAAAGGTCACCAAAATTATTGATTATAGTTAGTCCTACATGCATTTTTTTTTAAAGCAAATTCATCAATCAAACCCTAACAAACTATATTTCCAATACCTCATTTTTTAATTTAATAAGAAAATGTCAAGATTCAAAACCCAATAGAAAAAAATAATATAGAAGAGAAATTAAGTAATTAAAGCTAACATAATACGAAGTAGAATTTAGGCAATTAAAGCAAACAAATAAACTAAAAGAGTAAGTAGAAAAGAAAAAAGGAAAATGAAAACTCACATAAAAGAAAATATGAAAATCTAAAAATACAAAACAAAAAGAAAATTAAGCAAATAAACCAAACCTCTGCTTTAGTGCTTCTTCATTTCCTCCATTTGAACCCAAAAAAATCACTTAAGCTAATAAAATTTATCTTTGATTCATCTTTAGATTAAAAAGAAGCAGTTACACTTGTCATTAGTACTACATTACATAAATTTATCAAGGAACAGGTTTTTTTTTTTTAAAAAAAAAAAAAGATATTTAAATAATTTATACTAGTATATGTGGGCCCCACAAAAGGGGGGCCCTGAGCGATCGCTCAATGAGCTCCTCCTAGTAGCCGGCCTTGCATGCCATTGCCAAATTGCTTATAAAGGCAATTTAGAAGCATCACTGTCCTTCGAATTAAAATGCCATTCATCTTACAAAACGGAGGGAAAAAAAAATCTAAGTAGCTGAATATGCAAAAGATTATTGAGCCACACCCATCCTCCAAATTGAAACTTGTCCAGAGGGCTAATCTACACTTTCACACCAATTTCAAAGGTTTTGTGAACCGGTGTCAAAACTTTCGAGATGGTAAGAGATGCACCTCAGGTTCATATAAGATTATTAGGAAGTAGGAACCATATGTGACCACAAGTCAGTCACATAAAGGCTTGTAGTGGCTTTAATTAAGGGATGTGTGTACATAAACGACTAAATTAACAGTATAGAGCAAAGTGGATTGTTCCAACCACCCAAATGGGCTTCCGAGGTGTTATGGGGTTCATGGGAAACACCCCAACCTTTTTCTCTTACTGATCTCGGAAAAGTCAAAAATTGTCCAAAACAGAAGGCTACAATCCACAAAGTTGGACCAAATTTGAAGGTTTCGGGACCCGGTGCCGAAAACTCTCGGGATTGTAGGGGATGCATCACGAGGTCATATAATGTTGATAGGAACCATATATGACCACTAGTCGGTCATATAGATTCTCGGGGTGGCCTTGAGTTAATGAAGGGAGAAATAAGTTGTAAACGGTTAAATTGGTAATTTAAAGACAAAACAGATGGTTCCAACAACCCAAATGGATTCTCATGGTGTCATGGGGTCCATAAAAAGCACCCAGATGTGTTTCCTTTGTGGAATTAAAAAAGTGTAAAATTGTCGTAAACAAAAGCCTATCCACACTTTCCGGTCAATTTCGAGAATTTTTTCCAAAATAGAAATAAATTTGTGGGATATCTACTAGCCCCTAGGGTCATATGAGTTGATTTGGAACCATAACAATCCTACCAGTAGATGTATTAAGTCCTAAGAGGCTAAGAAAGAGTTTGGTTAAGCTATGTGGCTGTTTCATATTACCACCTTTATTACTCTATTTTCCACTTTTTGACCAAAATCATGCTTAGTACGTAGTATCCATTCTTTGGATTCCACCAAAGAAAATGGGTGTTATCATCACACTTTCACAACTTCTGAGCCATTTGCCAAATTTATTAGAAAGCAAAATCAATGCCAACATTGCCAACTTTCCTATAAGAAATTCTTTCAAGCTATGTATCATTGCCAGATTTCTTATAAAGCAAATTCAGAAGCATCACCATTCTCCAAATTGGAATTCCATTCAAAAAAAAAAAAAAAAAAAAGTAGCTGAATATGCAAAACATGATTGTGAATCAAAGATCATAGAAGGGGAAAAAAGAATAAACAAAATTGTTCAAAACTTACAGTGACAGAGACACCACCAAGACCTCTGTGGTTGCTTACAACAACATTCCATCCACATTTTGCAGTGTTGTACACCAGATGTTTCAGGTACTGTAGGATACATCATCAGATGCAACCATGAATCAATCATTTCACTATAATAACAACTGGGAAAAGGGAGTTTAACGAGGAAAAAGTCATAGACATTCACGTAGATACAATCTATGATATCTATAAGTTTATGCATTTTCTAGTTTATTGCATAAGAATTTGATATGCTTCTTGAGAAATTGATATGCTTCTTAAAAGTATGACAACTATTAAAATGCTAAACATGATAAACAACTTACCGGTGAATTAGAATCACTTGTTAGACCTGGGATTACAAGTACAATAGGAGTCTTATCATCTTTAGGAATAACATTATCAATGTAAACTGCATGCCCCATCACTGAAGAATCAACAGATAGACAATTATCAGCCCATATACATGTCCTTTACAACAAGAAATCAAAAGGCAATGCAGAATGTAGGGAAAATCAGCAGAACTGACTCAAGTACTAAAAAAAAAAAGTATAAGCATGAAGCACTACAGTCTGAATCACCAAAATTCCAACTTCAATAAAGAGAATCAAAAAGGACTTTTCTCACACTGTATTTGACAAGTTAATCTCACATAGATGTCTTTGGACTTTTCAGATACACACATAACCAGCATATCCCCATGCATACAAAACGAGACAGGCAGTGGAACAGAGACCACAAAAAAAAAGCTCAAATGTAGAATAACCATGCAAGAAGGAGAATAATAAAAAAAGCCACAATCTCATCTTATGAAGAAACTAATATCCAAAGGAAACAACATAGGGAAATCAGACGTCCAGAAACACAACAATAAAGGAACTGAGGGGGAAAGAGTGGCAGATGGCAAGGCAAACAAAGCTCAACTAAATTCTTTGGATTGTGAATTTGCATAGTCCAGGGATTTTAAATTAGTAGGATTACCGTCAGAACTCATAAGCCAATCCAGAGCAACTGTTCCACCATCAGATAAATGAAACATTTGTCTGACATTAAAAAGACAAGTAAAAATCATTAGCAATCATAAGCCTCAAAACTTAGCAATAAAAAACACCTCATGAACCCTATAGAGAAAGAGTATACTTGTTACAAAAAAAAAGAACGAGATAACTTTAATTCTTTCTTCTTTTTTTTTTTCTAAAGGGGTAAGAAAGAACCAGATCACTTTAACATATACGAAACATAAATTTGTCATGAAAAAAACATAATGAAACACCTTGGCATCTTTAATGTGCCTAGATTATACAAAAAAAAAAAAAAAAAAAAAAAAAAAAAAAAACTTATTTAGAGTGAAGGGAATAAGATTAAGGCTGCGAACAAGCAAACAACACTTCACAGGAAGTTATTGTGTTTTACATCTGTTCTAGGCCTGAATTCATCTTTCTGAATACAGAGTGAAGGGAATAAGATTAAGGCTGCGAACAAGCAGACAACACTTCACAGGAAGTTATTGTGTTTTACATCTGTTCTAGGCCTGAATTCATCTTTCTGAACACAGAAGCACTTTAGCTTCTTTCTGTATTTGATGTTGTAACATTTTTTCACTCTTGATCATACTAAACTCCAGGAAGGAGTACACCTCTAGATATTCTGACCTCACCATTTCTCTATTCCTCAGTTCAAATTGTTTCTTAATAGAAACAAACATCATAATCAACTCAATTACCAAGAAAACGAAGTATAAAGTTCCTAACTACCAAACAATCATTCCACAACCGAAATGTAAGTAAGACTCCTATTCCTCAGTCCCCACTCGATAGCTACAAAGCTAAGAGTATGATAACCATATGATGATTATGATCATAATCATCACAACAATACTTTCACAATAATCAACATATATTTCACAACAACATTGTCACTCTAAAACCATGATCCTAGCATCCTTCAACCAATGAACACCAAACAATGCATCTTTAACATCATTAGCAATCATTTACTACACCCAAAACAACTGTTAGAAAAAATAGAAGGAAAAAAATTCACCTTTTATAATTGAATACAGGGGGCCTTCCAAAAAAGTTCAAAAAAGTAGTTTGAATATGGGGACTAGCTAACCAAGGAGTAGCCAAATATCTGCAAAACAATAAAACAACACAACAAATTAACACAAATTATCAAAACCTAATCAAATTGCAACATCAAAATCATCGAAAATTAAACCTGCCATGTAAAATTCGACACTTCGAAACAACTCCCTCATAAAGTTTGGATTCAGAATTGAAAGTCAAGGTAATTGGTTGACCTCTAAATCCAGTTAAAATGTCACGAATCAAATGCCATTCCACAAAATTATACAAAATTACAGCAACAATAATCGCAAATCCGATGAAATAGTGAGAAATTGGGATCATAAGAAGAGCTTGAAATATTAGTTCATAAGGAGAGTGAGAATTGAAGTTAGAAATTGGGGAAGAATTATGCATGATTGAAGAACCCTAGAAATTGAAAATAGTGAATTGAAATTGGGAATTTGGGATTGTTAATTCCAGATTTAATAACAGTAGTAGTTAAGTAAGAAAATTGATGGACATAAGAAACTGGAAATGAAGCAAATATAGACAAAAACAAGCTTTGGTGGATTTCCTTTTTTCTGGATTTCGCTTTTTATTGGTAGTTTGGGTGGTTGACAATTACGTGTAACTGTATTCGGATTTCTGAATTTGGGCTTGTTGATTGGATTCACACATGGTTCATGGACTTGGAATTCTTCATGGACGGTGACATTGGATTACAAATACGGAATATAAAATCATATAAGTCGGCTAGATAAGTTGGTTAAAGTATTGGGGGTGAAGATTTGAGATCAAATTTCATACATAGTTTGTCTTTTGTGATTTTTTTCTACATCAAATATAAACTTAGATTATTAAGTATGAATTTCGAAGATGTTAAATCTAATTCAAAGATGTTATATTAGTATATTTGATTCAAACCTTATCATCAGTGAAAATCTTATGGAATGTGATCATTTCTAATTCAAATATTCTAAATTTAAAGATTTTGAGAAATTTAGGATGGGAGCTACATAATTATGGCTTATACATTGAAATCCTTCTCAATTCAGAGTAAGAACACCATGTATCACAATGACAAGTTTTCCAACCGATAGTTTTGTAGATTTTGCTTGAACAAATGAGTTTTTAGTTGTTTGATTTCAATTCGTTGATTTATTCTCAACTACCATAGTTGATCATGATTTATCATAATGTGATTTTTGTTGATTAGAATAGCTTGCTAATTAAATTGAAACAAAAGTGATAAGGTTTAAAATGTCACATCTAATATAATATTTCGTATATAGTGTTGATATGATCGTTGTAGTTGGAAGGAATTGAAACCCTTTCTCTTTTACATTTGTCTCTTGTCAATTGTTAATAATGTCTAGGATAAACCTCCATTTTTCAGAAATTTAACATGATTGAAAAGTAGTAACTACTCTAATTAATAAATGATATCAAAAGCTACAAAACTGAATATATATGACTGGAACAAATTTTAGTAAAATCTCAAAAAAGTCTTCATCTTTATTTTTATTTCATTGTAATCAAGCTAAGACCATAAAATGGTAGCAAGTACAAACAAAAAATGTCTGTGTAAGTGATTCTACTGTACACAGTTAAAAGTAATTTTTGCCTTGTGAATAAATTTACCCCACTAAGCTAGAGGAGAGAATTACCCTCAACCTAATTAGGGATGAAAATGGACTAAACCAGAAAATAATACATAAAAATAAAAATGAAAAAAATTAAAAAATAAAAAGTGGATGAATTAAGCATTGCCAGCTGTTGGAGGTATGATAGTAAGAGCTAAAACTCCACTGATCATTGCTGAGACTGCGCCAAGCATAAATGCAGGTAAGTTCCCTCCTCCAAATATTTTATCCCATGGTCCACTTATTAATGACACAAACATCTGCAATAGGGAGAAAATTCGAGTTAGTCCAGCTTTAGTAGGTCTTGTATACAACGAGTACATTGTATGCAACAAGTGTAGCCGTGTAGGCACTCATTAACAATATCGATATATTTTAGGGGTTATTGTAACTTGCCTGTGGTACACAAATTGCCAAATTCATCAAACCTAGTGAAAGCCCTGAGGAAATTAATGAAATTAACAAAATTAGTCCGATCCCAAGGTATATATTCATTCAATTCAATGATGTTTTCTTATGAAATTATAGGATGACAAGTAATATAAATTTACCATGACCAGCGCCATTGTCAGACGAGTACATTGATGCCAATGCAAATGGAATACTATAGGTAGCCTGTTACAAGGTTAACGAGTATAAAGGTTAATATTTCGAGACAGAGAGAGTATATATGTAATACTTAGCCAAGTTAAGTGATATAGAGTATTTTTATGGACGGAGGGAGTAATACTTACAGCTTGTGGAATACCAGTGGCGGCGAAGAGGGCCAAAGTACCACTCTTGATGCTAGGAGAAGGAGCAGCATGAAGAGGCTTATGTCTCCTAGCTTTTTCGGCCATTTTAGTCAATGGTAGTGTACCAGCTAAAGAAGCAGCCAAGATAAAATTGACAAGACCCCATGTGTATCTAGCACCCTTTAATAATTTTGACAATGGATCTATGCAAAGTGACATGCATCCTAGTGACAATGCTGTCAACATTAGCCCTAATGCTCCTGTCCTTACTCCCATGTCATATAATCTCTTTTCGCCGGCATTTCCCTACATAACAAAGCACCAATGTAACGTTACACAAATGCTTTACGTGTTATATTATGTATATCCTTAAAAAGACGTGTTATAATTAAAGTCGGAATATTAAATTTACCTGTGGATTACCACCGTAGATCTCAAGACCAACCCAATCGGTGTTAAACATCAAGAAAGGGAACCAAGCAATCCAATTAAAGGCGGTAACAATGAATAGGCACCACATAGACTTTCCAAGGCTCTTAAAGGTGGTCTTAACTTGGATGAAAAACGGGGTTTGATCATCAAAAATTCTCTCAACCGGAGGCTCCTTTACGGCAACAAGAGCAATCACAACTACAGCTACGAGTAGAACGATATCGATTAAGAAGCATGTTTTGAGGTTTGCACAATATGTGTCACAGGCAGTCGTCTTTGTAAATGGGAGGAATTTGTACAAGCCTGAGGCTGATCCGGCCGCGTACCCTAAAACATTACCTACTGCCATGAAAAATGAGAAGAAACCATTTGCCATTCTCATCTTTCTATGATCATGTTTTGATAAATCTGCCAAGAATGCTCTACTTGGATCCTGCAATAATCATTTCAAAAACACATTATTGTTCATAATATCGCGTATATTACTAGACACATTCACATATTTTTGTTGATATAAAATAAGTTAAATTAGCGCATTCTAACTCAATTATATATACTTTTTTAAATTGATGATCTATTTCGTCTAGGTAAATTACTCATTGGGTACATATATCGAAATCTGAACAATAAGTATCAAATCAAGATCGATTAGAAATTGTATTATTAAAATGTTGATGATGTCTAACAAATGGTCGTAAATTTATCAATCACGTCAAATGTGATGATCTAACATGTTTGATTCTTAAAGTTAATAGAATCTCGATTTTGATAACTTTGTGATCAGCATTAAAATAAAATCGAAATTAACTTTAAAATTGATGATAAAAAATTTGTAATGACAAACCTGAACCATGTTATTGGCAATATCAAGGATCCAAAAGCCAATAACAAAAAGAACAACAGCTCTAGGCTTAGTCTTTTTCTGAAGGTTGTCACCAAAACTATAGCCTACGTCAGCCGCGAACCCAATCAACAACACAGCCAGGCAGATCAACGTAGTACCAATAGTAATAAAAGGCTTTCGACGTCCAAACCTCGAGGTGCAACGATCACTAGTGTACCCAACCGTAGGTTGCACGACGATCCCGGAAACCGGACCACATAGCCATATCAAGGACGACATTGTGTGTGTAACACCAAGAAGTTGGACGTAAGGGGTGAGAAGTGAGAGTTGTAGAGCCCATCCAAATTGCACCCCCGTCGCGATGGATGCCACGGCTATGAGCTTCCATATGGGTGTTGGTTCAACTAGCATGTGTTTTTCAACAGCCTGTGGCTCATCTGATGAACTCATTCTAACCAAGTTAATTTGATTTTACTTGGTAAATTAAAAAAAAAAAAATTTAATGAAACTATATAGGTTGTAATTTGTTTTCAAAAAAATATATAGGTTGTAATTTTGTATGATACAAATTGAATGTACGCAAGTATTGGTTAGTTATTAGCTGGCTATAGACAATATAGATGTTGTAGATTGATTTGGTGTAACTGGTGTATGGGAAATTTTTGTAGATTAAATGGTATATATGTAGATGAGGAAGAGAGAATGTAACGAATTGTGATATTAACAAGGTTATTATCAATTGAATTGTGTCAAGCTAGAGAGAAGTAAACCAAATATATAATATTTGAGACAGAGTGAAAATAAGTAATAACGGAGATAAACACGGACATCTTAGTACTGAAAATAGATAAGGATTAGTTGGATAAATTAAACTCACATGGTTTCCATTTTAAGGGGAGTGAAACTAACATTATCTTGTTTTAGAAATGATTTTCACTATGTTTTATTTTTTATTTTAATTTTTTTGGTGCAAATATGATTCTCACTATGTAACCTAGTAATAACTCCTTTTTTATAGGAGTGTTTTTTTCTACTTTGAACCACTATTTTGTTTGGGTTTTTGTTGAGGTGTTATTCGGATAAACATTCACTTTTTAAGGTACGAAGGTTACTTCCATCATAATAGGATTATTACAAACAAACTTCCACTTTTAATACGCGCATTTCTTTTTTTAGCACCTATTCGAGAAGCTTTACATTAATTGGTTTTTATTATTTACTTTTTAAAGTAATTGTAAAGTAGAGTAAGTGTTAATAGTATTAACGCATAAGTGAATCATGATGAGAATCATAAACCACCCAATAATTATATATGTTTTTAGTGAGAGTGAAGGATAGCTCAAGTTGTTAAAGCTCCTCCCCCGATTCCAAGAGATCTTGAGATCAATTCTAATCACCTGCTCTTGTGGCTCTCTGACAAAGATAGTATAAAATTTGCAGAACAAACGTGTTCTTGTGGCTCTCTAACGAAGATAGTATAAAATTTGCAAAACAAATGTTAATCAATATTGATCAATATATGAGTAAAGATGCCAAAACGAACGCAGACCAAATGTGTCTCATCACCTGCTTTTGTGGCTCTTAGACGAAGATAGTACAAATCAATATTGAACAATATTTGAGTAAATATATTAGAAATTTACCGAAACGCAAACCAAATGTGTCGTATTTCACGATATATTACAACAGTATGTTCAGTTGACTAATTAAACAGGATATCTTCACTAAACACATCACGTTTGTTCAGTGGGATGTTAACACGTATACGAAAGCAGTTAATTAAACATGTGCAACATAATACATACATGTTTCACGTAATTTGTTAATTTATAAATAATTTCACGTCATAAAAAAATTTAATATTATTTGTTTTATGTAAATGTCATATCATATTAACTAATTTATTCCAAAAATAATATCACAGGTTAAATAATGATGGAAAAGTATAATATTAACATAAATTTAATTATCAAGTGACTCCTCTTGATCTTAAAGATTGTACTTGATCATTTGATAGAGGATGACCATTTTTGTCAATTATTTCCTAGCATTATCTTGTGTGGCGGTGGAGAGCCTGATGTTCAGATAATGCCGAAATTTTATTGAGTCCATGATGTTCTAATTATTCTCGTCAAGTGGGATAAGTTTAGCTATTTGTTCCTTAAGAATCTTAGGATATGTCTACCAGATTTGCCTATCGTTGCAGCAACTGATATGGATATCCGTGATCTTGAGCTCTTGACTTTCTGGATACACCACCTAAGGAGGTACCTCGGTTGCATGGTGGTTGAGATTTGTCTGTAAGCGACGTTGACTACGTCAATATCAAGTGGATGGGGTTAAGGCATTCTGACTTTCTGGACAGATCACTTTTTTCCAATTACGCCTCCCTCCGGCACCTACTGAATCTGCAGAGTTTATAGAAATCAGCAACTTTCTTCTTGAACATCCTTCTCCCTATCGGAAGGTTAAGTGGGTGAATGAATTGAAAGCTATAATACAACTTTTGTACCATCCAAATTTTCCATGCACTGTATCTAAGGGTTATCTTCCAGAGAAGTTACTCATTCAAGATTTGGGTGTATTTAAAAATTACTTTTATATGCTTTTATTCAGCAACTAGTAAATAAATTGCTTCTATTCCTATAATTGGATGTTTGGATTTCATAGAGGCATACCTTGTGTCTTAACATGTTCTACAATGGTTGTAGTTTGTCATTGATGTTAAGCCTTATGTGATGGTGTTTAGTGTTTTAAATTATGGTTTCCTACTTTTATTTTCTTGTGACATCAAAGTCATCAACTATTTAACTATTATGCTTTGTAAATTGCTTACAAGATCAACGTACAAGGACAGAATTTGCTTCCACTTCTGATATCCAAGCTTCAAAAGATCTCAATTGTAGTGCATTTTTATCTTCAAATGAGAGATGAAAAACAACTTGGTTAAAGTACTATATTTTCATTTTGTAATTCACTTTTTTTTAATAAAAACAAATTTGGTAAACCTTTTTGCATTGCTATTTCAAAATTTCACTTCTTGAACTTATTTTTCAATAATCATTGGAAAGTATTTAAGTAGTAAATTAAATTTGGATTATCATTATCTAAATTAATTTTTTTAGACTTATCTATTTATCCAGACCTAAAATTATCTATTTCTCAAAAAATTATTAATTTTGATCAACTTGGGTAATAAAATAATTCAAAAAAGAAATTATTTAAGTTGTAGGCTGAACTTGGAACCATTGTGGCAATGTATAAACATTCAACTTATTAACTATATAAACTTATCTAAACTAACCGTAATATGAACTTGGGTTATTAACTTATTATATAAGATGACTTCAATTAAAAGAATGAGTTCAAATATATTTTGATAGGGATACTTAAGTTAAGTACAATAAAATATCAGGTGATGAATCAAATGCACTACTATAGATGACTTGATAAACCATTAATCTAATTGAGTACTTAGCCAAAACCATATAGAGTAACTTAATCTTCTACAAATACAACTTAATAAAAGATAAAAACTAACTTATAACTAAGGTCCAGCAACTTAAACTGTATATAGTTAACGCTGTCTCGATCTCAATTTAACTGTTGGAACTCGGAGGAGGAAGCACCGTGAAAGCAAGAACTCCATCGACGAATGCTGCCACAACTCCTAGCATAAATGCAGGGATATTACCACCTCCGAACAGTTGATCCCACGGTCCGCTTATCAGTGACACGAACATCTGTTTCAATATTATAAATCATATGATTTCAGCTAGTATTATTAGTACTTATGCACATTTATATCTTATGACATTTGTGTAATTGTGCTACTGTTTCATAAAAATATATCAACTTTCTTCTATGTATATAATAGATCATGCTATGAAAAATGAATGTCGGATCAACATATATTTGTACTTAAGACTTTTATCATAACAATTTTGGTATATTTAACAAGTTTATTGAAATGAATTGAATGGAGAGTATTGGAGTGTATAATATGATATACTTGTATAATTGTAAGATGTGCAACCACAAATCAATTTTACCTGAGGTATGACAATTGCCAAGTTCAATACTCCAAGTGAAAGCCCTAGAAAAATATAGATTCTTGTTGTAATTATATGTGATCCAAGATATCAACGTAAAGAAGATAAACAAAAGTTGAAAACTAAGTTATAGTGGTAATTTAGCTGAGGAAACTCACCATGGCCGGATCCGGAATCAGAGGAAAACATTGATGCTAGAGCAAATGGAATGCTGAAGGTAATCTGTGTCGAAAATGGTCCAAATGTTACTTTTTTTATTATTATTATAAGTACTATACATAATATGCTATAGGAATTCTTTTTAAAAAAGTAACACATACCGCTTGTGGGATGCCCATGGCAGCAAAAAGAGTCAAAGTAAAGGCCAAGACACCACGAGGCGGTGGGGACCCTGGTGGTGACGACCTCCTTGCGTGTTGAGCCATCTTTGTGACCGCGGCAGTCAACGCTAACGCCACTGCCAAGACAAAGTTGACCACCCCCCAAAGCCTCCTAGCACCACCAAGCACTTTTGACAAAGGATCAATAGTCAATGACATAAGGCCCAAAGTAACCGCAGTCAACATGAGGCCCAATGACCCAATCCTAACACCGTCATCATATACATGTTTTTGGGCATCTGGCCCAGTAGGATTACCCCCATAAATCTCCTTACCAACCCAATCAGTATTAAATAACAAGTATGGGAACCATGCAATCCAATTTAGGGCTGTCACTAGGAAGAGCATCAACATGGGCCGGCCCAAATTACGAATAGTTGACTTGACTTGAACAAAAAACGGGTCCTCATGTTCGGATCTTATTTCGAACTCGGGCTCTCGGACCATGAAGAGGGTTAGACTGACTAGGATGAGTAGGAAGACGACGTCGATGAAGAAGCATGTTTTAAGGTTGGCACAATATATTTCACATTCATTGTTAAGGGTGAAGGGGAGAAACTTGTAGAGGCGATTAAAAGATCCAGCTGCATAGCCTAAGACGTTGCCTACAGCCATGAAGAATGAGAAGAATGCATTGGCTTTTCTCATTTGCCTGTGGTTGTGTCTTGAAAGATCCGCCAAAAAAGCTCTTGCGGGATCCTACAACACAAAAACATAATAATCGTGTTAAAACCAAACTGAATACGAGTATTTACTTTTACAGATATAAACTTATTTTACCAATTCGATTTTTACCACGTAAATTATATGGTGACCTCGATAGATTATAATTACTTTACGACATTATGTCACTTCCATCATGTTTATAATAATGTCAAAACCTTTGATTTCATAAATTCTACCTAACATGTAGGCAAAAATCAGCATCATAATTATTATTTCTTTCTAAATTAAGATTAATCATGTACGATGTATTTGTATGTAGTCCTTAAAATGTTAGTAATGGACATATATTCTCTTCCTTTTTGGTCATATTTATACCAAGTACATGTTAGCTGGAAACATCTATATCACATATTTACCCACTAATATAAAGGACCACCCATATTTATGTGAACAATTCACATGATTTAGTTGAATGACAATATCATCTCATCATTTCTAGATCAACTGAACTATGCTTTGCACCAGTCATATTTCATATCAGCTAAGAACATATGCAAAGCTAAAGACCCTTTTTTTTTGTACAAAACAAATATTATGGTGATGTAGCATCTCTCGTGGTCCTTTAACCTAACCCCTAAGTAAAGCAATAGACATTCTCTACACATCAATAACGTTTGCACTACGTCACACGTTAGTAATAATGTAACATAATCGTCTCATGATTACTTCTAGATCAAAAATTTGAGATGTTTTAGGTAAAAACTAGAGCAAAAGTTATATATAAATTACGAGATACAATTCAATTATTCAACTAATCAAATTTTGTACCTAATATACTTTATTTAAAAAAAACTAAACATATAGATGTTGAGAAATTGGATTATAGATATTATGAAAGGTGATCGGTCACCGCCCTCCAAATAAGATTTACAACTATTTCATGATATAATATTTTAGTTGTACAAAGTAACACTTTTTTTGTGGAAGGAATTTTGAGAATCTATCTAACATAAAAGATTGTTACAAATAAATGGATTCGATGATGTGAAAGTGGTGGGAAGAATAAACGGTTCCAATTGTAAAACCCTTCAATATCAAAAGTTTACCAAACACCATTTTGCCAAACATCAATTTATAAGGATTATATGCACACAACACAATTTGGTACCTTTCGAATATCTCAAAGTTGATGGGAGGATCAGATCTTCTCTTATTTTGCATACACCTTGATAAATTATGAGCCGACAAGAATAATGAACATTAAATTTTATTTTATTTGAATTAATTTTATACGAGTACGATTTATATTAGGTTCAATTTTTTTTTATTTTTTTTATTTTTTGAAGAAATAATATACGAGTACTTATTTAAATCTATCCTCATCCAAAACTTTGTTATATAGATCCATCTGTACCCAATAGGCCAATAGCACCAAATTAAATGTACCCAAATTAATACTTGTATGATTTTTTTTTTTTTTTTTTTTTTTTTTTTTTTTTTTTTTTGAAACGATACTTGTATGATTTTAACACCTTAACAAGTTGTACATAATCTAATCTAATCTAATCTATTTCCTTTCAACCTAACCTTAAATATTGGAGTAATAAACTAGACAAATCACACTTTATTACTATACCAAAAAATGTACCAATAGATAAAATACAAATTCTTAAATGGACCTGGTTCACACTAATTTATTGTGGACCACTAACATTAGAGAAACTATGATTGTTTTATTAAAAAAAAAAAGTCACTATAATAAAATGAAGGTCACTATGTTGAAAATAAAAGTCTTTTTAGTAATATATAGGCTATAAGAGGTTAATTTTTTTAATAAAATATTTTATAAGGTCAATATTAATAATAAAGGTCACTATGTTAAAATTAGGGTTATAACGTCGTACTTCAAGTTCACAATAGTATTAAACATTATACAACTTTTAATAAAGGTTACTATGTTAAAAATAAAGTTACTATGTTAAAAATAAAGGTCACTATATTCAATATAATGTCAGTTGCGTGTGTATAAACCTCGGGTCCACAATAATATTATTGTGAACCAGGTCCACACAAGTATTTCTATAGATAAAATTGATTTCAAAACTTTAAAAATCACATAAAAATCAAATTTTTATGACATTATACTCAAAAATAAAAATTTAACAAAAATTGTTACCTGGACCATGTTATTGGCAATATCAAGTATCCAAAACCCAAGAACAAAGAAAGCAACAGCTCTAGGTTTAGTAGGTTTATCAAGTGTATCACCCAACTTAAACCCGATATCGGCTGCAAACCCAATAAGCATCACCGCGATACATATCAATATTGTTCCGGTGAAGATGAACGGTTTCCGGCGACCGTACTTTGACTTCAGCCGATCACTGCTATACCCTACAATGGGCTGGACCACCATACCAGATATTGGGCCACATAACCATATGAATGAGGCCCAAACATGTGGGACCCCTAGTAATTGGACATATGGGGTTAAAAGAGAAAGTTGTAAGGCCCAACCAAATTGGACCCCTGCTCCAATTGATGCCACCAATATTAACTTCCATGTTGGGCTTTCTGGACCCTTTTTTGGCCCGTTTTCTTGATTTTCCACTTGAATTATATCCATAATTTTGTAATTTTTTTACGAAGAAAAAGTCTCAAAGAATACAAAGAAAAAATGAGATTACTTTTGAAGCAATAAAAATGTGTTTGAGAATTTAGTGTAAGAAATTTGAGATAGAAAAGAGATAAAATTGGATGTATTTATATAAAAAGTATGGTCCATAATTTTGGGAAGTTAAAATTAATGACGTGGGATAAGAGTAATTTTGTAAAGTATATGATTTATATATGGAAATTGGATATGAATTTAATGGATTGGTTGATTGAATCTGCATTTTGCAATGTGAATAGCTGGACTTTCCAATTATGTTTTGTATTATCTTCATAATTTTCCTTATTATTATTAAATGTTGGTCAAATTTTGGATTTTGTATCTTAATTTGAGGTTTTTATGGTAAGAAATCAAACGTTACCTACGGAGTAAAACAAACTATTTTAGATTAGATGAAGCGGAAGAAATAAGGTAAAGAGGAGTAATATGTTATGTTATACCTCTCCATTGATGGCTTATGTGGATAAAAAAATATTAAAAATTTAATGTATTATACGGGAGTATTGGAAATTTTTTGTTATGTGTGATCTTATTAGATTTTTAAGTGTGCATGCTTAAAATATCTTAAATTTAAATTTGGTAATAAGATAATATCATGATCATGGTGTGCAAAGTCATAATCGTCGGTGAGTCAGTGATGCTATGATGGAATATCAATTGAACATGTCTCGAGAACTTTTTCCCGTTATTTATTTTGTTAAGTGATAGATTTTTTATGTTTGATCACTACCATAATTAGGGATGGAATAATAGTGAAGGGAGATATAAGGAGTAATAATATACGGAGTAGGTTATAGGGTGCTGAATTTCTCCTTTATATTAAAAACCTAATTGAGCCTGATTGAACAAGATCAACCTTTAAATGGGTGTGCTTCAAAGTTCAAAATAATAAATGGATGATTTTATAAAGGGTAAAATAGGCAATAATGTTCAAACACTCAAACTAGAATCGTCGAATAATGCAACTTATTACTCGTATAGTCATATTTCAAACATTCAAGTTCGTTCTAAATTAAATGAGTTAGTTCTTTTACTTGTTAGGGTAAGAGTTGCTTTCTTTGCATATATTTTTTGACTTTCAAACTTGCATTGTTGTCTTGGGCAATTAATTAGTGATTGTCACATTCTAACAAAACAATAAATGAATAAATGGTGATAGTCACATAACACTTTCTTGGCTACCTTAGCTTGTTAATTGTATCAAGTAAAAAATAATTATACTATATACAACTTCATTTGTTCACTTATTAATTTGGTTAATCGCGGTAACCATAATATCCTCAAATCAAAATAAATCACGATTAGAGTAAACAATGCAAGAGATCGAAAAATGAGAGCAACTCATTTTGTTTGATTTTTCAATTTCTGACTATCAAATGTTACTGAAAATTACAAAGAGGGATAATATTTATACCCCAGCAATTTCTTGCCAATCCCCCATTCTCTAACACTTCCTTAATCATCTCAAAAACAAGTCACAAAAGTTACACCAAAAAAAAAAAAAAAAAAAAAAAAGGTAGAGAGAAATTACATTTTGAATGAAGCATGCATAAAATTAACAGCTTCATTCAATTTTTTTTTTTTCTCTCTAATTACAGAGGCAAGTTAACTTTTTTTTTCTTTTTGTTTTAATTTTTTCTTTTCAAATCTATAATTTTTTTTTTTTAATTTATTAATGGCCACCCATGGACCCTCCAATCTTGGCATCAGGAGGAGGAGAAGGTAGCAATGTAAAGGAAAGAATTGCACTGGCAGTTGCTGCTACGGCTCCCACCACGAATGCTGGCAAATTACCCCCACCAAACAATGCATCCCACGGCCCGCTTGTTACCGACACAAACATCTGTTTTCACCACGCATTCAGGAAATAAAGTTAGTCGATAAATCTTGTATGCATGACACTTTCTCATACTAATTTATTATGACACTGGACTAACAGTTTCATTTTAAAATTGTAAATTTGACCCAAATTAGACTCTTCGTCGAAAAAAGTTAATATTCTCGTTAGTTAGTTGTTGATTTTGCTTAGTCCCTTTTCACCAGATTATAGTAGTGCCTTAACGTAGTACCACAAATACATGACATCTTTAATTATCTTTTGCTTCAAATATGAAAAAAGTTGGTGATTTCAACTTGACCCTTGTTTCTTAAAAATGCACCATCATATAAAATGTACGCTTTTAATTTTTGGTCGGTGCTTACAACTTAATAACTTGAAATATAAGTTCTTATGTAATTACTCCGAAATTTCCGACTAACTATATCGAAAGCAAAAGATCAAATTTAATATAAGTCTATGTCATCATTTCATGGAAGTTGGTATGTGGCATATCCATATATATGTTACTTATTGTAGGGTCCTTAGAGATTGATTTTACAACATAATTGATCGAAATCGTGGATAAAACGTGTACGTTTTAATATATGTGGTTATAGTAGTTATAAATTAAAATCGAATGGGTCAAAGCAATTGAAATGATGTTGTATGAAAGTATTAAATTACCTGTGGTACAACGATTGCAAGGTTAAGAACTCCTAGAGAGAGACCTTGTCCTGCACCGGAATTTGCTGAAAAGATTGATGCCAAGGCGAAGGGGATACTGAAAGTGATCTGTAAATACATGTAACGACAACAATTAATAAGTATTCTCGAATACATACATATACATACACATATACACGGAGTATGTCTTTAATGTTCACAAGCGAAAAAAATAAAAATAAAAAATTCGACAGCTTGAACCAGAAGGAGCTTAACATAAAGTCATGGAATATATGTGATAGGATAGATTAAAATTGGATAAGATTCGTCCTTTGTTTATGTGGTTTGATTGAAGCCAAGAAATTAAAAAAGTAGACAGTTGAGTTTTAGCAAACATCCCAACAACTATATCCAGTTACCTGACCTCTACGGTCAAAAAGCTCTTAATTAATTATAATTTCATGACTCATTCATTAATTTTTATGGACCTATGTTTTTAGTTAATCTTTGAATACAAGAAACAAGTAGAATAATCCATGGAAAATTATCACTTGATCTTAATCTGATGACTTCTCTAGTCTTCTTAAATTGTCAACTCATCTTCTTCTTTTCACATGTAAATATCAATTAATATTCACAAATAATTCAATTTATTATAGGTAAATAATAACCATATATACTGCACCTACTTCAGAATATTTGTCGTATTTAAATCTTTAATTTCACAAATATTGCAATTCTTAGGTAAAAAAATTAAAAGCACATACGTCATTTTCATTGAGATGGCCTGGAATAACACATATACACACACGTAGTCTGAAATACCAATTTATTCTTTTAACTTATACGGAAAACACTGATGATGTCAGCATATATATATTTATCCACCATCGGTCTTTTTTACATCAAATAGAAACTAAAAAATCGATCCGTTAATAAATTATTGCGATATGGACAACTAATCTAAGCTAATACTACCACAATAATGTCCTATAAATTGAAATTCTTTAAGATTCAGATTCAGTTTCAATTGTCATTGAAGTATAAGACAATTCAAAACTCAAAGAAATGTTTGTTTTTGTCATATGAACAAATGGACGCGAAAACAGCCAGAAAAGCTACAAGTTGAAGTTAGACTATAGGCAAAAACTGCCAAGAACAAAAACAGTAGTTATTTCAAAAGGCGTTTGTTACTAAATTAAGGAAGACTTTTCAAATTTTATTAATTTGGTTCAAACTAACACTTTAGTCCAAAAGAAAAACTGGCCCATCTTCCCTTGCTTCTTGAGCGTGGACGGTGTTGCTTTTGGCTAACAACTTAGCATGGAAGGGAGCCAGTCAGCTTATCATAATTTTACACTAACTTTATAAAAATTATGTATATAAAAAAATATTGTTTTTTTTTTATTTTTATTTATTTATTTTTATAATTTACTAAATTTAGAGAAGGTTGTTTCAAGTGATGTAAAAAGTGGCATATTTTTAGTGAACTCATGTCAAGTAAATAGTTGATTTATCTTGTTATAAAATGGAATAACATGATCTGATAATGAAGTAACGTATATTCCGTACACCACAAAATCTCCTAATTTTATTTTTACCACAAAGATTTATACAATTTTACCGTTTTCATTAATCTTGTTTTTAGACTAAGTCAAAAACAAAAACATTCTTTTATCTTTACTGTTTTTTAGTGAGAAAATAAGATAAACATTGTGAAGATCCGTAAAAAAACCTTAAATTGCGCTATTACAGTTTCATTCCTACTTGCAAGATTCTATTACGTAGTAGCAAATAAAAAAAAAAAAAAAAAAAAAAAAAAATTTATTCTAATGAAATTAAAAACAAAACCAAAGACATTCTCTAGGACTAAATGACTCGTAGTTCAATACATAATCACAAGAAAATTAAGGCAAGTTGGTCATCACACTTCACACCATATTCAAAGTATAATCACTCACCTAATTAATATTCTCTTGTTTGATTGTACCATAATTAAAGAACCATAATACATACACTTAATTGCTTTTAATTCACTTAAAAACGATTAAAACGTAGCCAAGTTAAAACAAGAAACATTTCACGGACATGGAAACAAATATTTAAACTAGGAAAATAAATTATTGTTTAACAAATTCAGGTAAAGGTAATAAACATTAAATAAAATAATAATGATAATAATAAAGATGCATGATGAAATAATATTGAACTACTTACCGCAAGAGGGATACCAAGCACGGCAAAAATAGCCAACGCGCCACCCTTAACACCGGAAGGCGGTAGCGGCGGGACGGTAGAGCCCGCCACATGGTGAGTGTCACGGTAGTGCTCGGCGGACTTAGTGACCAAAACCGTCATTGCTAAACAAACGGCAAGAATAATATTAACGATACCCCATAACCTTTTGGCGCCTCCTACCAAGCGAGCCAAACCTTCGATACTAAGTGACATGACTCCTAAAACAACCGAATTAATCATCAATCCTAAGGCACCTGCGTGAACACCCATGTCATACGCCTTTCCTTCACCTACTTTACCACCGTACACTTCTTTGCCCATCCAATCGGTGTCGAACAACAAGAATGGAAACCACGCGATCCAATTTAGGCAGGTTACTAATAGAAGGATCAACATTGGTTTTGGTAAGTCTTTTAGTGCGCCTATTAGTTGTCCGAAGAATGGGAGTCTTGCGCATCCACCGGTTGCGTTTTTTAAGTCTTCCTCTTCTTGGATTTCGTCGATGGAGAATTGGCGCTCTCGGACAACCGAGAGCGCGAGGATGGTGAGGATGATGAGGAGAGTGATGGAGATGAAAAAACAGGATTTTAGATTGGCGCAGTAGATGTCACATGCGGCTGTTTTTGTGAAAGGGAACACGGTGTAGAGTCGGCTGTATGAGCCGGCTGCGTAACCACCTATGTTCCCTAAGGCCATGAAGAAGGAAAAAAAGGCGTTGGCGTACCGGGTTTTGGTTTGATTCCCGGCCGCCATATCGGCTAACAACGCCCTGCATGGACCTTGCAGGGTGTTGTTAGCCACGTCCAGGATCCAGAACCCAACCACGAACACCGCAATGGCTCGTGGTTTCGCAACGTTCCCGTTCGGGTCCCCTGACGCATGGCCAATATCGGCCGCAAAACCAATCAAGAACACTGCCACGGCCACCAAAGCCGCCCCAACGGCTATGAAGGGGCGACGTCGGCCGAACCGGGAGGTGCACCGATCACTATAATACCCCACCAAAGGTTGGACAATCATCCCAGAGATTGGGCCGCATAGCCAGATGTATGCGGCCCAAGTATGGGGAATGCCCAAGAGTTGAACGTACGGAGTCAGTAAGGAAAGCTGTAGGGCCCACCCAAACTGAACCCCGGCCGCTATAGACGCCACCAAGCCGAGCTTCTTAAGTGTAGCCTCGACTTCTAGTGGTGGAGATATCGGGTTCTTCTCTAATTGTAGAGAAGAACCCGATATCTTATTGGTATTACCATTCTTAATATTTCTTCCTTCCATTGTATTAAATTTTTTTCTCTCTCAACAATTTTTTTTTTTTTCTTTCAGTTAGAGTTTGTAGTATTTTTTTGTGGGTGAGTTTAAGATATGAGGAGGAAGTGTTTGGTGAAGCCGAAAATATATAGGAGAGGAAAAGGGTGGGGGGAGTATGATGGGGTCATTAGGCGGGTCAATAGGCTTATCCGTTTTGAATTAAGTTTCTTCGGAGTAACATTATTTTTTACATCATCTTTGACACGTGTAAAAAGCTATTTAGTTTTTTTGATTCTTCATTTCATTTCTTCACATTATTTTTATTATTACCTTCAACAAACAAATGAGAAATAATGTGTATCATTATTACATTTATTAATGGATATAATAATTAATATACAAGATTAATTAATGTTAGTGAAGAAAAGAAAGTCTCACCAAACTTTTTCTGCTTGGTTTGGTTTGGTGAATTCATACTTGCTTCAAATAAGGGTGGTCTAAAATACTGTAATATATTGCCAGTAATTATTAATTTATCCCAAATGTTTTAAAATAAAAAAAAAAAATAAAAAATCCTAGTAAATTGTACAGTACTAATCTAAAGTGGATAAATTTGTTGATAGGTAATGGGCTCTTGGAGAACATTTTGTTAAAAATTATCTTATCCAATGAACATATTACTTGTGCTTTATTGAGGGAGATTATTATTTACTTATTTATTTTCTAAAATGGGGTCCATTGGCATATTTACTGTATGTTTGAAAAAAGGCATAAATTTATACTTCTAGGAGAAGTTAAAAACGGACACACAAAAGGTAAAAAAAGAGGATTAAAGTCATTAACTTTTTAATGTTCGTTCTTAGTTTTTCTTAACTATCATTAATTACTACGGTAGTACATTTTATACTTGTACTCGTAGATGATTACGTAATTTCTCTCAAAAGAATATACGATAACGCAATTTGTATAGCATTAACGTTTATTTGCCATCATATGATTTGTCGATGAATTTGTTGTTATATGATAGAATTAAAAGTATCGTCATGTTAATTTTCAAAGCTCATGACATGTAATTAGTGAGTATGAAACAAATGAAGTACATTTCCTTACTCTTTTTGTAAATTAAAAATGATAAAACGGTATATAATTGTACTTAGCTAATAAATGGAGTACGAAGTAGTAGTTCATGTTGTAATTAAAAGTGAGATGGATAAATAATCCTTAGCTTCTAGAGAATGGGATCTTTCAAAATTGAAGGACCACGTAATATATACCTTTTTCTTTAATAAATAAAAATTAAATTCACCCTTCTTAAACGCTAATTTCATTACATCTTATCCTTTAATTTTGTAATATGATTAATTGCTAAGGAAAAAGAAGGGTGGTTCTAGTTCCATAAATGTGAAATTGGAATCAGGCAGCAGTGAGAGAAGAGGAAATAAAGAAGAAGAAAAAGTCACTAACTTTTTCATATTCTCTTCTCCTAATTATTATTATTATATTGGGTCAAAAAAAAAATTATTATTATTATTAATTTAATAAATCATAAAATAAGATTATGGATGATGTATGTAATTAAGTCAACATATGAAGTGGATAATTCCTGTAGAATTTGTTGGTAGATGATGGAACTTTGAGCTGAGGAGGGCCAAATTAATTACATAAGATATTGTTTTTGTTACTTTTATTTGAAAATAAGGCAATTAAATTGATCTTGTTCATATGTAACTTGTGACATGCATGGCTGGAGCTGAGTCAGATAAGGGCTTTTTAGTACTTGTAGTAACTTAAAAGCATAAGTTCAATGCTCTCATACTATTGGATATATCGATCTTTAATTTGTATACATTTTTTTTTTATTTTTTTATAATCTTTGATACTATGCTTATTAATTACTTTTGCTTAAGAATTGGTACCGTAGAAAAAATTGATGTTAGATTTTAATGATTTGGAATAAGATCAAATCTATCATGGTGAAGCGTTGCTTTCGTGTGGAGAGTGTGTGTATTCAAAATTCATAAAATATGATAGTAGAAGAAAATTAAAAAAAAAACATTATTATATCTCTCGGGCGGGTGTAAATACGTAAATATTATATTATATAGTGTATTTGTATGACTTTCCTTATGACTATGATCAATAAACAAAAAATTGTGTGGAGTTGATTACAAATTAAATTGTTTAGTTTGTACTCATTCACTTGTAGCTAGGAGTATTATCAATATTTTGTAAAATTGTTGCACATTTCTTTTGTTTTATAGGACAAGTAAACAGTCTTCAAAAAAAAAAAAAAAAAAAAATAGGACAAGTAAACAAGATATATATATATAAAAACAATGTACACAATTTTTAAGATTCGATTTTGTGATTTGAGTAATACTATGTAAGAATTAGTGTCGGTTTTGATTACTAAGGTGAGCCGAACTGAACTAAGCTGAGCTGAACTGAATTGAATTATTTATGAGAAAAGAAAATTAGAAACTAAACTGAATTGAGCTGAACTAAACTAAGCTAGGCGAAACTGAACTGAACTGAACTAAGCTAAACGAACTGAATTAAGCTAAACTAAACTGAACTGAAATTAAGCTGAAGAGAATAGGCCATAATCTAACTATATTAGTTAGCTAGCACATCAAATAAAACATGCATAATATTGTGTGCTTATAACTATATATCATAGTTGTTGAAGTCATAAGGAACAAAATGGACCGAAATGATAATCTACACCAACGTTGAATATTTTTTACATCCCGGCCTTCTGTAATACGAAGTATAATAATCTTTGGTTTCAAAAAAAAAAAAAAAAAAAAAAAAAAAAAAGTAAAATAATGTTTTAGAAAAGAACAAATAATTTAAAATCGAGAGCATTGGAATTGTGAAACGTAGGTTATATCAATTATTTAAAGAATAAGTTATTCCATCAATAATCGCCCTTGCTGAAGGGAAAATAATACTCCATAGTAGTATGATTGCATGTATAGCATAAATTACTATAATTTGTTGGCATATTATGTCATTCATTGACTCAACAACTATGCAAATTGCACCAAAATTATGAGCATAAAATAATGAATAAACCTCTAAATATATAAACCAGTACAGAAATAAACCAAAAGGGAAAAAAGAAAGATAAAGAAAAAGGAAAAGACGGCAGGAGAATTGATTCTAATTCTATTTTACCTATTTGATTATTTAGAATTTTATCTGCTACTAGTTGATATACATAATACATTATTCAATTTGTTTGCATAAATTCTGAAATGACGTTATGTCAGAAAGGTTTAGTGTTGTATTATTAGGATTGAGCACTTTTTTTGTTAAGGTTAGGTTTTATAATTTTAGACCATTTGTATAATAATATAAATAGAATTATTACTATAATATAAATAGAATTATTGTATGTGATGTCACTATTAAGGGCTTATATTTCGAGTGACAATGCTGAAATAGATTAAATTAGTAAGAAATGAATAGCCTTGGCACATGGAGGAGCACTGCACATGCAAAAGAGGAAACTTTTAATAATTTGCTTGGGTAGAAATTATAATATTTGCATTATATTGTTGTATAATTAGACATTTCTTAAAATAATATTGTAGCAAATTATTTTTGTAGCAACAAAATATTTGTCACATGGTTAGCAAGTGATGGGTACACCAGTTTAGACAACCAATTAATTTTGTGTGAGACACGTAACAAATCATCCCTTAATTAACAATATAAAAGTTAATCCTTATTAGGGCTTATTCTCTTCAGCTTAATTACATTTCAGTTCAATATAGTTTAGTTCAGCTACAATCAGTTTAATTCAGTTCAACTCCAATAAGTTTAATTCAGTTCAACTCCTAATTTCCTTCTCTCATAAAATATTTATTTCAGCTCTATTCAGTTCCGTTCAGTTCAGCTCAGCTCTATTCATTTCAGTTCAGTTCAGTTCAGCTCAGTTCAGTAAATCAGAACAAGCCCTTATTATCTATCATAATAGAAATTCAATTTATTTATTCTTTTTTTTTTTTGCAGAAAATAAAATAAAAGAATTTGATATTCGTTACTTGAAAAGTAATCTTGATTTTTTACCTCATTATTTCTAGAAATGCTATTGATCAATACAAACAAGAAAAATTTATGAGCTTAATGTGGAAATAGATCATCTCTATTTATTGGCAATGAGACGGAGACAATCTTCCTTTTTAGAGTATCCTCTCACTAATGCCACTAAATAGATTTTTGGACCGTCAATTTCATATCTTAAAAATTTATTTCTCAGCCGCTTAAATATATATTGACAAATATAAGTAAAGCTCAACAGAAAAAAAAATTATCCAGTTCAAATAAAATTAGTAAAATGATGTAAAATTCAATAAATATAAATTAGGTCCGACAAAAAAGAAGTCGAGAAGAACAAAACCTTAGAACTTAGAAAACACTTGTACGAGTACACTATTAGGTACGACAAAGGTACCTATGCAATCTATAGTAATCATTTGAGTTTGATTTGAAGGAGAAACAAGGAAAGAAATCAAGCTGCGATCAATGACAATTGACAATGGTCAAGGAACTTGAAGACTCATTCAGAAATCAGAATGATCAACGACATTTATACATAGATTGTACTTGCATTGTGTACTTTAGTCTACAATGTATTATTTTCTAATTTTCTTCAATATTTAGGTTGTTATATTTCAAAGATATAAATTATTCAACGACAAAGGTCATGAAACTTGGACATTGATCATTAAATTTAAATAATTTAATTTAAATTTTCTTTTAAATTGTAGGCTGGCAAAGGCAATTCATTTGACCTTATCCATCATTAGATGAAACAATCTTGAATTCATCAGCATTCCCCAAAAAAACTGCAAATTCTGACTAGTAGCTATTAAAATCTTGATTTATATATGAATATGAGAGAGAAATTTGTGCATGAAATTTGATGAATTAATTGGATGCAGTTAGTTTGTTACTCGTACTCGAGTTTTTACTGCTAAATTTGTAAGATTTGCATGCATGAAGCCAGATCAAGTATGGAGTTGTGAACGACTTTTGTCATATTTTTCTTGATTTTTGTGTTTTTCCATACTATATTATACCCCGAATTCTAGGGTGTTACTTTTATCCTATGATGAAATTGTATCTTAAACTCTTAGTTGTACATAAATCCAAATTTTAAAAAAGTACGGTGTTAATTCTGTAAGCATAAAAGTATGTACACATCAGCATTTATGACGCACTAGCCTAATGGATCATAAAAATTATGATGGACTATTATTTGTAGACGAAGGGGTAATCGTATTTATGAGTAGTTATGCCAAAATTTTGCAAATTGGCAAATGGCTATATCAATGTATCCACACCTAGCATGAATTTGGCATGGCATGCACTTCTATGGTAGGACTTGAATTTTGACTTTTTATTTATTTATTTATTTATTTATTTATTTATTTTTTGTCAATTGGCTCAACGCGCTTAGAAATGTACCAAATTGACAAAATTATCCTCATCGACATTATTATTCACTTTAAATGCACAATTCAAAGACATACAATATACTTAGTATATTTTAAAATTAATCACTTCATTATCAAACAATTTTCGTTATACAAAAAGTTTACATAGGTGATTAAGGGCTTGTTCTCTTCAACTTAATTTTAGTTCAGCTCCAATCTGTTCAGCTCAGCTCCAATCAGTTCAGCTCAGTTCAATTCAGCTTTTAATTTCCTTCTCCCATAAACAATTCATTTCAGCTACTCTATTTAGTTCAGTTCAGCTCCAATCAGTTCAATTTAGCTCAATTCTGTAAATCAGAACAGACAACTTCAAAGCTAGTGAAGTGAAGAAAGTACTTATTTTTCTTAATATGAACATAAAATAGTAGAAAAGAATAGATTGGAAATTGTAAGACCAACTTTTTTTTTTTTTTCCTCTTGTAATAAAACAAATACGAAGTAGTTTTCTAGCTTCTCCCTTCCATTAATATCTACACATGGTAAGAATGGGATATAGAGAGCATTGGGAAATTGATTGAGCAAATATATATTATAAATATTAAATGTATATTAGATATATGACACAATAAAACATGTTTCATTGGTATAATGAAGTCATGACTTCATCATCACTTCAACATTATTTGGGCTTTAATTTCATTTTCAGAATTTGTTTTCAAAAAGGCTTACATTTAAGAACAAAAACATTGACTTCAATTGATCCCAATCAACAAACAACTTATGGACTGCGTTGTTGATCAACCGTTTAAAAATGGGGCTACTTAAATTAACTTATTCTATCTCAACTTTGGAATTTACGACAATAGACCCTAAAATTTCTAATCAACACGACAAATCTTTCTGTTTTTGATCCATCTTCATCATTGAATTGAAAAGATTCACTAGGAAATTTCAGTGATATTCCTTCACAAATTAAATCACGCTTTTTTTTTTTCTTTTTTTCTTTTTTTTTTTTCCCCGGATTTCTACGAGCTAACATATAGGGTCCCGTGATATTGCTATTGTTGATGTTGTTAGTTGTATTAAAATTGAAAAAATGTCCTATCAGATTGGAATCCTAGCCTACTTGAGCACGAATAACATGATTAATACGTGTTAAGAGTGAGCTAAGGGAATGAAATTAAGGGACAGGTCCTAGTGTCCCACCCTTAAAGTATCGTAGTAGTAAAGCTTGAACCCCTAACCTTAAGGTTTAAAGATACAATCCTTACAATTGTGTCAAGCTCAACTTGGTAGGTCCCATGACGTCTTACAAGTAGGAAAATACAGCGCAGCAATGTTCCTATCAAAAACAAGCTAGTATAATTTGTGAACTTGTGAGCATGAGAAAAGTCTTGTAAGGTAGGCTAAGAAGTATAATAGCATGTTATAGACTTATAAAGTTATAATAGTCCATATTTGTAATCATCGAATTGTTGAACGTTTACTCATGACTTCATGAGAGTGTAGATTGTACCACGAATTTGCAGTCCACATGTTGTGATATTTGCAGTTCATCACAAATATACATCTTAAGGGTTACAGTATGTAAGTGGCTTTCACCATCACGTGGAAATAGAAACATAATCATATACATACCAAATTAATCATGTAAGAAGAAATAATTGGTAGGTCTGATTTCTTTGGTGGATGTCTAGGAGCACCTTTAAACATGTGTGTGTAATTTTGTATGGATGATATCTTAAAAATTTAATTATCGCGCGCCAACATGTTTTCTGGAATTTATTTAGTCCGTTGGTCCTTAATAGGCTTCTTTATAGTAAATTTGTACATTTAGTTTGGATTATTGAATTTCTCTCATCAGCTATAATTGTGTCGTAGGTAGTTTAGATCAATAGAAGGTACAAAACGTAAGTTATGTTTGTAAGTTTGTGATTGATTTTATGCAAATTTTAAGTTCATTATCATATTCCATTACTATATAAGAAAATGTGACATTATTTATTTCCGAACGTTATATTCCAGATGATGGGATGTGTGACGTATATAGATAAATTTACCAACGGCATGGGCAATGATTCAATTATATGTCTCCAACTCGTACTCTAGTTAGTTAAGTGACACAACTGAATAGTCATACACCTTCATATAATTATAGATAGTCAATTATAGGTATCTAGCTAGCTAGATGACCATAACTCATAATTATAGAGATAACAATTAAGATACTTAAAGATATGTTTTTTTAGGAATAAGAAACAAAAAGTTTCCAGCA
Source organism: Chenopodium album (assembly GCF_948465745.1). Taxonomy (NCBI): domain Eukaryota; kingdom Viridiplantae; phylum Streptophyta; class Magnoliopsida; order Caryophyllales; family Amaranthaceae; genus Chenopodium; species Chenopodium album. Next base: position 4,900,747 of record NC_137858.1, read on the forward strand.
ATTTACAGCCAATTGAAGTTTGATTTGTAAGAGTTGATAGATAACCTCCAAATGCGTAGTTATGGTTTTTGGCACGACCTTCATACTAGAAGCTCAGTATAAGTCAACACCACAGTACAAAGATATTACTATGTATATATATCGTTGCAATTTGAATAATAAAGCGTAAGATCAACTTGCACCGTTGAACTTGAGTCTTAAGACTCTTAACAACCACGTCCATTTTTTTTAATACGTTTCACACTTCACGACAATTATTATTAAGATTTTAATGTGTATAAGATATTTTGATGATTTTTTATAATTCAATAAGTGTATCGATTGATACAATTATTGATCACGAGACTCCTCGTCGTCAAACAATTTCACTCAACGGAGAACGTAGAGATAGTATTTGGTTCGACATTTACATATATGTGTGAATGTGTGATGAATCAAATGATCGATTTACACATATGACATATGTAATTAAGGAGAAACAAATTGGCGAGAAATTTTAAGATGATGGATCTATTGAACTTGTCACTAGTAAGGATTGTATCAAATGCTAATTTTGTATAAATAAATAAACTAGTATACTCTTACTTTAGATTTTAAATAAGAAAAATCTATGACAATATAGTATATACTTCATTTGTTTCTTTATAATTGTAACATACACTTTATCAGATCAAGATATTTAAGAAAAGTGGATATCATGTGATAAAATACATTTTAAATGGGTTTAAAAGGCTGTTAGAAATATAATCAAGTGTATTAGTTTTTTTTTTTTTTTTTTTTTTTTTTTTGATAAAAAGTGGGCCATGAGCTTTAAATAAAGATAAAAATACAGATACCTCTATAAAGGCCTATAACGAAGTTTAGCAATTTTTACCATTAACACTTTCCTTTTATAGTGTGTTACAACAATTATGACATACATTTTCAATTTAGGGAAGTGTTGTAAGTATAAAGAAACGGAGAAAGTATATAATATGTAGGCCACATTATTTTTTGTTGAAATATAAGGTCTGATAATAGGCAGGCTACCATCATATGTGTAGATAGCTAAATAGTAATTAAATACCCTAAAGTCCAGCTCATGTTGAACAAATTTTCTAGATTAAATGAAAGACAACATATGTTCCTACTAGTAATATATATTTCGTATATTGTAAGCGAAAAGCTAAGTAGGGTATACACATGTTATCAAGGCTTGTTCTAATTTACTGAATTGAGTTGAATTGAACTGAATAAACCTGAAATGACTTGTTTATGAGAGAGTGAAATTGGGAACTGAACTGATTTGAACTGAACGGAGCTGAACTGAACTGAACTAAACTGAACTTAAGCTGAAGAGAACAGGTCTATACATCCGATTGTATAATTATCATTATGCACGTCACTATTCAATGTGTGTACGACATATATACACCATATACGTGATTTGCGACACGTGACACACACGGGAGCACAAAATAATTAATAAACGCCCTCAGCATAAAAATATAAAATCTGGTTAGTCTGCTGCAACCTGGCAAATACATCAAGAGCATCATAAAAAAATTGTAGTGTGCACTGGGAACATACATAACCAGATGATGAGTTCGCGATAAATATGCGTGCTACTATTATTTGGCAACACCAAAGTTCAAAAGAAGTACAATTTTTTGTAGGTAGGTGTATGTTGTACGTGATTGATGATTGTAATAATAAACCTGGAGACCCATAAATGCCGTGAGTTCTGGTAACATATACAGTAAAACTATAATTGTCTATGAACATCAATGTATTTTATCATACGAGTATATACCAACATATTGTATACTTTTTATATTACTAAGTAACATGGTGTATTTAATTACATTTACACTATGAAGCCACACGCCCTTTTCATTATTTATACGTGTTATAATGTATATGGAAGCTAGAGAAGACACAAAAACATAGACAATTACTTGACAATAGGATTCTTTAGGTCTTTGGTATATGATAATGTTGTAACAGTATATAATTGTCGTGAGATATTTTTAGCATCAATACATCATTTATTTAATTTGTTTGTCAATTAGATGGATGACATAGGTAATGATTTTCTTTAGCTAGGGTAGTGCTTCTAAATGTTTTTCATGATTTAGGGTAATAACAGTAGTCGTTGATTGACATTAATTACATAACCTAAAACATTCTAGGATATGCAAAACAAATTGTCCGAGATAAGTTTGACTGCTTAAAACACATATAACGTGCTTTGTTTTTAGCTTGTCTGCTATGGGGCAAAGTGATGAAGTTGAGCTTTTTATATACTAGCTAGTAAAATAATATGGTCAGCTTAAATATATAAATAATGTGAAAAAGTTAAAATGAGTAAATATACGAGGTATTTGGGACAGAGATAGCAACTAATGTTTTCTAACTTGCTTATTAATGAAATAAGTTGAAGAACATTTTTATGATCGAGCGTCAAACCAGAGAATTTTTGCATGTTTCAAAATACCATGATGTCTTACTCACATTGGTACGTAGATAATATCCGCAACAATGATAAAAAGTGAAGAAGTGATCAGATTTTATGGGTGCAAAAAAGTGTGTTATTCCTTCCTTATTGATGTTCTCATGCATGGTGTCCACTTGACTATGTATCGATCATAAATTATTGAACCATGTTGATATTTATATATTCTTCTTAGAACTAGATTCATCTTCTGGTAGATTTAGTGACCTAATATATTCTATGCACTTTAATTTGGCCCTAAATGATTTCTTCGAAAGGACTTGGAACTAATCAAGCTATTAATTGGAGAATCAAAACACTAATAATCCATTGTGTAACGTAACATGAATGATAAGGTTCTCCATATTGTCATAATTAATTAACACTGTAATATATCAAGTTGAAATAGACAAGCCTTTGGCCTTCACTTTATCGAGCAATTTGGGGCGATGAAAATGACAAGGAATTATTTTAGGCTTTATTTAGTTCACTTGATTTTGCCTAGCTGATTAATGAAACTATATAATTATCTGAAATAATCTAAACTTATATGATATGAACTACGTACTGTGATCTAAAATTATTTTCACTCCAACAAAATTTATATATGATCATGTGTTCGAATTTTATTTAATTGGACTTTTATTTATCATAAACCTATTTGAACTTATTTGAACATTTATAAACTTGTTTTGTACTATCTATCTAAGTTGGAACAAAGGAACACATAATTAGATTTAATTGCTATACATCAAATTGAAATAATAAGCATCTACTTTTAAAAGAAGATAAAACAGCCACTAGTCTGTGACTCTATGATGAATATATTCTACTATACATAATATAAATATCTCTTGTTAATTAATAACCTTAATCCTAATTTTATTAGCACTCAAAATTTTTAAGTTATTGAAGTGATTGAATCATTATTTTTACAAAGGAATGACCGAAATAAATGATACTCCGTAGTGAAGTCTTATCTAAGGTAATTTGTTAAATTTAGTACGTTCAAATTAAAGTTAATCTAAAAAGTCATCACTTAGCTTACAAAACAAATTATCCTATGATGATACTATATATCTCATGATTCTCATCTATGATTTTGCTCATCTTATCCATAAACATAATTTGTAATGTGTATGGTTAAAAAGAAACCAATTCAAAGCAAAAAAAAAGTACTTCATAGTGTAGATATTTTACATGTTATTCCCACAACACTAGTTTAAAAGTGATTAATTTGCTATTAATTAACATGAAGATAAATATCTAGATCATGGAATCTTCTTAAGAATTTTTCTTGAATTGTTACCAATATAAAAGTAATATATACGTAGTACAATATAGAGCATATTTATCTTTATTTTTAGTGCATGAAATATAAGCCGAAAAAAATAGGTAGAAGCAAAGAGAATTAGAGCAGAAGATCATATTCATATAACTTTAAATTATGCCATTTATTTTTGGGAGCATAAAAAAAAAGAGTAGTGTATATATATCCATGTAATATTAAATAAAGTGCCTTTGATGTACCATTTGGTATCTAATTCAAAGGCTCCAATTGAAAAAATAATATATAAATCCTTTTAAGTTAATTATCATATAAATTTTAGATTCTTTGGATAGATAAAAGAGCTACACAAGTATAGCATATAGAACGATGATCATAAGTTCCCCGTTGAAATTGATATCATATCAATGTCAAATAATTATCAGTCACATAATGTTATATTGTTATATTCTTATTCAAAGCAAATACATGACATTATAACTATTCTTTAGGGATCTATAGATAAAGACAAAAGGCGCAAGAAAAGTAAAAGTTGAGTTTAAGTTTGTTAAAAATTGTACTTATCTACTTCTAGGAAGTATATATATGTAAGAATTCATAAATATACCAATTAGTTGTTCAATTTAATTGCTTGTTCCACCAAATTATCAAGGTATATGTAACATTTTTTTTTTTAAAAAAAGTAATTGGTAATATATACTACGTACCTTTAAAAGTATTTAATTGTGAGTTTGTGACAATATTGATTCAATTACATCATCGATATAATAGTAAAATTTTCAATTGGATTAAAAGTGCACTGAAATCATAGTAGATTTGTGACGAAGGTATAAAATTTAAGATGCTTGTATTATTCTTTAGAAAATGTTTCCAAGTTTATAAAATAAATAAATAACATCCATAAATTAAACCTCACTATTTTATTTTTCACACAAATAGCAGCCACGCACTATACTATGGAAATTGGAAGTCCACAAGCTAATTCCATTAAACTCAACATAAAAACAATTGAATTTGACAATAAGATCACCAAAAAGTCCTATTGCGTCACTCCAATCCTTAATTAAAAAAATTTGTTACAGTAATAATTGAGGTATTAGCTGGAATTTCTATTAAACTTACCTTTTTATTACATGTTAGTGATAATTAATTAATTAACTAACCTAATTTGCAAGTGGTAGAATAGGATAAGGAAGTGTTACTTAAATAGAAACTTTGTGAAAGTAGCAGCCTTCCAAGATTAAGATGAAATAAATATAAATAGTATAGCTAATTAATTTCTACTACTTTTTGCAACACTTTTCAAATTTCTCAATTGTTCCATGTCTTTTCTATCATAAATTAAAGTCCAACTTACATCAAATTTGGTTTTTCCCTTCCCCAAAATTAAAGCAAATTCTCTTTCTATCTATATTTTGTACATCTCCTTTTGTGAGGTGGTCAATTTTGATTTGAGACTTACAAGTAAAAAAATGATACATTTTTGTGACGTCAATCTTTTCATGCTACCATTAGTTGACTAAAACTAGGTATTCCATACACATGGAAACTTGAAGAGGGAAGAGAAGGATGCATCAAATTTTGAAATTAAACGTTATGAGAATTGGACTTGTTATTCAATTACTTTTTTAATTCCGTGCAACATATGGAATGTTAATGGGTAAAATGAGGAAAAACGAAGCGTTTGAAAGGGAGTGAAAGGGATGATCATTTGAATGTACTTGTTAAAGATACGAAGTATATATTAAAATTATAGAGAATATGAAATAAATAATAGTGGGTGTGTATATATAGTGATGAATTACTTCATTGTTCGATGATCTTGCATGTATACCCAAGTACAATTTACAAACTTTTTAATAAAACACCGGGATCAAATGTTATTAATGAAATGGTAAAGCAATAATAGAGCCTATAGAGGCCATACTTGTAGCATAGATCATACTATTAAGAAATGAGGGGTATATATATATATATATATATATATATATATATATATATATATATATATATATATATATATATATATATATATATATATATATATATATATTTGAGAGTTTTACGAATATATTGATACCATGTTACTCTGTTACACTACTCCCTCCATCCCAATACGATTGAGAAGTTGGACTTTATTTCGCCATTCATATACATGACTATAATTTTTTGTTAACATGATAAATACATATTTAGTTATGAAAAATGTTGTTAGATAGGTATAAATTAATATAAAGTTTCATAATAAGACTTTTTACTATAAATTTCATTAATATTTAATTATATTGATATAAGGGTCAAACTAGTGCATCGACTTGTGTACAAAGGTTGACTGTATCAATTATTCTGGGATAGGATGAGTATTAAAATAGGTCCTAGGCCAAAAGCGTCGTCTCCTTTTATTTAAGGTGAATCTTGTATAGAGTTGTTCGAGTATGGCAATTCGATTTTCTGATGGAATTAGGGCATGGGAGTGGGAAAAAAAGATCCGAGCAACACATAGCTAGCATATGGTGCGCCCTTTTGGCATGGAGTTACCAAGTAGTGGTGGGGTTAGAGACAATCATATTGATAGATGCTTCCATTTTCAACTTTCGATCTTATGTTAGTTTTTACTTCTCCATCCTTCGTTCTATCTAATGGGGGACCTAACTTATTGGACCTCCATTTTCTTGTTACTACTAGGAGTATCTTTTTATTTGCTCTTGCATTATACTTGTATTGTGTTATTCCACAATCCACACCATTCAAGTGTTTCCTCCAACAAATTAGACACTACCTTTTCAATAAAGAAACATCAATGCACCAATTCTTACCTTAGTATTGAAGAGTTTTGAGTGGTGTACATTATTCTTGATCCCTTGGTCACGGGATTGAGTTTCCATATCCTTGGAGCATATGATAGATCCATTATGATAATCAACACATCGGAAGTAATACTGGTATTAGTTTGAAAAAACAATAATTTTATCAAGGTTGGTAAGCATCAATTAAAAGTTCAATTCATAGCGAAAGTAATTTTTAAAAAGTTCTGATAATTATGTTATTCGTGAAAATCTAATAAATAGAATACACCCCTAATATTGACTAATCTGAATAAAATAATGAATACACTTTTCTTATCAGACTGAGTTACATGATCCACCATTATTACAACGTGTTAATGTCATCCATTATGGCCTACTTAAATTACTTTATTCACTCTCACATCACAATTACTCTATGATCTTCACTCGATCACTATTCTCTTAAACTTATGTCCAGTGTATCAATTATTTCAAAATAAACAAAATAATCCGCGTAATTTTATAAAATAAACAAATTTAAACCCTAAATCGCGAATAAAAAATAATAAAAATGGGAGCACAAGCAAAGAGTATGAGTCATGGAGGAGTTGGAATAAGGGCCAAGATAGGGCCCATATGATGGAGATGCAATAATTTGGGTCCTTTTTGGAACGGAATGATGTTAGCATCACATTTCTTCCTAACAACACTCACTTACTTGTCGTTTTGCTTTGTCTAGTCAAATTTGCACCACTTTCTCATCTTACAACCGGATCTTTCAGCTGATGGGCTACTAGCCACACTTCCCCATTGACTCTTACTCTCCAAATTCTAACTTTTTATTTTTTATTTTTTTAATTTTATTTATAATTAAGACGGGAGACAAAAATTAATTTTTGAAGTATTTTATGTTTTAGCACTAATTGTATTTGTTCTCTTGCACTATTATTTTTTCTCATGCCTTATTATATTAGTGAGCATGCCAAATTTATAAGTTTCATTCCTTTAAATGAAATAATTCGTATACCGTATTAATGAGGTCTTGATCTAGTGATTAAAGCTAATAGTATATGTATGATATATTTTATATATTAATAATATATATAGTACTGAACTTAAATTCCATTATATCCTAAAAAACATTCGACGAATATATATATTTTTTATAAATAAATGTATTCTTTTTAAATGTACTTCGTATAATAATTCTCTTTAATAAATTGAATTTCAGCCAATAATTGATTTAAGATTCTAATGGTCCAAAGTTCAAAGTCAACAAAATTCTAGTTCTGCATGCACACAGTTAAAGATGACAAATAAAGGACTTAAACTAGAATGAAATACTCAAAGGTAAAGGACACCGTGACATCGTCCATGGACGTTTACTCTATCTTAATTAAATCCTATAGCCACGTCCCGGGTTCGAGCCTCGTGTTTTCAAGGGCTTCATCTTCATTAAAATTTTAATTGCAAAGGGCCTGTTCTCATTGACTGAACTCAGCTAAACTGAACTGAACTAAATTGAACTAAACTGATTTTAACTGAGCTGAACTGAACTGAAATAATATTTTATAAGAGAAGGAAATTAGGAGCTGAACTGAACTGAACTAAACTGAATTTCAACGTATGAGAATAGGCCCTAAGCCCCTAATACATTGTATATTGCTTGATTTATCGTAGCTGTGTGCCTGTCAAACAAAGTTAAAGAATTGAAGCACCAAAAACGGCAAAACCACACTTGATGGATGTAAAAATATAATTGGCAAGTAAAAATGTTGGCGTGAGTAAGGGCATGAAATTTGGCCTTATACGTAGACGTGAAGTGACCATTACTTGTCATATTATTCCCAAACTTTTTCCAACATTCTCTCTTTGTAATCATATTCACATGACATTTGGCCTTAACTTTTAAATAAGGGTTTCTTAGTGTTTTCTGATAGGTAAATTTGTTCATCATTTGATAAAGATTGTGAGCATATATATTTTCATGATTTTATAATTCCTCAATACATAAAACGATCACTATTTTTTTGATGTTCATGTACATTATATGGCTGTAATCGATTCAAGTTATTACTTTAATTTTCTTTAAATTTCGATATCGATCATGAATTGCAAATAATGAGACATGGACATTAGTGCTTATCAAGTTGACAAGAAAGAGAGAGGACAACTGAATCTTAATTAGCATAGGACATGAGCTGCAGCCTGCCTGCAGGTGGACCGTGGACATGTACATGAGGGTATGCTAATAAAAAGAGGTGCAACCCCATGAACCTAGCTATCCTCAACTCCACCCATATATATGTACATGTATATCATGTATGTTCGTTGTCACTATCCAAATCATTCATCGTATATGTATTCTAGAGGGTCGTATCAAGTTATCTACCACGTACCATTTTGTGTGCACCCCTTTACTTGGATTAGTACGTTTTGAACGTGATATCTTAAAATTATTATTATTCTCAGTGCTCTTATGTGCATGGTATACATGTTATTACATAAGAGAATCAACAGTTGTAAATTCTGCGTCATTTGTATGTAAATGATTAGGTAGACATTTAATTTCAGGTTTATTATTATTACATCGTGCAAGAATAATCCCCATCACTGGATAAACTCGTTACTATTTTTTCGCCTTAAATAAAATGTACTATATGTACTTCAATTTATTAAGGGGGGTCGAAAGTTCAAATGCACAGTGAGAAATTTGGTAGGAATAGTGAGAGCATTCAAATCAAGCAATAAAAGTGATATAATTAAACCAATCTTTAAGAAGACTAATAGGAGTCCACGTAAGTCTGACTAGAGGATGACTATTATCAACATGATTAGGAATTATGAGACAGAAAGTCTATAAGATAACACTTCGTATATTTTAACATTCTAAACAGTAGAACTACTATTATGAACCAAGGTTGAAAACTTATTACAATACGAGTAAAATCTTATCCTATATCTGATCCAGCTCATTAAATTGATCAACACATTTACATAAGAGTGCAATTCCATTGTATATTACGCATTTAGTCTCATTCACCTTATAACATGACTGTAATTGCATAATTTTAGGTAAATTTTATATTAATACTTTATTAGACTCGACCTTTCAGCATTTTGAGAAGATTCCTCATGTTTCCGATTTATATCAACGAAAATACTCTCAAAAAAGCTTTTACATGCAATGTTATTAGTTCCAAACTTGGTACTCATATTATACATGGCCGAGGTGGCGAGGTGGACCCTTAGCATTACATTACAAGAATCTGTGCTTTTAGCGACTAGAAAATTTGGTCAGTAAAATTCAAATATGCGCCCTAAATCTTATGCTACACGATCTCCAGCAGCGGCCAGCTGAAGCAAGATTATGGAACAAAATTTCTTTGATGTTAAAGCCTAAAGAATACTAATCAAATTATATAAAAAAAAAAAAAAAAAAAAAAAAAAATAATAATAATAATAATAATAATAATAATAATAATAATAATAAAAGAGTTGTAGTACTACAAGTAAAATTACAAAGTGACAGTTACGCGGTTTACGCCTGATTATTGCATCAAGACAAATAAAACATTCCGCATTCCTAATTTTGTATTTTTCTATATCATTCAAGAAAATTTTGTAACCTTTGTGATTACTACTTACAAAAAAGTACAATGAATTTGTCTCAAAATTAAAAAAGTTAAAAAGTACCCCTAAAAATCTACAGTTAGGTGCAAAGAACAACACCAAATTAAATATTATTAATTAAAAATTAACATTAACAATATACTTAAGAAACTGTCATCCTTTAATTTATGCAATAATGCTTTAAACCTACTCCCTCTATAAACAAAACAAAGAAGCTACTTGTATAGTAGTATACTTGACATGACTCAAGAATGCACTCGTGCTAATGTACGGGATTGAGTCGATAGAGAATCAAGAGATGGTAGGGTGGCAAATGGCAAGCCGAAAGCCTTACATCTTTTTGCCGACTGACCACGGTTTGATACCTGAGATCGTTAGAATGGCCCAGGACTAGGCCCATGTGTAACGTTCAAAACAAAAAGAAATGATAATTATATATTAACGACCATGAAAACTACACGTAGAAAAATGTTATACGAAGTATAATAATTCTCTAGTTAGGTTAAAGTTTAAAGTGGGTAGTTAGTATTTTTAATCAAAAATTTTATCTGATAAATAGAAATAATAACACATCATCTTTTAGACCCACAAAATCCACCGCCCACCTTCATTCTCCCAGGAAAAGAGGCCCATAATTTCCGTTATAATGGGCCCATTATAAAGAGTATAAATCAAATGTTATTTTTATTTCTTACCAAATTTTTTTATAGTATAAAATTTAAATTTTAGTATATGGTTTATTGTTATTGCTATTATTATTGTTATTTCTTACCAAATTTGGTGGTCACAGTTTATAAAAATAAAAAAAAAATTATAATATGGTTTTTATAAAATATAAATGTGAAAATGGCAGTTCCAGTTTTGGTAGTTGATGACTGGGGACAGATTAACACTAAACATGGACAAAATTGTTTCTAGAATAAAGGCCCACCAAATCGTTGGTGTGATGCTTATGTAATTGATGGCTAAATTCATAAAAACCACTTTTATTTTTTGATATGACTTGCCCATTAACAATACCCTTGAAACAGTTGAACATGCCTTTGTTTGCCATCAATTTCTCCTGTAGTTAGGCATTTAGCATTTTGCATTTGTTTCAACATAGTATTGGTCTGCCCGTATTCATTTTCACTACTACCTGGATGGACGATATTCATTGTGTAGATTACGTAGTACGATTCGCTTTCCTCGTAAAGTTTGTGCAAAGAGTATCAATATGTGAGTCGCGGGGAACCTGTAACTGTAAATTTGTAATTCTCACTTTGCTAGTAAATAAAACATACTCCGCTGTTATGGTGAGTTTTATGGCATGATTGTTGTGAATCGTTAGTTACAAGAGGTTAAGACAATGAGTTCGGAACTGATTTGAACACAGCTTACTGGCTTAGGCCTTGAAACATGGCCATTGTATAAGTCCATCCAAGAACAAGAATCCGAAGATAGGGAAAGAATGTCTGCATCCTTAAAAAAGATTGTAATAGAGCATCAACTAGAAAGGGTTTGTATCTGTAACCTGTATTGGGATGTGATGCTCAAAATTATTGGGAATAGTTTGTTTCAGAAAGATGCATAAAAGGAATATAATGAACCAATATATATTTTTTCAATTATTCTGGTGTGATCAAAGTATTCTGTACATCATCAACTTGAACTGACAAAAACATGCTGCCTCAACCTCTGCAGAAATCTGAAACCTCTGGAGCATACAATACATCCTTCCCCTCCTCTCCATCGAATCTGGTTCTGGTTATCAATTACACGTTTGATTGGGATTTGATCACTTAGTACCGGCCTCTCCCAGAGTAGTCTGAAGGTGTGCCATCATGTTCAAAAATCACAAGCATACTACCCCCTCCACAACTCGCGAGTATTTTACCTTGTTTATATAGGGCATAATTACAAACTCCTTAAAGTATCCACCCGGTCAATAACATCCAACGCTTTCATCCGGTCAATATCAAAATCAATAATTGGGACAGATGATGGTCGTCTTGTTGAGTAGATTTCTCTTTTAGTTTCTCTTGTGGGAGAATGGCTATTGCTCTTGCTTAATCGTTGATGCTTACTCAAGCGAATTCTAGCTGTGTCAAACTCCTGGCTCTTACTAATACCTGGAGTAAGTTTCCTTCTAGTCACATCACATAGCATTTGCTGGTCTTCAATAGAGAGTGTAGGAGATGGACAGTTAGTCTTTTGTGGAGACAACTGCAGGGTCATTTGGTTGGGGGACCTCATCGGGGATTTGATAGGAGATCGTGTGCCACCATTCGAAGCAGCCCTAGATTGGCTGATGAGATGGTGAAGCCACACCACTAGGTCTAGGATGTAAGCCTCGGTTTTCTCTTTATCTGCGTGATATAGTGTCTCAATTCTGAGCAAGTCATTTTGGCCTGCTGGTTTTCGATTGACCTCCGAACTGAGAAACTCATGAGTTTAGACAACTGTATTTTTTTTTATTGGAGATATCCAAGTATAAGAAACAGGAGTTTCAGTATTTGACTTACCCGGTGTTTGCCCATTCACCAACCCAACCAAATCCATGATGCGCTCTACAAATTCACATTGCAGAAAAAAAAAAAGGTTAGGATTAAAATTTATTAGGACTAGTAAATTAGATGTCACAAGTCTTCTTGAAGATAAATTTTGTTAGAAATAATTTAGTGTTACTAGGTAATTTATTTGTACTTCAAAATCAATTTATAACTATTTTTCATGCTAAAATGACCAACAATTTACATGCATTTTCTATAACAATATGTATAGAAAATAATATAAAAATTTAATCCTTAAAACTACTGCTTTCACAACTTTTTCAACGACGAAAAGTGGGGAGAATAGGAGACCAGGAGAGTAATGCAGAGATAAAGGGCTCACTTTGTTGTGTTTGTAGCAATAGGAACAAGCCAGTGCAACGTCTTCTCCATTTCGGCTTTAATTTGCTGGACAGTAAGCTGCAAGAATAGAAAATATTCAATATACAATCAAGAAAAACAGCTAGACCAATATTCAGCTGTATTGACTTTCAAGGTCGTAGAACCACTTGAGCAAATGACAAGATAAGTAAGCTGCTATAGTTCTATTTTAGTTCATATGAGTGGCATATTAATCCATTTCTCATTACCGAAGGTAATCATGCTCTAAAGGTGAAAAATGAACTAAACAAGATTATGGCTGCTTATCACATCTGCTCGGCTCATGCTATAAGACCTACTGAGTTGACTTCCTAATTAGTGACCAGTTTAAGTGGTTGTTTCTAGTACACAAAATCTTGATGTCCCAACAAAGAGTACATCCACAATAAACTCTTTCATTACCATTAATATTGGAGAATGGAAGCTTTTCCACCAGATTAATTATATACAGAAAATATTTACTTTGTAATTTGGTAAAAGTTTGTAGCTTCACCAACAAAACTAAAGGCCAGGAGCCTTCAACAGTTTATCAATTCTTATTGTTCTTTGGACAATGTGAACTATATTGGGCGTGAATTTTCTAAAAAATGAAGACAAGAATGTCGTGGAGCAGGGTAGTAGGCAACCACCCTAGAATTCCTTTTTGCTGTCAGAAATTATGCATCTGTACAGCTAGATTAGTTGCACTGGAGTAGGGTAAGTAATAAAACCATACAGGGAAAGGGAATCAAGAGTGTAATACAACTGCAATCCGTCCTGTAACCAAAGTGCAGTACCTCTTCCTTGAGCTGAAATGCTTGCAACTTCGATCTTAAAGCTGATTTGATGTTAGGCGGCAATCCCTGGTATAAAGCGTCCCTTGTGTTCGGCGGTACAGAGTTTGAGCGAGAGAACTGTTTACGAAGATAATGTTAAAAAAACTATGAACTGATCCATGATATCTACAAGGCTATAATCTAATATATACTTGAGAGAGCAACCAAAAGGCGGGGGAGAGGGGACTCACAAGAGTATCTATTTGTGTAATAATATTTGCATAATGCAAGGCCAGGCCAGCTGACCCCAACTTTTGATGATTGTTTGAAGATGTCCTAATTGACTTATCTCCATCTGCAAGATCATATTGAAGGTCACTAGATCAGCATTTACAAATAAACCCATGTAATTTTCTGGCAAATTTAAATTAATTAATCCATAGAGAAGTCACCTCGTAAGCAAGTAACAAGAGGTATTTGGTGTTGTATTGGTATTTAAAACTAACAAGTAACAAGTATTAATAATTTAGTACATTGATTTTTTAACGAACAAAATCAGTGCATCGATAGATAAAAAATAAAAAATAAAAAAAATAATTAAAAAAAAGTTATAATAACATAGAATGAGAAAAGCCAGTGAATTGGAGGGAGTAATAGTGCTACTGATATCTACAGAAGTAGTTTACATAATTGAAATTTGAACCTTTCGAAGTGAAGATTGTCAGTCCAAATTATTTAAAAAAATGTTGTGGAACTTGTGTTTATGTTGTACTAAAATTTTAATATAAGAACAAAATGACAGGGGTAAAAGGGAATATACTTTCTTCTCTTTCCCTAAACAGTAAACAATCCCTCTCCTTCCTAATTAAAAAATAAAATGAGAAGAAAATAGGATTTTTTTTTTTTTTTTTTTTTTTTTTCAAATTTCAGGATGGGCCTTTATTATTTCAGTATTGTTCGTCGTAACTGATTGATTATAGTTATGAATGATAATATGTTCTAACTTAAGTATCTTTGATGGTTTGATCCCATCTAAACCAAAACAAAAATTACACTCCTTTGTTCATTAATTTCAATCGTCACCCCAATTAAAAAAGACAGGATCTGCCCTAGGGCACAAAACAGGTGCTACAAACAAAGGATCTTGAATTCACCACATAACTATAATTATAAATCCATAAAGTCTCATCCATTCTCTTTTTGCCTAAAAAGCAAAAGCTGTGAAAGGAGGGCCTAGTGATTCTCATTCAAGGCCATATGAGCTACGGAAACAGATTAAAGATCCTGGTGACCAGGCAATTCATGTAGGACCCCGGGGGGGGGGGGGGGGGGGTCAATACGAATGACCTGACTGAGGATATAATGCAATTTATGAGACATTGTGAATGACTCTAAGGAACTTCTGTTCCATATATCTGCAATGTTCTACTCCGTATTTAATTTTTCTTACATTGGTTTGCCGCTGCACAATCACTTTTTTCAGGCTCAGAACGGCGAAGATAAGACCAGAGTATGAAAGTCTTTGAACAAGGGAACAAAGTGCATAGTTTAGAATTTGAATTTCCAAGAAGGGGTTGAGCAAAGGCCAAAAAGAGGATCAGTTTCTTATCCACCCACTTTATTGGCAGGAATGTAAACTAAAATCTGAATGAGCTTTAATTACTAATTACCAATACATACCAGCACTTCCAAAGGCTTCATGAATTTCCAAATGCAAAAAGTGAACTATGTCCACAAGCTTCTCCATCACCTACACAAATCAAGAGACAAACACAATCAGACAAGAGCAAGCAGCACAAGTTATAATTTTCTGTACTTCCATTTTTAGGGGAGGAGAGTAGGGGAAGGTGAGTAATTGAATGATTTCATTCTTTTTAATGCATTTATGCAAATCATTAAGCAGCAGAGAAGCAAAATATACATAAGAAAAAAAAAATTAATAATAAAAACCTACACTACAAGAACCTGAAACTGAAACCCACTAAAAAGAAATGGAATAAACAGCATGAGTAACAAAATTAATATTGTAATAACAGATTTGTCATCTTTGTACATATTTTCATATAACTCACAGATCACATAGGAGTAAGATAAAAGAGATATATAATGTCTTCACGCAAGTGCTCGCTCACAGACACCCACACACACACACACCCACACACCTTCACTTATTTCCACACCAAGTGATGCAATGAATCAAATCCTCATTTAAGCTATCAATCCCCACCCCTTTAGTTTACTTCAAACACCTCACACGAACAAGATGCCAAATTCTCCCATAATCTTGCAGCATTTGAACACACCTAAACCCCTATTAAATTAATACTTGCTTGATCAACAGAACTTCAGTGTAATATTCACAGTTCAACCCGTTCAAAATATAGCTTTACTAAGAGGGCTCCAGATACCAAGGTGACACTTGCAAGTTGAATGCATCAAACCCAGAGCACATGCACCAAGAAAGCACTATGTTTATAAATCATAAGCTCTAACTGCTTACATCTTCCAGAATCCTAGACCAAAGCGATTTCTTTTTCAAACTTCTGACGTGCTTTCTTTGGCTCTTCAACTCTGCCCTTAAAATTGCCAGGCTGTCTCCTGCAAGAAATCAACACAAATGACTTTCATGGACACTGAGCCTTACAGTACATAAGCAAATCAATACTGAACTACTTAAAGATTGCATGGATCATACAAACATCCAGATATAACAGTAGTTACAGGCAAAAAGAACGTAACATATAGAGAGGAGTAAAGCGCACCAATATGAATCGAAATGCATTATAACAACAAGCAAATGTTACCAGGACTCACGCATCAGCAACACAGGAACAGATCCAAGTATCTGATACAGTAATTTTTTAATCATAGGATACAGGGACACCACCATATATTAGATATGCGTAGGGGTATGAAACATACAGAATTCATACAATACATATTCCCTCAGTCCCCAAATAAAAATCTCATTTTACTTTTATCTATTTACTTAATCACATCATTTAATCAACTAAACCCAACATCTTCCTTTTTTACTCATAGTCAATCAACCAAACTCCACTATCTTTTATTCACCTACCTAAAAGCCAAATCAGACTTTTATTAGGGGATGGAAGGAGTATTAAGATGAAATAGTAAAAATACTCTAATTTTAAATCATTTAACAAATATTAAAGCTTTGTTGTTCTTGTAAGCAAATACTAAAACCAAACAGACTACAAAAGAGAGGAAAGGACAGCAAACTTTTTTTTTGAAGAAAAAAGTATGTTGTTTCCATGTTGAAGAAACGGTCAGGTGCATGTTGTCATCAGACTCATCACTAGAGAAGACAATTGATGTTCAGCTAGCCATGGCCCACTTCATGCGTATAAGACAGTTTTTAGTTTTACTTCTTGCCATGATGATTTTTTCCTCCAAGTGGTAAATCCATTTGGATTTAATCCATAGATGTGATAGACCTGATAAACCAAGTCAGACATGATTTTTGATGGAAAATTCTGATAAATTTCTCAGTTGTAATAGATTTTGATGGACAGATTAAAACCATAAATCTTTCAGGTCCGGATAGCAGATTAAAGTATTCAAGCTAGAAAAAAATGCCAATGATATTACAATTCTTGACTTTTATCATCATCCAGTGAACATAAACAGGCCAGTTCTTACAGCTACCCCCAAAAGAAGCTCAGTCAAGATATAGGTCTTGTATAGACAGTTAAGGCAGGGGAAAGCATGGGAGGCATATAGGTCATAGAAAAAATTAACAGCTATTGAAATGTAATTTAACAAATTTTCGTACCAATCCAAAAAATCATCTTGCACAGCTGCTTCTAAATTCTACTAGGAGAGCAGCATTGCACATGATTCACATACGAGGTAAAAAATATACTAAAAGTGTACAAACAGTCACAATTGGGAAAAGGTTAAATTCATGATATCAAACACTAAATGTCAATACCTCTTTGAGCTGTGCTGGGGTTATCTTCCTCTTGTAGCTTCCGTCGATAATCTTGTTCAAATCTATCCAAAGCATGTGACTCATGATACAACTCCTGCATCAAGTTTGAAATTGTTTTATAAGTAATACCTTCAAGCTTTTCTTTCATAGAGTATTATTAGATTTAACAGGGTCCCACAAAGTGGGATAGGAGATGAAAAAAATTTAATAAATTTAAGGTGAGGAGTACCATTAAAAAATAAAAATAAAATAAAATAAAACAAAAAACAGAAAGCAAGTAGAGCTCAGGATATCAGTAGTATAAGATAATCAGTAATTTAACAGCCAAGTAAGCCACTTCAAGCATTAACATAGGCAGTAGACAAACTTCTTGCATGAAAGAACGCACTATTTTAACATCACGACAATGAGGAAACACTTCATGACTTTGCACCTTCAAAATATTATAAGGTCATATAATGAGCGCTAACAACAGACTGCTTAATAACGACAATGTTTTGCAGATTTAATAATCTCTTTTTGTCAGAAATCAACAGGATATTATAGCCCTGCGAGCATACAGGTGCAATAAGAATTTGTTGATTGCAGAATTGTTCATTAGCAACTGCATATACTAAAAGATCACATCAAGGCAAACAAAGATCTAAACGTCCACAAAAGTGAAAAAATTGTCCCACATCCCAGGACAAACCTGCTTTTTCTTCTTAGTAAGCTACAAGCTGAAAAATAGGTACAGGCTAATCCCTCAACTTTCCATTAGGTTTTGAGCTTGAGAAAAGGCTAGTTTTTTCTAATCCTAGGGATATATCAGAAGAACTCGAGCTGGTGTAAAGTAAAGAGTAAAGAGAAAACTTGTTAGCAAGGAGAAATGGAAATTACATACAATAGGCTAGCATAACAATTGAAAAGACCAATGGTCAATGCCATACTTAAGCAATCAGATCTAAAATTGAAGATTACTCACGGCAGTATTCTGAACCAATGTCATCAGAGTTTGCATAATTGTCTCAGCTTCTTCTTTCAGTTTTTGAGGAGTGAGTTCAGAAGCCAATCTGAGGTGATTAGAAAGGTACGAATTATCTTTCGTGTCAGATAATTATAGAGATCACAAAAATAAAAGAAATCAGAATAGCATTACTTCTCAAAATAACGATCCAAATTGTGATATTGAGGATCTTTACAGCGATTTCCAAAGCGAATGACCTCCCCGGAAAATACTTTCAATTCTTCCCTGAAAATACATCAGTATACAAGTGTCATGCAAAAGCATATACAAAGAGCAGGTTCAAGAAAAGAAGTTGATTGCAGCAGAAACAACTAGCTGTTCTTAAAATACCTCTTGTCAGCAGCAGCAATCCTTTGGAGTTCATCAAAATCTTTGGATATTAAGCATTGCACGCCTTCGGAGCGAAGCACTACTTCCTTAAGATGTTTAATGCTTTCCTTGGAAAGCGACTGCATAAGGTTTGCACCCTTCACAATTGTGTTGGCGACTTCAAACGACAATATGGAAATCTTATTCCCTTTGGTCGTCACACTTGAGACAAAACCACCACTAAGATGCAAGCTTGTCATGCTACTACCAAGCGTGTCTAAAACTTCTACAGCTTTGCCAAACCCAGCAGAGCCAGCTTTACCTAAACGAGAGCTCACCTCAGACACCTGCTCATTATAAAAGATTTTTCTTTATTACCTCAGCAACATAACACTCACCAGCTATTCCCTAGACCTTAACTTCTGATTACCCTCAAGTTGTAAACAGGATTTCTGGAGCAAGGGATTCTAGCCATTTATAATTGACGCAAAGATGTGAAATGCCATGATGTCAGATAGAAGTCAAACATAAAAGACTAAGGTAAAAAAATTCAAAATCTTTTAAAGAAAAACAGCATCCGTTTCTCCAAAATGACCACAGAAACATACAAGGATTCAGGGGTGGACCCATAACTCTTCCAGGTGTATCCTTCACTATAGCCATCTATCAACCTACTCAAAGCCAGTTTGAAACTTTGAATTGCTACTTGCAAACGAGACTATGTTCTCTCAAGAATTTGTAAATCTTATCTAGATTCATAAGTCAAATTTGCAGGCTACATGCAAGGGCACCAAACCATAAAACACCAAGGATGAATGCATCTTTAGCTAGCTTCCATGTGATTATTTCCCTCGATGGAGGGCTAGAGCCCATATCTTTCAGATTTTAATTTTCAATTATCAAGTAATAAATCCCTGAAACAGGTATATAAAGAATATTATAAATAGTAAAGGTAAACAAAAGGTTACACACTTGATCTCACAGATTATTAGATGGACGGTGATAAAATTCTCACAAAGACTTCAAACTCTATTCACATAATGCCGTAATACTCGTAAACACAGGAAAAGGACATATATTACATAAACAACACATGTTAGGATTTTAACAAGAAATTTCCCTGTACATTTAATCAAATTCTCCTTATCAGGAATTCAAGCTAAGTGTAATATTTCCTCCATCATTCCAAGATAGTTCAAAGACATAAACTAGATATTTACAATACTGATCAATCTATGGGCAAATCTCATACCTGGAGTGGTATGAATTATGAATGCAGCCTTAAGCAGGTGTTTATAGGCTATGTTATTATGAAGTCAAATGAATATCTTTAAAGTATATTATGTACATATAGAGGCTAAAAAGTTCAGATAAGAAACCGTAAGTTCAACACACAAATTGAAAACAATTTCCAGATAGTGAAGTCAAATCAAATCTATTAGTTCAATTCAGACAAGTAGTGGGTTTCAGCTGAAAAGAGCACAGCCTTATTGCCCTAACTTTAGTTCACTACAACCCTGCTCTTCAGGTGAAAAGAGCACAGCCATGATGTACATCATGTATTCATCAACAAGATCCTCCCCTTCCATCAAGTTCTATAAGCACTCCTATAAGGCAAACTTCTTCATAACATTCCTAGCTCCATCCATCCAAGTTTGTTGCACTAAATTTTATGTTCCACATCATAGTTAGGTAAACATCATTGAAGGAGAGTAAGCAGGCATATGGGAACAGTAGAGCAATTGATTTAGAAAAAAATTAAAAACATGCTATAATACCAATGAGCAAACATAATTTAAAAATTGAAAAAAGAGCAATTTTCGTAAGGAGCAAACTCTATCTTCCTACTGCTTTCCTATTTAAACAAGCTGGATGTTATTGTGCATGAGGCAGTCTTCCAAACGTTCTCTTTCATTGAAGCAAGTTTATAAATTGAGGTGAAGATGAGTAATGAAATATACTCTATTGAACAGAAAAGGTCAAGGTGGAAAAATCATGATATATGAGTGGATGCATCAATGTTACTCATACATTAGCAAGAAAAAAAAACATCAGCATAATAAGCTTTAAACATTGCTATTATAACACATGATAGAAATTCACCTTTGCAACAGCAACCTGTTTGTTCTTGGTTGACCTAGACTTATGTGATAAAACCCTAGAAAACCGCGGAATTCCATCATCATTTGCATCCGTATACGTCCCATTAGAGTTCTCATTGATCCCATTAGCATTAGCATCCATCTCCGGAAACGAAAAGTCTTCCCGTATATGCTTATCAACATTTTCCTCACCATTGGGAAGCATTGATACACTGTTATCTTTACCAGGCAATGCATGATTGTCCAAAACCAATCCAGCACCGTAGTTGCTACCACCATTTTGCGAATAACCACTACTCGGGACATTATCAACAGTAGCCTTCCTCGAGCATATCCCACCCATTTTATTCACATAAAACTAGAAACTACACTCTCTAATTTCTATACATCCTTTTGCATATAACCTCCACCAAATTTCACCACAATCAAGATTATAACACCAATTTCAGCAGCAAAAACTTGAACCCACAACACTGATCTACCACAATAGTCTTAATATTGATTCACCCACAAAAATCCAGTTCTACAAAGCTGCAGATCATAAAACAAACAATACCCATTTAATTAAAATACCATTTTACCTAATCAAAACCCCAAATTAGAAAATAAAAGGCATAGACACCTAACTAATTAAGCAAACTATAGTTCATAAACTAATAAAACCTTAAACCCCATTTCAGCAAGCAGAAAAAAGAACTAAACTAAACTAAAAATTCAACCCCAAATAAAAAAAAAAAGGCAGTAAAATGATATTAATAACATACAGAAAGGGAGAAAGGAAACATACCCAGAAAAGTAGAGAGTATGGATCTGAGTGAGAACACCAAGAAATTGTAAAAATTTGATATTCCCAGAAAGATAGTGAGTAAGGCGAAGAAATTGATGGGGTGCAATGGATGATGATGATGACAATGATTGTAAAGAGAGTAGTATGAACAGTGAGAATATAAAGATGAAAACTTTGATTTCAGAAGAAAATTATTACAATGAAAATGGAGATTAACACGGCCCCCAAGCCCAGGTCACACGGTCTGCAAGGAGGCGCACTTTTCTGATTCTCTCTCTAAAAACTTTCTCTCTCTAGAAATTCTGGTGCCCAAACCAAAAGCAAAGCAAAGGAAGAAGGAGAGAGAGAGTGAGAAAAGGGGTGAAAGAGAGAGAGTCAAACAGCAAAACCAAAAATTTGAGCAATTCCACTGTATGTATATTCATCACTTATGGTTAAGCTTTTGAGACTTTTTTCACCTTCCTTTGACCATTTTCACATCTTTTCTTCCTTTTCCTACTCGCACTTCTTGGATCGTGTCTTTTAATCCCTACTAGACTACTAGTACAAGCTTCAACTTATTTTTGGATCATATTTTGGACCCCAAGCGAGTGAAGAATTGTGCTTATAAGAGAGACGAGTAATTTTAAGTACCTGTGTCGACTGTATGAATATTTGAATTTCTGGGTATATGAAATAATCTGCTTCTAAAAAGGCGGATATAAACTTTGCATTTAGGTGGTTACTTTTTTTTCTCACAAGTGGACAAGTTAGAAAGGATTCAACCCTAACCTAAGGGTTATGTCACTTTCTTGTTTTTTTTTTTTTTTTTTTTTTTTTTTTTTGACGGATGTCACTTTCTTGTTTGTTTTTAATTTTCGTCATATTTTAGATGCAATAGTCAATAAGATATGTGAATTTGGTTTTTTTTTTTTTTTTTTGTAATTTTTCTTTTAATCTAACTAGTAAATAATGTTAGTTGATTAGACTAATGTAGAGTAACTATCAAGTTCTACACTTCTACATAAGCCCCTAATCGTTACTATGTATTTAAGTTCGTCCGAATTGAAAATCAAACCCTAATCTAGAAGCTCAAATCAATCAACTTTAAAGTCTTCAATTAATCATATCTATTCAAAGGTTACTTTTTCAAACATTCAACTCATTCTATGAACTAATTCACATCACATTAGACCTTAGTCCATACTTTCATAATAAATTTTAATTTTACTATTTATTTACTCTCAATATATCCCTAAAATCCTTTTTATAATTATATCTTCCCTAATAATTAACCTCTTTACTCTTTATTCAATGACTATAACTCTACCATGGATCATTGTATTGCGTCATTCCGTTTATTACCTCGTATTTGTATAAAATAAGGGAATTTGAGTCCCCCAAATATATTTATGAAAACTTGAATTTATTCAATCAATAAGCATGAAGTACTCTTTAAGTTAGGGTATAGTCCAACCCCATGAACAAGCAGTGCAAATAATCAAGCCGCATAAATTTCTGTCTTAGCTTAACACAAAAATTGCATACAAATCATTTAAAGACAAATGTAATACTAACTACTAAGAGGTTTCTTAATGATGGAATTTCAATGGTCAAATTGCTGATTCATACGTAGGTCCCATAATATAAATCTATACAAGTAATCAAGTACTTCGAATAAGACTTTTCAAAAGGGCCAATAATATATAACATTAATAATATTGTCATGCATCTTAATACAAGTAGTAACAAAGACATTAAGATTTGGATATACTTTCATGTAATACGTGAAGATTTTGATGGCTCAAACTACATGATCCACTTGCTAGTAACATGCCTCTAACTAGCAATTTCCAAGTGCAACCAAAGAGCTAATGTCCAACTACAATTTAGTGTTCAATGATCTGATCTGGAATATTTGTCCAGCAATTTCGAAGAGTTTGTATAGGACTAGCAGTGTGTTAGTGGTCCTTACAAGATGTATGGCAATTTCCTCACATAGAGAAATAGTTCAATCTCGTGTGGAAAAAATGAGATAGTAGTCAAACAGTTTAATCTTGTGTAGAGAAATTGGTTGCAACGATACTTTAGATGTGCAGTTGTATCACCGATTATATGTTTATAGGGGCATATACACACTTTAATTATACTTGGGATAAATGATTACGGTGATAATCGTTATATATGTATTTAGATCGCGTGTATGAAAATCATAGAGTAACAGATTGAAACATGATACGAGTAGTAAATTTAAAGAGAGAATGGTGCAAACTCTTAGAAATGAATATCATTGATATATCATGGTGGTCGAAAGCATTTTAGTACAGTTTTACATGCTAGCAAAGTCAATGGTTACATACTTGCATGTGAATATACCCTACTTCTCAGGTTTGATAATTGTTTATACAAAAATTATAAATCATTATGATGTGACTCTGATTCATATCCATAATTCATTCAAGTTGTTGTGATTACCTCAACTTTGAAACAAGACCAACTGACCAAGTCAAGTATGAAAAATTGGCACCAAGTATAAACTTTCTGGAGAAATCTCTATCATCCTAGGCCCTAGAAGCAAGTATTAGTCAAAATTTGGACCCCCTTTTGCAGGATATAAAACATGAATTTAAACAAGTAGATGTAGATGTGATAAATTTAATTTGTGTCCAATAATGAATATATTAATCATTATACTCATCAATTATACAGAGTAGTATTCATGATTACATGCCAATTTTCTGATATTGAGTATATCGCGGGATTTGAATGTGATTAGAGATGCGATTAATTGAGTTGAATTACTCAGTTTGAGCCAAAGAACTAATACTTCAGTCAACAGTCTCAACAATCATCACCTGCTTCAACAAGCTAACAAGAAATTATCTTGCAGATCATATTATTAATTTTCCAAGAAATGTAAACACACAACTTCATCGTCACAACATCATAACAACAAACACACTGTAAAAGCAAATAGAAGCCACCTATAAGGCGTGCTTCTAACACACACACTCTAAAAGCAAAAACATGAGAATGCCATTTGGATTTTGCAGCAGAAATCAGTGTTCCAAGAAACAGGTGCAGAGGCTTAAATTGGCTACGCAGGCATGGATTCTGTAGGGCGGAACATCATTCAAATTCCTGAGCTGAAACATAAAAAGACGATCCATAATGCTAGTTTTGTCTAAAAGGAAGAAGCTTGATGAAAATACAAAGAAAAGATAATGCAAACAATTAAATTATACCATATTGAGCATTTAAGGATTAATTTCCTCCTGATATGAGCTCCTCCAATTCGTCTATCACAGCCTCGTAGCAAAACTTGTATTGATCCTAGATAAATCCATAGTTGTAACGTAAAGAATAGAATAGAAACAGAGAAATTACATGCTAATTGTATAAGATCCCAGCATTAGGATAGAAACAGAATATATAAAGATAGTTACAGGAAAGTCTGACTCGCCTGCCTTTCTCCTTGGAAGAACTAATTGCGATTAAATTTTTACGTTTTAATCATACCAGTAATGTATTGATTAAATTTCTTTTCCATCAATAATAATCAAGGGAGTGAAGTCCAAACTTAACATATTAATTCTAGAAAGTACACTATTATATTGAGAAGGCCTAAAATAGTGGGCTGCCTCCTTTTTAAGGAACGGAGAAAGTACTCTTTCAGAAAATGTAACAGCTTTTAACACACATCCTTATTTAAAACTATGAATATGTGACCATTTTTCTGTACAGAGAATGCAACATCAAAGGGTTGGACTATTCAACATGACTACTGCAGCATTTCCAATAACTAACTAATCATGCAATCTTACAGCTTCATACAAACCCAAGCAATAGCTATAATCAAAAGACCAAACACAATATCACAGAGTAGTAAAAACTCAGAAGAGGCATTACCAGTGATTGGACCATTCCAGCTCGCTGAAATCTAAATGCCTTCACAGTTTTGGCTAATTCTAAGGCAGATTTATCTCCTCCTAGAATTCTTTGGATTGTATCATGAATGGTGCAGTATGTTCCAGTACGGCCAATTCCAGCACTGAGAAAAGTCACTAATATGTCAGAAAAATCTGAAATTATCCAGGCAATAGTAAGCCCGGAGAATAAAATCATTTACTTACCTGCAGTGCACCAATATCGGGCCAACACTGGGAGGCTGATGAAAAATTCTTCTGAAGATCTCTCGAACAGCTAATGTGTCCTTTGGTGTGCCATGATCTGGCCACCCTAGATACTGAATATGCAAAACCGACAATGGTGGCTCTTTCGACTGCAACAAATGTGAACTGAACAGTGAGGTACCATCTCATCAAGGGCTGTTGTTACTAAAAATGCCAGAGAAAGAAAGCTCATATATGGATAAAATCAGAATTTCAATTTTAGTACTGTATAACTAACAAACAGCGAATTCATAAGCATACCAATCATTTTCATTTCAATGTTCCAGAGACCGAAGTTTTCATGTTTATTGGACTCAGGTTTGTGCCATGCGACAAGACCCAGAACCAAACCCAGACCCAGATCCAGACCCAAATTTTTGGAGGTAACCCAGATGAGATCCACTGGCTCTAGATAAATTAGACCCATAACAGAACCACTGGGTCGGGTCTCGGGTCTAACTATGAATTTTTAAATTTTTTTGATCACTTATATTATTTATATACAAGCTGAGTTGCGTCTGTACCGTGTTCCGGTACAAACGAGCCAGGTCGTGGTTCAGGCCAACATACTGCGAGTTTTGTAACAAGGTATACAAGTATTATACTATCCTATTACTTGAATATAAACAAAGATACATTAATACTTTTGCTACATATCAAAATAGACTGCATAGAAAGAAAGATACATTACAAAAACATATTAGTTCATGATAAAATAAACTACATACTTTAAAAAAAAAATCTTAAAAAACAAAGTTTCGTGCAGCAGGCAGCACGTCTTCTTTGGTTTATTATGTTCTCCATCTCCTCTTGTTCTGCTAAAATAATATTCAAACAATAGCTCACTTATGACTTATTTTAATTTATTTTTGCTCCAATTTATTTCTAGGAAATCATTTATCAAGCTCATCATTAGCAAGACATGCATTTTATTTTATTTTTTGCTCCAATTTATTTCTTTTATTAAAATGACCTTACCTCTGCTTTGGTGACTTCCAATTGCCGAAAAATCAAGGAGCTCCCAGTTTCTTTTATCCAAGTCGTGACGATAGAAATGTTGCCAAATTCATTAGGTCCATTCTCTGCTTGAAAGTAGTCATCACACTTCAACTTCTGCATTCGAGATTCCATTCCAGAAATCAAAAGTAGCACATAAATAGATTACTAGTACAAATACTCTGTTCAACAAAGAGTTTCTTTTTAGGAAATTTTGCAAAAAAATCACCTTTTAAATCTTGTTTTTTGCAAATAACCACCTTTTAAAAATAATGTTGCAAAATACCACCAATTTTAATAATTTTGTTGCAAATTACCACTTTTTTAGCCAAATTTATCAATTTTTTTACATTGAATTGGTGGTAAGTTGCAACAAAATATTTAAAATTGGTGGTTTTTTGCAACAACTCCGCCAGTGGGTTTCCCGCTGCCAGTCCCAAGCCTGGATAAAGGAGGAGGGTTACGGTAGGCCAGTGACAGCCAGTATAAAACTTCGTCACATCCCATGACATGAGCCAAACAGATATTTTCGTGGGGGCGTTCCCTACTCAGCGACGCGCTGCACTTCCTAGACCCGGGTGTAGTGATAAGTATGCAAGGGTTGCTAGGTCGTCGCCCAGAAGCGACGCGCCACATTGCCCGAGTGTGGTGTCAAATGAGCAAGGGCGTGCCATTGGGGCGTTCCCTACTGAGCGACGCGCTGCACTTCCCAGACCCGGGTGCAGTGATAAGTATGTAAGGGTTGCTAGGTCGTCGCCCAGAAGCGACGCGCCATATTGCCCAATTGTGGTGTCAAATAATCAAGGGCTTGGAGTTGGGATCAGGAGGGAGCGTGGGAGAAAAGAATTTAGTTTGCGGATTGGTTCTTGGAATGTGGGGTCTCTTACGGGAAAATCAGCAGAATTGGTAGAAGTAATGAAAAGACGACGCGTGAACATCATGTGCCTCCAAGAGACAAGATGGACAGGAGAAGGAGCTCGAGGCTTGGTTTTGGGGTATAAGGTATGGTATGTTGGGCAAGAAACGAGCCACAGAACAAGGAATGGTGGAGCTAGGAACGGAGTTGGTGTGGTTCTCGATGAGAGGTTGGCAAAAGAGGTGATCGAGGTCTATCGGAAGAACGATAGGTTGATAAGGCTGAAGTTGCTATGTGGCAAGGAGATTGTGAATGTTATCAGTGCTTATGCTCCCCAAGTGGGTTTAGATGCAGAAGAGAAACGACAATTTTGGGAGGACCTAGACGAGGTGGTGCAGGGTGTCCACCACTCAGAGAAGTTATATATTGGAGGGGATCTAAATGGGCACGTTGGGGCGAGCCGAGATGGCTATGAGAGTGTCCATGGAGGCTTTGGGTATGGGCAGAGGGACGCCGGTGGTGAAGCTATTATGGATTTTGCCCAATCATATGATTTAATTTTGGCTAATACTTGGTTTAAGAAGAGGGATTCACACTTGATAACTTTTCGGAATGGAGCAAATGCAACTCAAATAGACTTCCTGCTCACAAGGAGCATAGATAGACAAAGTTGCATAAACTGTAAGGTTATCCCAGGGGAGAGTGTGGTCACCCAACACCGGCTATTGGTAATGACTATTCGTCTGAAAGAGAAGGCGAAGAAAAAAGTTAGACAAGAAGAACCAAGGATAAGATGGTGGACCCTAAGGGATGCAAAAGCTAAGGTTTTTACAGAAAAGGTAATTGAAGAAGCGGATTGGGATGGAGAGGTGGATCCGGACATGACTTGGTTACGAATGAAGAACTGTTTCCTAAGAGTGGCCAAAGAGGTCTTAGGGGAAGTAAGGGGAAGAACTTCGGTACAGAGAGATACTTCGTGGTGGAATGAAGAGGTGAAAGCAGTAATTAAGCAAAAAAGGGAATGCTATCAAGCCTTAGGAAAATGTAGGAGTGATGAAACCTTTGCAGCGTATAAGGAGGCTAAGAGCAAGGCAAAGGCAGCTGTTCGCCAAGCAAAAGAAAAGGCATATCAGGAGGTTTATGAAAAGCTTGATTCCAAGGAGGGAGAAAGGATCATTTATAAGATGGCAAAGAGAAGACAAGAGGCAAGGAAGGATATTGGCATGGTGAAGTGTGTCAAAGATAAGAACCAAATGGTCCTAGTGCAAGAGGAGGGCATCAAGGACAGGTGGAAGGGGTACTTCGATGAATTATTTAATGGAAGTAATGGAGTTGTGATAGGAGATACCTCTATGAGTGATGAAGAAATCAACATGGAGTATGTGCGAAGGATTAGGAGAGTAGAGGTGGAGATTGCACTGAGGAAGATGAAACCTAAGAAGGCGGTTGGCCCTGATGGGGTACCGATAGAGGTGTGGAGGTGTTTGGGTAAGATTGGTATTGATTGGTTAACAAACCTTTTCAACAAGATATGGACGGCTACAAGGATCCCACAAGATTGGAGGAAGAGCACCTTGGTCCCGGTTTATAAAAACAAAGGAGACGCTCAAGATTGTTCTAACTATCGAGGAATTAAGCTTATGAGCCATACTATGAAGTTGTGGGAAAGGGTGATTGAACAAAGGTTGAGGGCATGCACAAGCATTTCAGATAACCAATTTGGTTTTATGCCTGGGAGATCTACTATGGAGGCAATCCATTTGATAAGACAAATGATGGAGTTTTATAGGGTAAAGAAGAAAGATCTTCATATGGTCTTTATTGATTTAGAGAAGGCATATGACAAGGTGCCAAGAGAGATACTTTGGTGGGCAATGTTGAAGAAAGGTATCCCACGAAGGTATGTAGACCTAGTTAAGGATATGTATCGGGATGTGTCAACAAATGTGAGGACATGCGGAGGGTTGACAAAAGATTTCCCTATTACAATCGGATTGCATCAAGGGTCTGCATTAAGCCCTTTTCTTTTTGCAACGGTTCTAGATGAATTAACTAGACCAATTCAAGATGAGGTTCCATGGTGTATGCTGTTCGCAGATGATATCGTTTTGGTGGATGAGACTAAGGATGGGGTTAATGTCAAGTTGGAGCAATGGAGGCAAAGGTTGGAATCTAGAGGGTTTAAGCTAAGTCGGAGTAAGACTGAATATTTGGTATGTCGTTTTGGCACTCAGAGGGGGACAAGCAATGAAGTGGTGAGTTTGGATGGAAAGGATTTGACCATGAGTGAATGTTTTAAGTACCTAGGGTCGATCATCCAGAAGAATGGTGACATTGATCAAGACGTGACCCACAGGATTAAGTCAGGGTGGCTTAAATGGAGAGCGGCCACGGGAGTGTTATGCGACCGCAGCATTCCCTTAAAGTTGAAGGGAAAATTCTACAGGACTGCCATAAGACCAGTGTTGCTCTATGGTACAGAATGTTGGGCTTCTAAGAAAGAGCATATTAAAAAGATGGAGGTTACGGAAATGCGCATGTTAAGGTGGATGTGTGGAAACACTTTAAGAGATAGAATCAGAAATGAGGTTATTCGCAAGAAAGTAGGTGTGGCGGGCATTGTAGATAAATTAAGGGAAAATCGTCTGCGTTGGTTTGGACATGTAAGACGGAGACCCGAGGGTGCACCGGTGCGAAGAGTGGAAGAGTGGGACCATGGAGGGATTAAACGAGGAAGAGGGAGACCAAAGATGACTTGGTTGGAAGGAGTGAGGAAGGATATGAAGTGCATGGATTTACGTGAGGATGAAGTTTTGGATCGTAAGGGATGGAGGAGAAAGATTTATGTTGATGACTACACGGAATAATCAAATTTGGTTCATGTTAGCCGACCCCACTTTTGGGATTAAGGCTTTGATTGATTGATTGATTGATTGGTGGTTTTTTGCAACATTTTTTTTAACAGGTGGTTAAATGCAAAAAACAAGATTTAAAAGGTGGTTTTTTGCAAAATTTCCTTCTTTTTATTTATTTTCTTTTTATTCCTGAGATGCAAACCTAAATTCAAGAGTTGAAACTTGAAAGCAGCATCAGCAAAAGATATCTGTCACATAGAATGCTAATTATAAGGTGACAGTAATCAATTTACCCCTTCAAACAACCGTGTAAGCATTACAATCACAGGGCAGCGAAACTGCAACACCATTTCCCAGAAATCTGTAAACGTGCTTGGCAATGGACCTTGTGTGGCTATGAACTGAGGAGCATGTTCTGCAGAAGACTAAATTTGACATGAAATTCAATGGACAAAAAAAAAAAAAAAAAAAAAAAGGATTAAACTATGAAAAAAAGTATGTAGTGATCATGCTTGGTTTACATAGTAAGATACTAAGATATGGAGTGCAATGCGCACATCACTTACTTTTACAAAGCTTGCATTGATGTAACCCCCGTCTGTCAGGACAATTCTGTTTCTGTCAACTGTAAAGAAAAAGGACAAACATAAGATATTTAATGCAGCTAGACACTTCATAAGTATATAACAGTAATTACAAATGCGGATCAAATTGACATTACCCCAATGCCACTGAAGAAGCTATAACCTGGTCGATTCAAGAGGTATTGAATGTATGTAGTATTGTAGTCTCATAATCTTATACTATTAATGATGGAGGGATTATTCCCCGTCAAAACTTTGAATTTTACATACACTAACTGTTTGCTACTTCAAAATGAATAGGAACTTTAGACATTTTCTTTAACCATTTTAATTGTGTGAGTTATATTCCAATAATACATAGTACATGTTTGATTCCATTAAAATTGGAGAAACGACAGATTAAGATCTTTAAAAGAAGTTACTTATTGGATTAGGAATTACATGGTAAGACATTTGGATACCGATTTTTGTTCAAATTGTCAACATGAATTGCCACCTGACAGATTTCTTCCTTTTGCTTTTCCACATCAGATTCTTTCATTGATTCTACCTGCATCAGAGAAGAGCAGGCTTAACATCTATCTCATAGTAGGAACCACATAATAATGAAGAAAATATTGATGAACAACAAAATTGAGAGGAATCGCACATAGTACAGCATAATTTGCAGGGTGCGATGGACTAAGTATTTCCCACCCTAACAGATATATAGAATAATTATAAATTTACTAACATAATGCAAAAACTTGTTTTGCAAGTTTCATATTGATGCAAAAACTAACATTTTCTTACTAAAAATGAGTGAACAGAAATTAATTAAAGTGATGTACATATTTAAAACGATCAAACAGTGGTTACTCTGTAAAGTGTCACATGAAGTAGTGGATCAGACATAATACCTCAAGAAGATCAAACTCACGTTCTTTGAAATCAGGGTGCTCCAAATTCTCCTTGAGACAGTGAAGAGCATCATTGCAATATTCTATCTGCTCAGGGGAGAGAGATAACTGAGGAGGATGTTGTGGGAAATCAAGAGGCTGAGAAAGAGAAGGGGTAGAACAAGAAGCTGAAACTGAAGTAGGTTCTACAGGAGCAACCATATTTATCCTTAAGAAGCTAAGAATAGGGAGAGTGTTAGAAGAAAACTGAAAAGTATTGCTACTTCTCTTTCAGTGTCTTCAGGGAAATTCTCTGATTCTAGTGTTTAATTTTCAACATATTTATAGGTGGGAAATAAGAAAGATAGTCTGTCTACTTTTCTTTTTCAATCAGGACATCCCAAACTTATCTACATTAGTATAAATGGAGTATATAGAGGTACCATTACTTAATGGCTAGAAATTTTGCATTATTGATAGATATTGAAACAAATTGATACAATAAGCAAGTTGCTTATTATAGTAGATCATTTTAATTCGTATCGTACATAATATGCTATCTTTAATATTACAGTACAAAACCAAGAAAAAAAAATACATACTTGATCATCACATGCTAACAACCACAACAACTCATGTTCTACGCAATATCATCATTGTACCTTAATGAAACAATACTAAATCTAAGCCTTTACCTCCATTAATATAATAACCAGCAACTTAGCCGCCCCATTGTTATAATGGGAATATAATAATATAAAGTATCAAACTTCATCAATTATTAAAAGCAATATGAAGAAGACTTACAAAGCAATCTCTAGTCATTGATTATCATCATAAAACTCGCAATGTACACATATACATTTTCATTTAAATAAGCTAGACTACATCCCATTGAAGGGGGGAAAAATCTGGTAATTTGCATTGCATCTGCTGATCTATGTTATATGTATACAGAGTCGTCAAATACGAAGCAGCAGTAACAATACTAACAACAACAAAATTAACTTTAAAATGCCTTTAAATGTACTGATACGGGCACAAGAACAAATAATATATATTAAACACAGAAACATGTACAAGAACATGAATTAAATCAGCGGCAGAAGGCAGAACCCAATTTTCCGAGGTTGGTGCAATCAGAAAAAGAAATAATAAAAGCAAAGACTCTGATTACAGTCTGGTAATTTCAGCAGTACGTTGTACATCAAGCAAACACCATTCTTCCTTCTGTGAATATAAATGTTGGGAAAATTACCTAGAGAAGTCACTGTTGCTCTTCTATGCCTGCACCAGTCTTGCTGCCGCAGAGAAGCAACATAATGGCAGACAAGGACGATCCTGCAGAGTCCACATTCTCTAAAATAACATGATTCTGAGCTGAACCAAAAAAAAAAATTGGTATATGGTGCGAAATGTGTATACCAAATGCTAACCTATTAGCTAGATAAAGGTGATATACCTTTAAACACTTTTCTCAGGATCCTACCCTGATATGAGCTCCTCCAATTCATCAACCAACATCTTGTAGCAGAAGTAGTATTCATCCTAGATAAATGGCACATGCATAATCATGTATTAGGTTTACAAGACATAGGAAAATTACTCAATAAATCCTAATTCTTAACAAACATTTTAGCATTAAACAAAGGCAGAGATTATTATCCTAATTTAATAAAATCAGTTTCTGTCCTCCACACTTCCCCATCTGTGAGGTTAAGGTCATTTCTCACTTCCCACAACTTCAAGGTCATTCTTACTCACTCTTATACCAAACCTAATTATTATATTACCCTCATCAAACATACCGAGAACGTCCAAGCTTATCTCCTTGATAAACTAATAAGGTTCAACGTTTATCAAGTGGCAATTTTCAATTAATAGCCTGATATAAGTTCCCTCTTAATCACTACTCCAATCCCGGCAATACCTTGACAACACGCTTGCTCTACTGAGATATAGTATACCGAACTTCGCCCGAAATTTTACACAGCCTAAATTAAGCACACAGAATAATTTCTTACTCCGTAGTTGGCAAAAATGGTACAATCTAAAGGAGGATTTTTTTTTTTTTTTTTTTTTAAGGTAAAAAAAAAAAAAAAAAAACTCAGCAAGAAAATTAAGATAGCCAAATTAATCCAGACAAACGCAATAACCATGATCATTAGTATTACGAACTCAAAAGAGAAAACAAGACGACAGTCAAAATCATACCCCAGTCATCCAGGATCGTTTGTCGTTTGATCACAATCACTGCAAATTACCGCACAGGCATAAACCATAAATTCAAATTAGCAATAATATTTTAATTATCATCACAATTTGACGCAACTAAAAGCAATCAACTCAGGAAATTCAACAAAACTGAGAGCAATTAGTTGCTTAAAAATTCAATTTTTAATCACATAAAACGGAAACCCTAAATCTCAATAGTGTAATAATTCAGTTTGAATAAGATGATTGGAACCCTAAATCATCACTAATCAATGAGTTGCAAAATCTGAATAAGTAAAATACAGCAAATTTAATCAAATTCTTACCATCCATGTTTAGAGCGGAAGCTTGAAGATAAAAAAAATCATATAAATGAAAGAAATTATTGAAATTGGAATTTTGGACAATCAAATTATGGATGATCCAATCAAAGAGTGATTTTCTCTTCATGATGAAGAATTGAAGAGGAAATTATTGGAGAAAATACAAGTTGATTATCAACCATTGTTTATGGGGAATGGTAATATTGTAAATAAATCTACAACTATTTTTACTGTTTAACCCCTACTTGAGGTAGCGGTTTATACCAAAACCGCTACTTCTAAAGTGTGAGTAGCGATTTTACTTTGTGATATGGACTGGTCCTTTATTTTTTTTGAAGGGATGAGTATGTTGTTACTTGGTATATCTTATAGAGGAATTCTAATAATTTGAGGAATTCTCTACCTCTAATAATTTGAGTCGTGAATGATTCTAATAACACAACATTGATATTAAAATTGTGTTTAGATGGTATTTTCTAAATACCAACAAGAAATTATATCAATACCAACAAAACATTTTTGCATTTATCAGTAATCAGTATTTTTGGCATTATGATAATGATAATATCATCTAAAGTATGGAGTATAATTTAATACCAACAAGTGTTATTTAGAGTCATTCATGACTCAAATTATTATAGGCAGAGAATTCCTCCTTCCTTTATTCCTACTCCGTATTTTTTTTAGCCCTATGTGACTTTTCACAGTCTCCAAACATGTCTTAAAATACATACTTTATAAATCAATTTTGTATGCATAATTTTTTTAAAAAAACTTGATATTTATAATACATACAATGAAACGAATCCAACAAAACCTCACACTATATTATCTCTTAGATAAAAAAAAAATACGAATTTACGTTCAAAGTTTATAAAGTTTGACCCATCCAACAATTTGCAATCAATAATCAATCAATAAATAATAATAATAATAATAATAACATAATAATATATATATATACATATATATATATACATATATATATATATATATATATATATATATATATATATACTAAAAGACACACCAGCAATGACACGTGTCATTTTCTGGTGTGTCCTTTAGTTTTTTTTTTCGAAAAAAATAATCTTTAGTAAACAAATCTTATACATAAATAGAAAATAGCAAAATAATACATAAATAAAAGATTTGACAAATCTTATACATAAATAAAAAGATAGCAAAATAATACATATATACGAGATTTGATATGTCTTTCCATAACATATACGGAGTACATTGGCAAATATAGAAACTAAAGTACAAATATATATAGTAAATCAAATTTTTAATATAATTGTGCCATAATATTATGTACTACTTATTACAACAATAATTTTATTTATTTATATTTTATGTGTTAAAAAAAATCCAAGAAAGTTTTTTGAATTTCAAATATTAAAAAATAGATTAAATTAAAAATTTGATGTATCCTTCTACAAATAAATATTAACAACTAAAAATCAATGAAAGAAAAAAAAAATCAGGTTCTTAACATAATATGTGATATACATAGTGACTAAGGATGGGTCCCGGTTTGGCGGGTGACGGGGTAGGGATGGGGATAAAAACCATACCCGCCATGGCCATGGGTGATGGGGCAAGGGTGGATTTTAGGTTGTACCCGCCCCATCCTTGCTCCACCCTACCCACCCCGCTTCATACCCGCCCCATACCTATTTATATATTTTTTAAAAAATAATTATATACTTTTATACTATTTCATATAAATAATAAAGTAATAAATGTGCCCTCAAAAAAAATAAAGTAATAAATGTAATACATTATAATATTTATATAAAAAAAAAAAATTTAAAAAGTGTAATATAAACAATGATTTTTTTTTTTTTTTTTTTGGTTGTAATTCAAATTATGTAGTGTTGTTGTATCTGGGAGGCGGGGATATGTGGGAGTGGATATCCAAGTGGGGGGGTGGGGTGAGGATAGTTTTAGCATTGGACTTGGTGGGGGCGAGGGGGGGGGGGGGGCGGGGGGCGGGGATGGGGATGAGAATATTAGGCAGGGATGGGATTGCAAAGCCAAAATCCGCCCCGCCCCGCCCCATTAACATCCCTAATAGTGACTATAGAAGTGTAATGTGCAACTTTTAAGAAACCCATTTGGTTAACGATAAGAAAATTGTACCAATTTTTATATGAAATATAATATACATATTGTCAAATGCGTTTTAAAAATAACTACCGAGCTAATAGGCTCTTTTATAATAATTAATTATAGGGTATTTTATAATAAATACATTACACAATATAATATTTTAGAAAAAATTCATTGTTTATTTAAAAAAAATAATTAAAATTAATGTACATGGCACGGACCTAACCTATTGGGGGTAAAAAAATAGTGACGGAGTAGGAGTAGTAGTAGGAAGGTTAAAGTGTGAAGCTTGACTTTGACAATATAAGGGCATTTTGGACATTTTCATTAGACTATATTGTACGGTAGATTGTAAACAAAGAGGAAGGCCCAGGAGTACGTAGTGAATAAACTCATAAACAAAATGCAACTCTTCCTTCACTGAAGCAGCGAAAAGGGATAAATGCCTAATGTATAACTGTGAAGCATAATCTGAATTTCTCCATTGAAGCAGGTTAGCTATCTTTATTTTCAATCATTGAATATCAATTTCGCAATCTAGGGTTTATCGTTAATTTTAGGGTTTGGTTTGTATAACCCTGCTTTAATCTCATTACAAAACCATGATTGTTTGTGATATAATTGATTGGTTTTTAACGAGTTTTGCTATCTTTGGATTGATTGATAATTGTTATTTAATTCCCTGTTTTACATAATTATTTTCAGAATTTGATTTGTTCTGTAATTTGTATACTCAGTAATTAAGGCCCTGGCGTATGAAATTTTAATCTGCTTGTTTTTAATCGGAATCAACTAATTCACTCTAATTTATTAATAAATAATTCAGTTGACGAACATATTATAACTTGCAAGATGATAACTTTTGATGATAATCTGTAGCATTTGAATTACGAGACATTGGAGAAGTAAGTTAATGTTAAAAACAGTTGAAATTCACCTAATTTATCTACTTGTAGCAAAATGGATTCTGGGGAAACAAACTGCATTCTTCCTGATGATCTCCTTGAGGGTATCCTTTCAAGGCTGCCAGTGAAAGACTTATTGCGTATGCGATGTGTCAGTAAGTCATGGTGTGCCCTCATTGACGATGCTAGCTTCATTTCGATGCACCACCGTGCTCAATATGCCGTGTGCAAAGAAAATGGGGATGTGCCTCTCCTTATGAAGCGCTCATCTGTACTCTTAACTGAGTCAAGGCAATGGTATCTTCTCTCTAAACAACAAGGGGATGACATTGTTTTGGATTTGAATTCTGATCTAGAACGTGATAAAAATTCTGTTTTCACGATGGATCCCTCCTATAGCAAACAGGAAGTTATTTGTAGAGGCAGTGCAAATGGTGTCATTTGTCTTGAACTTTGGTGCACCAATAAAGTTTGGAAGAGTGTTAATATTAGTTGTTGCTTATGGAATCCGGCCACAAGAGACTTTAGGATGATTGCCTATCCTGATGCATCAGATCTTGATCTTCAACATGGACGCGAAGTTGAGGTAGTTGGTTTTATGTTTCATTCTATGTCTAATGATTTGAGGATTATGACTAGAACTTGTGCTGTGTCTTCTGACAAAAGATTAGCATACGATATTTACTCTCTTAACACCAACTCTTGGAAGAGACTTGAGCCGCCATTGTTATTGGGTTGTCTTGGCAATATTCATCATTCTGATATGGATTCATGCATAAATGGTGTTTATTATTGGATTGCTCGTGTCATAGGAAGTCGTTTGCACCCTAAGCTAGCTCAGCGTCACTTGTATTGGGTCCTATCATTTAATATGAGCACCGAGCTTTTTAAATTTTCTGATCTTCCTCAAGTGGATTGGGATTTTCTATCTTCCCCTAGGGACACAAAATATGATATTGGGTTGTACAAGGAATGTCTTGCAATATTTGTCACCCACAGACCTTGTCCTGCGTTTCTGGGTAGTTTTTACATCTGGGTAGCCACTGAATTTGATGATGACTTTGGAGTCCCATTGGCATGGCAATGTTTGTTCTCTTCCAGACCATTTCCTTCACTTTCTGGCCCTATTGTTATGACTGCACGAATGGATGGTGATCTGCTGCTCCTCAACGATTGGGATCTGTGCCTTTATAATCTCTCAACAAACAATATCTCGAGTTATAGTATAGAAGTTGAATTTTGTTACAGATATGTGGTGAGTTTGTTTCCTTTATTAAGGAGGGTTGTCCAGAATTAAGCTCATCTATGTATGTTGGTGGAACATTTGTGATTACTCTGGTTAGAGTATGGATTTGTTTCAAATTGTAGTTTGGATTGTATCACACAATAGAATTACTGGCTTCTTTTTATTGTAATTATTAGTAATATTGGTTTGTATTTCTTTTTAACAAAATTGCATTTGGTCTTTCCTCCATACTTCTTTTCCATAATTCAATCACGGTGCATGACACTATGGTATTGAGTCCCCTAACAAGTTTGCCATTAACTTTTTTTAAACAACTGTCAATTTATTTTAGACAAACCCAATTTTCACTCTGCTTATTGTATTGAGCTGGATTCAAAAACCATTCAATCGTTTGTTTTCTATACTTTTTTCACTTGCATAATCTTATGAATTTTTGAATCTGTGATACAACTAAAACATCATTAAAATCATTATACGAATAGAGGACTCAGAAATTCGCACTAATGGACTCTTATATCAATGTTTTCCAAATAATGAACTGAAAATTTTGGTGTGGTAGACTTGCTATTTTGCTATGCTAGATTTGTGAGCATTTACCAGAATTGCCTGTATTTTTCACTGTCAATTACTCCATACTTGTATCAAAAGTTGGACCAAAAGACTCTATCTCTATAGTTTCATGAAACACCTTTTGCCTTGAGCCTTTAACTACACTAAGCATTATAGCTTCTTTGTTACATAAAACATTCATACCTTCGCAGGGATACAAAGATAACCTGGTACATGTCTCCTTGCGTTTACAGGTGGAAAGTTTCGACAGAAAAAAACGAAAAATGGTGCAACAATTTGAGAGGGAAGTACAAGAATCCGCTTTGGTGTGACATTTTCTGGTGTATTCTGTGTGGTTTCTGTGACTGCTTGAAATGGGTGGGTATTTGAAGGCAAACGGAGGGAAACTGATGAGCTTGTTCACAAAGCTGTTATCATCGTGGGGGAATGTGATCAAGCCAGATAGGTTATTAGCAGCAGTTCAAAGGACCCGAGGCTCCCTACGCTTTGGACTGCTCCTTGTGAAGGAATATACAAAGTAAAACATTGATTGAAGATTTTATAAAGCACGCCTCTTAAAATCAAATTTGAGTTGTTACATATTAACACCACAGTTATTATCATGCTGTTTTGAATCCTAGTGATTGATAATACTGATATACAGACAATAGTCACAAACTCGCAATACATTATTCATCGGCCACACTTCCAATAATATTTGTTTGGGTTGGGGGTTAATTAAAATTCGAGACAAAAAGCATCGTTGCAAACTCACAACAATAAACTTTCAAAATGTCTTTCGCGGGTTAAATGTACCAATACAAGTACAACAATAGCTATATACTTAATTAGTATGGATACAGGTACAATAACAGGAATTAAATGTACAGAAAAATCCGAATTTCCAAGGTTGGTGCTACCAGGGATTAAAAAAACAGAAACTCTGAATAAGGTCTGCTCAGTATTATGTTGCACATCAAGCAATCATCATTCTTCCTTCTGTATATATCCATTGTTGGAATAATTACCTTGAGAAGTCACTGCTGCTCTTTTGCACCTGCACCAGACTTGCAGCAGCAACGAAACAACCAAATGAAAAGGACAGGATCGATCCTGCAGAATCTGAAATAGCATTATTCTGAGCTAAAGTAGAAAAGAATTGGTTTGCGATGCAAAATTAACATAAACGCAATCTCATGAGAATAATTGGATATACCATCAGGCACTTTTCTCAGGATTGTAGCTTGATATCAGCTCCTCCAATTCATCAACCACCACCTTGTAGCAGAAGTAGTATTGATCCTAAATAAAAGACAAAAACATAAACTTGTATTAAGTTTACAAGACATAGGAAATTACTTCACATCTTAACAATTAACAAACACTCCAGCATTAGAAGAATGCAGGGATTATAATCCTCTTATAGTAAAACCAGTTTCTTATCCCTAAAAGTCTCATCGAGCTTAACGTCCAAATTCCTATTTTGGGGAAGGGTTCCCCTATGGGTGGAATCCCTTTTAGACTCATAGGGTATGGATGTATTACCATATCCATCCCTTCTCGAGAGAGAGATCGAGAGAGAGAGGAGAGAGTACCAGTGTTTGAACCATTCCAACTCGCTGAGATCTAAAAATCTCAACAGTATGGGCCAAATCTAAGGCAGACATATCTCCAGCAAGAATCCTTTGGATTGTGTCATGAATGGTGCAGTATGTTCCTGTGCGACCAATTCCAGCACTGAGGAAAGAAAATAGGATGTATGAGGATCAATGGTCAATGATTAACTTAATGAGCAGAAACTAGGACCCGAGCATGAAGTGTACCTGCAATGTACCACTAAAGGCCCTAAACCAGGTGGCAGATGATACGTTCTTTTGAAAATCTCTCTAACAGCTACTGAGTCCTTTGGAACACCATGATCAGGCCATTCAGGATACTGAATATGCAAGACAGACAATGGTGCCTCTTCTGACTGCAGAAACCACACGGGCACAACAGTAAGTCACCGGTCGCTGTCTCATCAAGTACATCAAGTTATAGAGAACAAGCTCACATAAAAAAGCATCAGCTGAGTTACCAGACTGCCAGTATAAATGTCAAGGAACAAATCTGATGAGGTGATAAACTGATAATTGTACTTGGCCTTCTAATAAACAACTTTTTATAAACAAATTCAAGAAGCAAATAGAGGTAGACTATTCCAATACATTCTCAGTACAAATAGTATTATCTAATGCAAAGCACTTCGATGCAAAGCAAAATGATACAACATTCATAATTCATGATTATTCAGCATTTCTTGGTCTGTTTCTATTTATCCATACTCCATAGTCCATACTCCCACCAAGAGTATAAAACAATTTCTCCTCAATTATTGCAAACAAGAAAGTGGTATTAGCTATGAAATGGCTAGTGCTTCTGCTTCATGAAGATGAATAAAATAGTTTAGTGAGTGTTGGGCTTATCATTATCCTTCTTAATTGTAATGCTCTTTACTTAATTTAAAAGGATGATTCAGGTTGGATCTTCTTTGGAAACTCCAATGGATTTCTCTCTCCAAATCCAAAGAACATAAATAAAAAAAAAAATAAAAAATAAAAAAAAATTAAAGGTAAGACTGTGGCCTAGCATATTAATTCGTTAACATTATTCTAGTTTCTCCTAGTTCATTTTTAAAGACAATAATTCAACGATGAACTATAATTTTAGACACTTAGAATGACCTTACCTCTGCTTTGGTCACTTCCAAATGGCGTAAAATTAAAGAGCTCCCAGTTGTCTTGATCCATTTGGTGACAATTGATACGTTACCAAATTCCCGAGGACCATCCTCTGCTTGAAAATAATCACCACACTTCAACGTCTGCATATGAAATTCATTTAACCAAAAAATGTAGATACACACTATTAGAGCAGAGTTTGGAACGGAAAATCGTGGAGAGCAATTAAGATATCCACACTCCCCAACTAGTACATGAAGGAATAAATCACTGCATGTATTTCTACAAATATATGGAAGACTAAAGTTGAAAAAGACATGGAGAATAAATCATCCAGACCCAATAACTTCCCAGAATACAGCATTAAGATTGCTTGCTTACACAAGCTCAGACAGCAAACTTTGAAAGCCTTATGTGGCAAGCCTAAAATACTCGTAAACACACTGCATTTATTAATATAACAAATACTCAAATGAAATACACGCAGCTTAAACTAACAAACTTTGTTTTTCTCTCTCCTTGCACATCATACATAAATCCTTACTGCATTTATCTGCATTTTATTTTTGCTTACATGTATTATATGCTTCAAACACAGGCACTGCACATTATTATCTCTGTTGCTGATTTTTAGAAATTTGCTTCTTTTCTAATCCATATAAATTCTATACAAAACAACCCATATAACTTATATATATAAATGTAGTTAAAGTTAATATGCATCTCTAAGACTAACAAAGATGCTTTGTATAACAATAGTGTTATGACAAGTTCTCTTTACAAATCAAAATCAGATTTAACTAACTTATATTTGCTAGCACTTCCCCATTTTGTTAAGATAGGTAGCTTTCATACAAGCTTTAGTTCACCATGACATCAAGTTTGTCATTGATTCAACATCAAAGTTATCTCTATAACTAAGTCTTGCCTCCTTGGATACTATATGTCTGTATCTAGAAAATTCTACGGGCATGGAAATAGGAGTGCAACCTCAACAGTGTTTTCGTTTTCAAACAAACCACACAATCAAATGGAATTTCAACATGTGTAACACTCAACAAACAACAGTCAAGTGCATTTTACTTTGATTTGTTTTTGCTCTGCTTACTAGTGAAGACATGGATGAGTTGAAGAAGCAAATAGCATACATTTAGACACAAGTTTGGAAGGTCATAAATGCCTTCCCTAGAGATGGCTTATATGGTCACACAATTCAAATATGATGGTGTACGGTACAGTGAAGTACCTTGTAATTGTCAACCAACCGTGTCAGCATCACAATCGCAGGGCAGCGATTCTGCAACACCATTTCCCAGAAATCTTCAAATGTATGTGATAATGGACCTTGTGTGGCTATAAACTGAGCAGCACCTTCTGCTGGTGTCTACATTTGAGATGAATTCAGATGTCAAACAGAGAATGCAAACTAAAATATCACCATTCTTCTGGGAATGACTGTCCCAAACACAGTATAGTTGCAAAAGTTCAGCAATTTTGATAATCAATTTACAGCGTAAAATGCTTCTATTCATGCAAATAAAGTTATATAATTGCTCTAGAATTTTATTTTTTTGTAAAAATAAAGATACCACTTCCATAATTCTACATTTCTATTACATTACTCGTGTGAAATATAATGGTCATAATTATTTCAATGATTAAAAAAAAATAAATAAATAAAAATAAATCAAAACACAACAGTCAAATCTAAATGGAAGGAGTAAGTAATAGAAATTAGTAGAAACCACTCCAGGTTTACATAGTTCAGTGGTGAGAGCACATACTAACTTTTATAAAGCTTGCATTGATGTAACCCTTGGCTGATGGTCTATAGTCCTTACATGACGTCAAAACAACTCTGCTGCTGTCAACTGAAGACAGGGACAAAAACAAGTCGGTCAATCACATTATTCTTTTACGAAAACAATCGAACTCATAAAAAAAAAAATTAAAAAAAAAGTCAGTGAAGCAACTAGAAACATTCAAAGAAAAAATTGATTGGGTTAAAAATTACATGGTATAACATCAGTATAGCGATTTTTGCTCAAATTTACAGGGTCAAGAGCCACCCTACAAAATCTAGTCATGTCAGATGATCTGAGTCTTTTGTCCTGCACCCAAAATAACCTAAAGATATCAGAATAGGAACTCTATCACACTGAACTTATTTTGATTAACAAAAATTGGCAGACAAACAATATACAATATAACATAATCTGCAAACTAAATTATACAAGTAAAAAGAGAATTTTTTGACAAGAAATGAGGAGTCCAACT
Organism: Chenopodium album; assembly: GCF_948465745.1. Taxonomy (NCBI): domain Eukaryota; kingdom Viridiplantae; phylum Streptophyta; class Magnoliopsida; order Caryophyllales; family Amaranthaceae; genus Chenopodium; species Chenopodium album. The sequence goes on from NC_137858.1 coordinate 4,945,425, forward strand.
ATAGGAAGAGGTCCCCACAAGTGCCACAACAGACAACAAAATAGAAATGAACGATTCAACCCGCTACCAACATAATATTCGAATTCTAGTATTTCACCCTTGCATAAATGTGCAACATGGATTTTATAATATCCTTTCACAGAAACACTACGCCACTACGGAGAAAAAATCACATAGCCTTAAGCTTGCATACCATTCGCAATGGGAACAAATTTGTCTATCATGCCAATTTATTCCTTTGTCAAATTGGGTTTGACAAACGAGTACCTTTATTTAACAAATGAGTACCTTAAGAACAAACTCATCTTTATCTAATAAATGAGTACCTTTATCCTTAAGTTATAATGATTCGACATGCCTTAAGGTTTCATAACATTCACATTGGGAGCAAATTTGTCAGTTTATTATGCCTTACAAGAAAAAGTATTTCTAGGCATCTAGCAACCTGCTGCTCCCCTTTTACCACATTATCATCTATGCTGATCATGCTATGACCTCCCTCACCATGCACAACATTAGGTGGAGAACCATCGCTCAAAGCGGGACCTTACTTGTATAGTTGTATCTATGACACTGACACAATCATTCCTTTCAACACTTGGACACCCTGGCTGACTATCCAACTGGATATTCTGAGATGAAATATTCATGGATCAAAGAAGATGTGAGTAGTTCAATGACTTCAATCGTATAAAATACTCCCTCTGTCTCTAATTATTTTTACCTCATTTGACTTTTCACGGTCTTTAAGATGTGTCTTAAAATGTATATATTTCTAATTTTATACGCGTAAAAATTATAAAAACTTGATATCAATATTAATATAATATACAATGAGACGAGTCCAACAAGAACCCACATGACGTTATCTCTTATAGATTAACGAGAATCTATAGTCAATGTTATTAAAGTTTGAACCAAATATTGGCAATGGGGCAAAAAGATAGGGAGAGAAAGAGTACTAACAATCCAATAAACTCTATGGGAGCTCAAATTCACCAAATACAGTTTAGTAGGTAGAGCTTGGTTAGGCTAATAGCTTATCAGAAGAAACATGTATGACTGTTAAATTGAGAAAGAAGTAACATAATATCCAGAAAAGAGTTTATCTTGGGATGGGAGAAACATGGCCAGTGAGAAAAGTCAATGATACTTGGCAGCTTCACAAAGGCTGCTGCACACTTTAGCAACAACTTCTAGAGAAAATGTCCACCAAAATAAATCAGCTAAATCCTTGAAGCAAACAAAATTCTTGCTCGGAAAAATATTTAGAAATACACCCCTTTCATCAGCCCATTCTCGCCACCACTTCCCATGCCCTCCATTCACAAAAGGCAGAAATTGCTCACTCAGTTGCCAACATAGTTTCATACTTTCTAACACTTAGTTCTCCATGCAACACTCATATAATAAAATTTTGTCACCCATTGCAAGCATTTACTATATAAAGCTTCTCAAATTGATTAAAAATCTATCATCATTCCCACTAACTTTACATCAAATAACAGAAAAGGAAATAGAGAATCCTCAAGTGCTAAAACAGTGTACGTTAAATCAGAAAACACAAACCCTTAGAAAGCCCCTGGAGCATGAAGTTAGTGACAGTTAGAGATACCACTAACAAAATTTTATCCAACAAGCACTTGCTAATTCACCATCCCAAAATCCAGTCAATCCTTTTCAACCACAATGTCCATTAAAGAGCATATCATGCCCTATGCCACAACATGTATGTATGTAACAGCTCTATGGCCTCTATTCCAAACAACACGGATCGACATACAAAATTTGCAGGTGTACCTAACAAAAATCGACCTAACTAACCCCGCTCTCAAAGTCTCAAGGAGCTTATACCAAAAGAATCTAGCACTCATAGTGTAGATAATACAATCCCTCCACTCTCAAAGATGGTTAGAAGTTAAGAACTTTATCTAGTCCCTATTTGGCACATAATCAATGGTGTTAATACCTTTAACTCCAAAAAGTGTCACAACGAAAAGACACTATAAAAGCAAAATTATTGTAGATGTTACTATGCAACCCCACAAAACAAGGGTAAATTTGGTGAAATTAGGAGCATTTTTCTTTTAACAATGTACTTTATGCCGATCATCAACTAATTATGTCTAGGTTTTAAGCATCTGAATTGGACAACATTATCAAAATTAACATCAATCAACCCCTTTTTCCTCTAATTATATCCAAAATATATCCTAATCATACAACAATAACCTACGAGTACATAACCCAACATGAAACATTGAACTAAAATCAACAATATATCAAATATCTCCCAAAATAAAATTAAAACTCCAACATTCAAGCTGATCCCACCAAATAAATCACTACCCACTTCATAAAAAACAAATAATTTTTCTGGGAAACGAGTAAAATTAATGAATAAGAAGTACCTGAAGAGAATCGAACTCGCGTTGAATGAGTTGGGTATTGTCCAATTTTTGTTTGAAGAGGTCAAGAGCACGAGAACAGCTATGAAACTGGTCAGAGGAGAGAGAAAATGCAGGGATATCTTCTGAAAAATCAACAGATTGAGGAGGAAGAGGAGATGGTGAAGAAGAAGAATGAAGAGAAAGTGAAGCAGGTTTTGGAGAAGAAGCAGACATTTTGGGTTTTTTCCGGAAGCAAATCCGGGATGAAACAGAGTTCCCCGTTGTTAAGAAAATGAAAAGAGAGAAAATTTAAGGGTTTTTTTCTGGGAAGTCTGAAAATTTTAGACAGTGTGAGTTGTTGTTCCTGAAAAATTGGGATTTGGAAGAGAGATTTTCGAAAGAGATAGATTATCAATTTATGTGGGTCAATTTGATATTGTAATCTTTCTTTTTATTTTGATTTTTGTGTTGGTGGATTTGGTGTTATGGTGGGAGATTATTATTTGGTGTATGCCTTTTGAACTATTCAGGTTAGCATAGTTGGCTAATTAATTACGGGTACTAGGAGTAATAGTTAAGCTAAGCTAACATCATTTGATGCCCTTTTGAGCTTTTTTCAATGAGTTCATAACGGGATGTGTGGTCATGATTGCCTCGGAAATATTGATGATTAATAGGTAAAATAGATGGCTTCAACTATTCAGATTATGAGTTTGGGGTGGGAATATAAAATGACATTAAGTAATAATATACAATTTGTGATACACTCGATAGTATATTGATTTCAAGGGCAATATGGTTGTAAAAGTTGAGACGATTTTAGAGACTTTTCCGGCTAATACATCACGCCATCCTGGCATAATTATCGTAAAGGAAATCGAGTATCAGATTATGTTGTCTTTTACGACTATTGTACTCTGACTCATCAAGATAATGGCCTCTCTGTGAATAGCAAATTTTCCAATTTTTTAAAAAGGCTTTTTAGACAAATTAGTTTATAGTATTGCTAGAAAACGTTTATAATGTCCAATGTATTTTACCCTTCCAAAAATAAAAAAAAAAAATAAAAAACAGGGTGAGTGTTAAACTGTAACGTAACTAATTTAGGATTTTAGTGTGTCTTGTGTGTGTGTTTGGTCCAAAAATTCACAGCCCCCAAACCCTGAAACTCTCAATCCTCATTCCAAACAATCAAGCAGCGAAACTGGCAAAACCCTCCTTAAACCCCAAACTATCATTTCCTATTCTTCACTTCCCCCAAACCCAGAAAACTCTGCAAATTTAACCACAAAAATGCTCATAAAATCCAAAGTTCAACGCTTTATATTTATATCTCACCACCCAAATCCCTCCAATTTTCAATGTATCAGAACTTTTCTTGATAACATTGAGATAAATTTTGTTCCAGATCGTGGGTTAGACCATGCTGTTGAGAAAGAAAAAGACCTAAAATATGTGGTTAATCTCAAGAACTTGCTTAAATCAGAGCCTTCAAAGTCTCTTCCTCTGTCCTCCATTGTTGACCATACAGAGAAGCTCAGTATCCCATGTCGAACAATTGATTTTATTCGTAAGTACCCTAATTTTTTTGAAGAATATTTTCCTGCTAATATTGGGGTTCACCCACATGTTAGATTAACCCCAGAAAGTTTGAATCTTGATGCTGAAGAACAGTTGATGTATGATAGTGATACATTTAGGAAAGATGCTGCTGATAGGTTGTTGAAACTTTTGATGTTGTGTAGAATTAATGAATTTCCTTTGAAATTGATTGATAGGTTTAAATGGGATTTAGGTCTTCCTGATAATTATGTTGATACATTAGTTCCTGAGTTCCCTGATTATTTTAAAGTGAAAAGGGTTAATCAGACCCGGCCTAATAGAGTTGAGGGTTTGCTGGAATTGGTGTGTTGGAGTGATGAATTGGCGGTTTCGGCTATCGAAAAGATGGCTAAGAAGGGGGATCCTAAATATGAAAAAGGGATGGCAATTGCTTTTCCTTTGCAGTTTTCTAATGGGTTTGAGATGGATAAGAGTCTGAAGAGGTGGTTGGATGACTGGCAAAAGTTGCCTTATGTATCACCTTATGAGAATGCAACTCATCTTCAGCCTAATACTGATATGTCTGATAAGTGGGTGGTTGCGGTTTTGCACGAATTGCTCCATATTCTTGTTACCAAGAAGACAGAGAGGGAAAACATGCTTTGTCTTGGAGAGTTTTTAGGTATAAAGCCAAGGCTTAAGCGTGCATTGGCTCATCATCCTGGCATATTTTACCGCTCGAGTAAAATTGGGACTCATACTGTGGTTTTAAGGGACGGGTTTAAGAGAGGTTTGTTGATTGACAAGCATCCATTGATAGATATGAGAAATAAATATATACACCTGATGCACAAGGTGAAGGAAGGGAAGAAGTCAAAAAGTGTGGCTAGTCCTAATGCTGGTAATCAACAAGCAGTGAAGGAAGGGGAAGCAGAAAATGAGGAAGAGAATGAGAAAGAGACTGAGGAGGATATGCAGTTATCTGGTTCTGATGTGGATGAAAGCAGTGATGATGAGGAGGACGAAGAGAGGGAGTTGGAGGAGCAAGTTGAAAGTTCGAGGGATAAGGTTAATGAGGGCAGGAGAAAGCCTAGAGAGGGTAGGGGGAAGCCTAGGAGAAATGCTTTGGAGGAGGACAGTGATAGTGATGATGATGAGAAGCAAATTGAGAGCGCAGGGGATGGGCGCAATAATGGAAGAAGGGGATCTGGAAAGGTAAATGAAGGCAAACCTGGAGAGGGTAGGGGGAGGCGTTGGAGAAATGTTTCGTGGGATGAAAGTGGTGATGCTAGAAAAGAAAATCAAGTTAGGAGCTCAAGGGGTGGGCGCAGTAATGGAAGAAGAGGATCTGGTAGGGCAAATGAGGGCAGGAGAGATTCTGAAGAAGGTAGGGGAAAGCCTTGGAAAAAAGCTTCCCGCAATGAAAGTGGTAGTGATGATGAGGAGGAGCAAGTTGAGAGCTCAAGGGGTGGGCACAATAATGGTAGAAGAGGATCTGGCGTGGTAAATGAGGGCAAGAGAAAACCTGGAGAGGGTGGGAAGAGGCCATGGAGTAATGCTTCGCGTAATGAAAGTGGTGGTGGTGGTGGTTATGAGGAGCGAGCTGAGAGCTCAAGGGGTGGGCGCAGTAATGGAAAAAGAGGATTTGGTGAGGGAAGGCCATGGAGTAAAGCTTCACGGGGTGAAAGTGGTAATGGTGGTGGATATTATGAGGAGCGAGTTGAGAGCACAAGGGGTGGGCGCAGTAATGTTAGAAGAGGATCTGGTGGGGGGAGGCCATGGAGTAATGCCTTGCGGGGTGAAAGTGGCAGTGGTGGCAGCTATAGTAAGGAGCGAGGTGAGAGCTCAAGGGGTGGGCGTAGTAATGGAAGAAGAGGATCTGGTGGTGGGAGGCCTGGGAGAAATTCTTCTCGTGAAAGGTTGGCCTAAAATAACCCACCAGATCCTGCAAAATAGGTCATACTCATTAGTCATTGCGGAAAAAATGAGTTAAACTGATAGCAAGTCCAATATCACGATCATCAAGAGAGCACTCTTTCTGTCACTGTATCACACATAGCTTTGTAAATGATTCAGTGTCTAATGTGGAAGGCTTGAATAATGGCATTTTATTTCTTTTTTGGTTATTAACCAGCCAGTTTTGTGACTTGGTTGTTCCATATCATTCCACCTTCACAATTTATATCCTTGAAATGTTTATTACTGTTTACATTGCGGTGTTGATGTTACTTAAATCTATACGCACAAACTATCCTAAATTTCTATTGCATTATGGAGGGTATTAATCTCTCAAGATTAATGTCAGAGATCCTATAGAATGGTATTTACTATATAGTTTATCTGGACTTAAAACATGTTTGGTCTATGATACACCATCGATCCATCATATTGCTGATTTATGTTGTCATTCATTTTTTCCATATAGTATAGATTGCTATTAAAGTGGTGATAACATTGTTAATTATATATGCTGATGGGTGATGAAGTTCTCAAGCCATTTAAGTGCTCTAGAATGCCACCTTTTGCATTGTAGTGCTGCTCTTTCTAATTGCCCAGACCATGCTGTTCACAGATAAATTCCTTTCATGATTTTTGGGAGAAGCTTTCTGCGAAGTCCATTACTGTAATTGAGTGGCTCCATAAATTGTAATGTGTGCAGGCATCCCAGGTGCTATTACTGTGGTTCTTTGTTATCTGCATATGGTCTCTATTTTATAGGTACTCAACTATGGACTTTTAGTTCCTCACTGATGTAATGTTATAGATAATGGGATTTCATGGCATGGAGCTAATTCAAGTAAATTTATTGGTGGGTCAGCTGGTGTGCATCTTGTCAGAATTTGCCATATCTAGTGAGACTCGGACACATTGGGTTTTGCATAATGGAAGCAATTAAATGTGTGTGCAAATTAGATGAGCTAACTTGTGAACCTGAACACATGTTCATGCTCTTTGTCCCTTCAAGGTTCAAGTCTGTTTCCTTGCTTTTACTGATCCCATTATTGACAAATTAAGTTTTTTTTTTATCTTTGTATAATTATAATTACTATTGTTTGACTGATATCTAAGACAAGATTAGTATTATTGGTCTGTTCGAGAAAGATATTGGATAATCTAACTTCATTATCAATTGTGACAAATTGCAGCCATTCCATCTGACAGAACTCAAGTTGTGCTGCATTATCACCGTGATTATGGGAAGATGGGTCAAATTTGTGCCAGGTTTCTATCTCAACCTCTTATTGCTAGTATGCTCTGAATATCTGCATCTTCAGCCCACCATTAGAATTTGCCAATGTATCATATAAATATTGATATGACATATTGCTAATCATATTTACCTCCACAAATGAGTACTAGGCATCTTGTAATACGAGGCTTTATAAGGTCTGGTGTCTGTAATGAATTTTTCAAACTTACTCTGATGGGGGTTTATGTGTTGGATGTAGCGCTTAAGATTCACATCTAACAATCCTTATCTCCAAAAGATTATATGCAGAAAGCACAACTTAGTATATGGGACTTGTTGCTGCAATAAACATTTGCATACAAGAGAGGATGGGGTTTGGACTTAATCAGTAGTGACTTGTTTTAAGATAACTTAGACAAGGTTGCATCAGTAGAAGTTTAAATTCTTCAGAATGGCCCTTGTTGTCCTTATCAGCAGTCTCTGTGGTTCATATTGGATCTGTGCCAAAACCGATTAAATTTGTAGACCTTCTGCATCTGTAGTGCTTTCACAGATAAGTTATCTCCTGCCCTTCGAAAAAGATATGCATATTGTAGAATAGACCATAGCTGATGATGATGGCATTGATTAATCTTCCCATATCGTGGGCTTGTATGTGTGACTTGTGCATTGACTTTCAGCTGCATGAATCTGAAATTTGGATGTGACAAGCCTTAGATGGTCTATTTAGATGCTATCTTGTAGTACTTGTTGAATTGATTAGGTAGCATAAATGGTGGAGAACTCTTGCTGGTCATCTAAATTGAAATATCTAGGCTTCATGCGATAGTTGAAGACTTGAGGTCGCTGTTAGTTTATGTAGTGTGGTTTTGATGTTATGGTATATTCTGTATGTGTGTAAATGATTACTTATTCAAGTCTTAGTTCTAGTACCAAATTGTTAATGCACTGTACCTTAGGATGCTAGTTACCAGTCTTACCACAAAGAGAACGATAAAGTTGATAATACAGTACGATAAGGTAGAGATAGTGGATTCAATTAGCCAAAGGGAATTGACTGAGTCACTGAAATAGATAGTTCAACGATGTGCACTTCATGCATTATTGCTTTCTTCAATCATATTGATTTTCATAATGTAATTGGATTGAAAAAACACAGTAGTACGTGACAATGGAATAATTGCTAAAATATAAGGTTGGTTTCAGAAACACTGTCTCTTTTGTTACAATAAATAATGTTTATTGTGGTGGAAAGTACTCTTTAATTAATCAGGAATTGTGACAAGGTCTATAGCTTTGTGCCTACGTGTGCGATTACTATTGTGGCTGAATCATTAAGCATGTTTCGCCGATATACTGGTGACTGTGACTCTCACTAACATTATATGCAGCTGATGGCTTTGCCTTCGTAACAGAGGCCCCTCTACACCATACAGGAAAGTTTGGGTAGAAAATTTGGGTATTCCGTACAGATTAGAGATTTGTTATATTGTCTAAGGTACTAATTATTCCACCTTCCATTTTATATTTATTCAGATTTCATTTACTTTATTGTTATCTTTTCAAGTGTTTCTTATTTTCAAACTCAAAATATGATTCGTGGTTCCAAAGTTTTTAGTGACATGATATATACGTAAAATGTAATACTGTTGGTGGATAGCAGCTGACATATATACAAATCAGCTGCGCCTAGCAATCTTAATTTTGATATTCTGATTAACTGATATCGACCCTCCTCCCTTATCAACCTTAATTGACATATTTACAGATTGTACCCTGCATATCGTCATAGTCTTTGTCGTCGCCTCTATAGCTATGATACCGGGACTTGGCTACTTGTTTCATACTTGGATATTTATTTAAAACAAATAACTTGATATTTTTGGTCCAAAATAGAGTGTCAAATGTTCACACACATCTTACTGTCGAGGATCCAACACAGATTCTTGAGGTTAGATTAAAGAGCCCGATTAACATGTTTTTATAAATCCATGTAAGAAGTTATCATTGCTGAGTGATGAAATTTTGTGTTATGTTGGAACTTTTATACTAAATATTCTGATTATCTTGCTAATTATAGCTTATTTCTTTCTCTAAATACTTTAGAAAATTTTCGACGGTGGAGAATGCATATTTTCGGTACTCACGAACAAGCCACCTTGCAGCATCAAAGAAAGCAAGGTCATACACACAAGTAGTGAGCATGGCAAGTAAGATTTGGATCATAGATTTGGTATGATAGAATATGTTTCTGTATATGTGCATGATGATGCAATCTCTTGCTGTCTATTGTAGTATGATTGATGCCACTACTACCTAAGTATAATACATAAAAGTAAATGGTTTTGTGACAAGTTAATGGGTGTTTTTCCTGTTCTTTTGCCATCTGCAAAAGTTTTAACTCGTAAAAAATAGCTGATTTATCCACAGAATATTTGGACTAGATGCTCACACCCCCACCCCCCACAGTCACACACACATACGCGCACGCACACAGCTATTATAACTGATTGTTTTTGGTCTTGGGCCGGGTTGATTGCGTGACTGGTGGTGAAATTGTTTTCTCATCCCTCTTATCAAGTGTAATTTCCCAAGAATATGACACTAATCGGAAAATTTACTTACCTAAATTCTCTTAGACGAGTAAAAATAAGTTTATGATGGATCAAATAACATTACGTTTTTTAGGAAATACTACTTCCTCTGTTCAACCAAACAAACGCGAAGTAGGTCAAATACTCTTGTAGATTATTGGATCAAGGTCCTAGTCATAACACTCTACAAATCTCTAGTCTCTTCAATCTTGTAGATTAGTGGATCAAACTTGTAGCTGTTCAGTTGGATCAGTTAACAGACTGTACATTTATACTGACTTACTGAGTAGTTAATAACTTGTCAGATGATATATCCGTACACAATATACGAGACTCACTTACCAAAAATAGATAAGGTCAACATCATTACCGCTGCACTATGCAAACTGCAGCCAATGCATGAATGCAGGTCGTTTATTTATTTATTTTTTTATGAGTACGAAAAATTAGTTGTAAGAATTTTTGTTAGATTTGTTTTAATGTACTATACCTCCGTTACATACGAGTATTATTTACAACGATTAGACATTTTCCCTCTCTATTTTAAGTCAAATCGTTGCAAATAATATGTAACGGAGGTAGTATATTTTATATATAAAAATAATGCTATTACTTTCTTTGTTCTATATTGTTCATTACAATTGAAAAACTATCCTAAGTATGAGTACTATTTTAAGTGATAAATCATCAATTGGAGAATAAGAGTGGATTATTTAAGTCCGTTGCTTTAGAACGATGATAAAAAGACAATGATCAGTTGCTGGTGAAAAGCAACGTTGAAAAGCATTGTCATTTTACAACCAAAATAGTAGTAAAAAATTTTGAAGGCTTAAAGGCCACTGTAAACTACTTGTAAAATATTTGGGAAGTCACAATCAAACAATAATTTGAGTCTAAAATCGCACATATCAACCCCACCCACCCATTATCCACTTTCTTCTTGGACATCCTTTCCCTTGTTCATCTTACAACACATGAACACAACGTGCTTTACCACTACTCGCATTGTTTGGTTCAATGCAGAAAGTTGAATTGAATTTTGAAGTTTTACCTATAAAGGTCGGATTATTAATTACTCATTTTGTGAGAAGTAAAACTTATTTACAGTTTTCATTCTATGTTTTGAGTAGGTGATATGGCAATATAAGACATGTTAAGATAAGATAGTGCGAAATATGATCTTAATACTAAAAATTTCACAAAACATGTAAGTGAATGCATGTTGTCTTAAAGGGTTAAAGCTTAAAGGTAATTCTCCTCCACTTGCTTAAATGTACATAACACTAATGAAAAGGGGATGCACATTGCACTACATATGTGTGCAAGGTACATCCCTCAAAGTTGAATTGAGATCAAACCTATCCTCATATCATGTCCCACATCTCATAATTTTGACATATCTTCATATGATGATGATGATGATGATGATTGCCAAGGCTTTTGATATTTTAATTTCAAGATTGTGATTTATATATATGTGACGTGATAAAATAAGATATGTTAGGATATAAATCATATAATGCAAAGAAAATCTTTACTCATAAAATCTATGCAAGACAATGGCAACATATATGTATTCAAACCAAACCAATTCAAAACTTGACAACATCATTCATAAAACATCCCACCACCACCTTAATTCCTTAAATTTTCATCACCCATGTATTTGAGTCTATCTTAGTTTATATGTTATAATACATCGGGATCAATAGGTTCATTCTTAATTTTTTTTCAACACAACTATTGATCTATTAAGGTGTTTTCCTTCTGATAAAATAAGACATGTTAAGATAAAATAACGCGATTTTATCGTTTCGAAATTTACAAAAACCAAATAAGACAAGGTAGGCAAATCTGTGTATAACATTACCAATCAATCCACATAGAAGACAAGACACTTCAATGGCCATAAACTTGGGCAGTACAAAAGCAATGCAATAAAGATACTTCTCTGTAGATTGGGCCACATCAAAATTTGAGATTAACCCTACAGCAATACCATTATCAGATCTTCCTTTACAGAACAACAGCAAAAGTTGTTTTTTTTTTTTTTTTTTTTTTTTTTTTTGAATCACAAATTATTGTTAATTTTGTTACCCTCTATTTTCTCACTATCTAAAAACCCTACTTTTTCTTCTTGATTAATACAAGATTTATTATTATTATTATTACTCATCTCAACTTGTTCAGAACACTTCATAGCCTTCAATGCCTCAGCTTCCCAATCAGTAGACCCTAACACAGCATACAGAACCCAAACAGCACAGGCCACCTGTGCAGCCAGCAGCCCGTACCAAAGCCCACTGAACCCAAACTTAAGCCCAAAAGCCAGGCCCACTGCAACCGGGGTCCCAACAAAGTAGAAGGACCCCAGGTTGATTCGGGCCCCCACGGCAGGGCGTGCCGTGCCACGGAGGATGCCACAGCCAGTAGTTTGTGGACAGTTGCCTAGCTCACATAGCCCCATTATTGGCATTACTGAGGCAACAAGGACAGTAACACTTTTATCAGGTGTAAAGAGTTTACCCCAACTTTCTCTGAAAATGACGGTCCATATTACATTCATTATCCCAATCAAAAATGCACATCCTAATGCAACCATTGCTGCTAATCTTGCTTTGTATGGTCTTCCTGCTCCTAGCTCATTTCCCACCTGCAAAAACATTATTTCCGAGGATTTAATCTATTACTTCATTACATAATAGAAGTACATTCGTATAAGTTGTAACCAATAACACAATTTCCATGGTTGTTGTGTTACGTGTCACCCCTCAAAAAATAACAAATGTGCCCCGAATATTGTACCCAGATGTCACACTATCATTCCAACATTGGATATGTAGTTATGCATGTACATATCATCAATTGAAAGATATTATAAGTCACAAAAGGTACGAATATGGATATGATATAGATGATCTCTAATTAGTTGGAAATTTGATATGCTTATTGTAGCATGAAAAAACTTTAAGAAGATACGATCTTCTCTATAACAATACTTAAATGAACAACATTACGTCAAGCCTCCCATAAACTGCAATTGGTCCATTAACTACCAAATTAAATAACAGTGCCCTTACAATTTTGTGGGGGTGACATGAGAAAAGTGTAGTACTATACCACTTTGTTTAGTTTTTAGTTGGTTATGATGTTTAGTCACCACATCAAATAGTAGTGGATGGGGCTATAAAAGTACTTGGTTGAGATTTCTTCACTTACTTTGTTCCACCATATTTCATGGGTGACCTATGCTAAATTTGATGGGATCAAATTATAGATAAAAAGACAATCAACTTTTAATATGCATTCAGTATGCCTAATACTCTGTCTATCTAAAATCGGTTATCACGTTGATAAACAGGTTACGTTACAACTAAACTCAGATGGATGAAGTACTCTTCTTTTCTACACCACATCGCCCTCCAATCTAATTTATATCTTCAATCATATTACAAGTCTCATCTTAGGTCCCATATGTCTATCATCATGTCTATGTTATTGCCTAAGAATGATCGAACCATTTGACGTGAATGATTGTTATATCTATCTTGACAAACGACAAAAACTAAACATTATTTAAGACCGAAAGATGAAATACAAATAGGGACATACATTGGATGGGTATATCCTTTCCATCTCTCGAATGCCTTGTCCCCATGTGAACAACATTCTTGAGATATCCAGCAATCTAGAGATGTCCATTTCTTGTAATATCAAGTTGGTCCATAGCATAACCCCATAAAATTATGTAGGGTTTTGCTCAATTTTCTATAATACTAGTACTTTGTACTATATAAGACTAAACAAGGCTAAAGTATACTAATAATTTACAAATAAGCACAACAAACAAAAAGCATGACTAAGCAAAAAACTTAATTGCTTTAGAGTACCATAGTATGCGGTTAACTGTTCCCTAAAAGTTGCACAGTACCATGCATGCTATACTAAACTAATCCTATACACAAATTATTCTTCCCAACCATAAAATGGTCCCAACTTCAAGTGACTTTAGACTCAACTACACTAATTACTTCTTAATTCCCCCATTATTAACCGTATCTAAGTTAATTAAACTGATTTGTACAATCCACAAACTTTCAAACTTCTGTTATTATTGATTTTCTGTTCTAACCAACTATATCACTAAACAAGAGATATGATCAAGTCTTCATACAATTCATCCAAATTCAATCAAGAATATGATTCAACTCTAATAATATAAGAATTTGTACACAATATTAAACAAAATATATAATTAATTGCTGACATATTGTATCAATTGATAAAGAAATATGGACAAGATAATAAGAATTCATTGAACCCTTTATTCCCCTAGCTACAACCTTCTATTCTGCATTTCTGCATAATGGATTTATTCATTGCATTTCTTTGTTTCCCATAGTTTATTTAATTGGTTATACCAACAACCTCATTTACACAATTATACCAACTTAATTCATTCATCCTACACTATTTTATTTGAGGTTGGTATAAAGAGGTCTAAATGTACGAAACCTTATCTATACTCACAAATGATAATTAGAGGTTACGCCTTTTTCCTTTTTTTTCAAAAGATCAACAAGACCTTTTGCTCCCTCAAACACATAACATGTTACACAAACACGACACTATATTAATCAAACCTCGCAAATCATCATAATAATAAACACGCATCTATCATAGACAACATTCGTAAAGAAATAGTAAAAGCAAAGCTTACCCTAGCGGAAACGCACCCGGCCAAGGCCATAGGAACAGTATACATAAGACTAGTAGTCTGAATCATAATCCCAGTAGCAGCAACAGCAACTTTAGGATTACTCAAATACCCTGAAAGAATAGTAACAATTTCATACCACCACCACTCTAAACAAATCCCAAGACAACTTGGAATTGCCAATTTCATCAATGGTTTTATCCCTTCAACACCAATCCCTTTAACCCCCCAACTCCACCACTTCACCATTTTCCCTTTTTCTTTTTCCTTAAAATAAACATATCCTGCTAACATCACAGCCATGTTTAAGTTTGTCACCACCGAAGCAACAGCCACCCCTTTCACCCCCCACTCTAGAAGCATCACCAACCAATAGTTCAACGGCACGTGGAACACAACAGCAGTCAGAGTGCACCACATCATAGGCTTGGTCACCCGCTGTGACCTTAGATAAACCCTCAAAGGCTGTAAAAATGTGTTGGTTAACAAATCAGGAAGTGAGAAAATACAGTACATAGCAGCCATTGATGTAACTTCTTTATCTTGGCCCAAAAAGATCATTATTGGGCCGAGATTGATCCAGAGGAAACTTATGGGGATGATTGCAAGGAAGAGGATGAAGATCATTCGGAGGAGAGAGAGTGAAAGAAGGTCCCAGTTTTGTGACCCGAAAGCCTGTGAACAAACGGGCTCAAGCCCGGAAGCAAGGCCCACTAAAACAGAGTACCCTGTTATGTTTGTGAAACCTATTGAAAGGGCCCCACCTGCAAGCTCTAAACTTCCTAATCTTCCTAAGAAGAGAACTGATACTACTGCTCTTATGTAAACTAAGCAGTTCATTGCTGTTATTGGAAACGCCATTCCCCATAATTCTTTTAATTCTTCTAAAACCTGCAAAAAAAAATAAAAAAAATAAATAAATAAAAAACAGGGGAATTTTAGAAAAAGAGATGAGTAACATGATTCTAAATGGGTTTGTTTTCGATTATCGAGATAAAACTTTGACCGTAAATTAATAAAATTATCATTGAATAACAAAAAGGAACGAAGGGAGTATTAGTAATAAAGATTGAATCTTTACCTGGGAAGAAGAGGGGTGTTTGTGAGAGGAGAAATCAGGGTCTTTTTCTGACATTTTGAAGATGAAAAATATGAAATGAAGCTTAAAGTTTTGATCTTTTATATTTTTTTGGGATGAGAGTGGAATTATAAGGTGGAAAAATGGAGGGAAGAAAGAAAGAAAGATGAAATAGTGGAAGTTAGAAGTGTTGTTTAAGGCATGATCAGCTTTATATAGCTGACAAAATGGGGTCAATTAATTTGAGGAAAATGAGTGGACTTTTTTTTAATAATTTTTGTAAAAAAAAAAAGAAAAAAGAGTGTAAACGGCGGCGACTGTGACAGCTTAGGGAAGACTGGGGGATTACTGCAGAAGAAGAGAGAACAGAGGAAAAGAAAACTGAAAGGTTTTATTTTTCTTTTCTTTATGTAAAGATGATAATTTTGGTGAGTGAATAAATATTGTTGTGTTGGTTCATGATCCAATTCATTTTTTGCTCTGTTTTTTTAGTGTCTAATTGTCTACTTTAGGCACCATTTTTTGAGTTATACTCTAATATTTTTGTTAAGTTTTGTTGCTTCTTGTTTTGCCTATTGATAATTACTCTTTTTGGTAATAATTTTTTTTTTTAAAAAAATACTATTTAGTAATACTGTAGTAATAGTATCTTTCAAAAAAAATAAAAATACTGTAGTAATAGTAATAATTTATTCTTGTTTTATTTTGTTAAATTTGTTTTCAAAATCGTTATTTGTCAATATAATTGTAGATGTCGTATGGCTTTAATTAATGAAATTTAGTGTCCTTTAAAACTTTTTTTAAAAAAAATAAAATATATTGATTTGCTCTGCTCAAAAATTAAAATAACATAACATTACTCCAGAACACAGGATCAAAAAAAGCAACTAGCATGATAAATATCATCATCAATAATGTTTTAATCTACAAGCTTCAGAAGTATTGATCATTGAATTTATAAAATTGGATTGGATGCTTTTCAATTTAAAAAATAACAAACATACTACATTACTAGCTATTTGAAAATGGAGTAAATTGTTATAAACAATAGAGAAATTTCAAGAGGTTGCTCAAAATATGACCTATTATTCTATTAAACAATGTCTTTTTTTTTTTTTTTGGACAAAGGATTAAACAATGTCTTTGGCAATATAGATTTGTGTTTGATGCTATGTTTTGTGTTCTAATAGGAAGTTAATTGATGTAATATTTATAATGATAATTGTGGTATAGCTTCTCAAAAGTTGAATTGGTCCTACTTCAAAGTTATAATTAAACTATTTTTTTTTTTTATATTAATTTTTTTGAGATAGTAGCATAACGACACTTGATATATGAATCATGTCAATAAGACGACACTTGATATATGAATTATGTCGATAACAAGAGTTAATTAGGTAGGGATGTATCCTAATTTAATCTTATTTCTAATCAAACCAATAATTTATACAACATACACTAAAATAGCCTATCTAAATTGAGGAAAAGAAGTGCAGAAGTGAGCCAAGTGACAGAATCTTTTTTGGCCAAAGGCTAGCAATGAACATTAAGAAATATAAGAAACTTTAACGGCAAATAATTCCTATTTGACACGAAGCTGATTTCTTGTTGGTCCAATCCAATGACATAGTTATATGCATATATTAAACCTTATTTTATAAGAAGTTCTTATAATCATATCCATTAATTGGCGAGGTTAGGTATGCAAAGCACAATTTAATTTAGAAATTAACTACAAAACAGCATCTTAGCAATAACAAAGTGGCTCTTTTTTTCTTCTTAATTTTCATGGCTTAATTGCTTAAATAAAGCGTAACATATAGCTAACCGTAGGCACATTACTTTATCCTCATTGTCGAGATATTAGGGATATAGAATCGATGCCTAAGTAAAGGGAATGATTTTTGATACTTCAATGATATGCTAATGTGATTGTATACTCATTCCAGCTTTTGATTTGACAACAACATTTCGGGTGATTGAATTTCGTTCTTGTGTTATTTTTTAGGGTAATGTTATAAAAGGTGGTTTTTTGCAATTTTTTCTTTTCATAATTATGTTGTTTTGATCAATTTGGTAAAGAGTCACATCCTCCCCTCCCATATTTAGTTATAAGAAGGGAAACTTTCTGATTATGTTCAGCTTACCTGAGCTAAGTTGGTTTGATTTGAATTTTTTTATCTATATTTTGGACCTTATTAATTTTTTCTAATCAAACATTATTTGGCCATATTTAATCAATTTAAATACTACGCATAATAATAATAAAAAAAAAATAAAATATTTGCCTAGATAAGCTAAATTGTTAATACCTCTAAGCACTTAAGTTATTGATACATTTGAAGCTAACACATGAACTTAAAATATCAAGATGAAAAGGGTAACATTGAAGATAAGACTACTCTTGCAATAATTTAAGGCACCAACATTACTACTGATTATAATACAAAAAAGCCAGTAATTTTATTGTATAATACAATCCAAAACACAATTTGAACAAATTCATACTCTAAACCTGAGTAACCTCAAATGTTCTTAGAAACCACCAACATACAAACATGAGCTTAGGCCCTGTTCTTTTGAGCTTCTGGGCAGAGCAGAGCAGAGCAGATTTCAGCAGAGCAGAGCAGAGCAAAGCAAAGCAAGTTTCAGCAAAGCAGAGCAGAGCAGAGCAGATTGAAGCAGAGCAAAGCAGAGCCGAGCAGAGCAGATTTTATTATTATTATTTTTATTATTATTTTTATTACTAATATTATTATTATTACTATTATTATTATTAATAATATTATTATTATTACTATTATTATTATTATTATTATTAATATTATTATTATTATTACAATTACTACTACTACTACTACTACTACTACTAATAATAATAATAATAATAATAATAATAATAATAATAATAATAATAATAATAATAATAATAATAATAATACTATAATAATATAGTAATGATTTATTATTGTTATTAAATATTATTATTATTATTTTATTATTATTATTTTATTATTATTAATATTATTATTATTATTATTACTACTACTACTACTACTACTACTACTACTACTACTAATATTATTACTATTATTATAATCATTAAATTTTATTATTAAATATTAATTATTATTAATAATATTAATATTCTTAAATATTAATTATATTATTATTAATATTATTATTATTATAATTATTACAATAATATTAATATTATTAATAATAATTAATAATTATATTATTATTAAATATTAATTATATTATTATTAATATTATTATTATTAAATATTATTATTATTAAATTTTAGTTATTATTATTATTAAATATTAATTATTATTATTATTATTAAATATTAATTATATATTATTATTAAATATTAATTATTATTATTAAATATTATTATTAAATATTAATTATTATTATCATTAAGTATTAATTATTTATTATTATTATTATTAAATATACATTATTATTATAATAATTCAATATTAAGTATTAATTTTAAGCAGAGCAGAGCAGGGCAGAGCAGAGTAGATTGAAGTAGAGCAGAACAGATTTCAGCAGAGCAGAGCAGATTTCAGCAGAGCATAGCAGAGCAGCTCTAAAGAACGGGGCCTTAATTCTGGACAACCCTCCTTAAAAAAGGGAACAAGCTCACCACTTATCTGTGACAAAAATCAACTCTTATACCAAAACTCGAGATATTGTCTATTGCGGGATTATAAAGGCACAGATCATCATTGATGAGGAGCAGCAGATCACCATCCATTCGCGCAGCCATAACACCATAAAGTTTAGGAGATAATCTGGAAGAGAACAAACACTGCCATGCCAATGGGACTCCAAAGTCATCATCAAATTCAGTGGCTACCCAGATGTAAAAACTACCCACTAACTCCAGACGAGATCTGCGGGTGGCAAGTATTGCAAGACATTCCTTGTACAACCCAATATCATATATTGTGTCACTAGGGGCAGATATAAAATCCCAATCCACTTGAGGAAGATCAGAAAATTTAAAAAGTTCGGTGCTCATATTAAATGATAGGACCCAATACAAGTGACGCTGAGCTAGCTTAGGGTGCAAACGACTTCCTATGACACGAGCAATCCAATAATAAACACCATTTATGTATGAATCCATAATAGGATTATGAATGTTGCCAAAACAACCCAATAACACTGGCGACTCAAGTCACTCAACCCAATACATTATTTTTACTTAATATTATTTTTTTTGTAAGATGAAGTGAACAGAGCGTTAATACGGAGCAGTAATAACAACTTAACCAGTACAACAGTAATTATTTCAGAGGGTTAATTTCTACATTATGAGCTTTGTGTAATAATAAAAAAAAAAAAAATAAATAAATCCCAAAAAAAGTAAAGAGTAATACGAGTAAGAAAAAGATGAAAGCAAATTGCGGAGGAAGGTTTTTGTAATTTTGTTTGAACATTAGTGACCAACAAAATTCGGAAACCTAACTAACATGGAACCTCGGCGACGGAGAATACTTTCCGGCGATGGTACCTCTGCTCCTCCGAATTCATTCATCTTTTTCCGTCTATCAGCTAAGGTATCTCAATAATCTTAATTTCTTTCCTACTAATTTAGCAATTTTGATTATTGTTTTCAATTTTATTATTTTTATCGCGATAAAATCAACTTGTTGTGTAATTAGGTTGTTTTTCATGATAATTGTGACTGGTACTTTGATTTGTTGTATTAGGTTTTTCAACTAATAATATTGCGAAAAAGTTGTTTTTTATTGT
Source organism: Chenopodium album (assembly GCF_948465745.1). Lineage (NCBI taxonomy): Eukaryota > Viridiplantae > Streptophyta > Magnoliopsida > Caryophyllales > Amaranthaceae > Chenopodium > Chenopodium album. The sequence continues at coordinate 4,965,710 of NC_137858.1, forward strand.
TGACTTTTCGCAACAAAATGTAATTATGAAATTGAAATCTACTGGTAATCTGTAGAAATTAGGGGTTTTACTTTGATGAAGTTGCATATAAATGATTAGATGGTTATTTGTGACTCAAGCTATGAAATTATGTACTGGATCCAAGAGCAATTGCTGGCCCAATGTCTGCTGTATTGGATAGTACATTTCACTGATTACAAGCGTATTAGCAAGGAGTGGACAACGAGACAAATAGATTTAAGGAGATAGTCGAGTTTTGAGTGGTTAATGCTCATCAAGAAAGGGAGTGGACACTTAGGCGACTAGATTAAGGAAGATGCTGAGTTTAATGTGATTAGTTCTGTTCAAGCAAGGGAGTGGACAGTGAGACGACTATATTATAGGACATTGTCGAGTTTTGACTGATAAATGCTGTTTAAGACTTAAAGCAAGGAGTTTAGACACCGAGACGACTAGATAGATTATATGATATAGTTGTGTTATGAGTGACTAATGATTTTAAAGCAAAAGGCAAACAGTTTGACAACTAGATTATAATTGAATTTTGAGTGACTAATCCTGTTAAAGCAAGGAGTAAACAGCGAGACAACTATATTTTAGGATTTATTTGAGCTTTGAGTGACTAGTGCTGTTAAAGGGTGTATATAGTTTTGAGTAACTACAACTTGATAACCCATTTCTTTACTTGAAAACTAGAAATGGGTTATCAAGTTGTAGTTAATTGATTTGTGTTATTTTTGTATGAAATGTACTCTCTTTCACTTCCTTTGACGATGTTTTTCTGATGAACCATTTGTAACTTTGATCAAACTGCTGAATTATGTAACGTTCAACTTAATAATGACGGTTTGAGAAGATGAGGAGAATACAGGAATTTGATGGGGGGGTGGTAATGCTTGTAATGGGTAATTGAGGTGCTTGGTTCTTCTGTTGCTAGGAGCCTAGGAGTAAGAGCTAAGAGGGCCTTGGTTTTTGTTAGAATGTTTCAGTAAGGAAATGGTTGAAGTTGAGGTTTGTGGTTTTAAGGGTGGTGGATGATGTGATTTTAGATATTAGCGAGGGTGATTGTGGCTCTTGTTCGAGTTTGTCTAAAGATGGGGATGGTAATTCAGGTAGGTTGGTTGGTTTTGGGGAGATGGTAGTCTAGGGCTTCTGAATTCTCATGATAAGCCCCTTAGGAGTTAGGACAACAAGAAAGTTTGAGGGTGACATGCTATATAAATTGGTGGGTGAAGAGGTGCATAAGGTGTATTATTTGAAGTGGCTTTGCGGCGAAACATAAGTTCTACGATTGTGATTATTTCTTGTTTGACATGTCGTGTAAGTACAGAATTTTGTGTGTAAAGCTCTATAAAATGTGCTTTAGGGCCCATCAGAACACCTTCTCAATAATTACATTGATTCAAGTAGTAAAATTCAGGGATCTGATAAGCTGGTCCCAAGGAGGGTCTTGGACTAGGAAGCAGTGCAGTTTCATACTTTTATTTATACAAGTAATAACCTGTACTAAGGCGCAGAATGTTAGTTTTCATAGTCAGGTTTCCCCTTTTGATGACTCTAGTACTAAGGCTATCATGGATAACATTGGAGGTAAAGCTGTAAAGGCAAGAAATGAAGCATCAATTTAATCCATTTATTTCATCTAGAGTTTCTGGAAATCTTGGGACTGATTCTTCCTATGATACTGATGATTCTCTTTGTGTTAAGTGGATGATTGCTTCGTTGTTCATTGTTAGAAAAACTAAGATTCATACATGCCTCTGGAACGCAATTGGTGACAATAATTCTGTAGTCAAGTTTCATGTGCAATTAATTTGGATTTTCCTTTAATTTTAGACTTGTAGCCTGTATGATTTTATGTTTTTTCTTTACTTATCTGGAATGTTGCATGTCCTATGTGTTCCATCATCAACCTTATCTTTTGGGCTTGTTTGAAGGTCTTGTGTGAATCAGTGCATAAGCAATGGGACTATTGGTGAGAAATGCTTTCCACAATGCAATTCTTCTTCAGATGGTGGTTCAGTCCATAATCCATGGTACATGCAAGAGCCTCTTTACTTGAAATGGAAACAATCTGATTGCCTCAGCGATTGCTGCTACTATTGCATGATTGATAGAGAAAGAGAAAGACAATCATTTGGTCTGGAACCTGTTAAATATCATGGAAAATGGCCTGGTCTGGGACTTCAGGTATGTCATACAGTCATACTGTTAAGTTTGTAGATAATCTTTGTATGAAATGTGCACTCAGTAAACCTGCTTGAACAACAAAAGTTCTGGTCAGAACAGGATTTTGCTCAGTTATGTCCGGCTTATCCATTGTCAGCAGTTAATTTTTGCAGGAACTTGTTTCAGTGGCTCTATCTATCCTCAACCTCTTAATGCATTTCATTGGTTGGCTTTCCTTTTACATCCTTCTACAATATAAGCTTCCCCTAAAGCAAGATGGAACTTATTATGAATACACCAATTTGTGGCATATCTATGGCTACCTATCCCTTAATTCTTGGTTCTGGAGTGCTGTTTTCCACAGTCGGTAAGCTTTTTTCTTAAACTTAATTCAAGCTATCTTTTTCAATTTGTTCATTGAACATATCTGTTTAGAGACATGATAATTATTAAGAAAAGTGGGAAGCAAAGGTCCTTTATTCCTGGTCATCTCATCTTCAATTTGTCTAATGGTCTTTATCTGTAGCTTGAACGTGATGCTGGTCGACTGACAGATTGCAGAACTAGGTTGAATTTCTGCCCTCTGGGTGCATGTGCATTGGCTGGCACCGGCCTACCAATCCATAGGTTATGACTTCTGATGCTTTAGGATTCACTGCTCCCTTGAGAAACAGGTAATTTTCAGTATTTGATAGCAAGTATTCATGAATTGTCAGAGTTGCTCAGCATTCTATTTACTAAACATGAAATCTGCTGTCTAGTCTTAACTCCTGAGGGGTCAACAGTGCTTTTCCCTGGACTATTCACCTCTTGTTTTGTTACCTTGTGTATGTCATGTTGTATGGACGTGGCTGGCTGAGCAGCTGAGGGTTTTGTTTTATATTTTGTATGCGATTAATCTAATCTATATATGCCATTATTCTATCTATGCTTGTATGATTAGCAACTTATTCGAATACAAACTGATGATGGGATCTGTTTCTAGGTTTAAAACTTAAAAAGTGGGCATGCAAATAAATCTAAGTGCATTGATAATGGCTATGTTGCTTGGCTAGTGTGGGACTAATAACAATTAAGATTCAAGATTGTCAACCCTCACGAAATACAGAGAAAAAAATGATGAACAAGTAATAAAAGAGAGAAACTATCATAAACCTATTGAATCTAATGTATTGAACTATTATAAGGGTGTGTTATCTATTTCCCACCTTTCTCTTGAATCACTCTCTTACGAGCAAGATCTGTCAATCCTTACAATTATAAGGATGTGTCATCTACTGATCCTCAACTTATTTTGATTTGATTTAGAAAAAAAGAAGGTTTAAATTAGTAATTGATTGATTGATTTAGTCTTTGTTATACTCTCCTGCTGTACGTCAAGTTGGTTGATTTAGTCTTTGTTATTCAAATTGTCTGATTGATTGTTTGATGGAATCGATATGTTGTTTGTCAATTTGATTGAATTGAATGATTGTTTGTTTGATATAATTGAATATGATGGATTGTTTAGGCTTATAATCAACTAGGAAATAGCAAGTCCACCAACATAGTTTCATTCATGCAATTTAGGTAATCCTTGCTTTAGAATTTTGCCCCATCTAATGCTCTGTGATGCACTATCATATTGCTTTGTCTGGCTGATTTTAGCATAAGATCTATTTCTGCATGAACTCTTTTTTTATTTAGCTAATGGTGTTATTAGCTTATAAGCTCACTAAGAAACTGCCTTTCCTAACCTTCAATAAAGTAGTTACATATTGCTTTCAACTTAATAATATTTAGCATTTTCAAATCACTTACTCTATATAAATTGAAAACACACATTGATTATATTCTCTAAGCTGAATCTAATCCTTTCCAAAACAAAATGAGGACTATTGTATATTCCTTATGCTTCCTAACATTTCTGATTGTCACCATCGCCCATATAGCAGCAGCCCCTCCTCCTCCTCCGCCCCCCACACCTCCTCCTCCCCCTAGCATTGCCTTTGCAATACTAGCCTTGCAATGGCCTCAGGGCCTATGCAAGGCTAGCACCTGCACTAAAGTACCCTCCTCTGCTCAGTTTACGATCCATGGTGTTTGGCCAATGGATGCAAATCATAAACAGATGCTCTCTTGCGGCTCATCACCTTATAACAACAAACCGTTACAGGTTAATTTTTGTGTTTATTGCTTCTCTAGTCATTTTTTTTTTGAATGGTGCTTGGTTAGTTATTTCTTAAAACATTTTTTTTCTTAACAGCCTATGCTCCACGACTTGACCACATTGTGGCCAAGTTATAAGTTTCAAACTGACGATAAATTCTGGGACCATGAATGGACAAAGCATGGTAGTTGCTCAGGTCTAGGGATCGCTGATTATTTTTCTAGAACCATTAGTCTTGCAAAAAATAGTTGCTCTCAACTTCTGATCAATCTTGGTAAAGAAGGTATTGAATCCCTTGAAATATTGCCAACCCCCTTCACTTTACCTTGAAATTTTCCATGTACTAATTGTTTTTCTTTTCAGGTGTGCATCCTTCTACCACCCAATCATATCCAATTGCAGATTATGAGAAGGGTATATCCATGCTAGCAGGTGGCAGCAACATCATTTACCAACTGCAATGCATGAAGCGTGCCTCCACATACCTTGTGGAGGTACGGTTATGTGTGGACAGCAGTCTGAAGAACTTCATAAACTGCCCTATAACAGCAACTCAAGGCTGCAAAAATTCGGCAGTTTTATATACATAGAATAGAATGTTACTAAAATGTATATGTACTCTAAATATGACCCCAGCAACTCAAGGTCATGTAATAACAACTCAAGGTCATGTAATAAGTATGTAGGTTTTTGGATTAAGCAATCAAATCCTTCTCTTTTCTCCATCAAAATTCTTCTCTGATCTAAGAACAGATTTCCTCTGCTTTAAATACTTGAATATTGAATTCTACTAGTGATCAATATTACCAGCTAAAATGTATATGTACACCGTATTACACACAATTAGAAATATCACAATATCAAATCAATTATGCTCATCATTTCTGGCATAATTAGAGGTGCATAGCAAGTTTACCACATCAAAAGATAGCCTAATATATAGAGTACATCTCTACATAACCACCAACTGTTTAATATCACTATTTGGGAAACATTGATATGAGTCCATTAATGCCAAATTTTAATGGTGTTTTAGTTGTATCACATATTTTATAAGATATTCATATTCTTTGCATTTTACATTTTTTTTTTTTGTCACATGATCATTTGCACAAGGTTATATAAGTGAAAAAAAGCAGAGAAAACAAATTATTGGATATTTTTGAATCTAGGTCAATAGAGCCTTACAATAGATATGTAAGTGAAAATTGTGTTTGAATAACATAAATAGAAATTCAGTTGTTTCATAAAAAAAGTTAATGGCATACATTGATGATGGCAAACTTGTTAGGGGATTCAATGCCTTAGTTTTATAAGATCCCAATCCAACCTCCCTCAGTCTTGCACAGTGATCGAATTATGAAAAAGAAGGTATGGAGGAAGGACCAAATGCTATTTTGTTAAACAGAAAAACACACCAATATTATTACTAATTATAATAAAAAGAAGCCAATAATTTTGAGTAATACAATCCAAACCACAATTTAAAGCCACAAATTGTTCTAAGGATCCACCAACATACAAAGATAAATGAGCTTAACTCTGGACAACCCTCCTTAATAAAGGGAACAAACTCACTACATATCTGTGACAACATTCAACGATTATACTAAAACTCGAGATATTGTCTGTTGCGAGTTTATATAGGCACAGATCACCATCAATGAGGAGCAGCAGATCACCATTCATACGTGCAGTCTTAACATTTATACCATAAAGTGTAGGAAATGGTTGAGAAGAGAACAAACACTGCCATGCCAATGGGACTCCAAAGTCATCATCAAATTCAGTGGCTACCCAGATGTAAAAACTACCCACTAACTCAGGACGAGATCTGCGGGTGACAAATATTGCAAGACATTCCTTGTACAACCCAATATCATATTTTGTGTCACTAGGGGCAGACAGAAAATCCCAATCCACTTGAGGAAGATCAGAAAATTTAAAAAGTTCGGTGCTCATATTAAATGATAGGACCCAATACAAGTGACGCTGAGCTAGGTTAGGGTGCAAATGACTTCCTATGACACGGGCAATCCAATAATAAACACCATTTATGCATGAATCCATAACAGAATGTTGAATATTGCCAAGACAACCCAATAACAATGGCGGCTCAAGTCTCTTCCAAGAGTTGGTGTTAAAAGAGTAAATATCGTATGCTAATCTTTTGTCAGAAGACACAACAACAGTTTTAGTCATAATCTTCAAATCATTAGACATTGAATGAAACATAAAACCAACTACCACAACATTGCGTCCATGTTGAAGATCAAGATCTGGTGCTTCAGGGTAGGCAATCATCTTAAAATCTCTTGTGGCCGGATTCCATAAGCAACAACTAATACAAACCCTCGTCCATTCTTGATCAATGCACCAAAGTTCAAGACAAATGATGCCATTTGCACTGCCATTACAAATAACATAATCTTTTCTATAGGAGGGATCAATTGTGAAAACAGAATTTTTATCACGTTCTAAATCAGAATTCAAATTCAAAACAATGTCATCCCCTTGTTGTTTAGAGAGCAGATACCATTGGCTTGGAGGTAAAGTTGGGCTTATACTTATAGGTGCGCGCATCATAAGAAGGAGAGGCACATCCCCATTTTCTTTGCACATGGCATATTGAGCACGGTGGTGCATCGAAATGAAGCTAGCATCGTCAATGAGGGCACACCATGACTTACTGACACATCGCATACGCAATAAGTCTCTCACTGGGAGCCTTGAAAGGATACCCTCAAGCAGATCATCAGGAAGAATGCAGTTTGTTTCACCAGAATCCATTTTGCTACAAGTAGATAAATTGGGTGAATTTTAACTGTTTTTAACATCAACATACTTCTCCAATTTCTTGTAATTCAAATGCTACAAATTCTCATCAATAGTTATCATCTTGCAAGTAATAATATGTAATATGTTCTTCAACTGAATTATTATCAATCACATCGGAAGTAACAAATGTATTAAATTGGAGTGAATTAGTTGATTCCAATTAAAATCAAGCAGATTAAAATTTTGAATATTGAATGATCAATTTCATACGCCAGAGCCTAAATTACTGAGTATACAAGAACAAAACAAATTCTGAAAATAATTATGTAAAACAGGGAATTGAAAAACAATTATCAATTCAATCCAAAGACAACAAAACTCGTTAAAAGGCAATCAATAATATCACAGACAATCATGGTTTTGAAATGAGATTAAATCAGGGTGATACAAACCAAATTCTAAATTGAACAAAATTAACGATAAACCCTAGATTGAGAAATTGATATTCTATGATAAAAAAAAAAAAAAAAGATTTCTAACCTTAGAAGCTGCTTCAATGGAGAAATCGACCAAAAATTTGGATGAAATGAGTCTCATTAATCTACAACCCAAACTAGAAAGGGTAGAGAGGAGAGAGAAAAGAGGGGAAAAGAGATGAAATTCAGAAACTTCAGGTTTTATGATGAAGGATGCAATTATATTACAAGACGAAATTATAGTGAGTTAATACACTACTCCGTAGTTATTAAAGTGAATGCATGGGTTTATTAGAGAAGTGAATGACCCTCGTTTTTTTTATTTTATTTTATTTTAAATAATGTGAACATCGCATAATTTTATGCAATTTAATTGACATAAGTAAAATAATCATAAAATGTAAGTAAAGTAGTTGGTGTATTAGAAAAGTGTGAAAGAAAAATTGTGGGATAATAGTTTATTAAAAGTAATGATTGTGGTGGAGAAAATTACGTTCACATTTGGTAATTGGTAAGTGTAACACGTAAATAAACATGAAGGGAGCACTACTTAAAAATTTGCACAACTGTTTTCAAGTTACAATGCATTACTATTGATAATTTGATATCGATCCATTAACAACTTGGTTGTGTTCAAGATTTACACAAAGCAAATAGAGCAATTAACTCGAAGGATAATTACAAAACTTCCATAATTTACAACAACTTGAGTTATAATGGGATTTTAACTACTGTCATACATCTTACATGAGCAACAAAAACACGTTGATTATGAGGTTGTCTCTCTAGAAATAAGGGATGAAGTATGCCTCTCCACACTCATAGAAGATTGAGCTAGCGGAGTTTGGAATGAGGATGATGACGAGGGACCAGGGGCTGAAGTGGCAAATGTGGAGAGAGCGCTAATACTGCCGCTCATATTCAAGCTAGTCCCGCTGATTGAACCTTCCGTGGCTGCCTTTGGGGCCGGAGGCTTTTCAATCGCCATAATCCCTTCTAACATCTGCACAACTTTACCCATCATAGGCCTTTGAGATGGCTGCTCTTGTATACACCAAAAGCTAACTTGAATTGCTCTTGTCACTTGATCCATATCCACATCAAAGTCAGCAAGCCTCCTGTCTAGTATATTTCTCACCTTTCCCTTCTCAAACTCCTCATATGCCCAAATAGAGAACTTCTTCCTGTCTGTTTCGTTTGACACTTCAAAGTTTCTTCTGCCACTCACTATCTCCAACAACACCATACCAAAACTATAAACATCAGATTTTGAAGTTATTGGAAGATTAGCAAGCCATTCAGGTGCCAAATATCCTCTTGTACCTCTTACACTTGTGAGGGTGCGGTATCTATGGTCTTTTGGGTTTACGAGCTTTGCAAGGCCAAAGTCTGAAACTTTGGCATTGTAGTTATCGTCTAAGAGAATGTTTTCTGGCTTTATATCACAGTGTACAATGCAATCCCGACATTCCTCATGAAGATAAGTAATTCCTCTTGCAGTTCCGAGGGCAATATTGAACCGATGCTCCCAACTTAAGAGTCTTCCTGATTCATCCTCTGTTGCAAAGAGGAAACTATCAAGAGAGCCATTTTTCATGAACTCGTAAACCAAAAGCCTATGTTTCCCCTCAGAGCAAAAGCCTATCAACCTAACCAAATTCAAATGGTGGGTGCTACTTATGGTAGCAACCTCCATTCTAAATTGTTTTTCCCCCTGTTCAATACCCTCGAGCTGCTTCACTGCAGCAACAGTTCTATTGGCAAGGATCCCCTTGTAAACTGCCCCAAAACCTCCTGCACCAAGCTTCTCCTTGAAGTTCCTTGTAGCTTGCTGGAGGTCTTTGTATGAAAACTGTACAGGTGCACCTGATGCATACTCGAGAAGGGCATATTGAGCTGACAAACCTCCAAACTTAGGACTTTTTCTACAGCACCACCACCACAGACTTCCTTCTAATAGTATCAATCCAACAAGGGTGCCTAGAACAACCACTGCAATGATCCAACCTTGCAGCTTCTCCTTTCCTCCTCCGTCCTCAGAGGAAGGAGGGGCATTTGGTTCGGCTGGGGCACAAACCTTAACATACGAGGTGCTAGGTAGAGCTGCAGACTCATATCCACTCACAAAACTCGATGTCTTAATATAACACTGCCCCGATCCATCAGCTAAAGTAGTCGAAGCCACACAAGAACTACCCGAAAGACAGTTACCCCTACAAGCTGAAATACCCACAAAGTAAACATCATTCAAAGTCTCAGGAGCATACGTCAGGAACTTAGTATGCTCCATCTGCAACATCGCTACACTCCCAGGACAATCCTTAATCTCCCTCTTCAACTTACACCCTTTCCTACTATCATTCGGATCAACCGAAACGAAATTCTCTGACGGGCAACCACACACAGGACTAGTATCATTGTAACTACAAATTCCCATATTCCCACAATACCCAAAAACCTGACATTGATCACTAACAGCAGTCCATCTCACAGTAGCACTCCCACTACCTTTACTAGAACTATAAATCCTCAAATTCCCATCATTATCCAACCTTAAAAACCTCAAAATATCACCAGATTCAGCATAATCACTCCCATAAGCCATAATCACTGAACCAGTTAAATTACCATCATAAAGTGACAAAATCCCAATTGATTGAAGCTGTAATCTAGGGTTACTCAAATTAGTACTAACAGTATCATTCAACCCTAAACTCCAATAAACAATATCTTTATTCCACTGTAAAGTTAAATTCCCAGTTTTATTCAAAGTAAACGAATACAACCCAGATGACAAAACCATCCCAACATTAAAATTCTGAGATGGGACAATAGTATCAGTGGGATGATCAAAAGTAGACCAAACAACAGAATTAGACCGATTTTTAAGGGAAAAATTACCAGAATCATCAAGGGTAGCATGTGAAACCCCAGAATTCGAAGTATTCGACTGCCACAACAGATTACCGGCGCCGGAAAGCAGTCGGAGATTCCCGTCGGCGAGAAACGAGAAAGTGGCGGCGGAGTCAGCGACGGCGGAAATAGACCAAATGGGAATAGAATCGTAAGTGATTGAGAGAGTAAAAGAGGAAGAATTTAATGGGAGAAATCGGAGAGAGAAAGAGTTGTTTGGAGAAGGCCATGTTTGATTTGGGGTTGAAGCTGAAAGAGTTGAACCCAGTGGAATATCTGCAGAAGCTGAAACAGTGAACAAGATGAAGATGAAGATGAATGTTGAAGAAATTGTAAGATTTTGCTTCATTTTTATTTAAGATTGTAAGATTTTGTTCTAATTTGATTTGGGTATGTATTTATTTAGATTTGGGTTGGATTTGTAAATGAAATTCTGGGTTATGTAATAAGTATTGAATTGAATTTGTGAGTTGTAGCATTTTTGACACGGTAAGTAGACCAGATAGTAGGAGTGTAGAAAGAAGAACAAGTCAACAAATGCTGTGAAATAATGGATTTATCATAGGTGGAACATTTGTTGAATTTTTGTCCAAAGCTTTTTTTAGTGGAGTGGACAATGCATATTCAAGTATTCAAGTATGTTTCAATGCTCGCTACTAAAACTAATGTATATTCGTGAATAAACTCGGTCAAAACTTTTTTTGTATTATTACTAAATTTATATAGACTAAATAAGAATACGTCAAAACATTTGTTCACTTCTTAGCAATTTCGATAACTGGAGCATTCGTCACATCTTTCGAGAGGCAAATCAAGCAATGGACTGGATAGCAAATGTTGGTCATTTAGTTAGTGATAGTATGGATATAGTTCCTTGTAATAATTCTTCTTTATTTCCCATCCTTTCTTCCGACGCATTAGGAATTCCCCTCGTGAGGAGGGTTTCCTAATGTTTTCTTTTTTCTTACCATTATAAAAAAAATAAAAATAAATAAGAATACGGAGTAGATTTGTTTTAATACTCGTATTGGGTAAAGCAAATTAAGTTCTCATACCTTTATCCTCATAGTTGACTTATGTACAGTATGATTGTTAGCAAATTTTAGATATTTATTTTTATATATTTGATTGTTGATAATTGATTAATCGTTCAAACTCAGTATATTATAAATAATTTGTATATTGATGGTTGTATTATGATACTCCGTAATTAGTTATATTTTTTAAAACCAAGTGTTATGGTCAATTGGTCATATGGAGTACAGTTTTTTAATTGAAGTGTGAGAAAAGCTCATTCCAATTATGTGCTTACAGACTTAAGTATACTTTAATACATTTAGTCCTCAAATGTTACACTAACAAAGTCATTTTTGTAAACTTCCCTTTCAAGATAAAATTTCGACCAATAATTGTATTCATTATGTGCTTAAAATTTTTAATACTCCCTTTCAAGAAATTGGATACTATAGTGAGAAATACAAATTATTTTCCACGAATTGGACAAGCTGGTAAAGCCATAACAAATTCACAATATAGATATTTTTAAGAGAAAGTATTATATATGCAAGTCGAGACTAATAGCTGAGGCGGGTATAAGTTATTAGACTTTTGAAATTCATACATAAGTTTATAGACATTACAATTACTGAATTGCATACAAGCTTATAAAATTTTCGTACAAGTTATGGACATATATATTGGTTCTTGAACGGATGGAGATAGAAGACTCATGGTAAAACGGAGTCACCTAATATTTTGTGTGCTTTGAGGTTGTTTGACCCCAAACTGGGGCAAAGTGGTGGAGCCACAGTTATTGACTTTATGCAAGTACGCCAACTGTGTGTATGCATATCACTTTCATCTTTTGATTAGCAACATGACAATGTAGTTACACATTTCACCAAACATAATATCACACATATTAATTCATTACTTACCCTTTTTTATTTGTTTTATGGCCCCTAATTTATTACTCCGTACTTTCTTTAACAATAATTTGTCGCAATTTCTTGTTGTTGGGGCTGACTGGCTGAGTAGGAAGTTAGGAAAAGAAAAGTCCAATGTTCTACATTTTCAATTTCTTCCTCCTTTCAGAACTTCTGAATTTTCTTAGTTGATTTTTACAGAATTACTGCAATTTCTAAAATTTTCAGTCAAAAGTGAAAAAAATACAGTAGATATTCGTGGCTTATACGAAATACGGAGTATGAATAATAATTAACAGCTTTGTTACGTAGGACGGTAGGAGCTTAGTAAGATAATGACGGGTTACAAGTTTATCTGGTCGTCTAACACAGCCTAAGCCAAAAGATGAAGAATATTCTTAGTCAAAGTGTATTATCATAGGCTAATGTCAAAGTACAGTATAACAAGGCAAACAAGCTTCCATTCATCCTGACGTTCTATATATGTGACTATGTGGGTAGCAGTGTCTATCCTACAAGGACTGTCTCGTATCTAGCACGTACTTAGACTCACCTTAAACACGTCTTGTGCACCTTAAAGTTTCTATTGGTAATTTTGTGCTATTAACTAGCTTGTTGAGATTTCTTGTTTGAATATATTCTTATTCTATAACAAAATATTAGTGGTTTAAGGTTGCGTGAAAGTTTAGGGGCAAAAGCGAAAAAACTTTACAAACAATTAAATATTTGGTAATTACACTAATACATACATCATTAATCATGAATAATAATCTATTAATTTTACAACAAACAAGGCTGCATCAATTACTCATCAAACTGCATATAAAGCTGATACTATGTAATTCATCTGTTCAAATCATTTTCTTCCTGTAGTAGGAAAGAGGAAGGACCTTCCAGATTTACTGCAGAGCCAAAGGATTTTTGCTCTGATGAAGATGCACCAATGCTGGTACTAACACAAAGGCTAGTGCATAAATCCACTAAACCTTCCTCATTAGTACTCAAAGGAGGCGGATTTTCGACAGGTATAACTCCTTCAAGCATCTGCACTGCTTTCCCCATAACCAGCCTCTTAGATGGTTGCTGTTGGATGCACCAAAAGCTTACTAGAAGAGCCCTCCTAGCTTGCTCCATATCGAACTCTTCACCTAGCCTCTTATCGACTATGTTCATTATATTACCCTTCTCAAGCTCTTCATAAGCCCAAATGGAAAATTTTGTCATGTTTGTGTCCACTGAAACTTCAAAGTTTCTCCTACCACTGACAATCTCTAATAAAACCATCCCAAAGCTGTAGACATCAGATTTCGATGTAATTGGCTGATTAGCAAGCCATTCTGGCCCCAAATATCCTCTTGTCCCTCTGAATGTTGTAAGCTTGTGAGTTTTTTGTTCTTTCTGGTTGATGAGCTTTGCAAGTCCAAAGTCAGAAACTTTGGCATTGAGATTATCATCTAAGAGAATGTTCTCCGGTTTTATGTCACAATGAACTATACAATCACGGCATTCTTCATGAAGGTAAGTAATCCCTCTTGCAGTGCCAACTGCAATGTTGAACCTTTGCTCCCAATTCAAGTTAAAGGATTGATTTTCCCCTGCAAAGAGGAACTTATCAAGGGAACCATTTTTCATGAACTCGTAGACTAGCAACCTGTGACGGCCTTCAGAGCAAAAACCAATCAGCCTCACCAGATTCAAGTGGTGAGTACTACTGATAGTCGCGACTTCCATCCTAAACTGCTTCTCTCCCTGCTCGATACCCTCAAGTTGCTTCACCGCAACAGCCATTTTGTTGTAAAGACTTCCTTTGTAAACAGCTCCGAATCCCCCAGCTCCAAGTTTCTCCTTGAACCCTTTGGTTACCCTTTTTAGATCCTTGTATGAAAGTTGCACAGGAGTCCCAGATGCATATTCAAGGAGTGCATAATGAGGAGAAAACCCACCAAACTTGGGATTATTCCTAAAATACGTCCACCAAAGGACAACACCTAATACAAATAACCCAACCAATGTACCTAAAGAAGCAAGAGCAACAATAATCCAAGAATGCAGCTTCCAACTAGTAGAATTGCCTGATCCCTCTAGTGTCATAGGCGGGTTTGGCTCAATCGGTCCACAAACCTTCACAAACGAGCTTCCAGGGATCGTTGGAGACTGATATCCGCTAACAAAACCTGATGTTTTGATAAAACAGTATCCTGTACCATCAGCCATGACAGTAGAGGCAACACAACCACTGCCAGACAGACAATTCAACCTACATGCTGTAGTACCTAAAATATATTGTTCAGTAGATGACTCCGGTGGATAGGTCAAAAATCGAGTATGATCCATAGGTAACACGGTCTCAGTCCCGGGACAATCTTTGATATCAACCTTCCTCTTACAACCTTTCCTACTATCAGTAGGATCGACGAAAAGGAAATTCTTTGATGGACAAGAACAAGTAGGATCACCAGTCACATTATAAGTACAAATTCCCATATTCCCACAGTACCCAAAAACCTCACATTGATCACTAATTCCAGTCCATCTAACACTAGTAATTCCATTGCTAACACTATAAGTTCTTATATTTCCATCACTATCCAACTTAAAGAACCTAAATTCATTACCATCATCAAAATCACTACTGTAAACCATGTTAACTGGACTAGACAAATTAGGATCATAAAGAGACAAAATCCCATTATGCCTAATTGCTAAACTAGGGTTTGTCAAATTGGAAATTACAGAATTATTCAATTGCACTCCATAATTCCAATATAATATGTTATTATTCCACTTCAAAGTTAAATTCCCACTTTTGTCAAGACTAAAAGTGTACAACCCAGAAGTTAAAACATCAGAAACAGTGAAATTTTGAGAAGGAATAAGAGTGTCTGTAAGGTGTTCGAAAGAATGCCACAATGAAACAGAGCCATTTTTAAGTACGAAATTACCAGAATCTTCAAGGGTAGCATGAGTAATTCCGAGATGGGTAGTGTTTGATTGCCATAAAACTTCGCCGGAGCCGTTAATTAGCCGGATATTTCCGTCGGAAAGGAAATGAAAAGAGGAATTTCCGTCGGTTTTTCCGGCGGGTTCCCAGATTGAAACGAATCCTTCATATGCAATGCAGAGAGAGAAAGTGGTCGGAGTAATGGGAAGAAAGAGGAGAGAGAAAGTATTACTGGGTGATGACCAGTTTTCGTTTTTATTTGAAGCATAAAGAGAAGATCCTGGAAGAATATCAGCTGCAAAAACAGAGGATGATGATAATAATGGAATGAAAAACAGAGGATAAAAAATCACAATATTTCTGATATTCATTTTTTTTTTTTTAATGTTATTTTGAAAAGTTGGTTCCTCAATCACAAGAAGTATCAATTCAGCATTTAATCTTGCATTAATGAACCCAGCTGTTTTGTGATGTGTAGAGAGCTACTCATACAAGGAGCGATAGTAATAGTAATAGTAATGTAGACGGGGTTTGATAGTAATGTAGACGGGGTTTGATCTGATGTCTCGAAATCGACATTTGCCAAACTGTAATGTGTTGTAGGAATTGAAATGAAAAAGGGTGGTAGTACTCGAGGCAAAGGGAAAGCAAACCATAAAAAAGGATAAAAGGTTTTGTTTGTTTTCTCAGATATTCTGTTTATTTTGTTGACAAAAATAGAGGATGATGAAAACAGAGTTAGAAGAAGGTGATGGAACCTTAGAAGTGAGACTTTTCAAGACCGTGGGAACCTTCTTTTGACTATTCTAATTTTTAATATTCTCGTGTTCCTTCCTTTGATTTTATTAATACAATAATTTCAATAACGTGATCCGATTATATAATAATTTAATTGCACAATAATTTACGTGTATTTTAATTCTTAATTTTTTAAGGGTTAACAACTTTATATGCACAATGTTATGATTGATTTAAATATGAAGTTTATAAATAAATTAAACTAGATAAACAATAGTTGGAGGGAAAAAATTGCTTTCAATGTTGAGAGTTTTGATCAATTTTACAATCCTCAACTTTTTTATGTGTTATTAAATATGTTTTCAGGGTAGATGACTGAGCTAACAGTGACCGTGTTAGACATTATAGAATAAATATTGTGACTCTTTAAAAATTAATTATTTCTCGATCATCAAAGACCTTTTCTATATAAAGACCCAAAGAAGGTAGAATTTGCTAAAGAAAATAAAACTCTTATTCCAAAATTGATAATGTACAACAGCTACTTAGAACAAAACTGCTTAGGAAAAAAAAAAACCGAACTAAAAAGAAAATTAAGCTAGAAAGATAGTCTCTGATCCTAAATCTTGATCTAAAGTCTCCTCCTAATTATGGTTCTTGCCTGAGATCAACGCCTTAACATTAACCGGACTAACTTCGGAAGTATTAGCCGAGTCGAATGCCTTGCTAGCTAAGTAACAATTGGCTGCTTCAGTAAGATGAATTCCATCATAGTACAAATACTCAATTCTGTTTAGACATGTTTTACCAGCCTTCTTACAAGTATCTCCTAGGTTGGTATCACAACACGCGCAATTACAATTCTTGAATCCTGTCGCGGCTGCTGTAGCATTGTTAGTTATAACATCTGAGAGAAGCTGGAATGAGTTGAGGACTGAAAATTCAGCATCAAGAAAGTTTTGTTGCTGATGCTTAAGCGCGATTTGTAGTTGGTCGTAGAACATTGCTGATGCATCGTTTAGGAATTTTACACATTCTTTTCTTTCTTGTACTATGCCAGGACCACATCCTAGTGGATATGTTGAGATCAATAGGAATTTTCGAGCTCCCAATTTGTACAAGTCCTGTTATATTAATTATTACGTAGAACAAATTAAATAACGGTCTCATTCACTTACAACCATACAATAAAATGTACTCGTAATAAACTTGTAACTGTAACGAATAAGCCCTAAGTTTATAAATTATTGTTACATGCGCGCATGTATGTATATGTATTTGTACGTGTTTTTATCTAGGATACTTACTGTGATGTATTCAACGTATTGCTTGACGAGATTTGCAGCAAAAACTTCGGGAGTTATGAATAAGTATTGCTTCAATATGTAATACGAAGAGTAATCGTTGTTTCCTGCTCCAATCACAAACAAATACTGAGGAAGTATTACTTGTCCACTGCATCCTAGCATATCCTTCAACTTAGGCAGAATATTGTTCTTAAATCTGTTTATTTGTTGGTCCATATGTTGAACTCCCTGTATTAGATGACATTGTATATAATAAAATGAGTTTATCGATCACAATTTAATACGATTAATTAGTAAGAATTAAAGATATAGCATGTTATCATTGAACTAAATTAGTTGACATCTGTATGGTGAGACAAACTAAATAAATAGAAACGTGTTATCATATTGTAAAACTTAGGGGATAAAAAAAACGAAACTTACAATTATGAGTCCACCGGTAAGACCGAAAATGCCAGTGCCAGAGGAGCCAAAGTTAATACCATCAAGTAGAGGGGTACCCTTGTGGAAAAAATCCGGGTAGGGAGGAGGAGATTGAAGTTTAAGGTTATCGGCGACACAATCAACAATGGTCTTACCATTGCTAAACCTACCCGTAGGACCGAATGGGAAATCAACACCATAGGGCATGTAATTGCTTTTTTGGTAAATTGTAGGAATGTTATTGTTGTTCCCATTATCAACAATATCGTCTCCAAATGCAAATATCCCCTTTAAACCAGTGATGTTATCGCAAGCTGATGAGCACCTTACTACAAGCAAAAAAATAAAAAGAATAATGCACAAAAGCGAACTTTTAGCCATGGTACGTATGTATTATTTCGCTTTTCAAGTGCTCTAAAGGGGACACTAGAGAACGGGGAGACGATTGAGCAGATTTGATTGTGTGATTTGTGAAAGCAAAGGAGGTATGATTTTATAGTGTTGCATGGTAACTAATTTGAGATTGTCTTGGATCTTTAACTCATGACTTGAAATTGTCTTCCTAGTAATTTGTTGTACAATTGCTTTCCTAACCATAAAATTGTCCCACGAGTTATTTTTGAAGATTTTTTGCCACAACAAGTGCTAGAAATTCAGAATTGATGAGATCTTGATTTAATTTAAGGACATGAGATTAGAAAATTGAAAAATTAAGAAAAAATGTATCATAAATAAGGTTGTCAGAAACTTAGGAGTCCGACAAAATATGAGCATGCAGGCAAATTGATGAAGATCCTTCTTACAAATCAAACCACTCATCCACAAAATGAAACTAATTTAAAATATATAAATAAGACTATATAACAATTAAATTAGCTTAGGATTAACGTTGTGCCAGGCTATTGTTGGAATGGACTCGATTAACCTGTTGATAAGATTGAATTGGTAGTTCAACTAACCTGAGGGTAACCCAACCCAGTGGTCCAAAACCTTAATTGTTATCGTAATAGTCTTCCTCTTTAGTGGAGTATGAAGTATTATCTAATGGGGTCACATAATAAGAAATAAATAATTAATCCGTTTTTAAATAATTGACATGATTAAAGTTTTTGTATCATTCATCTATTAACTTTGTTGTACTCTTTTGGGGAAAAAAACACAAATGATGATGGATTTATGTGCATGTGAGTCGACGAGAATTGGTAGAGTGAACCTTCGCATTCCATTTTGTAGGGCATTTTTGGCTTTAACTTTGTATGCAATTGATACATTTATTCTAAAATGGTCTGTTTTTTTTATTATTATTATTATTTTTTATTTTAACATTTGTTTAAACGAACTTTAATCTTTGCTAAAAATTTCTCTCAAAGGAAATTATGTTTTTTGTGTGTGTGTGTGTGTGTGTTGGGATACAAGTGTACTATCAACCACAAGAAACGGTTTGCAAAAATTTTTGTTGGGAAATACTACTATTGTTACAACAATTCCCAATATGTACAAACTCTTATTCGAACTCATGCATAACAATGCAATGTCACAAAATAATGATTAAAAGAAAAAAATACAAGAGCTCAAAGGTAAGATTGGTCTTAAAATTGGACCAACTTTTCAAGATTAACAGGAAAAACTTCGGAGCTATCAATAGAATTATAAGCTTTAGTTGCAAGGATAGCATTGGCAGCTTCGGTAAGGTGCAAGCCATCAAAGTAAACGTATTCATCCCTCTTTGGGCAAACTTTACCCTTCTTCTTGCAAAGACCTCCAAGAAAGCTAGTATCACAACAAGTCAAATCCACATTTGTGAAACCTGCATGCGCGTATCAATTCACCTAGTTACAACTTATTACAGCTACAAAGTACTCAAAAACTCAATTTCAGAAGTATGATAATATAGATGCACACGCACAGACACACACTTAGGTATGTAGTTTAAGTATCCTACCACGTACATTAATAAGATCATGTGACATATATATACTAAAATTGAAGTACAAGTATATGCTAACACATAATATTAAAATATACACATAATTTTTTGAAAGTTTGATGTAGAAGGTAAATCTTGTTAAGATTTTAATCGATGTATAATGTATACACAAAGTATATAATCCTTAAAAGGCATAGATAAGTACCTGATGCGTTCGCATTTTGTATCATGCCGGTGATGATTTTGGCCGAGTTGACAACAGAAAATTGAGCAGCAGGCATATGTTGGTCATTCTTATGTTCAACCATATCCAGCAATTGATCATGATATAAACCAACAGCTGCATTTAGTTTTTTAACGCAATTTTCTTTGTTTTTGGCTAAAACAGGATTGCACCCAACTGGATACACAGATAACAATAAGAATCTCCTAGCTCCCAAATCGTATAACTCCTGTAACAATATGATCTGATTAAATTACACACCAACATATAACCTACTTAGTTATCATAAGACAATTAAAAAATTTACTTTACATTATAATGGTTTCTTTAGTTTAATTTGGTCAGATGTGAGTCATGTAACATGCAAGTCATACATATTGTATCTTGTACGGTACTCAGTATATCACTTTTATAAAGACTCTATGTTACATAGTCAAAGATATTCACGACTCATTTGGCAGGTGATAATAAATGATCATGTATGTTAGCGAACAATACCTTGAGTTGAGCAAACAAGTTCTTGAGAAGCTTAGCAGCAAAGACTTCGGGAGTCCAAATGATGTTTTGGTGCAAGAGGTAATAAGAAGAGTAATCGTTATTTCCAGCTCCCACCAAAAACAAGTACTCAGGAAGTATTTTGTGTGCTTTAAGCCCAATTTCAGTCTCCAATTGAGGCAAAATCTTGTTCTTAAAATTCTTAATTTGATTTTTCATACTTGTAACGCCCTGTTTATTTAAAGCAAAGATATACTTGTAAAAACAGAGGAAATACAAGGTCCATCAATATTATTAACTCAACGTCTCATGCAAAAAGGTTACAAAATGATACATGAGTAAATGTCATATTGTAATTAAATGACTCACAAGTCACAACAATCACAAGAGTCATGTCATATAACTACTTATATGTACGGTACTTTATAAAACTTAGGTTGTTACTAAAGTTATTACGAGTACTTCTTTAAAAAATACACACTTTGATTTTTTTTTTTTTTAATTTTTTCTCACTAACATGATTGGCTCACTTAAAATCAATTTCATCCTTAATTAGCTCCTCTTTAAAAATGAATTTAAACTAAGATTAACTTTTTTTACACTACTTAAAAATCAATGCGTGATTAATGGGTCAAATAATATACTCCGAAATTTACAAATAGTTGTTAATCAATCTTAAGGTGAACAACGAATAATTAAATAATTACTAGTAATTTGTGTTTCTACATTATCATACGAATTTTTAAAGTAATCTTTTTTTTTTTTTTTGGCAAGAACAATGAAATAGATTCAGACAAAATAATTTTAGATCTTACACTCCAAAGGGTATATACATTATTGTGGTGAATCAATGCAATTTCCATTATAATTTCAAATCAACAAAGGAAATTAATTAAGCTCATTATTAAAATTTAATAAGTATGTGCCCTAATGTGTTCTTTCATTGGTGGGAGTTCAATGCAATTAAGAATTAAACCATGATATATATAAAATCAAACTTCCTTTAAAAAGAAATAATCATATTTACCAGTAAAAAACCAGTAACATCGAGGATGCCCGAACCACCGGACCCGAAATTAACACCATGAACAATAGATTTACCCTTAGTATTAGGATCAGAGAAGGGTGGAACAAGAGGAAGCTTAAGGTGATCAGCAATAAGATCGGCTACATTCTTTCCATTCGAAAATCGACCCGTTGGACCTAATGCAAGATCAATACCATAAGGTAAATAATTGGCCTTTGCAAAATTACCAAACAAATTATTGTTGTTTCCATTGTCAACAATAGAGCTCCCAAAAATGAACATTCCCCGCAAACTATTTCCATTGTTTGTTGGCGAGGCGTCGACGATGACATTGCTATAGCTAGACAATAATGCAAAGAAAGAAAGGGTGATGAAGAGATTTATGGAAATGGAATTGCTATTTGGAGTTCTAGACATTCTATATTTGTGTGTGTTTAGGATTGTTGATTTATTCTCAAAAAATGATCATGTATGTGCGATTACACACAAAAATTTAATGGTAATGTGCGTAGGAGTCGTCGAGAATTGGTGGAGTGAACGAACCTTTGCATTTCCCTTTTATAGGCACAATTTACATTTGCATGGTTGTATTTTTGTAAGCATATATTTAATACATTTA
Organism: Chenopodium album; assembly: GCF_948465745.1. Classification (NCBI taxonomy): domain Eukaryota; kingdom Viridiplantae; phylum Streptophyta; class Magnoliopsida; order Caryophyllales; family Amaranthaceae; genus Chenopodium; species Chenopodium album. The sequence continues at coordinate 4,987,820 of NC_137858.1, forward strand.
TTCTAAAATTGGTCTTTTTTTTAAATGTTTGTCTTGATGAACTTTAACTTTGACAATACATTTCTCTCAAGCTTACTTTAATATATTGGAGTAATAAAAATCAATGTTACTGTATGAATTTTACTTTCTTTTTGGGATCAAGTCTAAGTTATATTTTTAATAATGTGTAGACGTGTAGTGGTTGAATAGAAAATAACGATAAAGATTGAACCGTAAAAAAAGGGACTTACAACTATTTAAAGACAAAAGAAAATGTTGAAAAATAACAGTATCAATGTATCACGCTTGTTTGGTAGATTTAAAACTTAAGTTTAACTATACATAGCTTAGGTTGATAACCTTAAGTAGCTACGGGTATGGTACAAGCCTATTTAATCAACAATAAAGGGGCCTTTCACTGAGATTCAACTTTTTTTTATTATTATTTTTTTTTATTGCATGCAACATAGCTAGAATTCTACTATATAGCCAATAGCCCTCTTTACTTTCAATAAGTTTCACCTTTCTCGCACAAGCTTGTATATATAAGGTCTTAGAGCCGTGTAGAGACAAGGGAAATCTTTTAATAACTTGGATATATAGTGAGATCACGCGTCATTGAGTATTTTGAAATACAATTCATTAACTATTTCTTCTTTTAACAACTTTATTTGCACAATAATTCTTAGATTTTTTTATTAGTTTTTTCTTCATTTTGATGTATTACTTATTTACTTTGTATTAAGTATTGACTAGCAATTTTACTGCTATACATACCTTTGATTCAACCTGAATTGGAACTTCAATTGTTTTTATTTCTACAAGTTTCTTTACCAGTACTATTACTAGCATTTATACTCTATAAGACAATTACATTTATGTGATAATAAATAACTATAATACACAGTACCAAAAAAGGAAAGGAGATTATGTGACATGTTGAGTTTGCTCGAGATTGGCAGTTAGACTCTACTCTGTATAATTAGCGATAAATATAATAGCGCCATCTACTGTGTGTCTCTACTCTCTACCTAGATATGTTCAACACTTAAAATTTAATTTGATGCCGCAAAATTGGCTTATTAACAAAAAAACATAGAAAAGATGTGTTACTTATATATTATAGGTTTTGGAATTCATTTAAATTTGTAATTTTCTAACATGGGGATACAATTAATAACAATTAAAATAAAGTTTTCTCTTCATAATGTTATAAGACAAATATTATACATACAAAACAAGGAAGTTCATGAAGTTTTCCTCCAAACAACACCTCGATCATTCCTATACTTATTAGAAAAAGAAAAAAGAACAAAGCAAATAAAATTAATTAATTACTTTATAATGCAAAGGGAAAAGCTATTCATTGATTATAATTGAAAAGATACAAAAGCCCTAATTTGTCGAGTTTTTGTGCATAATTATAGTATGAAGGTGGGCTTGAGCAAGTTCATGAAGATTGATAGGATAGGCTTCGGACTCGTCGCAAGAAGTATAAGCCTTAGTTGCTAGGGCAGCGCTTAGAGATTCTGTGTTGTGTTGGCCATCAAAGTAAACATAGCTATTCCTGTCTTCACATACATTGCCATTTTCTTTGCATGACAACCCATTTAATGAAACTTCACAACAAGGTCCACTCACATTCCTGAAACCTACACAAATAGAATATATATACCAACCATCAATATTCGAGCTAGCTTATTATATAATAAGCCATAATGTTCGGCAAAATTAATTGTTATCACTTAACTACCTCTTGAATTTGCGTTGTTTATAATATCTGTAATTATTTTCACTGAATTGAGGACAATGAAATTTGAACCAGGCAATTGGGGTTTGACCTGGTTGACCATAGATATCAACTGATCATAAAATATTGTAATGACAGCATTTGGTCCAGGTAAGCATCCTTGGCCTTGGCTCACAACAGGGCTGCATCCTAAGGGATACACTGATAGCAGTACAAAATTCCTTGCTCCCAAGTTGTATAATCTCTATTAAATATCAAATCGCGTTAAAATTAAAGTACAACAAAATCAAAATATATAATTAGTCAATTATCGACATACTCCTTTTATCCGGAGTTAGTTGTCACGTTAAAAGTATAAAATGAACTAGTAAGGTGACAATTAATAAACCAGAATACGTACGTGTTATTATAATTTACCTTGAGTTGAGCAGAATAAGCAGAGATAAGTTTTGCAGCAAAGGCTTGGGGAGTTTGAGTAAGTTGTCCAAGTAAAAAGTAATTTAAAAGATAATCATTGTTTCCAGCAGCAAGAAGAAACAAATAATCAGGGAGTATCTCTGTTCTTTGACATCCAAGCTGGCTTTCTAATTTTGGCAAGATCACTGCTTCAAAGTTTGCAATTTGCTCATTCAAGCTGATCACCCTCCCCTGTATTATTTCAGAGGTTTTGAGTTCTTTTATTTGTGTAATAAACTAAATATCGACTGTTAATTAGTTGCATATATTGATAGTAAATATCCTCGGATTATTTCTTTTGATAAGTTAGGATACGATATTGTCGTAGGAAGACTTGAGAAAAGACTTTCAAACTTTTATGTATCTTTCCTTGTTATAAATACAAAATGACAGAATATCATAGACAAATTTAGAGTTTCCCTAAGCTAAGCATATATATCAATTTTTGGTAAAAAAAGATTAGGTGGAGGGGGTTGCAGCTTGTCATGTGTCCCAACCTTTAAACTTCATGTAACATGCGAAATCGTCATCTTATCATGTGCATAATTAAATGATAAAGACATTATGAAACATGACAAATGAGGCACAATTTCAAAACTGAACAATTAGATAACATACAATTCCCTGCTTTTCCTCTAAAAAAAAAAATAAAGTGACACAAAACAGTTCAAATATAGTTAACTTTTTTCGTGGGTGTTGTTACTTGTTATTAGTAGATGGCTAGCACATTAGCACACGCATTACATCATTAAGTGACTATGCTTTATCAATTAGACAAATACTCTGTAATTGAGTAGTTCTATATGTATGTATAGCAATAGTATAGAACTATGATTTTAGTTATATGAGAGAGTTAATTTTATTTACCGCAACTAGGCCGGATTCATCAAGGATGCCGGAGCCGCCCGAGCCGAAGTTGACACCATAAAGGATTGCATCCCCTTGAGTTTGAGTATCAGCAAAGCTTGGAATTAAAGGGAGCTTAAGATAATCACATATAAAATCAGCAAAATTCTTCCCATTTGAGAATCTTCCCGTCGTTTTTGTTGCACCATTTATACGAAAGTCGATACCATATGGTAAATAATTGGCCTTGGCTAAGGTACCAAAAACATTGTTATTGTTTCCATTGTCAACTACTGAACTACCAAAAATGAACATTCCCTTAAAAACGGAGGCGTTTTTAGGCTTGTTTTTTGCATTGCAAAAACAAGCTAATGCAAAGAAACAAAGGGAAAAAATTCTCAAGTAATTGCTGATAAATATAGCCATGGAATTTAGTTACTTTAAGGTGCTATTTTGATTTATATTTTGATGAAATAAAAGGGGTATATGTAGGAAGGTTGATCATTAAATCTTGGAAAGTGGACAAATTAATGATTCAATTTTTTTAAGATTTAAATGCTTAGATATTAAAATGGGACCTAGCCCCTCTCCTTCACCAAAAAAGAAAAAATACTTAGATATTTTTTAAACATTTTTTATAACGATGTGTTGAAATTAATGATCAATACATTCATTGAAAAAGACCAATATTTAATTCATGATGATATATTAAAAAAAAAAAAAAAAAAAAGAATAAATTCAGAAATGGATTATTTTTGGGTACTACTTCCTCATATTAAATGTTTTTTTTTTTTTTTTTTGGTTACAAAGTAATACTCTGTATGGCGTTATATATAATTAATTTCCTGTTATAAGCTTGCTTTGCTAAGCTAGTATGTAAGACAAGAAAGAGGTCCTAGATATAACTCTAAATAAATTGGCAAGTCGTCAGAATTCGACTGATAATCCTTTTCTTAGACTTTGGAGATTTAGTAGTTGGGATTTCTTACGAAATTATGAAGGAAAAAAAAAAAAAAAAAAAAAAATTTGATCCCATCTGTCATTCAAAATGGATGATAATAATAATAATAATAATTTGAATTATTCTATTAGCTAATTAACTAATACAAGTTGGGCACAATTGGCTATATCTAAATACCGAGTATTTTCAGAATTTATGGCATAAATGATTGCATGTGACAATGTTTAATTTATTTATATAATTACAAGCAATGTAATCATAAAATTTTTCTTACACGCGATAGAGAATATATCCTAAACTAATAACATAGATTATCTTACTATAATTCAATCCATATCACTCGGAATATATACAATCATATCTCATATAAAAAGGATTAATTATATACTAGGTAGTTATTGTCTCGTCGAGTATTATGGTATAACATTCTAAGTTGCTAGCATTGTACGATATGTAAATGTTACTTTGTTTGTCCCTAATGATACAAAACTTGATACAGAGTACTCGTGCATCCAAGCAGTCATTTGTTAGTATGATAATCTTGTGTTAGTGATATGATTGAAGAAAAGATACACGAATTACAATTAAGTCCGTCTTTAATTTTCACTAGACAAGCACAAATTGTAGCTAATTGGTAAATCCAGTAGCTTAAAACATTAAATTTTTATTTATTTCATGGAAAAAAAAAAAGGAAATTTCAACCCACAACATAAACATCGATCAATATAGATCCCTTGAACCAATAATGTCTAATAAAAAAGAAGAACATCGATGAATCTCACATCAAACAAAAGGCGGCATACTTTGAACTAGTGCAGATTCGAGTGTTGGCGCCGAGATAATCGGTAAAGATTAACCGGAAAAACATCAGTCTTGTCGCGAGAACCGTAAACCTTAGCCGCTATGCTAGCGCATGCAGCTTCTGTGTAATGATTAATATCAAAAAAGACGTAACGTCTCCGATCATCGCAGGTGGTGCCATTAACTTTGCATGACGATCCATTTGATGCAAGTTCACAACAAGGATGAGTCACATTACTCAAACCTACGCACAAGAATTTCGAATTACCAAAACAACTCATCAAGTGTGTATAATCTTGTATCATAGTGCCATATAGGATAAGAAAACATTGTACTAGGTCAAAAATTTCTTCAAAAGCTACATTTTTCGGTTTTTTGTAAAGGCTATTTTCAGTGCTATACGTGAATAGGTCGCAAATTAATTGTTAACATTTGACTTTTTAAGGTCAATATTATAAACTTTGAGGTACTTTGTATCTAGTCTCCAAGCTAGCTAGTTAGAGTATACGTAGCATATTAAATTAACAACATAAGGCAATACTAAGTAACATCATTGTTGGTTACTATTAAATTTCAAGACAATATGAAATGGATTTGGACAACCCGAGCAAGGAGGAGGAGAGTTTGATCCACAAACTAGGCTTAGGAGTTTCCATATATTAATACCAATTGGCAATATAGTAGGAGCTACTCCTCTACCTTATAAAGTGAAACCATCTGATCTTTTCCCTTTGTCCAATGTGGAACACTCACAAGTAGGGCTGTACACCGGTCCAAAATCGGACCGAACCTGAATGGACCGGGACCTGAATCTCTATATTTGGAGGACCGGAGACCAAACTTAAATCAACAGGTCCGGTCTCGGTCCAGACCTGAAAATTCAGGTCAGGCCCGGTTTTAGATCGGACCCGGACCTGAAACCGAAATCCCTGATTTTCAAGGATCAGGACCGGACCTGAATCTACCGGTCTGGTCCCGGTCCAGTCCAAACAGGTCCGGATCAGGTCGAGTTTCAGGTTCGGGTTATATTATGTACACCCCTACTCACAAGTGGGCAATAATGGGTTTCAACAGTATAAAAAAAAAAAAAAAAAAAAAAAAAAAAAAAAAAAAAAAAAAAAAACAAAAAGTAACATCATTGTTTAGAAGAAATTAGACTTATTTGAGATAGAGATTGTACTAATTACCTGTTGGATTCGGGTTGTTTATAATATCCGTGATGACTTTAACAGAATTGAGAACTATAAAATCTGAACCAGGCAATTCGTGTTTCATCTGTTTGACCTTGGAAATCAACTGATCATAAAATACAGACATGTAGGAGTTTATTGCTGGTACGCATCCTGTGTAGTTGCTTACTATAGGGATGCATCCAAGGGGATATGCTGATAGCAATAGAAAATTCCTAGCTCCGGCCTTGTATAATCTCTATCGAATATCAAATCACCAATAAATAACATTGGAAAAAAAAAAACAACAATTAGACAGTAATCGACAAATACCCCCCTCCCCCTCTTCCAAAATTAAACGTCATAATTAAAGTGTAACACAACATATGAAGTATATAACTCACGGGTATGAACTAGTAATGTAACAGTTAAATTTTGCGCATACCTTGAGTTGAACAGAATAAGCCGCGATAAGGTCTGCAGCAAAAGTTTCGGCAGCTTGAGAAGATTGAGAAGTGGTTTCAGGGGGAAGTAATGCACCAAAAGCGTAGTCATTGTTTCCAGCAGCTAACAAAAATAGATAATCAGGGAGTATCTTATCTCTTTGACGTCTCAACTGGCTTTCTAATTTTGGCAAGGTCACCCCTTCAAAGTTTGTAATTTGCTCATGTAAAGAGATAACCCTTCCCTGTTTAAATTCATAAGACAAAAGGAGAATTGGAATGAGTTTGTGAGTTCTTCTGTTTGTGTATTTACTATTGACTCGACACTTACTTAAAACCAACCCAACAAGAAAGACAGACTACAAATAATTCGTCTCAAATTTATTAACCTGACCTAAACAAACTCGTTTGCCTAGTCTAGGCCCACCATATACTTTATACAAAGATATACGGATTATATATATATTTTTTTTAAAACAATAGTACAACATATAATAAAAACGAGCAAGTTTAATTAATTATATTACCAAAATTGAGCCGGTTTTATTAAGGATGCCGGAGCCACCAGAAGCGAAGTTGACGCCGTAAAGGATTGAATCCCCTTGACTTTGAGTATTAGCAAAAGAAGGGATCAAAGGAAGCTTAAGATGATCACCAATTTTATCAGCAACATTCTTCCCATTTGAGAATCTGCCTGTTACTTTTGTTGGACCAACATTAAAATCAATACCATATGGTAAATAATTGGCTTTGGATGTGCTACCATTAAGGTTGTTATTGTTTCCATTGTCGACTACTGAGCTACCAAAGATGAACATTCCCTTAAACCCACCTCTGTTTCTAGGCTTGTCATTTGCACTGCAAAAACTAGCAAGTGCAAACAAACAAAGGGAGACGATGATACGTAATTGATTGCTTAAATTAATTGCCATGTTTGAAGTGTTTGTATATATTTTTTTGATGAAACGAAAGGGGTATATATATATGTGTAGCCAATGTAAGAGGAACGATTGATTGATAATTCTTTGAAAGTGCACGTTTTAAATGATTCAACTATTTGGCAGGGGCGAAGCCCGGGTCATTATATAGGATCATTAATATACATTTTAATTTATTATTTAATTTTTTTATAACTAAATTTGTTATTTATATTGTCATTACCTACATATTAATATTTTGTATTTATAAAATTAAATAAAATTTCATATAGACTGGTGGTAAGGCATTTTTGCTTTAAAATTGGAAGTTGCATGTTTAAATTTTGTACGCGTTGAGAACTTTTTTTTTTTTTTTTTTTATCATAACTGCATGACATGTAATGAGAGACACATGAAAGGAAAAGCCACGTGGCATAAAAAGAAATTGAGTGAGTGATGTGGTGTGGTGTGGTGTAATGAGAAGGTTTACGTGGCTTAGAGACCTTCCTAAGAATAATGATTTTTGGTATAGAATAGTACGGAGTATAGATTTTAGGAATTTGAATGCTTAACTTTGAAATAGTAAACTTTGAATTGATTAGCTTGTAGCATAAAACTTGAATTAATTAATTAGCTTGAACTATAAAACTTAAATGAATTAGCTTGTACTATAAAACTTGAATTAATTAGCTGGTACTCCAACACTTTAACTTGAATTGATAAGCTTAGTCTGTAGTAAAATTAAATTCGAGGTACTTCGTCTTGGTTTAAAATAAATGTTTTTTGGTCTTGATTTAATATAAATGTTTATCAACTCATTACTTATTCCATTACTTATTCATTTGTTTTACTTCGTATCAAGTTACCATAGATTTTATTTTAAGGTCTAGGGTTCAGATCTTGCCAAGTATAAATACTTAAAGATTGGAACTCGGCCCTTATCTTAACTTAACCATACTTTTTCTAAGCATATACTTCCTCTGTTTTTTTTTTACTTGCAACACTTCTCTTTTCACGCTTGCCGATGCATTATTTCAATCGTTTATATTTTTAATTAGCAATATGTAAAAAATATAAATGTTAGATATGAAAATAGTATAACACGAGACGAATCTAACAAGATCACACATGACTATATTTTTTTTCTTAGCTATAAATCGTCAAAGTGGAGTACATGAATAGTGTAAAAGTCAAACTGTTGCAAGTATAAGAAAACAGAGGAAGTATGACCCATAAAAATTACTATTAGATATAATAAACGTGAGAGCCAGAGCACTCGTCATTCTCGTACTCACCTCAAATCCTTGTCTTTATCATTTACGAAATATTTTGTATTGTACTCCGCAACATGCATGGCAGTTAACAAAATAAAATATGCTTACAACAAGATTCGAACCCCTAACCTCCAATATGGATAGGTAATACTTTTACCATCTCAATCAACTATTATTAATGTTTTAAGTTTCACATAATATTATAATATTCCTTTCATTTATTAAGTAAATTAGAGGCAATATAATTCATTTATTTTTCATAAAATTAAAATATAAATACATATGATGTAAAAATAAAAAAAAAGTGACATCCAAGGCAATGCCTGAACCACTACACACACTAACTACACAAATAGTCCAACATAATTGTTAAATTAAAGTAAGAAGTACACAAATTAACAATCCGGGACATCGCCCGGGATACACACTAGTTTTTATTTATTTCATGGAAAAAATGGAATTTTAACCCACAACAACAACATCGATTAACATAGATCATTGAGCCAATAATGTGAAATAAAAAAGAAGAACATCGGTGAGTCTCAAATTAAACAAAAGGCGGCATACTTTGTAGTGTTTAGATCAACTAGAGCAAATTCGAGTGTTGGCAACGAGATAGTCGGTAAAGATTAACCGGAAAAACTTCAGTCTTGTCACGAGAACCGTAAACCTTAGCGGCCATGATAGCGCATGCAGCTTCTGTGTAATGAGTTACATCAAAAAAGGCATAGCGTTTCCGATCATCGCAGGTGGTGCCATTAACTTTGCATGACGAGCCATTTGATGAAAGTTCACAACAAGGATCATTCACATTGCTTAAACCTACACACAATAATTTCGAATTACCAAAAAACTCATCAAGTGTGTATAATATAATCTTGTAACATAGTGCCATATAGGATAAGAAAAAATTGTACTAGGCCAAATATTTCTTCAAAAGCTACATTTTTCGGGATTTTGGTAAAAGCTATTTCATTCCAATCAATGCTAAAATTCACAAATTAACTGTTAACATTTGACTTTTTAAGATCAATATTATAAACATTGAGCTACATTTGTATCTAGTCTCAAAGCTAGCTAGAGTATACGTAGCATAATAAATTCATAACATAACCAATACTTGTATTATGTAACATCATTCTTTGGAAGAAATGAGACTTATTTGAGACAGAGATTGTATTACTTACCTGTTGAATTTGCGTTGTTTATAATATCCGTAATGACTTTAACAGAATTGAGGATTATAAATTCTGAACTAGGCAATTCGCGTTTCATTTGTTTGACCTTGGAAATCAACTGATCATAAAATACAGATATGTAGGCATTTAGTTCTGGTAAGCATCCTCTGCCTTTGCTTATTGTAGGGATGCATCCAAGGGGATATGGTGATAGCAATAGAAAATTCCTTGCTCCGGCCTTGTACAATCTCTATCGAATATCAAATCACCAATAAATAACATAATAACATTGGAAAGACACTTAGACAGTAATCGACAAACATTCCTCCCTTCCAAAATTAATTTTCATAGTTAAAGTGTAACACAATATATTATAACTTACGGGTATGAACTAATAATGTAACAGTTAAACTGCGCATACAAACAAATTGAACAGTATAGTATACAATTTTATGGTTTAGGGACATTTTACGTACCTTGAGTTGAACAGAATAAGCCGCGATAAGATTAGCAGCAAAGGCTTCAGCAGATTGAGAAGCGTTTCCAGAGGATAGTAAAACTTGAGAGGAGTAATCATTGTTTCCAGCAGCTACCAAAAATAGATAATCAGGGAGTATCTTACTTCTTTGACGTCTCAACCGGCTATCTAATTTTGGCAAGATCACCCCTTCAAAGTTTGTAATTTGCTCATGTAAGGTGGTTATTACCTTTCCCTGTATTATTCATAAGACAAAGGAAATTTGAAATGAGTTTGTGAGTTCTTCTGTAAAAACTATTTCTAAATTGAGCCGACACCTACGTAACTCCAACTCAAAATATAAATAAAAAAAAAAGACAGACTGCAATTAATTCGTCTCTAATTAATTAACTTGACATAAACAACTCGTTTGCCTAGTCTAAGCCCACCTTATACTTTATGCAAAACCCAACCCAGAAGAAAGAAATACTACAAATATATTATTCGTATTCGCCTCAAATTAATTAACCTTAACTAAGGGTTCGTTTGGCATCGCTGTGGTTTTCTGTTTTTTGGTAATTTGTTTTTTAAAAGTATATTATATATGTCACATAATGAATCAAAAATTATATAGACTTATTAAAATCATGATAATTTTCAAAACTGACACCAGAAAAGTGGAAACACCTTTTCCTTGTTTCCTGTTTTTGGTTTTTAATTTTCAAAAATACAGGTGAAAACCAAAAATGATGTCAAACAAGCCCTAAACAACTCGTTTGCCTAGTCCAAGTACTATATACTAAAATTTTTTATGTCTTAATTTTATTTTCATTTTATAGTTTATCAAAAAAAAAATTATATTATGTTGGATAAAGTTTTTAAAAATTATATTTTCATTGTAGATATTAAATAACTAATTATATTCATATTTTTATGTGAAAAAATGAACAAATTATATTGTCATTAAAATAACTTGACGCCCTTCTCTCTCTCTAAAAAGCTCTCTTCTCTCTCCTAATTGAAAACCCACCCCTCCCGTAAACCTAGAAGGCTCGCCGGAGTTCCGGCGCCGCGGCCGTACTCCGGCGAGCCTCCTCCTCTTTTTCTCTTCTTCTTGTCCTTTCTTATCCCTTTTCCCCTCCTCCTTCGAGGGTTCTCGTTAGTTAATTGCCTTTTCGCTCCCGCGAGCTATCTCGGACTGCTGCTATCGCCGGAGTTCGGGCGCGGCTCTGGGAATCTGTCGAGCCTCCTTCTCAATTTAATTCCTCTAGTTTGAAGGTGTTTGTGTGAGCTATCCCTGTTAAAGAAGTTTTGAGGTGAGTAATTCCGAACGCCGACTCCGCCACCTTCCCCGCCTTAGCGTGCGTGGAAGGATATCATTTTAATTAAAGGGTCTCTCCGCCGGCGAAACAAGGCCTAAGGACTAAGCCTAACGCCGCCGTCATAAAGGTCATCGGTAAGTTTGACCGTAACGGAAACGGTAAAGTTAGGGTTAGGGTTTCGTGGGTCCTTGCGCAGGAGGGCTAGGCCTAACGCCGCCGTCAAGAGAAGTTCGTGACGGAAACGGTGAAGTTAGGGCTAGGGTTTCGAGGTCCCTTGTGTTCGTGGTTTCGGGTTTTCGGATTGGACGGTGCTCTCCTTTGGGTTGTTCTCTTTCCTAAGTATGTCTTTTGTTGGTAATTGTCAGAGTTTAGTTTGTTTTATGGTATTCTTTAGCCTCCTTTGGTTGTTTCCCGGGCTATTGAGTTGTTTTGGCTATAGTAATTTGGATGTTGCAGAGGGAGTTAGGATCCTTTGTTAAGGATTCTGTTGTGGTGAGAGTGCGTGGTAAGAGAGTTTACAGGTGTGGTTGTTGGGGATTTGAACAAGAAATTGGCCTTGGCTAAGGTGAAGTGTGTATGTTGTTGGAGTGGTATTGGTTTGGTTTCTTTTCCCTCGGTTGTAATGATTCTTAGGATCATTACTCTTGAAACTTATTATCTGAAACAGGCGCCCAAACTTTGTTTTGGGGTTTCTCGAGCCTCAACGTTGTCAAAGCTTTCTTGCCAACAAGGAAAGCTATTGATTGGGAGGTCACTAGTTCAAGTGACCCGTTTGATGACCTTACTTGATGATGTATCATGTATGGATCCCACCAGGTAATTAAGGATAAGCTAGCCATGGTCAATTAGCTTCGAATCTCTCTGTTGCTCTCTTTATGGTGTGTAGTATGTTTTTGCTCCTTAACCTGCAAGGAGTCCCTAATCTGCGACCTATCCGGCCAATTCAAGTTTAATTTCGTTTTTAATGTCAAAAATTGTTGTAAAGGCTTAAGTGTTAAAAGCCAGGCTTTAAGTTTTATCTCTTGTTCTGTATTTTGTAAACTCCGATTTTATAAATACATTTGCTCTTGTCAAAAAATTAAAAAAAAAAATAAAAAAAATAACTTGATAGTCATATTTCAAACGATCACGGCAAAAATACCCCTTAACAAATATTCTAATATATACGAACTATATTTACAAATAACTAATTTTTGACAATAGTACAACATATAATAAAAACGCACAAGTTTAATTATATTACCAAATTTGGGCCGGTTTCATTTAAGATGCCTGAGCCAGCAGAAGCGAAGTTGACACCATAAAGGATTGAATCCCCTTGAGTTTGAGTATTAGCAAAAGAAGGAATCAAAGGAAGCTTAAGATGATCACCAATTAAATCAGCAATATTCTTCCCATTTGAGAATCTTCCTGTTGGACCAATATTAAAATCAATACCATATGGTAAAAAATTGGCTTTGAACGTGTCACCATCAAAGTTGTTATTGTTTCCATTGTCTACTAATGAGCTACCAAAGATGAACATTCCCTTAAAACCGCCTCCGTTTCTAGGCTTGTTATTTGCACTGCAAAAACTAGCAAGTGCAAACAAGCAAAGGGAGACGATGATACGTTTTAATAAGTGGTTACTTAAATTTATAGCCATTTTTTAAGTGTTTGTATATTTTGATGAAATGAAAGGGGTTAGGGATATATCATATATGTAGCCAATGTAGGATGAGTGATCGATAAATCTTTGAAAGTTCACGTTTTAAATGATTCACTATTAAGATTTTAAATGCTTAATTTTGAAATAGTAAAACTTTTATTGATTAGCTTTGTAGTACAAAACTTGATTATTCCATTAATTAGCTTGTGCTATAAACATAAATGAAATACCTTGTACTATAAATTGAATTAATTAACTGGTATTTCAACACGTTAAGTATACTTTAATATTTTTAGTACTAGGTATCTTCTTTTTGAAACACATACGTAGTAAAATAGATTTGAGGTGAGTGCGAGGATGACGAGCGTGTTCTCACCTTTTTTTTTTATTTTTTGTGAAAGACTATTTAAATTAGTTTCGATCCAATATAATGTTGAAGTAGTAAATCTAAAATATTATTCTTAAGACCTATATTTGTTGTTCCACTTACTTTGACTTGGTTCAAACAATATACACGTAAATTAAAGTTAGTTTTTTCAAAAATTATATGACTAATTATTTATCTAATTATATGTTTGTAAAATTGTAGGAAAATTGATAATATAAAATTAGACATTAGGAAAATTGATATTATACAATTACATTTGTTATTTGTATAATAGTAAAATAATCCAATCAAAACCACTATATAGTGAAAAAGAAAGTATAACATTAAACATGGAAGGAGTACTAATATTTTCTTCTAAGCAGAACCGTAGAAATTAAATACTACGTAGAATTAAAATAGAATAAAAAGTATACCAAGTATTGGTTTTGGCACATCTTTATGTGAGAACAAAGAACATTGAAAATTGTGGTCTCTAAATAATGGATATGTCAAAATCATTTTCCTCCATGTGATGATTCTGATCACATGGTTCAACAACCACATGTAAATTTTAATATAGCTTATAAATACACGGATGGTTTTAAATTAGATATTAAATGTTATGTTAAGGATGTGACCTTGCATAAAAGACTAAAAGAGTGATTAAACTCAAAACTAATTAACACCAACTTGGTTTCAAAATAAAAAATAAAAAATAAAAAACTAAAACCAACCTAACACTTTTTTCAGTTTTTTGCCTTTATTTTCGTTATTAGAGTAAAAAAAAAATCTACTTAGTGCAATCAATCACACAATCGCAAAACACCTTGTAAAATGACGCGTATGTCACCTCTTATAAGCAGAGCGTTAATTTAATCAACTTTATTATTCATCTATCTATCAATCCATAAATCTAATTATAAACATGAATAGTATTGTTGATACAACTTTATTAATGTTACCCTAAAATAGCAGCAATTTTACCCCTACAAAGAATCCCAAAATCACACCTTGAAGATTCTTTTCTGGTATTATTATTCATCCACCCAGAAATAAACTGCAGTTTCACAATTAATCATCATTGGAGTATTATTTACATCTTTCCCCCACAAATTCAATTCGCAGATTAGGAGAGAGAAAATCACTGAGATTCCCAGAAAAATAAAGGTTCGTTACTTTCTTTCTTCGATCTCAATTTTTATTTTTAATTTGAATATTTCATCTTCTTCAATTTGTACTTTTATTTGTAGTAGTATTAATTACTTCAATCAATGCAATGTTGCGAATTCCCTTTATTTATTTCTTTGTGATTAGTACTTTTTTCATCATGATTGAATAATTTATGCATTGATTACAATACCCCAGATCTGATTATTATCCTGCTTTTCGTTTTATTGTGATATTATTATCGCTGATTTCTTGCAATTTTTGAGTCGCATTCTTGTTTTTATCTTCAATTTGAATATTATTTTTGTTGATTTGTGATAAATTCTTCGAATAGGAGAGTTATATGTTCATTGTTGAATTGTTTCAATTGATACTGAATTCATGTTTCCCCAAATTTTAAAAATTGATTGATAATTAGGGTTTCAGGGCATGAAATTTCCGATGGAATTGATGGTGTGTGAATTTATGAGAAAATTAGTTTGTTTGGGTACTTTAAGTTACTGCTTTATTCTGACAAATTATTGTTAGAAATCAGCATTCCTATTAAGAGTCAGTCAATCACATGGAAAAGTCAATAAATTTCATGTTGTAGTATGGATAGATTTAGAGGTTAGACAGTGTAATTGGAACTTTGGAGCTTGTTTCTAAAAATGGAGTCTTAAATGGTTGGGGAAGGGTAGACTATTGACTTTTTCGCCTGGTAGATATTAAAAATTCGTATTTTGTTGTGTCGAAAAGTAGCTGTGTTCCTTGCTGCAATAATCATCTTGTTCCATCAGTTAAGTTACAATAAAGCCCTATTTATCGATCAATCGTTGCATGATCTTGGACCATTGTCCATTGCTCCTCTTTTTTCCCAATAGAATGGTTTCTAAAGATTTTTATTGAGGAGTGAGATTAATGCCCCTGGACCATGCATAAACTTACAACAATGCCCTATTTAACGATCAATCGTTGCATGATCTTGGACCATTGCTCTTTTTCTTCCACAATAGAATGGTTGTTAAATATTTTATAGGGTAGCGAGGAGTGAGATTAATGGCCCTGGACCATGCATAGTTTCTACTATCAAGGGGCATTTAGGAGAGGTGATTGAACTAGGGCCAGTTTCCTGGAAACTAGATACGTACACCAGTTTAGCAACCTTCACTTCCTTTTAAAGCTGTGTGCTTAACTGCTTATGGCCGAATGGGTCAAAATTTTGATCTTCATGCATTGCTTTCTCTGTTGAAGATCTGTTTTTTTTTCTTACCAGCTTCGAAAACTGGAGTGCTCTTTCTACAGTCCTAATAGAGACCCCGGATATATATATTTGGTTACAATTATGAAATTTGTTTGTCACAGCTCATCTTAGTTTTTTTTTTTGCTGCTAATGATGACTTAATTGCTCTGCCAGTGACCAACTTTATTTGGATATTTTAAGCCTTTTGCATTGCTTGATATTTGGTATGATCATTAGCAACACAAAATATGCCAAAATTTTCATCCTTGCATTTCTGAGATAGTAGATTACTTGTTACCTGCTGTTCATACAGTTGTGAAATTCCAGAACTAGTTTGTTTAGCTGGCTTCTTGGGCTGGTACATTTGCCTAGCAGCAAGATGTTTATGCTGATATATATAATGTTCTTTTTCTGCAGGTTAATTACATTTTGGTTAGAGACTGAATATGAGTCTCGCCTGTCTAGTGTGCCACAGTGTAGAAAGCCCGTCACATTCATTCAGAAGTTACTCTGTGTCTAGTTCAGACAATGATGGAAGATGTTCGGCAATGGCTAACTGCTTGAGTCGGAAGCTTGCAATTCCTCCACCTAGAGGAAACCCAGTCACATCATCGTCTAAAGTGACTCCACAGCCAGATCTATCAAATCGGGGTGATATTTCAGGTCCTCCACGCCTAGTTAGAAGTCGTGCTGTCAGAAGGGACCAAGTCAGAAACTGGAATTTCGAGGTTATTGAGCTAGAGCAGTAGTTTAGCTAATATGACCAAGAGAATAGACTGCTTCTCTGGGTATTGTTTAGATATAGTTAGATTCCTCGGTCTTTCATCCTTCTTTCTCTCCCACTGTCAACATTATTTTCCCACTAGCTTCTTTATGTAATTGAATTTCGTTAGAGTAATGTCTTTTTCTTGTCAGGATGACTGAATTATGTCATTGTGTCCAATTTCATACATGAAAATCTTGTGCATATTAATAATAGTCAAGTATTCAGCTCCGTATTATGTTTAAACTGCAGTCACAAAGGTTCAAGATAATTACTACCTCCGTTACATATTATTTGCAACGATTTGACATAAAGTAGAGAGGGAAAATGTCTAATCGTTGCAAATAATATGTAACGGAGGTAGTATGTGCAATAATTTGTAAACAAAATGTATACAATAAGCTGCAATGTGTAAATGAACAATCACAAGTTTTATGGTGTTACATTCCATAATATTGATATCAATACTCTTTTCTGGTCAGTTTCTTCTCTAAAAGATATTACATTACTTCTTATTATCGTATCAATAAATATCAAACAAGCTATTAGTCAATTTCAAGTATATATGTATAATACGAAATGATCTCAAAGTCAATTGAAGTTGAGCAATAATATTAATCAAATATCCTTAGTTCCCCATGTAAAGAGGGTTAGACTTGCACAATTTATCCATACAGTATAATTTTAACAACCAATCCTTAGTTGGCGGCAAAAAAAAGAAAAAAAAAAAAGACAAAAAAAAGACAAAACACAACAACAACTAATCCTTAATCAATTACTCTGGAAGTAACAACATACAAAGAGAGCACAACGAATCAGATTTGGTGTTTGTATGTTACCCATTGCACTTCTTAGTAACACCATTATAGTTCAAATCATTATTAAGTCACCAAGATAAAATAAAACGTATGGAAATTTCTAAAAATCACGTCAATTGTTTGTTATTCAAATGTTAACAGCTAATAACGAGAGAGATTCAAGTATTCAACACCTCATTCCTCAACTTACATGGTTTTTTTTTTTTTTTGAAAAGTCCTTAACCTACATACTCCATATAAAGATGTCTAAAATTTTTATTTTGAATACAAGTATAATACACGAAATCAGAGCGATTTAGGAGGTGTCGGGAGCTGGTGTTGAATTTCAAGGAACACTACGGATTAATACCGGGATCATATAATATTGTGTGGACCCATATATGACCATTATCCAGCAACGTAAAGGCCCCGTGAGAGCTTATAGCAAATACAAGAGGCATGTACGAAAACGGATAAAATGACCATTTAAAGGCAAATTGGATGGTTCCACCCAACCAACTAAACTTTCGGAGGGTATTAGGGACTATGGTAAATATCTTGGCAATCTTTATTTTCCAGGCGAAAAAAGGTCGCCACCGGGCCCCAAAACCTCAAAATTTCCATAAAAAGCGTGGATTATAACCTTTAATTTTTTAATTTACCTTTTTTCGCCCGGAAATAAAATTGCCAAGATGTCTACCATGGTCCCTAATACCCTCCAAGAGTCCAATTGGGTCAGTGGAACCATCCAATATGCCCTTAAACGGTCATTTAAACCGTTCACAACTTAAAGTGATTTCGTAAATTCAAGCCTACCAGGACGTTTATGACAACATATAATGATCATATGTAGTTTCAAATGGAATTATATGACCCCGAGATGTATCCCTTAGGGTTTCAAGACTTTTCGCCACCGGGCCCCGAAACCTCAAAATTTCCAAAAAAATGTGGATTATATATAACCTTTAATTTTTTGACCCTCTTTCGCCCGTAACTAAAAATTGCCAAGATGTTTACCATGGTCCCAAATACCCTCCGGGAGTCCAATTGGGTCGGTGGAACCATCCAATATGCCCTTAAACGGTCATTTTACCCGTTCACAACTTGAAGTGATTTCGAAAACTCAAGCTACCACGGACATTTATGACAACATATAATGATTATATATGGTTTCAAACGACATTATATGACCCCGAGATGTATCCCTTAGGGTTTCAAAGCTTTTCGCCACCGTGCCCTGAAACCTCAAAATTTCTCAAAAAGCGTGGATTATAGTCTTCAATTTTGTAATTTTTTGACCTTTTTTCGCCCGTAAATAAAAATTGCCGAGATGTTAACCATTGTCCGTAATACCCTCCTAGAGTCCAATTGGGTCGGTGGAACCATCCTATATGCCCTTAAACGGTCATTTTACCCGTTCGCAACTTGCACCGATTTTGTAAACTCAAGCCTACCACGGACGTTTATGACAATATATAATGATCATATATGGTTTCAAATGGCATTATGTGACCCCATTATGTATCCTTTAGGGTCTCAAGGCTTTTCTCCACAAGCCCCTAAACCTCAAAATTTCCTTAAAAAAGCATGGATTATAGCCTTCAATTTTGTAATTTTTTTGACCTTTTTTCGCCCGTTAGTAAACGTTACCAAGATGTTTACCATGGTCCCTATTAGCCTCTAGGATTCCAATTGGGTCGGTGGAACCATACAATATGTCCTTAAACGGTCATTTTACCCATTCACAACTTGTACTGATTTCGTAAACTTAAGCCTACCACGGACGTTTATGACAAAATATGATGATCATATATGGTTTCAAACCACATTATATGGCCCCGAGATGTACCCTTAGGGGTCTCAAAGCTTTTCTCCACCGGGCCCCCGAAACCTCAAAAATTCATCAAAACGGGTGGATTATAGCCTTCAATTTTGTAATTTTTTAACCTTTTTTCGCCCGGAAATAAAAATTGCCAAGATGTTTAGCATGGTCCCAAATATCCTCCGGGAGTCGGTGGAACCATCCAAGATGTTTAGCATGGCTCTTAAACGGTCATTTTACCCGTTCACAACTTGAAGTGATTTCGTAAACTCAAGTCTACCACGGACGTTTATGACAACATATATTGATCATATATGATTTCAAACGGCATTATATGACACCTAGATATATCTCCTAGGGTCTCAACACTTTTTGCCACCGGGCACGGAAACCTCAAAATTTCCTCAAAAAGTGTGGATTATAGGTAGAATCCAACATCGGTTCTTCTTCAAAAAAAAAAAAAAAAAAAAAATCCAACATCGATTGTAGAAAATGAATAAAGGAAAACAAGCCCATGCATTCATTAATAGGAACCCAAAAATTAAAGCTAGTACATTCTAAATAAATCTTGTAAAATCATCCTTCATCATCAAGCCTAAAGTTTCTGAACTTACAAATTTTCACACTCACTCGACTTAGCAAAGAATAATACTCTGTACTTCTATAGCAGAAACCCAGAATCCATGGCTACTTGATCATTCAAACAGTGCTACACAAAAATGGCGTTGAAGAACAACACTCCATTATCATCTTTCCCATGTTCAATTCCTTCTCTTCTCCTCTCTTTCTCTCTCCTTTGTACCCTTTTTTTCATCTTCTTCAATCGACCCACTTCCATTTCCAATGACCCCACTTCGATCTCTCAATTTTCCCAGAAAAATTCCATCAAAGTTTTCGTTTTTAACCTACCCAGATCCCTAAATTATGGACTATTGGAGAAATACTGGGCTTTACCCCCTGATTCTCGGATTCCCAGTGACCCGGATCACGAACCCGGCCCGAATCGGAAACCCGGAAACCTCGAGTACCCAGAAAATCCATTGATTAAACAGTATAGTGCTGAGTATTGGTTATTGGGTGATCTTATGACACCTCAGAATTTGCGAAGTGGGTCTTTTGCAAATAGGGTTTTTGATGCGAAAGAGGCGGATGTGATTTTTGTGCCATTTTTTGCAACTTTGAGTGCTGAAATTCAGCTCAGTTTGGATAGAAGTGTTTTCAGGAAGAAATCTGGGAATGAAGATTATCAGAGGCAAAGAGAAGTTCTGAATCTTGTTAAAAATTCTGAGGCTTGGAAATTATCTGGTGGCCGTGATCATGTTTTTGTTTTGACAGGTATAATTTTTTATACTCTTGTTAATTAAATGTAATTAGCTTTCTGAATTTGTGAAAATTGCATGATTTTGTTAAGATTGTATGGCATTGGTTGCAACTGAAAACTTGATTTTTTTACCACATTGATATGATTCAATATAATGTAGAAATATTAGAACCAATGATGTTACATGTTTTAAGCGTCTATGGAGTTATAATTAAGTGTCTGTAATGTGCATCTCGTTCCGGAGGTGTAATTATGCACTATCTGTTATAAGAGAGATGATATGTGTTGTAGATGTTGTTGGATGGTAGTTGTATCTTGTATCAACTGGACTCAAAGAGTGTGTTGTGTATATTCATTATAGCAGTCCTAGGCGAGCCGTACCGTTCGTATAGCTATGAGATTTGGTACTCTATAAATGACTGTAAGTCATTGCCCTGAGCTGTAGGGTGTGAATATAGTTGTTGCCTTGTTGGTTTAGAGTAAAATTTCAGTGTCCAAAAACAGACTGGGTTTTTACCTGAAACATTTCACCCTTCATGAAGGTTTCACATAGCCGTCAAGAAACCATGGTCTTTGGCTTAGCAGCTTAGCTATTTGATCTGTGTAGTCCTTCTACTGCCCAAAGGTAGCTAAAAAGTGGTACTCAAATTAAATTTTCACAAATATAAAGTATTATAGAAGGGAAAGCTATAATGAGGTTACATGCTGACTGCTGAGTACTGCCGGGTTGAGGGTTTGACTGGCCTTTTGTCTGAGCTGCTCACTTATAATTTGGAGAAGTGGTGGTTTCCTAATTGTTAGCGTAAGCAAAAGCTGTATGGTCTTACTTACCAAAGTACCTTCATTTGGACAAAAAGACATCCTTTTTTATTCCATGACCCTGCAACATTCAGTCCCTGGTTCTACAAACTTGGCTCTTTCATTCTGGAAAGAAGGGAATTCTATGTGTCAGATTTTTTTCTTTTTGGGTTGAGTTTTTGATTGTGCAAATATGCAAATATTTCTATTGCTAGATATTACCTTTCAAAACTATATGGTATTTATTTCATTGTGTTTCTTGGCCAAAGAGGCTCTCTAAATTAGATAATTTAAAAAAAAAAAAAAAAAAAAAAAAAAAAACATCCAGGAACTTATTGGAAAAATTGTATGCTCTCCATTGAGAAATAGTTATTATTGTTCGGTATAGGCATTATTTGATGTAAAAATCTCAATAAGAACAACATGATTGAAGTGTGGAGGACTGGGGAACACAGTTATGTTTATAAGTAATCGTGGCTGAAAATCACATTTCTATATTTTGTGGTAATAGTGAGCTATGAGAGAGATTCAAGTCAAGATTAGATATTTAGTAATGTCCAAATAGCCAATGTTAGATCTCAAATGAGTGAAATGACTGTGTTGTGTATCACTTACATTTGGTGCCACAAAGGATTATGGTCGTCTGTTTGAGGTTAATTAGACTAGTGGACACTTCCATGTGAACTTTTCTCGAAGTTTTCATTGTTTACATGAAGCAATTATTCTTTTTGGTAGCTAATGTTGGGCTTAGTGTAATTAGTGTCATGCTAGCCAATTAGGTTTTTGCTGGTGTTTTCCTTGGGAAGGAATAGTTTCGAGGCCCATCAAGATATTCTGGTGATCTGGTCTAATGGCACCTAGGATACAAGGGTTTATTATCCCACCTTGTTCATTTCTTGACCCTTGCTTAGATTATCAATTTTCATCAAGTGTTTACTACACTTTACTGTGCTCTCAAACTCTCACTAGCTATGAGGGTCATTTCTTTCTAGAAATGTTCTGTCTTTGGGAAGATCATGCAGCCTGCAGGCATGACTTAGCCAGCACAATAAGTCCTTTCAGGTCTCTTCTACATTGTAAGTATCTGCAATGTCCACCTTGGATTGTTATTTGAACTTGATTTAATTCCCTCTAATTTTCCTTGAAATAATTTGCCAGTCTTATGTATAAGCTTATTATGTGTGATACATCTATTTGCCTGAGAAGTACCGGATTTGATGTAGTTCATTGCTGTTATTATTGGCATAGCCCTTAATATGCCTTCAGCATGGCTCTTTGAGTCTTTGTTGCAAAAATAATTTGGAAGTCGGGTGGATTTTTCTATTCTCTCTCTTTTTAGATCTTCCCTTAGTACTTTAAAATAATTTTTCATGCATGATTTGTGGTTTTGTACTTGGGTTCATAATGGTCAATTGCTCAGTCCTATTTTTGTTCCTGATAGCCAATTATGATCTTTTTTACATTGTTACTGTATAAAAACAATAGCATAGAAGTAGTGCTGTACTGCTGTGTGCTTTAGCAGCTTATGGTTTAGTGTCTGGATTCTCAGGTTGTTTTAAACCTTGAAGCATTATTTGGCAGACCCTGTTGCAATGTGGCATGTTAGAGATGAGATTGCCCCAGCCATACTTCTTGTTGTAGACTTTGGTGGGTGGTATAGACTTGATGGAAAGTCATCCGGTGGCAACTCAACGGAAAGGATTCAACATACACAAGTTTCCTTGCTGAAGGATGTGATTGTTCCATACACCCATCTGCTCCCTGTATTGCGCTTATCAGAAGACCAACCACGGCATACCCTTCTTTACTTTAAAGGAGCAAAACATAGGCACAGGGTCAGTATTATATTCATTGTTTATTAATTATTTATTTATTGGATCTATTTTTTGTTCCGTTGTGTCAACATGATGTGGTTGGAATATTTTTTCAAATGCCCAAAATATCTCATCAGGTTTTATACTTATTGGGGGGAAAGGCATTAAGGACATAATCATTGGGTATTGAGATCTTTGACAATTTGCAGACTATCCACCATTTTTCTCAAAAATTGAAATATTTTCCCATTCAGAAGACTTAGAAAATGTTTCTCCTTAATGTCCTGTAATTTTGCTTTCAAATGACAACATAGAGGAAGATATGTTCCACCCAACCAAATGCCAATAATCATTAGAGAACATTCTCTGACCTGAAGCAAAATCTTGTATGCAGGGAGGTGTAGTTCGAGAGAGATTATGGGACTTGCTAGTAAATGAACCTGGGGTAGTTATGGAGGAAGGTTTCCCCAATGCCACTGGTAAAGAGCAATCGATTAAAGGGATGAGAACCTCCGAGTTTTGTTTACATCCTGCTGGAGATACACCAACATCATGCCGCCTTTTTGACGCCATTCAAAGTTTATGTATTCCTGTCATAGTCAGTGACAGAATTGAATTGCCATTTGAAGGGATGATTGATTATTCAGAATTTTCAGTTTTTGTGTCTGTAAATGATGCACTGCAATCAAAATGGCTTGTATCTCATCTTCAAAGCATTTCTAAAAAGCAAAGAGAAAAATTTCGCAGAAACATGGCTCTAGTTCAGCCAATGTTCGTGTATGATAATGGCCATCCTGGCGGTATTGGTCCAATTTTACCAAATGGTGCAGTAAATCAAATTTGGAAAAAGGTTTACCAAAAGGTGCCAATGGTAAAGGAAGCTATAGTTCGAGATAGAAGAAAATCACCTGGTGTTTCAATTCCACTTCGCTGCCAATGTATCTGATGTTATATGTAAACCCTTTTGTGGCTTTATCTTAAATTCCCTCATACATATTGTTTTGACTAATGTAATGAGAATTGTTTGATGTCAATTGCAATCAAAGGAATTTCTCCCAAATCCTGTTTTTCCTAAGTCTTCTAATGTTATGAAGAACTGTTACTACATTTGGTACACTTATTATTGACATGTAAAAAATGCATTGATTTTCAAACAATTAATGATGCGCGAATGGTGTAGTAAGCTGATTTTTTCATCTCAAGATTGCAAATACAGGGGATGTTTCTGTAGCAGAAAGGGGTGGCAGATACCCCTTCTTTTACTAGGAAACAAAACAAATAGAACACTTACTACAAATCCAACGACCAAAGGAACAGTGTTGGTCACTTTTCTTGGAATTGCAGGGTAATAACATTGCTGAACATCATTGTGTAGCGCAGCAAAAGTCAAAAATGCAATAACCGACAGCAGTGTATGGAAGAGATCTGACCATCTCAGCTTGTAATCAGATGGAACGAGGGGTTTCTTCCGGCCTCCGTTGAAGGTCCATATTCCTCTGATGGTTGCTACACCATAATATAGCCTCCCATTTGCAGCTCTGAAGCTATCAGTTATGGAGAAGAAGATGCAGGACACAGAACTAAGTGCCCAGAAACTGCCCATGAGCCATCTGTCTAGAGTACTGCACTTGCCGTCATTTGTCAGGAGGGGAGTGAAGATAGTGTAAGCTAAAATCGTAATACTGGGCAGAAGAACATTGAGCCGAGCAGTGCCGCTAAGGATGGCATTGAGAATATACATGCAATGCCGTTCATCTATGCCATCATCCAAGTAATTAGAATTATCAGATTCATCAGCTGCAAGTAGAGCAGCATTGATTGATTCATCCATTTTTGTGGGGATGGAACGGTAGTTTTTTTGTATGTATTGCAGAGGCATAAGTCATCCATTTAAAGACTTCGAGTTTTTTTTTTGTTTGAGCATTCTTTGCTTTCTGCTCAATCCAGATATAGCAAGAATCTCATTGTCTTAGAAATAAATTATACCTTTCCCTTATTTACAGAATAGGCAAGAACCTTTTTGGTCGCACAATAGGCAAGAACCTTTTCAGATTTTGATGGAATACATAAGCTTAATCCACCTACTCTACCTTGAGTTCAGAAAAAACGTCTGAAAAGCTAGAATCAAAGAATATATTCACAGAAACATCTGAAAACCTGCACACAGTTGGCTTAATTTTAACGTATAACGAAGATATAGACCATAAAATAGTTATTGAGGAAAGAGGAATTTCATTATGCAAAGCATAAGGTACCAATGTAAAAAGCCCTCGTAACAATTAGGAAGAACTTCATATTTGTGGATAAAATAAGCATATTCAAGAAGCAGCATACAAACAATTATCTTCTTGAATCAGAGGATCGGGATACCAATGTTCAACATTCAACTGTTCACAGAAACAAAAATAGTATAAAAATGGTTTCAGTATAGTAGGTTTCAGCTTCAGCATTATCAAAGCTCCAAATATATGCTTTGTCGTCATTACCGCACAGAATTTACAAAATTTTCATACGTATATAGCTCAACCTGCACACAGTTGGCCTAATTCTAACATAACATATACCCAGTTATCTGCTAAATAATCGCAGTATAACCGGTTGTTATGTGCAGCAGCAGTAACACTCTATGTACAGTACCAATTTTTACTGTAAAAAATAAAGGGAAAAGAAAATTAAGTTGCAAATGAGTAAAGAATGTTGAGCTAATCTTGGGCTGGAAGACTATCTTTGCTCCTCCTTGCGCTTCTCTTGCGTTGGAACACCATTTAGCTCCTCCTTCTGCTTCTCTGACTTTGTAACAGATATATCATGAACTTTGACGCCACAAAGTTTGCAAGGATTGGAAGATCTGTTAGAACACCAATGATCTGGGACAGTCAGGAAGTGAGTGTCCATGAACTTCCTAAACCTTTTCTTATATTCTTGCGGTGAGATAATGGTTGGTGAGGAATTCTTGGGAACAACAAGAGATGACTTCACCCATGTTTCAAATTGCTTATCCCAAGTGTATTGTCTTAGATAATCTATGATCCCACATATCAGCTCTCGGTGTTGCCTATCAACCCCCACCAGTAAAGAATAATCCATGACTCCTATATTCTGCCACAAAAGTAATAAGAAAGAATGATCAGAAACAAAAGGTATACCATTAGGCCCTACCCATCTAATCCCAAACTCTCACCAATGAAAAATAGCTTTAATTGAAAAAAGAAAAAAAGAAAACAAATATAAAAAAATAATAACGCTCTGTAGAACCAGCATAAATCATTTTAAATTTTCATTTCAATTTAGTTCAAAATCAGGTTAAGAGAGCAGAGTCTAGGTAACTTGATATAAAAGGATAAAAAAGAAAAAAAGAAAAGAAAAAAAATGGTAGATTTCATTGATTCTATCCCGCATTCATGGGGTGAGGTTAGAGGGTACAATCAGAATAAGATACTATCATCAGAACTTACTTTGAGAAATGTTGTATCATTCCAGACAGCTCGTTGTAGAAGTCTCTTAGCTTTCTGGCCAACATATAAAGGTGATGAATTCATGTCATTCACAAAATTCTGGTCCAATAGAACATCTCCTGCACCATCAGCAGTTGTGGTGAAACGAGCATGCAATGCACCCTTTAAATCGTACTGACGAGTAATGTTCCTGCCAAAAGAAAGATTTTCCTGAACCATGAGATCATGTTTTGTCTCTTTGCCGCTCTTTGGATTTCTAATAGTGACCTGCAAACATGGAAGCAAAGATTAAAAAATGTCCATGCATAAGGCAAATATAGATATAAAAAGTGAAAGCAAGGATGAAACCATGCAGAAACATATTCGTAAGAACCTGATAAATTCCCAGAATTTTCGCAAGGCAAGTCTGATTCCCAGAGTAAACAGATTCCTTCATGTGCTTAAAATACTCATTGGCAAACTTCATGAACGACTCAAATTCAGTCTTCTTAATTTCCTTGACAATAAGCCTCTCGTCAAGTGTTTTGGCAAAGACGGACTTGCTCTTCCCACCTTTGGCATCCCAAATCTTACAGCGACTAAGGGAAGCAATATAATCAAGTTCTGATGGGCAGCATCGATCCCGAAGATCGCGAAATTCAGTGGGATGTATAATAACTACCGAATATTTTCCCTTCATAGGATACTTTTCAATACCTAGAGTAACTTCGTTGTACACTCGCCCATAAGAAACAAGAGAATCCACTCGATTCAAGCTGTCAATGCTGGATAGATGAGATTCTGTGAAAGTCATACTTGATGAAGAATGAATAAAATCTGGATCATGAAAGCTGCTCAAAGGCCAAGGCTCAGATGTAGCACGTTTAAGAGAAGTAAATTCATCTCTAATTGATGCTGGAGGGGCGGAAATTTCCATTAAGGCCAATGCACAAGCGACGGAGCTTGAGATTTCACCATCAAAATCCGATACAATGAAGTCACCATCTCTGAGAGGCATGTGAATCCTGGTACCCTCATCAATAATTACTTGAGATACCGTAGGCAAGAAGTCAGGAGAGTGTAGCAGTTCAAATTTTGGCAAGTGACCGAATTTAGACGGGCGGCCTTCCAGAAGATCCTCCATGCATTCATCTCGAGTTTGTTTAAATGGATTCCACCATGGGGAGTCTAACTTCAGCTGAGAAGTTATTTTTTCAGATACCTCTCCATCAGCAGAGCAACTACTATCTTCCTTATCCGCATCAATGGATATGCTTCTATCTTCCGACAGATGGCTAGACAGTGAAACACTGTCCTGTTGAGTATGCTCATCAGAATGAAGATGGGAAGGAAGACTTGTGGTCCCATTAGACTCTTGAGACAATGATATACTAGAGAGTAAATCGCCTGAGGGTGGCATTTTAGTATTCTCCTCGACAATGGGCAAGCTTATCAAGTCTTGCTCTCCATGGTCTTCAAGGATTCCGCCCTTTAGAAATTCCTTATCTGAATGATTTTCTGTTTCTGCAACCATCTCAATTTGGACCTCTACATCACTATTCTCAGAAGTTCTGTCATCACCATGTGCAATAGCTTCATTCTCAATCTTTAAATCGGAATGGCCATCTTCAGTTCTCTGCACTCCAATTTTTTCAGCACCTCCAATGTTTGACCCAGTTTGTCTTTCCACCACCTCAGTAGCAGTTTCCACTGTCCCGTCACTATGCTCTTTTTCAGAATCCACAAGTGCTTGCAAATCATCATCAGCAATCTTTAGTAACATTTCACCCTCTGTTCCAGATCTGTGCTTTTCCAACAGCATTTGCTTTTGTGCTGTTTCTGCAGCTGCCTTAGACCCTTCAGTTACTTCTCCAAGGAAGCCATCCTCCTTCAAACTCAGTTGCCTCTTGCCAGTAACAGTAGACTGGGGAAAGTCACGGGAAGAAGAAAGTAGTGACTGCAATCGCCGGTCCCAAATACATGCTTCAAGCATAATTTCCCATCGAAGTCGGTTCATGCTCAGAAGTTTATGGACAGAGTCATGTGAATCTTCATTCTTATTTTTAAAGTTCTCCTGTTTTTTCACAATAATACAACCATAATAATAAGCTAACCATTTTAGTTTGGGTCTTTGATATGCAGTGATGCACTACATCCAAGTCCCTTGACATGAGCGAGTGCATAATTACTTTGGTATTCATTTAAGTTAATTTTGAGACAGTAGATCAAGGCTAACACTGACTGGGATAACAGAATAGAAAAAAGCAGATGAAATAATGATGAAGAAGAAGAAGAATGATTCCCAATATCCACTCAAGCAATGAGCACAGATCAAGAACTCAGGATACATGAAAGATCACATGCATGAAAAAGAAAACTTACTTCAAATTCAGATTTTTCCAACTTCAACATGTCTACAATGTCAGTAAACCCTTTTGAATATCCATTAATAACCAGATTCCAGCCAGAAAAGCGAGATTCAATTTTTTTCAAGTATTTTTCAAGTTCATTAAAAAGTAATAACCCTGAAGTGTAGACCTGCAAGGAATAGAGGGAAGGATACTAATTAAATCATACAGAAGAAACAATTTGGCACCTTTCTTTCATACAGAATCTTAAAAAATAAAGGACATACCGTCCCTATATCGGATCGGAGCCAATCTCTGTCAATTGAACTATTGAACTCCAACTTGTGGGCTGGCACGGAAACGGAATATATTGCAGCAAGAGAGTACTGAAACATAGCAACCATAGAACCCAGACTGCAAGTTGTGTAATAAATCAGAAGGTCATACAGAACAGTGAATGATCGTATTTACAGTCGAAACAGAAACAATGACATTTTATTATACTTTTTGAACTAAGTTACAAGCCAGATAATTACATTTCCAACCATTAGAAAGAGCTTTTCTAAGAGTTCAGGGTTGAAAAAGTGTTTCCTTCATGCGAACAGTAAACTAATTAAAACAAGGATAAAGTGCATCACCGGCTCACCGCCATTAGAAAGAGTTCTGAGTTCTGAGTTCTGAGTTGAAATAGGATTTTGTTTCTAAAATGTAATTAAAAGGGCTCTATCTTAGTAGCTAATACGCTAAAACTAAACAAGAGTGTGCAATAGGGAAAATAAGTAAGCAAAAATGAAGCATATTGGACAGAATTTATACCCAAAAAAGTAGAGGAAGTCCTTTTGAAAGGAATGCCCGCAACTAGCAAGCCTATTAAATGAAGAATGACTTGAAAAGCTGAGCTCCAAAAATTTGCCAAATGACAAGCAACGTGCAGCATCAGAGATCAATACTCTTTTGGTTGCCTTCTCTTTATCAGGTTCACATTTACTACAACGACTCCACATCCAAAGTTTCCCTTCGGGTTGTCTAGGCAAATGCTTATCACCAAGTTGTTTGACTCGTATAGTGAGCTGCTTGCTGTGATGAGCATAATAGTAGTAATGAGCTTCAGGACCTTGACTGCATGTCTCACAATTAAGACCCTACACATCCAATAGATTCAGTAAGGCTCGCATTCAAAATATATAAATACACATTCAAATACAACACACCCAACTTTATGGAAATAAACGGATTTAGAATCAGACTACACTGCATCAGTGAAACATATCACCAGTAATTTAGAATTTTACGCAATTCTCTCATTAATTCACTATGAAATCACACGAGCCATTCACATATCACTCTGTTAAAACTAGTACAGAAGGATTTACTTATAGTTCTATAGATCACCCAATCAAAGTATCAAACATTTAGAAACCAACCACAAAAATCTGAGCAACCACAGGTTTAAGAAAAAACAAAGCTGCACATTCAACAAAGGATAGTTACTAAAACAGTCCAGCAGAATGGATATAACCTGATTGAAAAGATTATCCCGTAAGAACTTCCCAAGGGGAACATCAAAATTCCTGTAAAATTTGATTTGAGAAAAATGGCTTTGCTCGCAAATAGTCCCTTTTATAGCATTTCGTCTAGACATCAAAACCAAGATACTCTCAGAATCCAAAACACTGCTGATTTCATCCTTTGCAGTAATGCTCTCTTCACCATCATCTACAGGTCCCTTTGCTTCACCCTCAGCCATAGAGGAAGTGGACACTGGTTGGGAATCATTATAAATGGAATTGTCTTCTTTGTCCATGTTGTTTGCCTCTATGTCAGCTTGCTCGGCAGGATCTTCAGTGGGTGACACAGAAATTGAGACTGCAGGTTGAGCTTCAAGTTCCCTCCCATTCAAGTCCATGTAAGTAGACATGTGTTCATAAGTAGCCGGGGAGACAGTTGAAAGTATCTCTGGTGCATTTGAGAATGATATTGATGCAACAGAGAGTTTGGGAGAAGCAATCTCAGCATCTTTGGCAGTGAACTCCTTGACGTGAAAAGACTCTCCCTCTTGAAGCTCATTGGAAGCCAGAATATCATGGGTAGGGGGGTCTCGCTCATAAGAAGATGCCTGATCATCACCAATGGAGATGGGGACTTGTACTCCATCTGCCGGAGAATCACCTAGATTAGGCTTCTCACTAGGCGGAATACTGGACTTTTCAGAGACAACAGAAGTGGACTGTTCATTGGTTGATGAGATATCAGCAGCTTTTCCAGAGGCAATGGTGGAGAACATAGATTTCTGATCCAAAAGAAAGGAGGTTTCCAGGAGGAAATGATAAGCCATTACAACAGCACACTGTACAACACACTTGATCTTCTTCAACTCCTCAGCATGAGAACCCTTTAGCAGAATCTGTGCCATTAAAATTCAAGTCATTTATTTATTATTCTAAACAATAGTCATATCAACCCTCAACAGTATTCATCCTGCTCCCATTGAAAGCATCAGTACTTTATTTGAAGATAGTCCTAATGGATAAGCTCTCTACGACACCAGAATAATTAGGAAAACTAGACACTACATAAAGAATGGCACTGCATAATCAGGCCCCTTCAATCCAACCATGGTATTAAATTCTTAATTTTGGTGCTTAAAGTTATAAAATCAATGCAATAACGTTTTCATTGCTTGACAAGAAAATGCAAATTATGCATTGTGTAACTAAATCTCCAGATATTAAATAAGAGCACGACCCACAAACAGTCACTGCATACCATTTCCTCATTTCTATAGCATAATCTGCATTAGCTTTCCACATAAAAAAAAAATAGAAGAAACTGATCCAGCATAAGAAAGCAAACCTAGTAGGACTGAGGATACCACTTGCAAATTGCAACAATACTAATCAAATAAAAGTGACACAAGCTATAAAAAATAAGGTGGGATAAACCTCAACTGAAGATATTACAGGATGCAAAGCCTAGATGGTTTGGCTGCATCAAAATTAGGTGGGCTTCCAGACAGCTATAATGTTTAGAAAGAACATACCATGGCATTGCAAATAAAAAAAGGTAGAACAAACAAACAGGAAGTAGGTGAGCAAGCAAATATTTATCAACCAAAAGTTCACCATGTACAAGATCTTAACAGAGATTTATGTTGCAAAAACCAAATTGAAGGCCCTGTATTTATCATACATGACAACATCATCTTCAGCCCAAGGGCCCCAAGTTACTTTTCATAAAATTTCTCTATTGAGAAAAATTGACGTCATAACGTGATAAGCAAGAGCATGATATAACTTTTAAATTATCATAAAATTTGGGGATAGAATTTAACTAGATATAATTTCTATAGAAAATTGTGGTAAGAGAAAATGCAAGTAATGCTCATTTTTCATTACCAAAAAGTTTGTGAGGTCTAACTACTAGTTCAAATCTTATAAAAAGATATAATTACCAGAGTTTGTTATCTTTCACTATTTATTTCAATGTTCACGTGTTCGATAGCTGGTAGCGACAACATTTACTTTTTTAATCAAGGGTTGGCGTGGTAATGAAGCCTTTAGATGAGGAGTGTGCCACGTGGGATAGCTTTCTTAACAATGCGTTTTAATGTATTAGCATAGAAGTATAGATTGAGTAAAAGGAAGTCACAAGCCATTGTCCATGGTAATTAAACACCATCCTAAATCATTTATTTTTCTTAATAATATCCATCCCCACTCAATAACTTACTCTACAAGTGGAATTAGATGGTAATGGCAACTGCGAAGAAAATGAGATATCTGGGACAGACAAGCATTACCATGGGCATGTAATTACACCATTAATCCATTACCATCAATCCATCAATAGCATCTATCCAAAATGTTGTGAGTGTCTAAAATGTGCCTTCAAAACTAGGTGCAACATTTAATTTTTTTGTAATTTACTTTATTTCAAATGATTTCTGCCTATATTTCAGTGCAGTTAGGAACAATTTAATTGTTTATCTTGTATGTTAAAATTTCTATTTACTTTTAAGCCTTTCTATTCATTATCCTATCTCAAAGCAGTATTGTTTGAGGGTCTCTCATCATCAGCCTTTATCCTTGTCTCAAGTAACTATGCATATGTCAACATCTAGACCTTTCTCATCATCCACATTTACCACGGGACCCTGTACAAAGGGGCAAATCTAGACCTTTATTTGGTAGAAAATAAAAATAAAAATAAATTATAAAAAAATAAATCTCCAGTAGCTCCTAAATGAGCAGTTTATCCTGTGACCTAGAAGATTATACACCTACTCGTGTATTTCAGTAGGCCAAGCTAAGGAGTTCACTCATTCCCCTGTTTTAGTAATTTGCATAGGCAGTGAAAAGACTTCTACAAATAACTTTACAAGAGCAGATATTAAAATTGGACTTACTGTGCAACCAAGACGTGTTGGACTTCCCACCACAAACATCAAAGTCTTAGACGGATTTTTTACACCTTCAGCAACAATAGTATGCTCCTCCACAAATTTCTCAAAATAAAGTTCAGTGCAATGTTTTAGCTCCTGATTAAATGATGAATCACAGGATAAGATGGGTGAATTAATACAACGAGCAATCCTTTCCAAGCGATCAAGCTTCATATCAAGGACCAGGGTGACTCCCATTTGAAGGATCTTCTCCATGACAGCACGAGAAGCAGATTTCTCCACCAAAATAACATTTGGTTGACATGCTTGCAAATTCTGCATAAGTTCACCCCAGTTGACTTCATCCTATCAAAGGAACTTACTCCAATCAGAACAAGCAGCAAATTTTTAATGAAAATGACAAGAAAGAAATTTAGTCTCTCAATCAACAATTTACCTCAGACATCATTGAGCTAAATGATGACAGCCCAGATGAAACAGATGATGGACCCAGCATTCCTTGTATTAGTAACAATCTAGGATTTGTGTACTTGGTAATCATGTGTTTGTGAGCAGCATGCTTCTTAAAAACCAAGCCTTTAATTAATTGACTGCAAAACATATGTACACATAAATTTTCATTAAGACAGAAGCAAAAAACTTCATTACAAAACTAATACCTAGCTAAAATCTCAGTACACTGATGGATTTCTTAAATCACAGAAAAATTTACTAAGAAAAACTATGAAGTATGTTGGAAATAAAACTTGCTGTCATCTAGAGACTTCTTAAACATTAAAGAAACCACCCAATTAAGTAAATCTGCTTGTGAGAAATGGAAATCAGTGAAGAAAACATAGTTTACTAGTGTCAGCAATCTAAGATCTCCTGAAACCACAAAATTCCTCGTCAACTGATTAACTGATGCAAAAGGTGCATATAGAAAGCTCAATATAAACCAGAAAAAAAAAAAAAAAAAAAAAAAAAAAAGGAGACCTTTCTTTTGGAGATCCAGCAGCAACACATTTGATCTTCACATATCCAAATGGATCCATAGCTTTACCCTCAGTTACACCAGGCTCCACAAATTTAGCAGCTTGCCATGCCAAATCTGTAACAATATCCACCCAGTTTTCATCCTTGTCATCACAGATTTCTACACCAAGTTTACTAAGTAGCTGGCTCACCAAGTCCT
Source organism: Chenopodium album (assembly GCF_948465745.1). Classification (NCBI taxonomy): domain Eukaryota; kingdom Viridiplantae; phylum Streptophyta; class Magnoliopsida; order Caryophyllales; family Amaranthaceae; genus Chenopodium; species Chenopodium album. The sequence goes on from NC_137858.1 coordinate 5,022,450, forward strand.
TGAACTTCTCATTCTTTACATTTTCCCTGGCCAACTCAATCTCCTTCAATCTGGGATTTCCCCACTCTGAGCTATCGGCATTAGCATTCTCTTCAACATCAAAACCCACGCTATTTGCAATGTCATCATTTGCGTTCTCAGCTTCTGGTGGATCCCAAATCTCATCTCGTTCATAAAAGCTAGGAGCTGCTTCATCAAAAGACTCATCACTGCTTGTACCACCTTCACTATTTGTAATGTGACTGTCCAAGATTTCAAGCATCAAACCATTTTTTTCCTCCTCGTGATTTTCCTTAACATCATGTAACCGCTCAGGAGCTTGATACAACCTGTATCTGGGATCCTCAAAACCACTCTCAGATCCATGGCCATCTTCTCTAGTATGTCTAGCAAAATTAAATAAGAAACAAGAAGTCATGCATCTAGCATACAGAAACTTAGGAAAAGTGTAAACCCTATGTAGAATATCATTGTCATCTGTAATCTAGAACAAACAATATTATCATAGTTACATTCACAGTCCAGGAAATACAAAGTTACAGACATACCCATCACTATATGGGTTGACATCCACAGAGTACTCACCTGAAATTCAAAAGGCAGCCATGAGATCATACAAAATCATACCAAACTCATCATTGAAATGCACAAGTACAGCATCTTACTACTATTTGAAGCTAAACTTTCAGAGCTCGCCAGTGATTTAGGTGGACCGAATAAGGGCGCTTCAAGAGTACTTGAAGCATCCTTCTGTACAATTCCGTGTTCAGGATTAACAGCATGTGATATAGAGGAAACTACTTGCTCTTCCCCGGTAAGACCCGACAATTCTTGATTATCATTTGGTTCCATTTGTTCATTTGACTCGGAACTAAACTGACACATCTACAACATTTAGTCCAAGTCAAGAAACTCGTCTGCTGCCAAACTAGATGAACACAAGACATTCATTCAGTTGACTACATCATCCAAAAAAAACTTATAATGTAATATGCACAAACATCAACAGATTCCAATCTCAAATACCAAAATTCAGTCCATTTGTTGGTAGTTTAACAGTTCTTTTTCATCATCCCCCTTCTCAAGCATCAGATCAAAATTCGCCGAAAGTCAACGATTAAGACTAATACAATCAATTAACTCATGAAACTACCCATATTGATCAATATAAACTGCATAATCAATCAAAAGAAACCCAGAATTGATCAAAATACACCCATATAATAACCGAAAAATCAGTCAAAATATACCCACCAAATATACACCCAAAAATCAAATTAGATGCAACCATTTCAATTTTCACAACACCCCCACAAATCAAACTACTGAAATTTCAAGATTCAAGTATCAATTACTCCGTATACTCACAATTCAAATACACCCATAATTCAAATACTCCGTATATTCACAATTGACAATTCCACAAGCTACTCTAAACAAGATTTCAACTATGATTATAGTTTGAAGAAAAAATAAAAAAGATTGATCACCAGAATTTAAGTTCGAGAGGATTCATTTACACGCCATTAATGAAATCACGCAAAGTAAATGAAAAGCAAAAAAAAAAAAAAAAGACAAACATACTAGCAATTCACAGAAACCAATGAAATTGATACTATAAAAAATTGAGTTGAATGATAATTGAAGCAACTGACCTTACAAGTAACCAAATTAATGCAAAGTTAAGCAAATTTCACTGGAAATTGAAGTCGTAAAACAGTCAACAGAGTTCAAATCAATAAATTCTGATTGTGCCCCAGAAAAATTCTCAAGGAATTATTGAGAATCAGAAGCAAATAACCCGTGAAGAAACGCAAGGACTTCTTCAGGAGGAGAGAGAAAAAGTGTAAGAGAGAGAAAGAAGGAGGAGAGAGAAAGTGAGAGGAAATGTTGAAGAGGAAGAAGAATAGAAACGAGGAGAAGAAAGAAAGTGTCAATATAAAGGTGGGTCCACACTCTTCTCCGTCACTACAACTACATTTTAATACGAGTCGTATAATGTATTAATGTTGGTCGCATTTTAATTTATTACGGAGTATTAAATTAAATTACATAAATCAAATATTCCACCGCTAATCATATTAAAATAAATTAATTATAATAATAATGATGATGAAAATGTCCCATCAAAAAAAATCATACCCCTTGATGAAAATGGTTTTTTTTTTTTTTTTTTTGACAGCTGAGATGAAAATGGTATACATAATCTTGGAATAGAAAAAAATTAATGATTGTTGAAAAAGATTATTTTTCCTAATTTTACAATTAATTTGAGATAATGAAAGAGTTTGTTATATATATCCGGCATACCGTATACTCATGAGTATTTTGTTCTCATTTTGATGATTGTTTTTTTATTTAATCATTAAATGAAGAGCGCACAAACACTAACTTTAGGTTAGCCAGGTGTACCGGGTGTATATAACAAATTCTATAATAGACAAACTGATTTTTTCATTAGAAACTTGACCTTTGAATTAAGAGTACACTGAACATCGCTTGTCAATATGTCGCCAAATTTGAAAGATTATAGAAAAGTGACTTTCGTTTAGTGGCTATTAATATACTTGTATCTCATGTGTTTATCCTTTCTAATTATTGTTTGTAATAAATTATGTGTGTGTTTATTTTTATATTATGTCAAAAGATTGATTATTGTAGTTATGAGATCATGTCTAATCCATTAAGTTAGGGTCTGTTCACATTTATTGAATTGAGCTGAAATGAATATTTTATGAGAGAAGGAAATTAGGAACTGAACTGATTGGAACTGAACTGATTAGAGCTAAACTGAACTGAAATTAAGCTTAAGTGAACAAGCCCTTAGTGACATTGGTACATAAAGTTATAGGTTATTATCTAATCCATTGCTTGTATATATGATAGAATTTGATCAATGTTATTGTTTATTACGATGTATTTTATACATGAATTTTTTTTTTTTGAAAATTACGAATATTTTTAGACAAGCACAATTATAGGATACATCATAAGAGTCAAAATAATGATGGAAAATTTCCTTAAAAAGTCCTACAAATTAAGATATGACCAACAATTGTGAATTTACTTTTTAAAAATCTTCACCCCAAAGTATATACTGTACTATTTTGTCTATTTAGAGGTCCAATAGTTGAGATGTATTATTGTTTTCCAATTTCCCTTTAAAAAACATGCATTTAGGCTTTTTGCACTTTTAGTTGTTTTACGTATTATTTAAGGTGGAGAGTATCAAATGTATCATTATAATGTTTAAGATTCTGGTCTCATTATCTCAGATGAGATCTGCTGGTGTATGTGTTGTGGGGCATGTGATGTTCATATATTATTACTATGTACTTCTACGTATACACTTTTTTGATAAATAAAAATCATTTTAAGTTCCAATGAATTAGATTACAAATTACATATATTTAAAAACAAAAAAAATAAAAAAGAAAATTTAGACTTGTTTTATACACACTTTTAATTTTAATTTGTATAGTCTAAATATGGGGTTTGATTAAGAACAAAAAGAAATACGGAGTACGAAAACTACTCCGTAATAGAACGATGGAGCGATGAAACTGTTATATACGAATGCGTAGTAATTATGAAAAAGAAATTTCATTTAAATTTTTTAAAAAGTTGTTGAACTGTAATTTTATTTTATTTTATTTTGTTTTCTAATGGGAGAAATACACAATTGTTGGAACTTGGTAAAGAGTTGTGGTTGACTTTGATGTACAAAATTGATGTTTACTTATGTTTTACTGTACGGCGCAAGGTATTCACATTTATTTCTTCTGCCCCACAAAGGTTTTTCTTTTTTCTTTTTTTTTTCTTTTCTTTTTTTTTTTCATGACTTGTGTTATTGTGTAGAAAACTAGGGTTAGGTATTGGCGCATAGCACCTATATGTTTTAGAAATATATAGGATGATAAAATGTACCACTACAGCCTAATAAGTGATAAGTGGTAGGTATTTTAGAAGAAAATAATCAACGACATAAGATAGCAAAATGTACCACCACATGTATAATAGTACAGAAAAAGTACTATTAATACACTTAATACCTTAATGGTACATTATAATACACAAAAATGTACCACTGTAGAAAAATATCAAACGAAAAAATATAATAAAAATCCCATACTGCCCTCCTATATGCATGCTAAACATATAGGTGCTATGCGCCTAGATGCACTCGAGAACTAGAGAGTATCGGAGTATGTGAAACATGTAATTTTCTCTATGCAAATCCAACTCCTATTGGCAATGACTAATTTTAACAATAGCTAATCTGAGACGATTAAATCATTGGTTTGGTACTTGTAAGACTTGGCCTATTAATATATGAAAGAGTTTGGCGACCTAGTTAGTTCTTACAAGAATTGACATGTATTTTTAATCTCTACACTACTTTAAGTTCTATATATCAAGTATATTGAATGTGGTATAAAGGCATATGAACAAATTCATTGGGCAAACTCCTCGGTGTGGTACAATTGACAAAATAAAAATCAAATCATTCAATAACGTTCTAAAATTAGAAATAAGATGAAAACATATCCAATTGATGCAAACCGACCATGAGAAAATCAATTAATAAAGTTAGTTATACTTAATTCAAAGCATTAAATCCCATGTTCCATATATTTTTCGACCAAGCTAAGGTTATTAATATATGTATTACGTGATAGACTTCATTGAGTTTATGATCATGATGTGCAAACTAAACATTTAATGTCATAATCACACCCACTTCATATCAAAATACGAATTTGATGTATGTTCGCCCATAGTTTGGTTACCAATTACCAAAGTGTGGATGTGATGAGATTCATTTATCGCCTAAATAGACCAAAATTTCCCTTGGATCAAAATCTCAGGCTAACTACGGAGTAGTACATTTACAATTTTACTCTACTTGCTACAAATTGGTTGTATGAAGTACCAATTGGTTTTAAAGTGGTCAATACAATAATTTAACAAAATTTATCTTTAATTGCAATGGTAACAAGCTAGTACTATATTTTTCTTATAATAGTCCTATAAATACATAAAGGGTTACTCCAACATAGTCAATGAATTTGGGATGCTTAAAAATACGAAATACTTCAATTTTGTATTTAAATAATTTCAAAACATATTTAGATACAAGTATTTGTGTTCTCCACCATATAGTTGCGTTATTGCGTACAAGTTCAAGTATAAGCAAGATGTAATTCTCATTTCAATGTTTCTTCCAAAATCTTTGACTCAAAAAATATAAATATTACAGTACTTTAATACTGAAAAATAATCAACAAATATTAAAATACAATTATTTTGAGAAGCCAATGATTTGGGCACCAACAAATATGGAGTTCCAGCTGGCTACTCGTACATGAACACAGATAAGCAACATTATTAAAAAAAAATCCTAAGAAAATGTAGTAACATGATTAATATAATTAATATCCTACGTGTCCGAATATTAGTGGAGAATTACAATCCTTGTTTGCACCAAAAGTCACACATTGGTCCATCAATCATTTGTGATTATGTTAAGGAAGCCTAAGGTGTCCTTGAACTAATCATTTAATCAATCCCATGGTTATGGTTTTCTTAAATGTCATTTCATTAACAATTTGAAGTTCCTACGATTTTGGATTCTTGATGGTCTAAGTGATGTAAGAACTTCAGAAGATACAACACCCTATCTAAACATCACCTAAAAATCGACACCCAAATGTAACTTGAAAATTCATCTTTAATTTCAATGTTGATACACTGAAAACCAATAAAAAAAAAAAAATTAAAAAAAAAGGAAGGATGTACGTTATGTCTTACTTATTTGGATTATAAAAATAATGTATGATTGTGTAGTCCAAAAAAAAAAAAAAATAGCAAATTTTTTAAAATATATTTAATCATGTTCGTTGATCTGATGTACTTGATATAGAGGGTTTACTTGTTTGAAGATGTATTGTCAATCATTTTATATAGACATCGATCCTTAGGTTTAGATGAACATTGAGCACATCTTTGTTATTCGTGTATGTAGCTCATCTTTGTTGTAATACAAAATTAGATGCAAGTAAAGAAAAAACAACTAATTACTTGTAAGATATATAAGTAATATCTCAATTAATATTCTTCAAAAAATAAAAAGACTTCAATTAATACGATAGAAAGTAATTTATCTTCTTACTCTACACTTTATTTACTTTAACAAATTTTATATTACCCTGGTGCACCCATGGCTAGGTTTTTATATTACCCTGGAGAAATAATTTTAGAAACTTCATAACAAATGGAAAAAATTAGAAAAATAAATTCCTTACTTAAATTGTTAAACACATTATTATCACTATTAATAAGAGATAATTCAAGCGTGTAAATCGCACGTCATCTTTCACAATTAGATTTAAGTGTGTGATTGATGGCTCCTTTAATTTGGTCATTAAGGATTTACAACATTATTGAGACTCTTAGCTTAAAATAAAAATTTATGATCATTAAAAGCTACTCCGCATTTAAGTATCATCATACCACACACTTGTTTCAAAATTCATTGAAAATATTTGGTTAGATAACTGACCATCAAATTATTGAGGGGTATAATTGACAATTAACAAATTCAAAGATAACAAACATTAAAAAAAAAATTTATTATTATTTTTTTTTCACATATTTAGTACTCCATAAATAGATTGATGAAAAGTAACACATAGGGCCTGTTCTCATTGACTGAATTCAGCTGAACTGAACTGAACTGAACTCAGCTGAACTGAACTGAACTCAGCTGAATAGAATTGAACTCAGCTGAATTGAACTGAATATTTTATAAGAGAAGGAAATTAGGAACTGATCTGAGTTGAACTGAACTGAACTGAACTGAGCTGAACTGAATTGAACTGAACTAAATTGAACTGAATTTCAACGTAAGAGAACAGATCCATAGACTGATAGACATATATATGGTTCAAGTGTTCAACTACTAAATTAGTGGCAATGTGGCATCAATAAATTGTTACATTATACTGTATAAAATTGTAAAACATCGTTATGATCTTCCGTAAAGACAAGTTAGATTAATCGTATGATCGTATCACTCTCATTATAATAAGAAAACTAACAAGAATTTCATGAAATAAAATCTGCAAGTGGGCAAGCATAATTCGGAGTAGTTTGTTTAATGGGTTTAAGAAAGTTCGAGGAAGTCGAGGAAAGTAGTACTCACTATTTGTTTACTTTTTCATAAAGAGATTTTGTCAAACCCATTATTCCAATATCTCTTACTAAAAGTCAACTATTGTCAGTTACTATTTATATACCAACAATCCATCAAACATACATCCATCACATGTTCATACATACATCCAAGATTGGTGGTCGGCCGGCTGCGGTACCTTAAAAACTAACGAGGAGATTTACTCATAACAGTCATAGGGCCTGTTCTTTTCAGTTTAAATTCAGTTCAGTTCAATTTAATTCCTAATTTCCTCCTCTTATAAATATTTTGTTCAGTTCAGTTTAGTAAATCAGAATAGACCTTTAATGTATGTACCTTACATTGTTTAAGTATAAAATTTAAAAGATAGAAATTTCATAATGTTGTGAAATTAATGTGTATATTTTTAACTATTATAAAATACGGAGTCTGTTTCAAAAAAAAAAAAAATACGGAGTAACCATTATATAACATTGCGTATAAAAAAAATGAAATGACCTGAAAATATTTCCGTATTTTTGATAAATGATTACGAAGGCAAGAAGTACATTGTAACCGTGCATATGATTATTTTCCAATTGTGGTGGAACCTAAAAACGTGGTATCCAAATCATCTTATCATCTAAATTAGGTAAAATTCTCCAATGTTATAAATCAATGTTTGAAAAACACAAAATAGTTATCCTAATAGTGCAAGTCACTTTCTAAACCCATGAGTTTGTGAATTTTCATACCGGCCACTTTTGATTTTTCATTTTATCCTTTTTTTTTTTCCAAAAATTCTATCTCTTGTCTCTTTCATAATCTATAGTTCCCTGTAACTTTAATTAATTTCTTTCAATTGATGTAAATTTGTGTTGAAAGCTAAGAACAAACAAAGAAAATGCCCTTTGAATTAAGTTAAGAATATTCCGTTGTTTGGAAGAGAAGACTCCACTTTGTTCAATTTCTTGCAATAATTTATGCTAAATACGGAGTATTCACATTATTAAAGGCATAACTACTATCTCTCTCTTACTGTATTATTTTACTTTGAGTAATATGAAGTAAGTAACTAGATCAAGTTTGAAATAATACGTGTGACAACTTTAATATGTGTGACAACTCATATAGCGTTGAAAAACATTAATTTTTAAGTGATAATAAATAAAATGTATTTTAGGCATGAACTGGTTAAATTTTTCCAGAGTTGATTTGTAAAATAGAGATTTTACTCAAGTATGTTGAAATAAACATTAAGACGTGTTATCATATCTACTTTTCAATAACCGTTATAAAGCACTACCACATTACTTTGATAACTACTGCTCCGTAATACGTACTCACTAAGACTATTTTTGCTTGACACTAATTTCTTGACGAATAGTGTTAATTATAGTAACAGATAAGTTTGTACTTGAAGATTGAAAATGTCGGTTGTAGACTTGTAGGAAGAACTCAAGGTGATGAATTAAAGGAATTTACTCCATATATAGTTGCTAATCGATCTATAACTATTAAAATGTCAATAATATAAATGTGGTACTCATCAAAAGCATGGTAAGATTTGTTTGTCCTTCATGGAGCATGCATATCAATAATCAAAGATTGGTATACGTCGTATACCACATAATAAAATCTATTAATTTAGTTTTAAAAAACACATTTAGAAAAATACAAGAAAGAAGTGGCACAAGCATGAAATTAAATGAAATTATAAGATAATGTTTCAAGGTCAATTATAAATTATATGTGCTGTTTCTAGCCACTAAAATAGACATGTACGGAAAATATACTTATATTATTGAATCATGCTATATATCCAATGTCTATAACCTTTATCAAATAAAAATAATATCCATGCAATGAGGCAATAGTTGTTATCTTATTCAGTTGACATTTTATATATAACCTTACAAAATAAGGTATATAGCGTATATAATATTTGATGTCACGTCGTTATTTTGATAATAATTTCATTCTCAAGGTCTTTACATAAAAACATTTTGATTATTAATCATTTTTGCTATATGCCAAATTTTACTATCCCTTTCAGTGTTGCCGGATTAGGGAATATGGTGTGCATTGTTCCAAAAAGAAAAGGTTTATATACTTTTTCTAAATTTAATTAATTATGCTCGAGTACACACTTACTGCATACGAAGTATATAATATAAATTGTATGTTATACCGTTTAGGAATAGGAGTTCAGTCCTTAAGTTGCATAATATAGATGTAAAATTCTTGTTTTAATCAAAAATATTTTGGCTAAAGATTTATTCAAATATGTGAATTAAGGGTCTGTTCATATTTATTGAACTGAGATGAATAGAGCTGAAATGAATATTTTATGAGAAAAAAAAATTAAGAGCTGAACTGAACTGATTGGAGCTCAACTCAGCTGAACTGAACTGTTATTAAGATGAAGTAAACATGCCCTAAGAAAATTCACTTTTGAAGCTGAGATTTAATAAGTTGTTTTGATATATACTTTTTTTTTTGACGAGGTTTTGATATATACTTCAATGTAGGGGTTTACATACAAATACTTATAAGCGATGGGGAGACCCCTTTACCCCTCCCTCCTTAATTCTAGCAAGTTTTAAGGGCATTTCTTGCCTTGTATTAAGCTTGTCAGTTTGCTTCAATTCACACCTTTATTACCTAGTCAATCATGCCAGTCAACTTCCCTATCTTCCTTCATGTTATATTGAAGCAATTAAACTTCTCAACAATACATACAATCGATATAAAATAAAATATAATTAACAAGTGTATAAGCATAGATTTGAAACAATTGAATCATTCAGATTACTTGATTCAAAACCGAACCACATATGGTATACCTGACCAGAAAAAACCGAATTGTATCTGATTACTGACTCTAAATTAAGGCAACTTAAAGAGCCTATTCTGTACAACCAAGGTCATTTGTTCTTTTAAGCAACAACTGACTCATTTATTTAATAATTATTGCTCATTTAATAATTAAATGAGCAATAATTATTTAATAAATGAGCAATAAATTTCTGTCATTAAATGAACAAACGACCCGGGTCTATAGTATAGAGTACACCCGAGTGTATACAACAAATTCTAGCCGACTCAAATCCGAACCAAATGTGGCATTATTGACCTGACCTAAGTCCTAAACCCATTGAGTGAGGCACTTCATCAATCTTTGGGCCTTGACTCTTGAGGCACTTGATCAATCACTGAAACCAGAAACATTTTTCCCGGGAAATTAACAACCCTCATTCTGTCTCTCACAGTCTCACTGTAACACCCACAAACAATATTCCAGAAGTTTCTTCTTCTCAAAACTGTTAAGCTGAAAGCATAACCCAATAAATCACTCTGTAATCTACTAACGCCAGTACTAAATTCATCACAACAATCTCAAACCAAAACCCTAAAATCAAGTTCAAAATCCAAATGGATTTCTGGAAAATGCAGGAAACCCAGATTGTGGATATGAAGGGATTCGACGATAATGGTGTCGACGAAGTAACAGGGGAAAAACAGAGGATTCCATTCTTTGGGTCAATGTCAAAGAACAAGGAGACTACTTGGGTCATCTCATTGTTCGTTTTTGTTCATCTTGTTGTGTTTTTTTGTACGATGATTGTCAACAATTGCTTGAGTAACTCGCATGGAGATTGTGCTTTGATGTTCTTTCAGCCTCTTCATGAGAATCCTCTTCTTGGTCCTTCTTCTTCTGCGTTAGTCTCTCTCACTTTGAATTATTTACGTTTTTTTTTTTTTTTTTTTTGGGATGATATTTATGTGATTTTCTTCAAAATAATGTTTGTATGAACTTGTGATTTGTTGAATTGAACTGGGTTTAGCTGTTTTCTATTTGATTTCTTGAATATGTAGTTGGAATTTCTTGAATTGAACTGGGGTTGAATTATCTGCTTTATGTTATGTAATTCATACGAAGATGCTTTAAATTAGGGGTTGGATTTTTGTGGGTTGATTTTGAGGAATTAGAAAATTGCATAATTTTGGGCTGAAGTCAATAGTACATTAGTATATACTACATTTGATGTGTCAATTGAAATGGGATGTGATTATTGCTTACATGAATCAATCAGATTGAAATAATGCTTACCTAGTCAATCAGATTATACATGTGTATCTTGGATTATAAAGCAATTGTTGAACTTTGAATTGGATTGGAATTTGCACTTTAATTCTTAAAATCAAGTGATCTTTCAATGGCAAACTATTAGGTTATGACTTCTTTTGAGTAGTAAAGTGTGGAGCAACAATGTATATCAATGTATCACATATACAAACATAAGTTTACAGAGATGTGCTGTAATGAAATGGCTACAGGTTGGATAGGATGGGAGCGCTTCGTAGAAAACATTTGACAAACATCCATGGAGTATGGCGCCTCTTCACCTCCCCTTTGCTTCATGCTGGTGTATTTCACCTTTTCATCAGCCTCTCCAGTGCTATCTACATAGGGATTAATCTGGAACAGAAATATGGACCATGTAAAACTTCTTTTTTTCCTATTTAGTATTCCCTAAATGTTCTGGAAATCAGATATGTTCATGCTCTTGGTATCTTATCTGCAGCAAGGACCGGGATCATCTACATATTGTCGGTCATCACTGGTAGTTTGATGGCCACACTCTTTGTCCAAAATAGACCTGATGTTTCCTCTTCAGCTGCTCTATTTGGCTTGATCGGTGCTTCCTTTTCTGGGCTTATTCGAGACTGGAAATCATTCAGCAATAAGGTTCCTTTATGCATTATTCTCCTGCTTGATTGATGTGTTGCTTCTGTATCAAAGTTGCTGAACTGCTTGCATTTGTGTGCAGTTTCAGGCTGTGATGGCACTGCTCTTGGTCTTTGCAGTGAACTTTGCTCTTGGGATGCTACCCTTTGTCGATAACTTCTCAAACATTGCAGGATTTGAGGCAGGATCCCTTCTTGGTTATGTCCTGTTTTTCTCTCCGCAACTTAGGAAGCCAGCTTTACATAAAGGTTTATTTGATTATGGTGTGAAGAAGTCTGTGGCATTGAAGGATAAGTTGGACAGACCAACGTTAAGGATTGTCTGTCTTCTTCTTTTTTTCCTCATGTGAGTTCTTCTCTCACTGGTAACAAACCAAATACTTAAAATATTCGATCTAACCTGAGGTTTGGATTCCACGTGCAGGGTGGCTGGCCTCATTGCAGCAGCTCTCAGCAGCATTGATATCAACAAATACTGCAGTTGGTGCCACTACGTTGATTGTGTGCCTTCAAAAATGTGGATTTGTGATATCAAAACTTCATCCTGTAAGGTAATGTTCAACTAACAGGAAGTTGAATGATATAGGTACTTCTTAACTAATTTCGTATGCTAACATTCTCAGTTCCAGTACCAAATGACATGCATAATGTTTTTATTCAGAGTAATAACTTGGAAATTGTTCAAAAATTTGATTGAAACAATGATTTGATATGCTATTTAGACTATTTTATAGATGATTTGCACAGAACCATCTCTTCACACTGCTAATGCTGCTTTATGATATGATCCTGATTTCAGACTACTGAACTGAGGGGGCAGACAGTTTTAAGGTGCTTGCGAAGTGACAAACTCAAGATCTTGCCTTATACGGGCATCTCAGCTACAAGATTGGAGGAATTGTGCAGTATGATTTGCTCTTAGTACAGACTTGGAGATTGCTTGTGCTGTTCCGATACATTCTGCAGTTTTGATTGTATATCAAGTGTGATAGGCTATTGTACCTCATTGTTAGTATACAAAACTACAAGTTAAATACTGTATCAATGTATGTCATATCCTGTAAATCAGTAGAAACAGCAACAAGCATATGTAGTGAAATTGGATTTTTGAGGAAAATGAATTGAAATTTTGCTGTACAGAATTGTATATTCTCAAGAAAAATTGTCACAAGTTCAAGAAGGCAATAAAATTCAAACTCAAATGAAGCCTGCTGATAGATACTAACATATTACATACTATTGGTAGCTTATTAGCTAACTACTTATATATACTACAATAACTGTGCAACAAAGCAGAAGAAGATGCAACCTTCATCTTTTCTCTTCAAGAATTCAAGTACATAACAAACTTATTAATAAATTGCTAATTAACTAATAATCGTCCCAGCTAATATGCCGTTTCAACAATTCTTGATCGATCTTTGTTTCTCTTGTCCTAGATTGATCATCTTGACGTACCATCAACAAGCAACTATTTTACAAGACATACTCTTCACCCCTCTAAAACCTTTAGGCTTCCCTTTTTGCTTTCTTTGGGTCGTAGGTTGTGTAGGAAGATCATTCAAACCAATCAAACATGTTTTCCTTCTTACATTTTGGCAATTCTTGTACCCTTCTTGCAACTTCCGTTTCGTATTTTCCAACTTCTTGCAATATGACGATTCATCCAACTGATCCAAGGAAGGTTTAGGTGGTGATGATGACAAAGGTTATTTTAGATTTTGTTGTAGTACTTTTAACTCTTTTCCTTTGCCATAACCATGCTGCGGTAATTCTTGATCAAGAACTCTCTTTACCCCTTTCGCACCCAACTTATCGAGCAAAACTTTCATCTCCTTCCCTTTTCCATGACGACATTGAAGAGTTGGCGGTAAAGAAACCGAGGAGGGCGAATTGTCTTCAAGAACACCATCTACAATTGTCTTCTTCTCATCCAAACTAACGACTTCAGTAATCATTTGCTCCATTGGAACACTAGTGATAACATCCCATGTGTCTTCTAAATTATCAAACTTTTTAGAGGCCTCTTCCCACAAAGCAACTACATCCATATTTTCTTCCATGTTTATTTCACGTAAAAGGAATTTCTCTCCAAGATTTCTTAGTGAATGATAACGATTTTTTTTTTTGAATGATAGTGAATGATAATGAATAAACAAAAGGATATAAAAGGTTGACCTAATAGTAGTATTTATAACAAACAAAAGGAAATACAAAGGTTAACCTAATGGTAGTATTTATAACAAACAAAAGGAAATAAAAAGTTGTCCTAATGCTAGTATTTCGTACAAGATTTTTTATGGATTAGATTTTATTACAAAATCAGATCACACGCTAGATTGTAGGATATAGAATTTATTTAAAAAAATGTGGATTACAAATATAACATGGAACGAAAACCTTGTTAAGATTATAGGTTAAGTAATTAGATCACAAAACAATCGTCTAAATTAGAGACATTAACTTCTATAAAGATTAAATAAGTTCTAATGCACTTGTAAACCATTGAGCGCTCGTGGCCTAATGGATAAGGCATTTGACTTCTAATCAAAGGATTGTGGGTTCGAGTCCCACCGAGCGTGTTTTTATTTTTTATTTTTTATTTTTTATTTTTAATTAAAAAAATAATACTTTTGTATAGATAATAGTTGATTAGTTTCTCTAATTTACTTCTTTCAAAAAAAAAAGTTTCTCTAAGTTACTTGTTTTGCAAGTAAAATTCAACAAGATACATACTTGTATTTGCCAAATAAAGATATCAAAAAAAAAAAAAAATCAAAGAAAAGCCAAAGTATAGAGATTTACTTCAGATTTCCCTACCTTATAAAAAGTAAAAAATTACTCTTATGAATAGTGTAATGCCAATTATACCCTTTAAAATGTGTATTTACATATATACCCTCATTAATATGTATAAGTTTTTTTAATGAATAGTGTTTTGATAATTATACCCTCTAAAATATTTAATTATGTACTTTTTTGCTCTCATGCATTAATGTTAGTTGTATTGGACATTGATACCCATAAACATAGTTGTTTACATATTTTAATTCTGCCAACAACTAAATTTGTGATTTTAAAACAAGCCGAAAGAGCTTCTAGATATGACTAGCTATGCGCGCGCATCGTGCGCGATAACTGCCCTAGTGTAGCTAAAATTTCAAAAGGATGTGGTTCATGGGAAAACTCAAAAATCATACGGAGTACCTTACACCAAAAAAGGTATCCAATAAGGTGGGTTTTACTGTTTTAGGGCATGTTCACATTACTAAACTGAACTTATTGGAGCTGAACTGAACTGAGCTGAGCTGAAATGAATTGAAAATAAACGTATAAAAACATGCCCTTAGTCCATAAACAGTCAAATACTAACACAACAACGAATAAGTACATATTAAAACCAAAGACTTACCTTGTTAGTTCCTCTCAAAAGCTTAATTATGTCTAAATGTCCTTATCGATATAGATTATTTTCTTTCTCAACTAAAATCTTACATTATTATACTCAAAAAATTCATACGAAAAAACAATTTCCATCTAAATTAGAGACACATAATTTACTTTCATATACTCTTTGTTTGTAAATTATATCAATATGCGCTCGTGGCCTAATGGATAAGGCATTTGACTTCTAATCAAAGGATTGTGGGTTCGAGTCCCACCGAGCGTGTTTCAAATTAAATAATTTTTTTTGTTTTTGGGCCCAATACAACTAAAACGATATCCAAAAGGCCTAAAATACAGCCCTTTTCAATAAATGCTGAATTTATGAAGTAGAAGGAATGTTTGATTATTCTGTAACACTTGGAATAATTTATTTCTTCTACTGTTAATATAAATAAGAGGAGATTGTATTATAAAATTGAATGTGACCTATTAATATGGAGTTTTAGACCACTCTCCTAGTCTACTGTAGGCGGTTGCTCTTTGACAGATAGTTTTGGTCCATTTCCAGCCCATTTTCTGTTATCATTTAATTTGATGACATCTTATTCACTCACTCCTTTAGCTGGAAACATTTATGATTTCGAACATAAATATGCAACACTTACGTAGTTACGTTAAACAACTACCTTGATAGTTACTGACACTGTTAGTTTTGTCGAACAAACCCTTAAACTTAGATTTTAAATGTTGTAGGTCAAAGGTGATACAAATCATACAATATACACAATCACTTCTTTTTTTTTTTTTCTTTTTATATAAGAGATATGTATGGCATATTGACATGGATATCATTTGTGAAGAAGTATATATTAATGTAAATTGTAATGCTCCTAATCATGATTAGAATCATCTTTATCCAATTAACAATCTACTAAATCCAAAAAAAATAGTTGAATTAATACCCACAAATTCGTCACCACACAAAAATAATTCCATTAAAGATTAATGAGGATTGACACATCAAAAGCCTAGAGTAATAATAATATTCCTAATATTATTGAGCAAAGTTAGGAAAATCAACATTAATATAAAGGGTATTCCCTCTTTTTAAGGGAAAGAATTAAGGGGGCTAAAAGGCAAGTCTAAGGGTCTAGTGGAATAGAATCCTTTTAATTAATAAGAAAGTGGGCTTTTTTAGTTTAGTTTTTGGGTAAGTAAGTAAGTTGGTTGAACCAAAAAGTGAAAGCGAAACCCCTGACTCCTGACTCTCATCATTATCATCAAATTTTCTGGTTCAAGCACTCTTCCTATATAAATGAATTTTAGGCCCTATAAAATGGACCCCATTTTAGAATTTATGTTAAATTGACCTTATTCTAATCTCTATTTATCATACTATACTATACTTTTAATTTTTTTTTTTTGTAAGAAAATGTATATCAATGATCATGAATCATGATTAAATAGGTTGCTAGTATATCTAGACTAGACTCCACTCTTGACTAACTAG
Source organism: Chenopodium album (assembly GCF_948465745.1). Classification (NCBI taxonomy): domain Eukaryota; kingdom Viridiplantae; phylum Streptophyta; class Magnoliopsida; order Caryophyllales; family Amaranthaceae; genus Chenopodium; species Chenopodium album. The sequence continues at coordinate 5,039,273 of NC_137858.1, forward strand.
TAGCTTCTTTGAGTTTCTTTTTAACGGCAACTTAACTTTTTTTTGTGCTCCTTTTTTAACCACAATCAAATCCAATAGATTAAATTAATCCTACTCTTTTTGTTGGCATTTAAGTTTCTTGACCCCAACTACTTGGGGATATACAAGTCATGTAACAAACAATATAAGCTTGAAAGTTATGTATATATTACACTAGTTACTACAAAGTAAATAGTTAGTTAGTTTGAGCGTGGGTTGTAGGAAGGCATTGGAGTCGAGGGCACATGTTGTGACCCGTCGCTCCTTCCGATAACATTTCATCTTAATGGCTTAAATTGTCGACGATTCATCAACTTTTCTTAGCGAGTTATTCTTATTGAATTATATATTTCGCATTTTATAAAAAAACATGTTAATTATTAAATTACACTGAGGTCGAAAACATAGCCAAAAGAAAACGGTCTTATTCGATGTATAATTATAGAAAATTGCAATCGATTAGCATGATGAAATGGATGGAGTAGATTGAGAGGGAAGTAAAGTAATGAAATGGTAACTCAAAAACTAAAACAAAGTTGAAACCTAAATGAGAAGTAACTCAACATAATATATAAAAAAAAATACAATTAATTTTTGGAAAAAAAAATGATTATACATATAAATTGAGGTTGATAAATAGATGGGTGGAATGAAAAGCTAGGCGAGCAATAGTACTGGTATAGCAGCTACAGCCGCCAATCTTTAATTTGAAAGTAAGATAGACTGAAAGAGTTGTATTGTTGTGGGGCGAAAAGGCTACCCAATTATTGGCCAACCTTAAAGCCCTCTACTCTGCCCTTCCCACTGTAATACTGCATGCCTTTGGCTTTAACTACCCTACATACTCACCACTATTTTTTAGGTGCACACTATTTTTTAAACTCCAAATTTTCAATTTATATTTATATTTATCTAATTATACTATTTGGTTAGCCATGGGGTCACTCGATCTATTATAGTTTCCGTACTTATGTAGTTTCTTAAAAAAAAAATAATAAATAAAAAAAAGGACAAATAAACTGAAATAATTCGATTAAATAGGACAAGTAATTTGAGACAGACGTGCTAGGTTTTTGAATATATGACGCACTCTTGCCTTCTAGTAGCGATAGTGGAAGGTTGTAGCTTTTGCACACGTAGTAAGAATAAGCTAATTAAGTTTTGCTTTGAATTGAGAAAATAGGAGAATCTCAACTCGATCTACTTCAAGATAGAGTAAGTGCACATTATTCTTGTGGAGTTGTGGATAAAGGGAATCTCAACTTCAAGAGTAAGTGCTCATTGTTGGTTTAAGCAAATCGTAGTTAGTTGTTACAACTATTCTTACCACTCAAACGCATGCATAGATCTACAAAAATACTTAGATACAAGAACGTATCCATGCATATATGTATCCATGGACAATACTTTCTCTGCTTTTTTTAAATTACAATATTAGGGTTTATACGGTTGTCAATGCAATTTTAGTATTTAATATTTTTAAACATATTTCAGTAGAAATTATGAAAAAATTAATATTTTAAAAGCGTGTTTCAATACAAATTTAGCAAGACCTTACATAACTCGATTTTTCCAAATGTATAAGTATCAAAGGACGGTTAAAGAAGGGTATAAAAGTTAAATTATTTCAATTATTATAGACATATCATACATGAAAAGTTAAGAACTAATTTGTAATCGAGGAAGTATTAAAAAGCAATAATCGATCAAGTACATACTCCATCCGGAATTAGTCCTTTGACTATAAGAGGAGAGGTGGCAAAAGAAAGAGCATCGATTAATCAAAATTCAAAAGTCTAAATATGCATGTATAGTAGTGGAAGGGCGAATCTTAAAGTGGGCTTCTAAATATTTGCCTAGTTACAAAAAGAACCCTAGCTACGTACGGTGTATTACCAAAGTCCTCTCTAATGTCCCTATCGATGAAAGTGGTAATATTTTTGTGGAGAAGTTAATATTTGAGGTATGAATTCATAAAATCTAACATACCCAAAGAAGTTGATTAGGACCAATTACGGCCCTATATATATCCCCACACGCACAAAAAAATAACTATGTTAAATGAAAAAATAATCACGATGAATGATAAAATTTAGTACAACACGGCTCATTACATATTTGGCAATGAACTTACAAGTCATTTAAAAAATTTAAAAAGACCATTACTCAGCTCATCTCTATATGAATAATTCTAATTAAATGATATCGATGTTAAGTGATATTTGTAATATTTTTGACAAAGGATGGTATACTTTTATTATAAACAAATTCACATCTCTTCATAAACAAATTCATATAATTCTATGAGTTTCTTGCACTATTACACCTAAGTCTTAAATAAACTTAATTAAAATTATTATATATTATCATCAATATCATAATAATATGAACAAGACAAACTGGCAAACATTATATGGTACTGTATGTTTAGGGCCTGTTCTCTTGCGTTGAAATTCAGTTCAGTTCAGCTGAGTTCAGTTCAGTTCAGCTCAGTTCAATTCAGTTCAGCTTCTAATTTTCTTCTCTTATAAAATATTCATTTCAGTTCAGTTTAGTTCAGTTCAGCTGAGTTAAGTTCAGTTCAGTTAAGTTCAGTTCAGCTGAGTTCAGTTCAGTTCGGTTGAGTTGAGTCAATGAAAACAGGCCCTTAATCTCAATCTATATATGTTCATATTTCTGTTTGCTTTACAGATAAGTTTTGATTGAAATTTGACAAATTTATTCTAAAATGTAATTCTTCACGATAATCACACACAACTTTGAAGATTAAAGGTAGGTGGGTGATTACAATTTTTTTTTTTTTTTTTTTTTTTTAAAAAAAAAAAACGGTGGGTGATTACAAATTAATGTGTACTATATTCTTGTTATTACATTATAATGTAACCAAAATATATTTGTCTGATTGAGGAACAACTTTAGCATGCAAATCATTTTAATGTTTCCAAATATATTTTTCTTAATCACATAAGGTTATTTTTGTCAAGTTACTTATTTCTTTTCTCTTTTATGAGTACTTTTTAAATAGTGTTATAAATCTAAAGGTGCAAAATCCCATGCCTTCTATTGTGAGAAAATGAGGGCCCTACTGCCCATATCTAATTAAAAAAAAATTATATAATAGAGGCGTGCAAAAATTTAATTAAACAGTGATTAAGGATTTAAAGTCAAGCACCCAAATCTTACAAACTATGAATTAATAGTAGTTAGACTAATAATTCGATTTTTCAAACAATCAATTATGAAATCTAAAACTTAAAGACATTCAATTGGAAAACAGTCAAAATTAATAATGTCAAATATAATAATTATTAATTTGATCACGGAGAGGTATCAAGTAGTCATTTCAAAGTGCTATAAATTTGGCCTATTTTGCATGATAATTGTACTGCAATGCCCCAGTAAACTTGCATGAAATCAATTAGATGGATGTCTTGTCTACCCTTTTGGTACATCCATCGATCATTAGTTGCACTAATAGTAAACTATGTGCTGCCTTTTTATTATTTCCTATGATCATTGTGTTGCTACATTTTACAATCACTTTTATTTTTTCTTCCTTCCTTAAAGCATACTCGGGCCCTACACGACTCCTTTAGTGAACAGTCTCGGCCTCTTGCCCCCTTCGAAAAAAACACATGTAATTATCGAAGTAATAAAAAGATCGAAAATTTCTCTACTTGGTACTTCGATGAGTCGTGATTTCATACCTCAAATGAAAAAAAAGAACAAATTAAATCAAAAGATAAAGGCTCGATCAGATCCAACAGTAAAAAGAAAAAATTACCAACTTAAAAGAAATCTGCATTCACGTTTTAAAATTTATAAAATTCGACACTTTTCATAGATTTTGACTTCCTTAAAGATAATTATGTCTATGCTTTTATGATAATCAAATAGGGAAAAGGGGTTACTTTGCTTAGATTGCCAAAGACAAAGATGGAAGATGAAAAAAAAAGGGTTCTACTTTAGATGGTTAAATAAGAAGCATAAAAATTTCTCCAGCTGTTTAATATTCATCATTTTAGCCTAAATTTATTACACAATGTTAATTTTATAGCTAGATTCATATAACTTTCTCTCTCCAATCTCTATCAAGTGGGACATAACACTTTTCTCAAATTTCTCTTGTTTCTCTTTGTTCTTTTCATGTGAACATACAAGATCTGTTTTATTCTTGCTTTTATGCACATTTTTGGATAGAGTACCAAGTTGAACCTGAAAACTAAGCTGATACGCATGAATTACTTTTTATTTTGAGAATGTTTGAGGCGTAAAGGTTGTTAATAGTCTTAATACAATGTGCATGTATTAAACAAGAAACTAAGATGGGTTTCTAAGCACTTTTCGTACCTTAAATATCTACCATACTAAAATTATAATTGCTCTACTGTCAACATGCACAATGTACGTACTATGAGTGCAAATTTAAGTTAAATATTACTCGAGTTGAATGATAAATCAGAGTAGACAAATCACATAATACTAGGAAAGTAACTAAACTTGTAACCAACTATCGAAAGCATTTTTAACATTTTACGAGTACTAATAAAACGTTATACAGTAGTATAAATATATACTTCGTATATAAGTACATATATAGGTCGAATATTTATAATATGTAGTGTAATAATAGTGAAGTAGAAAGTAGGGAGCTATATAAGATGAGTTTATATTCAAAAGAAGAAGAATCCTTAGGATCTCTGACATGGCGGCTTAATGATGGTGATTGAAGACCATAATTTAGTTGCCAGAAATCAATCTTTTTTACAGTTACAATTACAGCACATATCAGCCAATAATGAAAGATAGGCATTCAATGTTTTACAGAGTTATTCAAGAGGAAACTCCGACCTTTCATCACATTTGTTAGTTGTGATCAACTTCATTCAATTATAAAAGATAGGCAATTAATGTTTCTGAGCACTTGAACTTATATTCTCTAGCCTATAAACCATCAACATACTTTGTATATCTTAAATAAATAAGTCGGAACTTATTATAGCGTATACATATCAATCTAACTTTTTTATATAAATCGGTCCTTATTAGAGATTATATAAAGTATTCATTAATCACTATGTCTTGTTTTTATATTGTTCCTAATCAATATGTTTATTTATCACTTTAATTAAAAAGAATAATTACATATAAAGAAATTCATGAAATAATCATGTCTCCATTTAATTTAAGGTTCATAATAATTTACATCACGAACTAATAAAGGTTGTTCAAACAACACACTAAATAAAAGAAGCATTTCGCATTTTTGCTATCTAAGGTATTTATGTGCAATGAAGAATAAAATGAGTCATTATACACTAAATGAAAGACCACATTCTAGCATATGAGATAATTTTTTTCCCATCTAAATCCGAAAAATCTACATTTAAATCGTGTTAAAAGACAAATAATACAAGTAAAACATCAACAAATGTTGGTCATAACATGAATTGAAATAAACAAAATAGGTTCAATTGTTAAGGAAGAATTAAAGAAAGGCTCAAATTAATTGGATACACAAAACTTGATATCCTCCAATGAAAAATCGGCAACAAGCAAGTAATTTGGGAAATTGGGGGTCCATTAAATTGAGGATAGGTTAAATCAACAACAACACGATGAAATTGGGGACCATTGTTTAAACGATTATTCACTAATTTACAACTTCAATTTGCATCACTAATAAGTCAATTGCATCCCCAATGTTGTCCCATCTTTGGGTTTTCTAAAATCTATGCATGTCACATCTTTCATTAATTTCACCAAAACTTAAAATCTTCTTAATTATACTTTGACTTACTCCATCTATTCTTTTGCTATTTTGATTTTTAGATTCAATTTTGACACAAATTATGAATGAATTAATTGATAAATTATTAAAGTGTTCATGTATTAATAGGAGGATTTTCCGCCTTATAGACTTGTATCATGATGCGGTTTAATACTTTTATTAGATAGCATCGGTTATTATTTCTGTAAATTATTTTAAAAGAAAAAAGTAAAGAAAAAAAAAAGTAAACAAGTTTATTAGACTCAGCTCCCTCCTTACCTTTTTGCTCATTTTCATTGTACACATTTGAATAAAAATATCTTTAATTACTTCATCATGTAAAAATTTTATTGTAAAAGGCTATTATTTTGAAAGTATCCATCAAGACAAAAAAAAATCTAACAAGATCTTGTATGAGTATAATCTCACTTACATAATCCGATAAATACTCATAGTCAAAGTTTGTTTATCTTTGAATAATTACAATGTTATAATATAAAAGGGACAAAAACTACGAAATACGAATACGTACTTGTTACTTGGATCTCAAATTTAGCAAAGAAAGGCAAAATTTTAGCAAAGAAAGGCAAAATTTTCACAAATTTGGTGCTTGAGGTTACGCGTGAAAGATGTTCACCATGCAAGTATACATCATTCATTCAATTTACTTCACCAAAAACCTCTCAAATAAATTAAATTTGATAACTAGCCACTACAGTACCAGCTGTATGCAATATTGCAATTGCATTTCATATATTGTATGGACATTGTTTTTCATGAGAGAGAGCTTTTAATATAGTAGCTAAAATTTTAATTGTTTTATTGTAAAAAAACCAATTTTTGTTTTTATTTAAAAAATTCCTAATATACCAATGCATGAAGAAACCACCAAAATTTATGAATTTACCACTATCTCTGCAACTTTTACTAAACTAAACAAACATTCAACAACCATATTTCTATTATACAGCTAAGCCTTCTTCTTTGGGCCAAATTCTCAAAAAGTTTTCATTCAAGAAATTTGATTCCCTGCTGTCAAGATTTGCATATTCTGGTGGTTTTTTAAATTTATTTTGCAATATGTTACCTCATTTTGCCACTTTTTCTTTTTTCTTGCTCTACCAATTTTGGGTTTGTTTGGTCAATAATTAGTAAACACTCACTTTATTTTCGTTTTTAGTATTTGGTGCCAATGTTTTTCACGGTTCCTCTTCTTGTATAGCTGTTATACATACTCGTACTAGTGTTACTGTATAACAATATGTAACGACAATTGGTGATGGAGGGAGTACTAGTACTACTACATAATAGATACACCTTAAAATTTGTGTGTCAATATTAAATTAAATATGTAAATTAATTTATTGACAACCATATATTGAAGAAATAGAAAGCATTAGATGACATGATATCACATAAGCATAAGTAAATTTAAGGGAAATATTAAAAGTACTATACTAAATTAAAGTAGCATAAGTTTAATTTTGAACAGCTCAATGATTTAATGCAATAAAAAATGGAAGTGGAAAGATAATTTAGTTGAGATTCTGCGCGAAGTGCATGATGAAGATCACTAGCTTTTATTTTTAATTTTTTTAATAATTTGGCGTAAGGTCACTAGCTTCTAAACTTACATATGCTCATACAATATTTTAGTACACTTGTATATCTAACGGAGGGAAAATGGAATCAAAATGATTAGAGGTATGTGGTGACCAAATTATTATGTTATTAACTTCATTTTAAAAAAATGTGAATAAAACATTGCTTAGTGGACAATAAATCCAATAAAGATAAGATGAAGATTTATACATTCCTACAATTATTTGAGTATCTAATGCAATTCAAACTTGACGATCATTTAAAAACCTGATATAGGTTGTCTAAAAAAACCCCTAATATATTCACTTCATATTATACTGATTTTCAACAATAGTTTTTGATAAGTTAGAACCCTAATATTCCCTCAACTACTAAATTTGAGCTATATATGGATCTATATCACCCTAGATGCAAAGTACTACATAATACAGAACAAAGGGAGTATATTTCGGACTAGTAGCGGTCTAGAGTAGTTGGGTTATTCTCATAATCTCATCACCACCCAATTCTAATTTTAATATTTTTTAAAAAATGAATGTTCTAATTATGGACCAATTATATTCATGTGTAGGAAAATGAGTCATTTATTCCGAACACCCTACACATTTATCATCGTACATTATGTCAAAGCAAAAACATAAAACCATTTCCTACGCAACCCCAATGAACCAACAAGAACTCCAACAATAAGTCACAAGTCAATTCATAAATTAACTCCTCCTATTTGGTCCAACAAATAAGGTTAATTGTAATTTTGTGCTTTGTGTCTAGCAAGTATGAATCCAAAAAAGAGGGGTGAAATATTAATTAGGGGTGGACAAGTTTAAGCATAAAAGTCTTAAACTAAGCATTAGCATTAGCCTTAGGGGGAGCTCCCTAAGATAGATTTCAATGCTCTTAAAATAAAATTAAAATTTTCGCCAAAATAAAAAAAAAAAAAAAAAAATTAAAAATTAAACAAATAAAATTTTTGGAAAAATAAAAAATGAAATCCCTCTTAAATATGGTGCGTTCCAAACTCCAAGCCTCAATTCACTTTCCAAAGAGATCTCAAAAGACCAACATACTCCTACCGTCGTATTCTCCAAAAACCCACGAGCAATCTACTATTAAACCCAACGCATTATTTATCATTTTAATATTATGCTAAACAAACATAATCCACATATTTCAGATTTTCTGGTCCCCCACCTGCTACCTTCCCTAGGCCCTCAAAACTTAGAGAAAAAGACATCTTTACAATTTAATATTTACTCCTAATTAATTATTTTTAATTATTATACTAGTTGTTGGGTAGAAAAGAAAGCATAAGGTGTTAATCATCCATAGGAAGAATGTAACTCTTTACTTTGTCACAATTCCATCTCTATACATGAACTAATCAAATTGTCATCTTTACCTTATGTGAATCATATATCAACCAAATTGTAAGCAAATTAATGAAAAATATTGTCGGATATCTTAATAAAAGTTTGATCTCTTTGTGAGGTGTAATATGACGAGGTCTAATATGAAAAGAATAAGTCAGATTACACTCTTAAAAGTTAATAAATTTCGTAATGTGAATACATTGATTTAGAAAATCCTACAATATACAAATGAGATCATTTGAAATGAAATCGGATGAATAATAATCCTTAATAAAATCTTCGTACTCCAAAGCTAATAATTGATTCGTTGTATCAACATACTGATTTCAAAAACTCTCTCAGATGGAAAATTACGGAGTACTTGTATCAAATAGGATTTCAGTATGAAATCAAATGAATAATAGATGTACGAAAAGAACCCATAAAGAACGGCCCAAAACAATGAAGAGAGAAACAAGTAGGTTTGCCCCCTTGCCAAGGGAAGCAATGCACCAAATAACCAGGGAGCTAGAAGTTTGGAATGAGAAGGGGGCCTAAAAAGACTTGATAGTTTGCATAGTAGAATGGAGTGTACAAGACAAATTCAAAGAACCCCATCATTCCATCTGTCCCTTGCAAATGAAATTAAAAAAGGGCATTAATCTAGGACAACTAGGAAGAAACGAAAATCCAAATTTCAATAGAAAAGGATGGATTTGAAGTTGTAATTTGGGAACAAAGTCAGTTGCTCGAGGAAGGAAAAAAAGGGAAGAACAAGCCAAATTTTGCACTCAAATCAAACATAATACATATCCTTTGAAATTCCACTATCAATTTAGAAGTAATAACTATATACCCAAGTTAATTAAATTAAAATCTCAGTCAATCTTCGGTCAATGCTTTTTACTGGCCAATTACAACAATCTCATTTCATAGAAAACATAGCCCACCATATTATTAAAATAACTCAAGATTTTTTGTTTTATTGTTAGTGTTTTTAATTTAAAATTTTAATTAAAAAAAATATACAAACAAATGAAATGGACACTTCCACAAAAGTAACAAATTGGAAGGAAGCTCATGAAAATTGCATTGTTACTTAAAAAGAGTTTGTCCACTCTCTCATTCATCATCTCTTGCTTCCTTTATTTGAATTTTAATAATTGTTTTTTTGGTTAAATAAAAATTTGATAAAATTCCCACTTAAAAATAAATTCCTTTCTGCCCATTTAACAATGAAAATGGCAGATTACCAATCATCCTTTCCCCTCTAAAGGAAACACCCATCATTGCTCCCAACAATCCTTTTCAACCTTTGAAACCTGAGCTTCTAAGATATTCCAATTCTTCCCTTCTTCAATTCCATTCCATTCCAATTCAATTCAATTCAATTCCCTTTTTTTTTTCATTAAATTCCATCAAAATTTTTTAAAAAAAAAAATAATTTTTTTTTTTCTCAATTTAAATAGCCCCTTCTTTACAACCTTTTTCCTTCCCCTGCTTCTTCATTCATTCACTCACTTCTCAACTCTCATAATCACCAAAATTCTCTCTTTTTAATTTTTCTCTTTCGGTTTCGGGTTTTCGGTGTCTCTCTCCTCCTCTATTGTTAAATTATGGATCCTAGTTCATCTGTAAATGGGTTTTACACCTTCTTAACAAGAGGAATAGATGATCTAGAAAGAGTATTCCTTTCAAATAATTTCATGTCAATCCAATTTCTTCAAAGAACTCTTTCTCTTCTTCGATCATTTCATTCCCAATTAACCCTTCTTGTCCAAAAACTTCATCTTCCTGTTGGAGACAAATGGCTTGAAGAATACATGGATGAAAGCTCCAAGCTTTGGGAGGCTTGTCATGTCTTAAAATCCGGCATCTCTACCATGGAGAATTACTACTCTTCCGGCCTCAACATCGCCTCTTCCCTCGATAACCATCGCCATATCACTCCCCAGCTCTCTCGCCAGGTAATTATAACAATAACTCGCATGTTTAAATCTCTCTATCCCAATTTGTATATAAATTTCACGTATTAATCGATTGGATTGGATTGGATAAATTAAATAAAAACAGGTGATTCGAGGGCTATCAGGATGCAGAAGAGAAGCGATAGGATTAGAGGAAGAAAACAGAGCATTAGTGGAGACAAGAATCCAAGCACTATCACTAAGAATGGATGAAAAAGTGTTAATCGAATCGAAATTGAATGGATTCAATGGGTTCAGAGGAGTACTTTACGCGATGAGAAATGTAAGCTCATTACTACTAATGATCCTACTATGTGGACTAGTATACTGTTGGCCGGAATCAAGCAACTTTCTGAGGGGAGGTTATGATGATTACGAAGGTTGTGTAATATTCGGATCAGGGTTCATGGTATCGACAACAAGGCTACAACAAAGGGTAGGAGGACAAATAAACCAGATGAATGGAGGAGGAAGAGCAGGGGTGTTGTTGTACGAGTTTCGAAGATCGAAGGCGGCTATGGAGGAGTTGAGGGCAGAGTTAGAGAGGAAAGGAGGTGAAAGAGTGGAATGGGAATCTGAAGTGGGGATAAGAGATAGAGTGGATAATTTGAAAGGTTGTTTTGGAGTGTTGAGATCTGGTGCTGAGAATATTATTAGCCAACTTGATGATTTCTTTGATGAAATTGTTGAAGGTAGGAAGAAACTTTTAGACTTTTGCAGTCACAGTCACAGGTAATTTTTAGTTTTTTTAAAATTTTGGAAAAAATCTAGGAAACCCCAAAAAGAAAAAGGAAAAAAAAAGAGGGAATTTGCTGGATTTGACACTACAGAGATCAAGCAAAGAAATACAGAGGAAAAAAAAAAAGAAGGAAGAATGAAGATGAAAACAGAACAAAAAGAAAGAAAGAAAAAAGAAAAAGTTAGAGAGTAAAATTAAGAAGGAATTGAAGAAGATGGGTTTTGGTGTAATTGTAATTGTTGTTGTTGTTGGGTAAATGCCTTTTTTTTCCCCACATTTTGCTCAACATGGTTTCCTTAGTGCACTTATCAACAACAACAACATTGATGATGAATCAAGGAGGATGTGTTTTCCCAAAAAGCCCTTGTGCTTTTTTTATTTAATAATTTATTTCATTTTGTTTTTTGATTAGATGGGAATATTATTAGAGATTAGGCATGTAGTAGTAGAAGTTTCTTCAGTTTTTTTTTTTTTTTTTTCTCCAGCAACTAGTATATGATTCCATACTGCTGTAATCAATCTTTTTCTGAATGTAGAGGAGTTTCAATGTAATCTATAAAGATCAAAACTTTCACAGTTTTTTTTTTTTAATTAAATTATTATTCAAGTGAAGGATGAAATAGCATAAGAGGGGCACACAGAAATGGTAAGTGGTATTCACTTCATTTACTCAAAAAAGAAAGGGATGGAAGGTTCTTCCAATTTTCTATCATCAAAGTCAAAATACCAACTTTTTTTTTTTTTTTTGTTGGACTTGTGCTTTCTTTTTCACTAGTACTAAGATTTTATTTTACCCACATATTTATTTTTCTTTATATTTAAAATTTAGTCTAATTTGTAAGATTGCCTTACATTACTGTTCCTTCCTAAGGGAACTGAAAGGAGTGCGGTCTAGTTGTGGCAGTAAATGACTAATCATTTCGGTTGAGAAACAATCATGAATTGGAGTGGGTTTCAACAGTAAAAAAAAAAAAAAAAAAAAAAAAAGATTCCTGATTTTTACTGTTTTTTTTTTTTACTGTATCATCAAGTATTAACCTGATTCGATTCTATTCTTCTTCACTCATGAAAGCAATGGAAGTGATAATGACACACTCTCTCTCAAATATCTGACTTCCAACCTGACATTGTCTCTTCTGCGCTTGCCTTTCTTTTTTTCTTTTTTTCTTTCTTTTTCCTCCAGAAATACTCTCAATTTAGAAACCAAGAAAGAAAAGAAAGGGGGTTGTTATTTAACGCCCACAAATTACTCAAAACGCCCGCAAAATTACAAAATAATTACGATATTACCCTTGACTCTATTTCTTACCCTCTTCAACTCTATTTCTTATCTTCCATCCCTTTCATAACTCTAACTCTCAAAACCGAGCTAAAGTAAACTCTACCACCACCGAACACCGCCACGGTTACCAGCATCAACACCACCGCCAGTACCACCAACACCCAACACCACTACCACCACCACCACCACCACCAGCACCACCACTATCGCCACCCGGTTACATGTCGGAGGCGGAAAGCAGGGTGTCCACCCCGCCGGACCCACTTGGTGAGGTAAATTTTTTATTTTCTCGCCGAAAATGTACAAAACCGCCCGAAAAAACCGATTTGACCATGGTCAAACGCCCAGGAAAAGCGGTTTGACCATGGTCAAACCGCCTAGGACAACCGGTTTACCGTGGTCAAAACGGGTTTTCTAGGCGGTTTGACCATGGTCAAACCGCTTTTTCTGGGCGTTTTGACCATGGTCAAACCGCTTTTCCTGGGCGTTTTGACCATGGTCAAACCGGTTTTCTAGGGCGGTTTTGTACTTTTTTTTTAAAAAAAAATCTTTGCTTTAATTACTATTATTATTATTATTTCTATTATTATTATTTCTATTATTATTATTATTACTATTATTATTATTATTTCTAATATTTTTATTATTATTATTTCTATTATTATTATTATTATTATTGTTATTATTTCTACTACTATTATTGTTATTTTTATGATAAGTAGAATTAAGTTGTGATCATTGTTGTGATTATTATGTTTTTTATTTCCATTATTATCATGGTTATTATGCTAAATTTCATGTTATTTCTTTGTTTAGGCGTCATTGCCGGATTATGGGGGTGATGGAGTTGACTACAGTGCAGTCTTTATAACGTCAACGATGTTCCCAACTTTTGAAGAGGCCTTTGAATGGCGAATATGTAATTAATGCGTTGATGATGTATTTACAGGTAATCAGATGAACATCGACGAGTTTTTGTACGTCGATTGGTTTCCAAATGTCATGTTGCCGTATTTGGAAGGATGGGTAGACCCTATCGGTGATGGCAACTGCGGATTTCGTTGTGTTGCAGAATTCTTTTGGGGTAACCAGGAGGAATGGATATTGGCCAGGACTGTGATTGCGAATGAGATAACCAGGCATCCTAACGTCTACTCTCACATTTACGGTGATCAATTGGAAAATGAGGTTCGTCGTATCACGTGGACTGGTGGTAGGTGCACAGGCGACCATTGGATGGCAGTGTTTCAAGACTTGTTCCCGATCGCAAATCTGTTCAACGCTGTCATTATGCTATTCGGTACAGGCATTGATGGTGTAGGTGTGTATCCATGCATCACTGTGTTACCGTGGAGTGCCCCGTCCACTTCCACGGGCCCGAGTAGGGAGCTTGCACTACTAACGGTGGGGAACTATCACTACGTGCGGTTGCAAATGTCTCCTAATTTCCCTGTTCCCCCAATAGCCGGATTTTGGTATGACGTTCGTGAATTTAGCGTCCAAGATTGGGACCAACGATATGCAAGTAGGATAGCAACATGGCATAATATTAATAGAAATTCTACTTGTAATTAAAAACGCAATTTAAATTCCAGTTTTAATTAGTTTTTAATTACAATTTTAGTTATAATTAAAAATTACGTTAAATTCTATTACATTCTCATCATTGCATCCCACGCCGCAATAAGCTCCTGGGCCTCAACCACTGTTGGGGTGACCTCACCGCCCGTGTCTGCAATGAATCGCCGAATCACATGCATGGAACGACCCATCCACTGCAAAATACAAAGCAAATAATCATAACGTATAATATTTTGTACAATAATAAAATAATACAATGATGCACTTCATAAAATACTTACGTAATCAGTGTTCGTCCTCTCTGGAACTGCCGGAGGGGCTAGTTCCGCAGTATCGCAGATAAGCCGAGGATGGGAGTACGTAAAAAACCATGGCAAATAGTCAGGTGAGCATGTGGGAATCTCATCTAGTAGAGGTGGATGGACATGCAAGCCGAGACAGCAGCTCCCAGGACCGAACTTCTTCCATAAGACCTGACCCCGAAAAGTGACGCTGTACGACCGGACATTAGCAGGGCTATACGCCTCGTCAAGGACAAAACCAGGGAGCGGTATCCCCTGCACGTGACCAAGTTGCCGTAAGACCCTGTCTGGGTTATACGGCTCGACGATGTCCCGACACTGTATACAACCCATGTAAGTGGTCCTCGGGACGTCCTGCGCAGGGGTGAGAGAGTAGGGCCGCCAGTTAACCTGCATATGCAATAACAATAAGAATGTTACGTTACATGACAACACGTTAAACAATATTACACATTTAATAAAACAATAACCATACCTCAGCATCAGTCATCTGATCAAGTCGGGCCCGAAATGATGCGAGTCGGTGCTCATCCCTGGACTGTGCTCTAGTATCCCACATCGAGGCACGAGCCTCACCAGGCTGTACCACCAAAGCTCCCTGACATGGCCGAAAGGATGGGAAGTACTCATATATCCATGCCTGGAGAAGCGTGAGACAACCACCAATGGCCTTACACTCAACACGGGAGGCGATACCCAACTGACGATAAAGGAAAGCAAGTGCAGCTGACCCCCAAGAGTAACGGTCGAGATCGTCAGTAGACTTCTTCAACTCCAAAATGCAGGAGAGAAGAAGGCGGTTACCACTCTTGTCAACGAATAAGGTGCTACCGAAGAGTGTAACAAAGAAAGCCATGAACTGAACGTCGGGAACCCGATCCAACAACTTGCACCGCTCATAAATGGTAGTCACCGCAACAGCACCGTTTTCCCAAACTGCTCTTGGTTTCACCAACAGCTCATCCCTACTCAACCCCAGCAACTCCTGAAAATCAGCCTGGAGAGACGCACTGTCGCTGACCATGTCCACCAAGTCCCCGTCAACGGGGATCCCAAGAATGTAAGCGACGTCGTGTAGCATGATGGTCATCTCACCAAAAGGGAGGTGAAAAGTGTTCGTATCCGGCTGCCACCGTTCAACGAACGCAGAGATCAGAGGCCAATCAATGTGGGAATGCATGATAGACGGCAAGTGTCGTAGTCCAGTGACACTAACGCGCTCACGTAAATCAGCACTCAACTCTGTCTCCCACTCCTGCAGCGACTTGCACCACTGAATCCTACTGTGGCACCTCAACGGCTCACGATCCTGTCCGACCCAAATACGTGACGCAATATGAGCCGCGTAGCTGGGAATAAGACTCCCATCAACTGGACCCCCCGGCATCGCCTCCTGAACAAGCCAAGTAGTATCCGCGTCTCGAGCAGCACGAGACCTACGAGTACGGCCAGTGCTCGTACTCGCACTACTAGAAGCCACAAACCTCCCTCCTCTACCTTGCATGACGAAAACCCCTGATGGCGCCTCCTCGTGCTCGCCTCCTGCGGAAGTCGAGGCATCCTCCATGTAGTCATGATCAGGATCATAATCGTACATGTCATCATCCGCCGCTCGAGAAGCTGCCCTCTCCCTCCTAACAGAAGCATCAACACCTCGAGATCGTGTATGTCGAGGACCTGATCCTTTGACATGTGTGAACTCGATGTTTAACCTCCTCATGTTTCGTGGCTGTCATTTAATTAATAAACGTAATTGGTATACGATTCAATAAATTTAATATATATAGAAATATAAATGCAATTACTTTTTTTTATCTAATTTCCTAAATATAATGCTATTAATATATAAACTAAAATTTACCAAATATATTAATTAAACTCAACGTAAAATATAAAACTATACTAGTTGATTATCTAAACATACACCTAATTATTTTAAAATTCAAATACACAAATACATTATTTTATTTCTAAACATAAATTTAATAAAGCTACACATATAAAAAAACAAACATATACAATATCATTTTTTTCCTAAACATATAATTAATAAAGCTAAACATATACGAAATATTATTTAATTTCTTATACATAAAACGTGAACTTAAATTAAACAAATATATATAATTAATATTTTTTTAAATTATACATAAAACGTGAACTTCAAATAAATATTTTTTTTTACTAAACAAATATTAAAATTAATCTAAACAATTAATAAACAAATATATTATTAGTATAAATTTAAATTAAAAAAAAATAATAATTTAAATTCCAGTGCTCAAACCGCTCAAGATATCCGGTTTGACCATGGTCAAACCGCCCAGTGAAAACGGTTGACCGTGGCCAAACCGGATATCCTGGGCGTTTTGAGCATGGTTAAAACGCCCATGAAATCCGTTTCGACCACGGTCAAACCGCCCAGGGAATCCGGTTTGGCCACGGTCAACCGTTTTCACTGGGCGGTTTGACCATGGTCAAACCGGATATCTTGAGCGGTTTGACCATGGGTAAACCGCCTATTTTGGGCGATTCGGTCAAGCGTTAAAAAAAAACCGAACCTGCTCCTCCGGCACGCCGTCTTCCTCCCTCGACCGTCCGACGTTCTTCGTCCTCGGCATCTTGGCGGTTCTCCGGTGGTGTTTTTGGGTGCTTGTGGTGGTGGTGGTAAGGGGGTTGGGTGTTGGTGAAAGTGGTGGTGGTTTTTTGTTTTTTTGGTTTGAAGGGAGTTGAAGAGAATGGTTTAGGGTAGAGTGGTTCAAGGGTAGAGTGGTAATTTCGTTGTAATTTTGCGGGCGTTTTGAGTAATTTGCGGGCGTCAAATAGCAGTTCACAAAATAAAGTGTGTTTTTTCTAGGTTTGGTGGTAGTCACACCCAGAATGTTGCCCATTTCTGAGGGTAAATTTTGTGGGAGCCTGGGAGGCAACATTATAAACTTATAGTTATACACCCTTCTAAGTTCTAATTAAGGGGCAACCCGACCCAAATCGGACCCAATTGGATGTCATGCCTTTTGTCCCATCCCTATTTTTCATGCTCTACCTCTTTCACGGGGTCGCAATTTCCTTTTTTTAAACAATAATAATATACGAAGTACTGTACAAAGTATTACTGACTTCTTTTTTTTAGTTGACACATATTGACTTTAGCACTATTCACACACTCACCTTTGACCGTGTTTTGTGCTTTATACGTAATGCAAAATATAGTCATATGAGATCTTGTTAGATTTTTAACGATAAATATATTTCCAAAATATCAAATTTTCATAATTTTTGCTTATCGGTAACTAAAGATATGAATGGTTGAAATTGTGCATTGGCAAATGTGAGTAAAAAAAACGTGTCAACTAAAAAGAAACAGAGGAAATAATAAATAAACAACTAGATTAGATCCGTGCAATGCACAATTTTGACAAATAAAATCATAGTATAGAACTCGCATACACAAAGAATCTTCTCAGGGCATTAGATAACTAATTAATTAATATATTGCTTACAAAAGTATTAAGTTCGGAATACATGCAAAATCACGGGCCGGTCGGTATAATAAGTATTTTGCTTCATCGATGCTTTAAATACTACTGCTTCTATACCCAAAACTTCAACCCTTTTAGCCTAATTTTAGTTTAAAGTATAGACCCATCAATAACATAATACTAAAACAAACACCAGGAATGACACGTGTCATTTCTAGGTGCTGTTTTTTCTTCAAAAATCCATCTTTTTTTTTTCCTTTTCTCTTTTTTAGTCATTGCCATTAATTACATATTACTTCCTCTGCTTTTTTTAGTTGACACTTTTTTATTATCACGCTTGCCAACGCATGTTTTTAATGCTTAATAACTTCAATTATCAACATTATAAAATTATAAAAAGTGGATATAAATAAAATATACATATAGACGATTTAAACAAGATCCCACATGAATATGTTTTATCGAATCTATATACCACAAAAGCTAGTCAAAGCGTGTTGTGTGAATAGCGTACAAGTCAAACAGTGTCAACTAAAAAAAAACGGAGGAAGTATAAGTTATACACAAAATATTCACCAAATCATAAAATTATGGTATTTTTGATTCACATACTATTTGTTTGTATAAAATATTTTCCAAGTTTACTACTGACTCACTTATAAATCTTACTTCGCCATATCTTTAAATAGAACAATACATATATTTTATTCTTTATAATTATTAATATGATTTATTATTTTTAATAAGGTACTTGTGAGCTGTGACACAATATTTTTTAAAAAAACCCGATGAATTTATTATTGTTGTTATTGTTATTGTTATTATTATATTATTATTATTATTATTATTATTATTATTATTATTATAAAAAATTTCAAAGACCTACAAAGTTCACAAATTACAAAATATTATTTTATTAGAAATCTTCCTACTTAAGTACTTATAACTTACGAAGTATTTCTTGGACAAAAATATAACATTGTTCAATTTATTTCTTGGACGAAAATAACATTATTCTATTTTTTTTTCCAGCTATTTATTCTATACTTATTTATGTTTTCCACTATTACAAAATGTATTAATAGCACAATACTTTAAGTTCCGGTGCAATTTTTAATATTTTGATTAGGATTTCTTTTTTAATATAAGTTGGGAATTTTGGTTTTTTTTTTTTTTTTTTTATTATTTTAATTGGTTTCTCTCCTTATAAAATATTCAAAGAACATAATGAGATGAAGAGAGTATAAGAACATAGCTTCACAATATTATTATTTTTATAAACTCTAATCTATGTATGCACTTTTTAAATTATTTTCTTAAATATTTTCATATTATTATATTTTGTTAAGGAAAAAAATTGACCAAATATCATTAAAACGAGATAATTATTCCTACCCAATAGGTGTAATACATAATTATAATGTACTCATCGCTCTTCTGTTATATTTTAAGCTTAATTTTATATTTGCAAAATAAGAAGAAACTAATCACAACCTATATTATAGATGTATAACTTTATTTAATTAATCACAACCTAATCAAAATCGTCACTAAATCAAGCAGTTAAGTATAACATGAAACAAATGGACTTTTTTCTAGCTTTCCAAAATGGACTTTTCTCTAGTTTTTCCAAATGGACTCTTCTCTTCTCCTGCCCTATTTGTTCCTCTGCCTCTCGAGAAACAAGCACTTGGACTTCATGTTCGGGTGCTTTTCTCTCATGTGAGTGTTGTATGCCTCCTTGTCGAAAAATGAACTGTAAATGTTACTCCGTATTATTTTGTGTTACATATATATATAGATAGATATATACGTAAATTGTTAAAAGGAAATTCTACTTGATACAGAATATGCAAAAGAAAAAGGGCTTAGGCATATGTTTGGCAACAACATGGTCTTTGAACGCACTTTCTGTACGAAAAGACCTGTACAAATTACAAAACTAAATTACGACATACAAGATGAAAAATTACCACTTTATTTGCATCAACTCCTCCAAAAAAAAATTTATTATTATTTTTAAATAAAATTATTGTTGTTATTATTATTATAAAAGATAAGAACATAAATTTATTTAATTAATAATTAAAATTTTACTTACTACAATCGTCACAATAGCAATATTTGAAATTGTATTGGTTGTCGAAAGCAGCGAGCACCTTGTCCTGAGTCGATCCTACAATCTGAAATTGGGTGTAAAGTTAAAAAAATTAATAAATATTTATTAATTAAAAATAAAAATTAATTTAATTTATAAAAATTTAATTCGGCTAGAAACATACCCTAACTTCATTTTGCAAACGACATGGTAGCACTGTTGCAGCCTTATCATCCAAAGAAGTGAAAACTCTTCAACAACGGTACACTCCTATTGTGAAAAAATGTTAGTATTGATTAGTGAGCTATCTAATCAAGTAATCATCCATGTTCTGTATACTAAAACTAACTCGGGCATACATAGGCAGTTTTGTTCCTAATTTGTAAATTAAATAATTTCATGTAAATTGTTAATTCGAATTTATAATTTACATGAAACTATTTATGAATTCATAAATAGTTTCATGTAAATTATAAATTCATAAATAGTTACATGTAATAATATATCGATTTTAGTATTCTTTATAAATATACGGTTTTTAATATATTCTTTTGATATTTTTTTGAAATATTCTTTTATATAATAATGCATGATATTTCAAACATTAGGCGTTGAGGAGACTGAAAGTTGTCAGACTACAATAATTTTGAAACAACTGTAAATCAGATTTGTTAGCTATAGGTACTTAATAAAATACCTATATAGTGCCAACATTCACAAACAAAAAGTAAAAGAACCAGTACTAATGTATTTACAAAGGCGGCTTTAGACACTTGGATTGGGAAGCTGCTCATCCACTCCGTGTGCTTCATGATTCGTACGTTAAGACACGCCATTTATTTTCAGTATACTAGCTGTCCGAGCACGCACTATCTAGACTCAATAATCAATAATAATTTAGTTGTCGCATATAGCGCCACCATCAAGTGTAATAGTACGTAAACTTTAAAATTACTAAATAAAAAATCTAGCTAGGGTAAACAATAAAATCAAAATAAAAATCGCATTAAATTTTAGATAAATATTTTGTAATGAGTGTGATGTTATTTTGAATATCATCAACCAATTTTAGAAGAGTACATATCATCAAAAATCTATTTGCATTCAACGAAAATGTGAAAAGTACTAGATAAACTAAACTAATTTCAGTTTATAAATTTACTGCTTAAAGATGAAATCGAAGGAAGAACATGATCAAATGCAAAAAAAAAGCATGGAATTGAACGAAATCAAATGCAAAAAAACAGGGATTGGAAGAACGACGATGATCAAATATTAAGAATGAAAAATTTAAGAAAAAGACATTCATAAAAAAAAAAAGAAATTAGGAAACGTATGAGCACCTTGTTGAAGGCAGCAGAGAGAATTAATGTTTGGGCTAAAGTAGAGAGAAGAATGTTGAATACCGACTTATATACTCCGTAGTCTGTGGCGGATCTTCTAAGGGGCAAGGCTGGGCTTGGCCCCCCTAGATTTTAATCCAAAATTTATTATTTGCTTAGGCTATTTTACTTAGTGTCTTCAATGTTACTTGTCAGACAATTACATCACAAGCAAATGAAAATCCTTGGGTTTTTAAATATTTAATGGCATTTTTCTTCTTACTTTTCTTATTGGCTATGTTGTTAGAGATTTCAAACTTGCTAATGCGACTTTTATCACCTCTACTTGATATGGTACGATAGATGAATTGGGCTATGCATGACTTGATTTAATGAAAAATTGGCACAAGACTAGCACAACATGACAATTTCATGGCCCGATCTAGACACAAGTCACTTGAACACACAACTCAGTTAAACACAACATATAGGCCTACACAACATAGTCCATGCCCATCTTTTTTTTTTGAAAAGCCCATGCCCATCTTATTAAGGGGGTGTTTGGTTCAAGCATATTAGGTATAAGGTATGGGTTTGGAATGATCAAAACCCATACCTTGTGTTTGTTTCTTGAAATATCATTTTTCAAACCCATACCTTTAGGTTTAAAATTAAAAGGAAAACTATCATTTATAGATAAAAACCAAACACATGAAATCAAGTATCAAGTTCCAACCCATACCACTCGGGTTTCATTCCTCATTCCAAACCCATACCATTGTTTGAACCAAACGCCCCCTTATTCTTTCTTTCTCCCCTTTTTTAGGTTTCACTTCTGCGGTGGCTCGCTGCTCCTTTCCCCTCTTGCCATTGAAGCATCTTCGTTCTGAGGTAACATCTGAATTCTCCATTTAATTTCAATCATATCGATTTTACTCTATAGTGTTAAATTGTTTATCGTCAATTAAATTGTCAGTATAAGTATAAGGTGGATTTTTGAAATATTGTTAACAAATACTGAAATTATGAAAGATTAAAACGACTCATCAAAATTTCCATTCATATTTTTTAAGCAAGAAGAATTTTTCGAACCTTAGTTTAAACATTGGATCTTTAACAACTTGTTGCAGGGTTTGATTTATATAACACTGCTTTAATGTCAGAACAAAATCATGAAATTGGATTATGCCATATGTTGATATGTATATGACCATGTTAGCATAATTTACATTAACAATTTTATGTATTATATCTCTTAATTACTAAATCAATCACTGTTTTTGCAGGCTTTTGGAAATTAATATGGCATTAAGGTATTGTGTTTTCAGTTTCCTTTGTTATTAGCTCCGAATGAATTGTAATTTGTAATGTAATTCCCTGTTTTGATGGCTTCAGAATGTTAAGGAGGTTGACAGTATCACTCGGTTGTAATCAACTGATTACACCAACTTCAAGAGTAGTTAGAACCAGACAACTTTTATCAAAACATCAACAACAAGCAGCCAATCTGAGCATCTTGTCATCGTCTTCATCACTAGAGGTGGTGGATGGTAAGACGTGTCTTCCAAACCCGAGAACCCCGTGGTTAAACCTCACTCCGGAACTAGATGAGAAGACCGGGTGTATTGTGGACTCATTCTATAGCCTGGTAGAGAATAAGGTTGTAAGGTTAAAGCGAAGGGAATGTCTTGGTATACCCGACACAGCTAGGTGCTTTGCATCGGTAGGGGAATGGTTAGCCTTTGAGGATCATGGAGATGAAAGGTGCCCCATCTATTTAGCCAATCCTTATTTCAGTGCCAAGGATATGAATGCCATCCGCCTGCCTTCCTTGATTAGGGGTCCTATTTTAATTCCAAGTATTCGTCACCTTGCCCTCTCGCATTCGGACCCACGCAATGTGAATTGTGTTCTCACCGCTCTTGCGCGGCGTGGCTTCCAATCAATTCTTGCTTGCTTACGCATCTGGGATGCTCCTAAGACCGCGAGGTGGGTTAAAGTGCGGGATGATTATCCCCCGCATGAAATATCGCTAGCTTCCTTGAATGCTACTAATTTGTTTTATGTTTTAACTGAGAGGGATTGAGGTGTTTGACTTTCTTGATGATAAGAGGCAATTGGTACATGAATTTTCAGTTGATGATATTGTGACTCAACTTAAGGATCATTTTGAACAAGAGAAGAGTCAGGAACTCAGAGATTTCAGAGAGATTTGGCAAAGACAATTTAACTTGACAACATTTGAGGATAGCGAGTCTAATCATGTCCTGCTCATTGTTAGGTATCTTATGGTACACGAAGATACTCCTAAGGGACATGAACCCCCAATAAAGACTATGCACTTCGACATTTACAAGGTTCGATTTGCTGAGAAGGAGTTGATACGTTTGACAACATTAGAAGACCGATGTTTGTTTATTGGTCACGATCAGACATTTTCTCTATGTGTTAATAAGTATCCAGGTTTACACCCCAATTCCATCTACTTCATTGATCCAAGTCAGTGTTATTGGGATGGAGACGTTTGGCATAATGATCGCGGGGTTTTCAATTTGAACAATAACACAATTGAGCCTATATCATGTTCGTATACTCCAGCATACCCTCTTGATAAAGATTTAAAGGAAAGAAATCCTAACTGGAAAAGAGATCAAGTATTTTTCTGGGTTGCCCCCTCCAACCTTCATCAATAAGCAGAGCAGAAAAAATCAACATAATAAGCTTGAATAATTTTAGTTTGGTGCAAAGGGTTTAAGTTTCTTGTAGGTTTACTACTATAATAACATCTATTTATTTGAATTTGGTTTGTTTTTTTTTTTTTAAAAAAATTATTATTATTATTATTTATTTTTTTATATATATGCCAAACAAACACCAAATATTGATAATATCATATATAAAAAAAAAAAAATGATAATATCTTTAAAATCTTACGGAATATGAATGTAATCTGTTTAAATTGTGTATTCAGTTAGTAGCAATGACCAAAATTACTCTAGTTTTCAAATTTCAACAAAAAGAACAAATCATACATTTTGTAAACATCACTTCAGCAAAATGCAGCATGACATAATAATGGATTCTTTCACTGTGTGTGTATGTTCACAAAAAGGTGGATGAATGCTAAGAAACCTAAAATAGGTCATGAACTATCACGACCAACGAATCATTATAGTATAGATATTAAGCCGAAAGTTCTTCACATTCAATATCGCATTGTGTATCAATGTTCATCCATGCCAGCAGCTGCAGCGGGTTGCTCCAAAGATATTTGAGTGGTTGTTTTATCTATCTTCCTACCAGGACCTGAAGAAACTTTTACCATTGCTGGTCTCAAAAGTTGATCACCAAGGAGAAAACCACGTCTGAATTCTTGAATTATAATGCCTTCCTTGAATTCTTCAGACTCCTCTCTGGCAATGGCCTCGTGCAACTACAACAAGAAACAAAACGAGTTTAAGTTTCTTAAATTTAACACTAATAGAGTAATGTGTATCAGAGCCACACATTATATACATACAAACTTCCACAGAAATACTGTTAATATATACTAATGGTGTAGACTTTCGATCATTGTGTTTTATATACTACTGATATCATTGTCGATCAAGGCAGCAATTAAATATTGACTTCAGCAGAAACTTGAACAGATCTTCAATAATTTTGTTCTTTTTTTTAAGAATTACGAAGTAGCTTTTATAGTTCAAGAAGTGGTAATAGGTCTACAAACCACACTGACTGATGTCGCCAAAGCTGAAGAACCTTCTGACAAGGAAACAAGTGAAGGGGCCATTGAGAATCGTTTTCCCAGCATGGAGGATCTAATTTCAACACAACCCTTGTTTTTGCCTCAACTGCCATCGTATAAATCCTAACTAAACTACCATCTAGAAGTGACATGATGATCCGGCAATCTATATTATTCTCACTGTAAATCAAGGAGCAAGGAGCATTATCTAAACCATTAAACATGACACTGTGAACAGGCAGGCAAATGCAGCTAGCCTTGACTGAGTGAGCTCGGCCAATGCAATTGTAGGTGCACTTCAGATAAAAAGGCAAGCAGCACGTAGAAAATGAAGATTAAGCATAGAAATGGAGAGAAAAACACGCTGGAATCAAGATATTATAAGTTTGCAAAGTAAAACCAGTGTCATTCTTAATTGTAACTCTTAACTTCTTTTGTACTGAATGGCTCTAGGAAGGATATCTTGGTAGAGGCCCAACCCGCCCAACTCCACTCCTCTCAGCCCATCTAAAGCTTATTAGGAAAAACGAAAAAGAAAATGAAAGGGCAGAAGTACATAAAGCAAATTTCACAACCAATTTCACTATCACAAGTTCACAACCAATAATAAGCATGCTTAGGATACGACTGATAAGCTTCCAGCAATAACACAATTAACGCCACCTTAAATTAGTGAAAAAATAAACAGTTTTAGGCTTTTAGCACAAGGTAAGTAAACATTATAGTTAGTGACCAATGATAAAAAGGCTTACCGATGGATCAAAAGGCTTCCCTACTGTTGCAACGACAGCAACACGCAAACTCCTCATGATCTCTACAAACTGCTTGTAAATACCTTGATAACTCGTATCAATCTGTTTTTCCTTATCTGTTTCTGGTTTGATCTGTTGCTTCGCCCTCTCAAAATTGTCCACCATTGGCAGAAGACTCTCAATAACTTCACCTTGTGCATTGCTTCGGACTGAAAGTCTCTCCTTCTCTGATCTCCTTCTAAAATTATCAAAATCGGCTTGCAGTCTGATAAACTTCTCCTTCCCAGAAGTTATCTCTTCTGTCAATGTTGATAATCTCTCTTCCATTTTGTTCTTTTCGGTTTCTAGTCTTAATAATACAGTCTCTATTTCTGTAATGGTCTGATAATCCCCAGCTAAAACAGCCTCCTTATAATATTTAGTGAGAGTTTCAACACTTTCCCACATCCTCTTAGCACCTGCCTCCCCTCTTTCCCCATCTTCCTCCTCTAGCATTCCTTCATCCATCTACAATACCAATAATGATTTTCAAACATTGAAATACATCCATTTACTTTTAATTAAATGGAGAATTTGAATTTCCAAAACATTATAGTTCCACAATTTGCAAATCAATCATTTATAAATGTATCAACCATTATTGCAGCTAAAATTTTGGCATCATAAACTTAATATAATATGAAGCAAAGTATTCCAGCAGCTTATGATACTTCATCATAACATATCAATACCAATGACATACTACTAATCTTTTTTGCCATAACTTCTTTCAAAAATTGAATTCCATCATGATAGTTTTCTATAATCATAAACTAATTCAATCAATCAATCAACAAAATTTTCCAGCAGCTTATGATATTATACATCAGCAACAGTTTCATTAAGTAATTATTCAAACATAATTCTTTCAAAAGAAGAAATAAATCCCATCATAACAGTAACAATTTAAAGATAAAACAACCCAGAAAGTTTGCAACTTTATCAACAAACTATTATAAAAAAGAGAGAGAGAGAGAAAATAGCTTACAATGTTAGCAAAGCAGCACCTGAAATCATGGCGGTTGAGAAGAAGAAGAGGAGGAGAAGAAGAGAGAGAATTTGAAATAGAAAGATTGTTAAATTTGGGAGAAGATTGGATAGGAAAGATTAAGGGTTTGTGGGATTTAGAAAAAGGGTATTTTTGCTTAGCACTAGAAATTATAGAAAGGGTACTTGTGCTTGTGCTTGTGATTGAGATTGAAAGAGAGACTGCCATTGAAATTAATGGAGATTTACAGTGAGTGAATGTGGGAAGAGAGAGAATTTGATGAAGACAAGAGAGCTCTGGAAGGAGGTTCTTCTACTGATTTTGCAAAACACTCTCCTAACTAGTACGAAGTACATCCTTTATTCAAGTGAAAAACGGCCAAAAGTCAAAAGGTTAACCCAAATTCTTAATTATGATCATATTGGCTTTGGCGGATACTGATTTAATTTAATAAATAAAATGCTAGGTTAATTAGAGTTATCTTTATTTGATTTTGGTGCACATCAAAAATTATCTTTTTGTATTCACCTAAACTCTAGTTGATTGATTATGTTTATGATAGTTTGAGCTGTCAATTCAGGTGTTCAAGTCGGGTTTGGGTCGGGTTAAATTAGGTCTCGAGTTAAATCAGGATCAGGTTTATGTCGGGTCAACCTAGCTTCAGACCAAGTTCAGGTTCAGGTGGGTCAATTTCAGTTCAAGTGTTGAGACCCTAGGGGATATATCTCGGTGTCATATAATGCCGTTTGAACCATATATGGTCATTATATGTTGTCATAAACGTCCGTGGTAGCTAGGCTTGAATTTACGAAATCATTACAAGTTCTGAACGGGTGAAATGACCGTTGAAGGGCATATTGGATGATTCCACCGACCCAATTTGACTCCCGGAGGATATTAGGAACCATGGTAAACATCTCGGCAATTTTTATTTCCGGACGAAAAAAGATTAAATATTATACAAAATTGAACGCTATAATCCACGTTTTTTGAGGAATTTTGAGGTTTTGGGGACCTGTGACAAAAAGCTTTGAAACCCTAAGGGATATATCTCGGGGTCATATTATGCCGTTTGACACCACATATGATCATTATATGTTGTCATAAACGTCTGTGGTAGGCTTGAGTTTACGAAATCACTGCAAGTTGTGATCGGTTAAAATGACCAATTAAGGGCATATTGGATGGTTCCACCAACCCAATTGGACTCCCGGAACGTATGGGGACAATGGTAAACATCTTGTTAATTTTTATTTTCGGGCGAAAAAAAATCAAAAAATTACAAAATTGAAGGCTATAATCCACGATTTTTTAGGAAATTTTGAGGTTTAGGAGCCTGTGGCGAAAAGCCTTGAGATCCTAACATCTCGGGCTCATATAATTCCGTTTGAAACCATATATGATCATTATATGTTGTCGTAAACGTCTGTGGTAGGCTTGAATTTACAAAATCGGTGCAATTTGCAAACGGATAAAATGACCATTTAAGGGCATATTAATTGGTTCCACCGACCCAATTGGACTCTTGGAGGGTATTAGGGACTATTGGTAAACATCTCAGCAATTTTTATTTCCGAGCAAAAAAAGGTCAAAAAATTACAATATTGAAGGCTATAATCCACGCTTTTTTAGGAAATTTTGAGGTTTTGGGGTCCGGTGGCAAAAAGTGTTAAGACCCTTGGGAATATATCTCGGTGTCATATAATGCCGTTTGAAACCATATATGATCATTATATGCTGTCATAAACATACGTGATAGGCTTGAGTTTAAGAAATCACTGCAAGTTGTGAATGAGTAAAATGACTGTTTATGGCTTATTGGACGGTTCCACTGACCCAATTTGACTCCCGGAGAATATAAGGGACCATGGTAAACATATCGGCAATTTTTATTTCCGAGCGAAAAAAGGTCAAAAAATTACAAAATTGAAGGCTATAAACCACGCTTTTTGAGCAAAATTTGAGGTTTCGAGGTCTGGCGGCGAAAAGCCTTGAATCCCAAAGGGATACATCTCAGGGTCATATAATGCCATTTGAAACCATATATGATCATTATATGTTGTCATAAACGTTTGTGGTAGGCTTGAGTTTATGAAATCGGTACAAGTTGTGAACGGGTAAAATTACCGTTTGAGGGCATATTGGATAATTCCACAGACGTAATTTGACTCCCGGAGGATATTAGGGACCATGGAAAACATCTCGGCAATTTTATTTCCGGGCAAAAAAAAGTCAAAAAAATTACAAAATTGAAGGTTATAATCCATGCTTTTTGAGGAATTTGGGGTCTGGTTGCGAAAAGTCTTGAGACCCTAAGGGATACATCTCAGGGTCATATAATTCCGTTTGAAACCACATATGATCATTATATGTTGTCATAAACGTCCGTGGTAGGCTTGAGTTTACGAAATCGTTACAAGTTGCGAACGCGTAAAATGACCGTTCAAGGACATATTGGATGGTTACACCGACCCAAATGGATTCCCGCAGGATTTTTGGGACCATGGTAAATATCTCGACAATTTTATTTTCGAGGGAAAAAAGGTCAAAAAATTATAAAATCGAATGCTATAATCCACGCTTTTTAAGGACATTTTGAGGTCTCAGGGCCCTGTGGCGAAAAGTGTTGAGACCCTAAGGGATACATCTCGATGTCATATAATGCCATTTGAAACCATATATGATCATTATAGGTTGTGATAAACGTCCGTGGTAGACATGAGTTTACGAAATTACTACAAGTTCTGAATGGGTAAAACGACCGTTTAAGGGCTTATTGGATTGTTCTACCGACCCAATTTGACTCCCGGAGGATATTAGAGACCATGCTAACCATCTCGTCAATTTTTATTTCCGGGCGAAAAAAGGTTAAAAAATTACAAAATTAAAGGCTTTAATCCACGTTTTTCGAGGAATTTTGAGGTTTCGTGGCCCGGTGACGAAAAGCCTTAAGACCCTAAAGGAAACATCTCGGGGTCATATAATCCGTTTGAAACCACATATGATCATTAAATGTTGTCATAAATGTCCGTGGTAGGTTTTAGTTTATGAAATCACTTCTAGTTGTGAACTGGTAAAATGACTGTTTAAGGGTGTATTGGATGGTTCCACTGACCCAATTGGACTTTTGGAGGGTATTATGGACAATGGTGAACATCTCGGCAATTTTTATTTGCGGGCGAAAAAAGGTCAAAAAATTACAAAATTGAAGGCTATAATCCACGCTTTTTGAGAAAATTTTGACGTTTTGGAGCACGGTGACGAAAAGCCTTGAAACCCTAAGGGATACATCTCGGGGTCATATAATGTCGTTTGAAACCATATATGAATATATATGTTGTCAAAATGTTTGTGGTAGGCTTGAGCTTACGAAATCACTTCAAGTTGTGAACGGGTAAAATAGCCGTTTAAGGGCATATTGGATGGTTTCACTGACCCAATTGTACTCCCAAAGGATATTAGGGACCATGGTAAACATCTCGGCAATTTTTAGTTCTGGGCGAAAAAAGGTCAAAAAATTACAAAATTAAAGGCTATAATCCACGCTTTTTGAGGAAATTTTGAGGTTTCTGGGCCCGGTGGCAAAAAGTCTTGACACCCTAAGGGATACATATCGGGGTCAGGTAATTCCGTTTGAAACCACATATGATCATTATATGTTGTCATAAATGTCCGTGGTAGGCTTGAGTTTACGAAATCACTTCAAGTTGTGAACGGGTAAAATGACTGTTTTAGGGCATATTGGATGGTTCCACCGACCCAATTGGACTCTTGGAGGGTATTAAGGACTATGGTAAACATCCCGACAATTTTTCTTTCTGGGCGAAAAAAGGTCAAAAATTTACAAAATTGAAGGCTATAATCCACGCTTTTTAAGAAAATTTTGAGGTTTTGGGCCCGGGGGCTTTACGTCACCGGATAATTGTCATATATGGGTCCACACAATATTATATGATCCCGGAATTCATCCCGTAGTGTTCTGTAAAATTCCAACACCAGCTCCCGACACCTCCTAAATTGCTCCGATTTCGTGTATTCTTGTAAAGTTGTCGATTCGGGTATCCAAGTCGGATTTGGGTATGGTCAAATCATGTCTCGTGTTAAATTAGGATCTGGTTATATGTCGGGTCAATATAGTCTTAAATCAGGTTCAAGTTCGGGTCGGATCAATTTCAGTTTAGTTTATTCTGGGTCGTTAACCTTTTCGGACATATGTCGAGTTCAATTCGAACCAAAATCAGATCGGATTCAATTTTTAGTTCGGGTTGTGTGTGAGTCAGGTTTGAGTGGGTTAATAGATGGGACATTCGGTTCGAGTTAGTGTTGAATTGGGTTTTGGTTCAAGTTCAATTCCAATAAATATCGATGTGCTCAAGTTGAACCTATATAATTACGCCTTCCATAATTTGATCAGCTTTATCAAGATTTTATTAAACCTATATATGAGTAATAAAGAACAAAAGGTATACAAGTTGAATTGGATTGTGAGTTTACAGATTTGTACCAGTATATAAATTGAACAAAAGGCATATAAATTTTATTAAATCTTCCATGACTCGGGTACAGGTTTTAATTGGGTCGGCTACTAGTTCGGGTTTAGATTGTTGTTAGGTCGAATTAAATCGGTTGACGGTTACTCTCAGGTCGGGAGCAGGTTCGGGTTTAGGTCAAAAAGTATTGGATCAAAGCGGTTGTCGGTTAACATATGGTCAGGTTCAGGTCGGGTTACAGGTCACTAGTTTCACCCCATTGTCCGGGTACCAGTTGGGTTCAGATCATTGCTGGTTGGTCGAGTTCTTGGGTCGGGTCAGTTTTTAACAGCTCTAATGATGGCCATGTTAAGAATCAATACTAAGGGAGATAGGAAGTTAGATTAGTTGGCTAGTTTTCCAACTTGCAGGCAACTTGCAGGCGTGAGGCTAGAGGTTGAATCTCACTTAGTAGATTTGGCTTAAAGCAATTAGTTCCCTAGCCATAGGGTGTTGTAATATCTTGTATTTTTAATCCTATTTTATTAATTATCAATTATAATTATATTTACTTAAGCTTAAATACGATTGGGTTATCTTTCAAAAAAAAAAAAAAACAATTGGGTTAAAATGACATCCTTCAGCTTGCTAGCCTTTGTACTTCTTTGGTTTTTTCTTTGTGGGTAGTAAGGGAAATGTTGTAGCACATAAGCTTGCTAATATAAGTAGGGACTTTGTAGGCTTGAGGGTTTGGATTGAAGAGATCCCCCTTCTGTAGTTTTTGCTGTAACTTTTGACTCTCCCTAATTCCCTTTAATCTATTGGTTCAAAAAAAAAAAAAATAATAAAATAAATAAAATAAATAAAACAACGTTTGGGTTTATAAATTTTCTTTATTAAATATGGAGTATTTTCTTATAATTTATTTATTCCAATTTCAAACTCTTTTTATTACCACCTCCGTTTTAATAATGATTGAACATTTTCTACTCAAACTTTATATCAAATCGTTGTAAATAATTTAAAACAAAGGTAGTATAATAATTATTTAAAACAAAGGTAGTATATTATATTTCCTAACTGTAATTATTAAGGGTTTTTTTTTTTTTTTTTTTTTTTTTTTTGACGAAAATTATTAAGTTGTTACTTAAAGAGTTTAAAACGATATTAAACAAATACAGTCTTATAAGAATGAACACCAATATACGTTCATTTATCATTTTGAATTTGGGAAGGATTTGGAAAATGGATGCGAAGTAGGACTCCTCTTCATGATCTGCGTCACTAGTGAGTAGTGACAATGGGTCAACATTGTCGACAATGACGATAATAACAAAGAAAAAAGAAAGAAGGATGAAAAAGAGGAAAACAAATGTATACTTCGAAACTGTACTCAAAACAAGGTCCTAAAAAAAATAAAGTTTCTATACAAAATAAGATCATATACAAGTAGTAGATCACAATATTAATGTATATACTTGTAAACACATGATAATTTGACATGATTGAACCACTTGATTCATTTACCACCTTTCCCTCTGCTGACTTTCCTCTCCATTTATGTATCTGAGATTGACATAGATAGAAGATCTACTCATTACCATTCTTATCAATCTATGACAGCAAGGTTGTTTCGAATAACATACAATCGAATATAAGTAGTAAAAGATCATGCTGATACTGATACCATCAAAGAATCGACTGGTAGCCTACGACAACAAACACTAACAAATGGAGAAGCAAACACGGCAACTACCAACTGCTATGACATGCAAAAGAAAGAAAATCCACGCAAAAAAAAAAGTACGCCAACTTGGGAAGCATGGTCAATCAAGAATGTCTGACTTACTGAAAAGAATTAACATTCTCAACACCCTGTTTTGGACAAAGCCCTAATGGTTTTTCTCCATTCAAGGTGTGGACTAAATTTACATCATGTCCAAATCTAAAAGCACACCACCACAAGGCAAATTATTTTAACTTAGTTTGATAAGCGTCTCTAAAATAAAAATTTACAGCGCCAAAACAAACCATACTAGGTGAAAAACGAACTACCATCAGCAAGCTACATAGGTCCAATACTAAACTAAAAATTGCGTGGTGCGTGCCTCTACTCACCGAGCCACATACCTGAAACTGAGAAAAAAAGAAACTGTCACTTCCTGGAGACTTTGCAATGGTCTATAATGTAAGACTTGTGCATTTAATTTCCCTACAGGAAGTTAATTGGATTTCACTTTTGCTTTGTTGCATGAGAAGCATTTAACTACAAGCAAATATAGAGTTACTACCCATACACATCATACCTTTTCAAAATATATAAAAGACAAATGTAACAAAATTGCAAAAATATATCAAGCTATTGGTCAGCCAAAAACTCATATGATTTCATCACATGCAATGCTAAAGAACCATGCCACCATTATCAAGGACTCAAGGTAATTGAGACTATGTGATAAATGCAAAAGCTAACCAATTCAGGAGCCTTATGCATTTAACAGATGAGATATTTAGGTGCAGAGATGGCCTTAGAACCAATAAGGTGTATTTAATACACAACGAAGTTCCTACATCAACAGAAGAAATGATAAGACACATTTTAAAGCAACTGTACATGCTTTTTGAGAAGGATACTAAAATGCAGTCAGCATAAATAAAACATTTTATCAAAAATTATCAAGATGTATACCTGTACAACCTTCCCCCAATCGCCAACATATTGCAAATCGCCATTCACATAGACGATGGTTTCATCACCGGGGGTCTCTGAGATTCAGCATCACATTCTGTACAGCTTATGTCATCCGTAGTTGCAAGAGGCTGCTCCATATGAATGGTCTTTCCAAACAGCTGAAATGAAGTGACACCTCTAGTTACGTTGCATGAATGACGCCCAGTACTCGTTGAACCAAAGAGTTGCACACTGGTGTGGCTGTCAGGTGAAGGTGTCTCACAAGATGAACTGGCAACATTCGGGTTTGTGGACACAACTTCCACTTTCTGTGACACACTACTGTCCATATTATCATCACGACCACCCTGATGAGAACTGTCATTCATGGTGGTAGATGAACTAGGTAGATAAAAACTAGGAAATTGCCTGGCTCCCTGCATGCCTGCGGGAAAATTGTTGTAATTTATATAGGATGAGCTTAACGGGCCACCCATCATCATTGAACTAAATCCTATTTGAGGAAAGGAAATATCTCCCTTCCCATCAGCTAGCATTACAGAGTTCTGCACACCCTTTAACTTTTTGGCTTGGTTAAATGTAGGATGAATAGGTGGTGGTGTTGGAGCAATACACTCCAATTGCCATGGACTAAGCATCTTATATTCCTCCATCTTTTCAGGCTCATCCCAACCAACCTGCAAAGAATATAGATAAAGACATGTTAGCCAAGCACGCAAGGACTGCCCCCAAGCAGAAACAGCAACACCTTGTATAAGCTCATTGCACAAAAAACAAACAAGTTAAACACGAATATAAAAATTGTCACAACAGTTCATATAATGATGTCTTGGTGAAAAGGAAACAAATAGCATTGATGCCGAGTGAATGCAAGACTTCTCTAGATTTCAGAAAAATATCTTTGGAAACACTCATTTAGCAGTATCAAAATAAATCGACTGTTAAATCAAAAGCTATTCATACACTTGTGTCATAATACTAAATAATTCATTAGAATGTGAAGTCAATTTTCAAAAACCTTCGAGAACCCCCCTCCCTTCTCTGTATCATTTGAAATTGGAATAGGAACTGTGTGTAATTTACTTCCACACAATTGAAGGATCAAGAAAATGCCTGACAAAAACTACTAGATCAACACATTGTAATCATCACAACAATACCCTTTGCCGCCACATATAGTTGGACAATTAAGGCCTTACAAAGATTTCATAATATAAAGCAGAATGTCATACTTTCAGAAAACAGCAATGAGGAACATGCGAAACATTCTAGGCAAATGATTGGGAGCATGTTGGAATATCAGAATTTAATTAGTAATGAGGGAAGAAGGGGTTGACCGGGTGAGGGAAGAGCCCAAAAGTTCCCCATGTGACTACGATTTCTGGGTGGATTGAAATCATTAAATAACTCCCAACATTGTTGCTAAAGCACGACACATTAAAGAATCTATAATAAGGTTAAAATTGCTGAATGCAAAGTGTAACAATCCATCTCTTGAATCTATAATAAGGTTAAAATTGCTGAATGCAAAGTGTAACAATCCATCTCTTGGTGATCAGATAAGTCACAGGATCTGAATATTATCCAGTTTAAATCAATTCAAGTCTTCAAAGTAGTAGATAATTCATCAATTTACTTATTTTTGACCAACCAGATAAATGGGAAATTCAGCAAATTCTAAAACCTCTATAGAGGTAGCACCCGACCTTAAACCAACATCAAGTCATCAACTTTCCCAAAACAATCACTTCCTCGCAAAATCTCAAATCGAATTCTCTAAAGAAAGCACCCACGAAAGGCCAAGAAAATATTCATAGATATTTGATTGAGTCCTAAACTAGTTAAACCCTAAATGGCTGAAATATAAGTCCTTTTGTATCGTCTCTTTGGAAGAAGAATCACAATTACACATAAATTGCTCAATAACACCATCACAGAATCTTAAACGGAAAAAAAGTCTAACAACACTCAACATACGAATATGATAGAGAGGAATTGATTAGCAGACATCCGAATGAAACAAGAAAACGAGAATATTTGCTAAACAAACTTACATGTATATCAGAAAATCTAGGGGAAGACAAGTCCTATTTGTTTTTTATTTTTGTTTTTATTCAATTTTTCTAAGACCAACCTTATGATAAACTAGAGTAAGTTCCGAAATTAAATCTCATTATAAGGACAACAGTTCAGTAAAACAGACAGATTCAAACATTTAAACACACAGACAGATTCAAACATTTAAACACACAGACAGATTCAAACATTTAAACACTATATATGATAAATGTCAATAACAATCATAGCACACTCATCTCCAATGAACTATTTGAAACATCCATAAAATTCCTATTACCATTCCTACAATCAATCAACTGCATTTCATAATAATTACATACCAGCTAATAATAACATAAACATAACAAAATAAACAAAAGTAAGCAATGGCAATACCTGAAGCATCCGCCAAGGAGAACCAGGCCAAGGCCCTTGATCAGGACCAGGCACCACAGAAGCAATCGTCCCATTAAACCACGTCGGCTTCGGGCCTCCATCTTCGATTTGCCGGGCCATTTTAACCCGAATTCCAGAATTCCAGAACACTCCCAAAGCCTGCTCCACCTTCTCAGCTTCCACCACGAACTCCGGCAACCCACTCCTCGAGTAATACACAACCTCGAACGGGACATTACTCGCCGCCTTCTGAATCGCATCCACTATCTCATCCTCCGGAACCCTCCCCCTCACATTCCTCGCAAACACCTCAAACGTCCGGCGTTTCGGGGGCGGCAACACCACGTAAGGCGAAACACGGGTAATCTGCTTCTTAAACGCCCTTCGAAGCCCAACAAACAACTGACCAGTAACCTTATTCTTGATAAAAACAGCACAATCATTAGCAACAAGCCTCTTGTTATTCACAAACTTACTCCACCCAGAAGTCAACAAATGTCTCCTCGGAGTCCCCCTGTAAATATGCCTAAATGGCCACTCAACTCCATGAACATCAATGATTCCCAGATTCTGAACAGGCGGATCATCCTCAAAATTCAACGGCGGAAAAATCGATTCAGCACAATACCTCGGAACAGAAAACCCACCTCCATTATTCGCATCAGAAGCCGTCAATTTCTTCACATACGATTCAATCACATTCTCACTCTCTTCATCTTCTTCATCACCATTATCAACACTTCCAGAATCTTCCACCACAAACCTACTGTTCAACTTCAACGGCATAAGCCGAAACTTGACGAAAACTTCATCAGTAACAGTATCAGCATAAAAATGTCTATCAAGAACACGACACTGCATGAAAGATCTCGAAGTATCAATCGATGGAAGAGGAACTGGGTTCAGAGCTTGTTCTATGTACCCTTGAGGAAAGAAGTAAACCCTAGAATTGATCTTTGGTACATGAATTAAGCTTCCTTGTATAGTCTTCGCTAATGCAGCACTCAATTCCCTCGCCTGCTGCTGCTGCTGTTGTGGTTGTTGCTGCTGTTGCGGTTGCGGTTGCTGCTGCTGTTTCTGCTGAGTGCAGCTTCGTCGTTGACGTTGATCCGCCATTGAAATTCAGATGACAAGATTCACCCAAAAAAGGGCAAAATCAAGAACAATTTCAATTGAATTTTGGGATTTTTCTAGGGTTTTGTTTCAGAGAATTTAATTTGTGTTTTTTTTTGCTTTGTTGTTTTTTCTCTTTCTTGTTTGTTGTTTTCTCTCTCTAAAAATCTCACTCTCACACTCGTAATATAAGGAGAGAGGGGTGGATGAATTTGGTAGAGAAGAGACGACCAGTGAAATGACTAATCTACCCTTGTCATGATAATTACAGTGATTAAATATCTTAATTATCCACGCGATTTTCAGCGCGTGTTGTTTGGTTGAGCTGTAAAACAGAATTTGATTAGAGCGTGAAAAAGTAAAACCAGCTTTCAGTGTAATTAGGGTTAAGACAGTGGTTTTGGAAAACCGCAGCATTTGTTTCAGCAGTAGAGTAAATAATTAGGGGAAATGACGAAAATGACCCTTGTAAGGGTAAAAAATATGTCGTACACTTGTTTAAAATTGAAAAATCTAAGTAGTTACAGAAATCAGAAATTTTAGGCGATAGGTAAAAGATGAATCTAAGCGGAAAACATGATAAAATCACAATTGTTATAAAATTAATTAATTAGTTTGAGTGTTTGAAAAATAAGATAATTATGAAAGTACAGTGAAATTCAAAGAAACAGAATTTTCGCTAGGTAAATATTGTAAAAGATAAAAAGGAAATCTGTTAGAACAGTAAAAAATTAAGATTTAAATTATCTTTAACAGAATTTATATTCAATGGCTACAATAATTTGGTAGCCATTATAACAGATGTAATATAAACCCAAATAAAATTTCAAAACTGAATAAATATCATAAAAAAAAGATATTAGTGCTGCTTTGTATACCTTTGATTTATTATGATTATACATTTTTTTTTTGTTTTATTCTTCAATAGATTGCTTTGGCTGGTTAATCTGAGGAGCCAAAGTCTTTTAATTGAAACAACTACTCTCGTCAAAAAAATAATTGAAACAGCTACCTAATACGAATTATGGAGACCGAAAGGTTTAAAAAGAAATATATCTGCTTTTAATGAATTTCCTTACAATTATCACAATTATATATATTGGTGAAGTCCTCACCCCAAAAAAGGAATTAAAAAAAAAACAAAATTGGTGAAGAATATACATGGGATAGAAAATTGATATAGATTTGACATTTATAATGTCATGATTTCCTTATACAATATAACTTTTAACTAATCTCTAGGTGTAAATAATAATAATAAAAAAGGTATGATGAGTATACATATTTGATCCTTAAACCACAAATCAAAACAATAATGCAATTTACCATCTTAGTTAGAGTTGAATCATGTTTTTAAAATGAAATAAATATAAAATATATTTAATTAATAGTGGTACATTGCAGTACGTTGCTTTAATGGTACATAGTGGTACACGTCGTTTACTATAGAATTTATAACTTAACTTAATCAGAGTTTGGAATCAAAAGTTATGATAAAAAACAAAAATATGAAAAAAAAAACATCAGAATTCAAAACAGCGGCAAATTAAATATTAGGGTATCCTTTAAGGGGTAAAAGTTACCATATAATAATAGTTAAAATTACCGTCAAACTGACCGCCTAAAATTAACGTACCCCCGCCTTATACAAGACTTATTGAACTTTTAATTATAGTGATTGTAGAGTATGTAGACTACATAGTACTTATTATTGTTATATATTGAATTTGCCTTAAGCTAATCAAAAGTTACATCAATATAAAAATTTGTTCTCGTATGAGATTTATTGTTCTCCTTATAAGACTCGTATTATATAAAAACACTCATAAGTCATAGAAGTTACATATCACCTTTATAAAACCTATCCCTAAACTAATAATTAATTATAATTATGATAAAAAATTAAAAATATCGTACAAGCTACTCGTATATAGACCAAAATAGGTTAAAAGTTACGGAGTACTTTGCAATTAGACGAGTTAGGCCCTGTTTGATTCACCTTAATTTTGCTGAACTGAAATTATTTTTACTGAACTGAACTTAATTTTACTGAACTGAAATTATTTTTACTGAACTGAAATTATTTTTACTGATAATCTATTATAATTCTTCTTTAAGAAAACTGAATTTTACTGAACTGAACTTATTTTTACTGAACTGAAATTATTTTTACTGAACTGAAATTAATTTTACTGAACTGTAATTATTTTTACTTAATATTATTTTTTTAAGGTGAATCAAACAGGGCCTAGTATACATCGAATGTATCCACATTTATGTATATTTTTTAATACATTATAACTAGTTATTGGCCCAGGCAATACTCCTAATACAAATTCTTAAATGGACTTAGTTCACATTAATTTATTGTGGACCACTAACATTAGAGAAACTATGATTATTTTATTTATAAAAAAAAAAGTCACTATGATAAAATGAAGGTCACTATGTTGAAAATAAAAGTCATTTTTGTAATATATAGGCTATAAGAGGTTAATTTTTTTTATGATATATTTTATAAGGTCAATATAAATAATAAAGCTCACTATGATAAAATTAGGATCATAACGTCGGACTTCAAGTTCACAATAGTATTAAACGTTATACAACTTTTAATAAAGGTTACTATGTTAAAAATAAGGTTACTATGTTAAAAATAAGGGTCACTATGTTCAATGCAATGTCAGTTGCGTGTGTATAAAGCTCGGGTCCACAATAATATTATTGTGGACCAGGTCCACGCAAGTATTTCTGTACCCCTAATCATTATAATTTTATACTCGTAAGTTTGATAAAAACTAAATTTATAAGGTTAATATTCAACAATCTTTATAATTAAGGGCTTGTTCACTTCAGCTTAATTTCAATTCAGCTCCAATCAGTTCAGTTCTACTCATAATTTCCTTCTCTCATAAAATATTCAGTTTAGTTTAGTTCAGTTCAGTTCAGCTCCAAGTTCAGTTCAATTCAGTTCGATCAGTTCGAATCAGTTCAGTTCAGTTCAGCTCTAAGTTTAGTTCAATTCAGTTTGATCAGTTCCAATCAGTTCAGATCAGTTCAACTCAATTCAGTAAATGTGAACAGACCCTAAGTGAATGAATATAAAATAATAACTATTTAATTGCATTGATATATATAGGATGTATCAAATTTTTATGTTGTATACAAATGAAAAATCAAAATACTCACCTACAAAACTTGTTCCAAGAGGCCAGGGTAAGTGAACCGTTTCCAACGATTATAATTTGTGGCTAATTACTCATTAATTCAATAATGATATAGTATAATTATTCATTAAGACCATTATAAATAATGTTGGTTACAAACTTTGAATTGGAGAAAAAAAAACTTTTTTTTCTTTTACTAATAATTGAAATATCATTAAATTGAATTGCTTATGTGGCAAGTTTATATGTTACAAAAAATGATGTGGCGAAATAAAAACAAAAAAATTGACACATGGCGGAATGACACTCCTTACTTTAGAGTTTTAATAATAATAATAATAATAACTAGTTTTTGGGCTCGGGCGATGCCCCGGATTATTATATGGAATTGAACATTAATATACGTTGTAATGTATGATATAATTTTCTTGTAATTAAATTTGTTGTTCATATTGTCATTTGCTACCTATTAATATTTTGTATTAAAAAAATTGCATAAAAAATTACATAACTTGGTGGTAAGATACTTAGTTCTAGAATTAGAGGTTGAGGGTTCAATTCTTGTGGAGAACTTATTATTATTATTATTATTATTATCATTATGATGAGTGCATGACATGGAATGAAAAACAAATGGAATTGAAGGAGAGCCACGTGGCGTAATGAATAGTTAAGTAAGTGACGTGGTATAGTGAAGAGGGTTTACGTGACACGTGGATGTTCTTAGGAACGTCTTTGTATAGATTAGTATAGATTTAGATATAGATTTAAGCAACAAAACTCGGATTTTAGAACAAAACACACAATGAACCATTTTCAAACTGTACCTTCACATGTCAAGGAATTCTTCTACCTTAGGTTGATATACTTGAATCTTTTTATAGTTGATAATATTATTCTTATCTTTGTTTTGGCTAATAATGAATTAATGATAGAGCAAGTGGGTTAATTTTTTTTTTTTTTTTAAATGGAACAACAAATTGGAAATTTTGATACTGGTTAAATAAATTGAAACATGATGGGGGGAAAATTTTTTTACTTAAAATCAATGGTTTTTTCATATGTTCTCGCTAATACAAAACCATAGACATCAATGAAAATTAAATACTCCATTTTTTTATTTTTTTTTTTTATTTTTGGTGAAGAAATAAATACTCCATTAAACTAACATAAAATGCAAAAAAAATAAATAAATAAAAAATAAAATAAAAATCTCCAAAAATACAAATGAAGTATACCAAGAGATTCTTCTACCTTGGCCGATATAATGATACTCCGCATTATGTACAAAGTGTATGAATGTCTTATTATGTCTCGCTGAAGAAAAAAACAAACATGGTATTGATGGATAAATGGATTGATCAACTAATTT
Organism: Chenopodium album; assembly: GCF_948465745.1. Lineage (NCBI taxonomy): Eukaryota > Viridiplantae > Streptophyta > Magnoliopsida > Caryophyllales > Amaranthaceae > Chenopodium > Chenopodium album. The sequence continues at coordinate 5,081,576 of NC_137858.1, forward strand.
TCCATGTATTATACTTCGTATTTTTGTTTTGTGATGGTTACCAACTTTAAAAGTTCAATTTTGGTCCATATTTTATTATTTAATCTTCTATAAATTAATTTTCAATATGCTTTAAAATCAAGTATAAAATGCAAATTTAAAATATTGGACGAAAAAATAATTAATATTCGAATTAATTCGGATTGTATTATATATCCATTCATTCATCATCTATCTCATAATTTTTTAGAATTTATGGACTAACATATACACAATAATTTTTGTATGGAAAGAACAAAAAAAAAAAAAAAAAGATTTGACCATAGGTTTTCTTGTCATAAACATCTAACCACTTGTTAGGCCATTATTATTCACCCCATCTAAAATAGGAAATGTCAAACAAAAATGAAAAATTGAACATACTATTAAACTATCTAGACCCTATTATCATGGCAACAACTTTTCTAATCCTCAAGGTCCTTTAATACATTATGCAACAAATACATTTTAAATGAACCCTCTAATTTGCTTCATTAATTATTTTAATTTGTTCATGTTAAAACAAAGTCATGTCTTACAAACACCATCAACTTCACATAATATTCTTACCCTATATGGCACCAGGCCATATGATGCCAATGGTTGACATAGCTAGAGCCTTTGCAACCCATGGCAACACCAAAGCCACCATAATCACCACCCCGGCGAACGCCTCCCGTTTCAACGACACAATCACCAGAGACACCGATAACTCAGGGCACCAAATCACATTCCTTACAATCTCTTTACCATTAAAGGAAGTAGGCCTCCCTGAAGGGTGTGACAACCTTGTATCGACTTCGACACGTGAGACTACGTTCAAGCTCTTTCGAGCCATCGAAATGTTGCACCCTATGCTTGAGAGGATGTTAATTGATAACAAACCAGATTGTATTGTGTCCGATTATCTTTACCCTTGGACCGTTGATGTAGCAAAAAGGCTAGGAATTCCAAGGTTGGCATTTAGTGGTGGTTGTTTTTTTAATTGTTGTGTTAGTTACAATCTAGAGCAGTTTCGACCTCATGACCGTGTCGAATTCGAGCGTGAACCCTTTGTTGTTCCGAATTTGCCCGATGAAGTAACATTAACAAGATCACAACTTCAAGATCTTGTTAAGGAAAACACCGATTTTAATGAATTGTTTGAAAGACTTAGAAAAGCTGAAAAAAACAGTTTTGGTGTACTAATGAATAGTTTTTATGGTTTAGAGTCTGCTTACGTGAATTATTTTAGAAATGAGATGGGAATCAAGTCATGGCACATTGGTCCATTGTTTCTCTTCAATAAGCCTACGTTAGACGATAAAGTCGAACGAGGCGACAAGAGTTCGATTGATGCACATAAATGCTTACAATGGCTTGATTCAAAGAAGCCTAACTCTGTTCTTTACATTTGTTTTGGGAGTTTAAGCCGGTTTACGAAATCTCAGCTCATAGAAATGGCTAGTGCTCTTAATGATTCAGGGTGCTCTTTTATTTGGGTGTTAGGGAAAGTCATGAAATCTAGTGAAAATAATAATAATGACCAAATTAGCCAAGATGATGATCAAGAAGAAATTGAAGAAGAGCAACAACATTGGTTGCCTAATTGGTTTGAAGAGACCTTGTTAGAAAATAAAGAAAAGGGGCTTGTTATAAAAGGGTGGGCCCCACAATTACTAATCCTCGAGCATCCAGCAATAGGAGGGTTTTTAACACATTGTGGATGGAACTCGATTCTAGAAGGAGTGTGCGCGGGTGTACCATTGATCACATGGCCATTGTTCGCGGATCAATTCTACAACGAAAAACTTGTTACACAAGTCCTTAAAATCGGAGTTGAGGTAGGAAATATGGTGTGGAAAACGTGGGCAACGGATGAAACAGAGTTGGTTGAAAAGGAGAAGATTAATATAGCCATAGAAAGGGTAATGGGAGGAGGAGAAGAAGCAAAAGAAATTAGAAGAAAGGTTAAGGAGTTCAGTGAGTTAGCATACAAAGCTATAGAAGAAGGGGGAACCTCATTTAACGATGTTAATGAACTACTTAAGGAAATCAGCATGCACAAACAATATTATATGTTGAAAGAATAGAATTTATACATTATAGCCACTTATATATAGTCACAAACTTTTATATAGCTATAGCTCCAAATGTTTTAGTTTTTGGTAGCCTTAGAAATATGAAGATCTACCACCTCGATTTCAATGTATTAATAGCTTAGTTTGTCTATCGATTGTTGTATGAGATGATACAATAGGAAGTATTAGTATTATTCTTTAGAATAATTCAATTTGAATTCATTAATACCCTGAAAATTTAATAGAATAATATAGTTATACTTTGGTGAAAAACTATTATGTTGATTGTTGAGCATAATTCATTTTTTGTCATGGCTAAAATTGAGGTATAAGATAGGCCGTGGATATGTGTCTATTTCTTTTATTTTATTACATGGATATACTTTTTCTTTTATATCTTACAAGCTGTGAGACACACGCAAATTGAGTGTGCAAACATAACTACATAAGAAATTTATATGCTCGATTCTCTCTCTTTTTTTTTTCCCCCTGAAATATTATCAACCATATTCTAATAAGAAAAAAAAAATATATTAGGGATTTATAAATTGATGAAATCATAGAGGTTAAAAAGTAGGATATGAGTACATTAGAATATTCATGCAAAATATGATTTCCCTAGTAAATTAAATAAATAAAGGGTTGTAGTTTTTTTTTTTTTTTGTTTTTTTTTTTAAATAGTAGTTATATTTTAAGTCATGGTAGCTTTTTCTTGAAAATTATAAAAGATGAAAGGGGTATTTTGGGAAAGTGAAAATTTATCTCCCAAAACCCTCTTTCACTTTATATGTTACTCCGTACTATAAATTACAAGGTAATAGTATATTGTATGAGATTTGTACATAATGTGTACAAATAAAACAATTGATGTTGTGCATTAATTAAAATGAATTTTATGAGTACTAGCTACATAAGAGGTACTTGCCTTTCAAAATTTTGTTGAAAATTTCTCTTATTTTCCACTCTTAAAAATTGACATATTATACTCGTATGTACATTGTAATAAGTCGCACATAAAACTAAATGGTTTTTTCCCCTTTTTCTAAGGGAAGATAAAATAAACATGCATTTTATTACAATAAATATAATTTTATCAAAGCAAAGATTCTTTGTGAACAAAGAGCTACACAATACAAATGTACTTGGATGTTGGAAGACTTGGAACTAGTAAAGGTGCATTCTGCATTTATTGAAGAATGATGCATAAAAAGTTTTTGGTAAGAAGAAAGGCATAAAGGAGGGAGCATGCATGAATTTAGAAAATTCGTGGGGTTATGAAAACAAGAATTACGCCCAAAAGACACTAGTAGTTCTCAACTTTGTTTTTTCTATGTATGGGCAATAATTTTGATTGATCCATGAATTTATAAGAAATTATCAATTTTCAATGACTTACCACTAATTTGGCAATCGAATTTATCAACGTGAATGGTAATGCCGTAATGGTACTCATCAAGGAGCTAGCTAGGCTTACACATTGCCACATTGGTTAGTGCCTTAGTGGTTGTTGCCACTTGCCAATCACTAAATATAGATTTATTTATTATTTAAAATATAATTTTTTAATAAAAATCTAAATCACAATATTCCATTTGTCATATCTCTTTTCTCTTTAACCACATTTACTCTATGATTATTATTTTTCAGGCAATGAAAATATACATTGAAACCAATATCTCAAATCTTTGTCGAGTCAATTCACTTTAAATCTCAATCTAATATGGTTCATACAACACATCAACACATCTCATTATCATATGGAGTATTATATGATTGTATCACTCATTATTCATTAACTATGTACATCCAAAGTACATACGTAGTACTTAGAAAATGAATACGAAGTAGCACTCTCATTGATAATTGATAATTGATAAAGACATGTCAATCACGTTGCTTCAATCAAGGCCCAAGGACCATCAAAGAAAAAAAAGGGCTCCAAGGCCCTAAAAACCTAGAATAAACAAACACATCATTATTTTTTTTTGGTCCAAATCCACAATCAACAAAAGAAGATGAGAGGAAATGAGACATAAAATCATTAGTATGTTAGAATAAAGACTTTTATTTAAGAACACAAAATAAGAAGTCATATTTGCTAGAAAATTGACCAATACTAAATTAGTCTATTCAATTGTAATTGCAGGGAAGACTAATTTGATCGGCTGCTAATTCACATCTACCCAGAAATTCCTTGGAAATTTATTCCCTTTTCTTCAAATTAAACTCCATTGACGCTTTTGTCAACTTTACGCCTAAATTCTTGACTCAAAAAAAAAAAAGCCCCCATTTTCAGTTTTTTTCTACTATTAATCACTGTTAACTTAGCTCATTAACACCCATTTTCAAGTATTTTGAGCTGTTTTTTTTCAAATTTTTTGGGGTTTAAAATTCCAAATGATGAAGAATCGAGGTAGTGGTAAAATCTCTACAAAATGGATTCCGTTTTTTTGCATCACTTTCTTCTTCATTGGAATGCTCTTTAGTAACAGGTTTGATTTCTGCTCCTTTTCTTTTCTGGGTGTTTGCATTTAATTTGATTTGATCTTGTTAAAGTTATTAGCTTTTGCTAAATTTGAGTTGGGTTAGCTGATAAGATGCCAATTTGATTCAATTTTTTTGAAAAATAAAGGTTGTGGGAACCACCAGAATCTGATAATAAGCTGATTTCAAGCCATCAGCGGAATGAAGAGCTCAAAGTGATTTGTGAAGATTGTGGGACAAAAAAGGTATGAAAATTTTCAGATTTTGTTCCAACTTTTTTTTTAAATTTGGGGTAAAAGAAATTCAGCTTTGGAAATGGAATCTGGGGAAAAATTGAGCTTTTGATTTGATGCAGAAACCTAGAGAAAATACAGATGTAATGGATGAAGTACAAAAAACTCATGATTCAATCAAGTGAGTATATTAAATGGTTGTTTATTAAGTTAATTTTGGTTAGTTTTGAATAGATTTTAACAAGTTTTGTAATTGTGTTGATAATTGGGAGAATGCTTAGGTCTTTGGACAAGTCAATTTCAATGCTTCAAATGGAATTGGCTGCTTCAAGAAGTTCTAAGGAGCTAATTCATCCTAGAGAGTCTGTTGGGATCACTACTCAAGATGGAAAACCTAAGAAAAAGGCTTTTGTGGTTATTGGGGTTAATACTGCTTTTAGTAGTAGGAGGCGCCGTGATTCGGTTAGGGAGACTTGGATGCCTCAAGGTATTGGGTTTATTTCGTTGCTGTGTTTGCGTTGAACTTAATTGTGTGCATTGTACTCACCGCGGTTGTTGTGTCTTCAGGAGAAAAATTGCGAAAGTTGGAAAAAGATAAGGGAATTGTGATACGATTTATGATTGGTCACAGGTCTGTTGATTGCTGCTTCATAGTGTTTCCTTATTTCTTCATCGCGTGCTCAATTTATTTGTTTTGAAAGGAAACCGCTCATTTTCATGAAAAATAACATTTGTTGTTGAAAATTATGTTTTAGTTTTATGTGATTTTCATTTAAAATTGGGGAGTTATTATGTATTTATGTGGGTGTGGTCCATGTGAAGCCTCATCTTATGTGTAGTGTGTGTACTTTGTAATCTGAAATCTACTATGTGTGAGTTGTTTAACACTCGGTCGCTCTGTGTACAAGTAGAATGGATACATGTCTACACATTGACAAAGATAACAGATTGTCTTATGCATGTAAACAGGCCACCAACTCTATAATATTGCCACTGTTTGAATCTCTTATTTTGTCCAAAGTTCCTGTTGATCATTGGAGATCATGAAGTCAAGCTTTTACAAAATCACTACTAGTTTATACGGAGTAATGTGACAAACATTGCCATTTTTCAATGCCTCTACTGCTGATCTCAAATAGGGTAGTTTCTTTTGTTTTGGTGGGGTGAGGGTGAGTTTCAGATGAATGTTACCTTCATCATATATTACACTGATGCTCTATTAGCCTTACCCCTATAATTGCAAAGAGGTCACTTCCTTTACGGTGTGTTTGGATAGAGAAAGGGGAAGGAAAAGAAAGGGAGGGAGGAGAAGAGGAGGGGAGGGAAGAATGGTAAGTTTTCCTTCCAAATCTCTCCATTGTTGGAGGGATCAATTTCCTACAATTTAATCCCTCCATTTCTCTCCCCTCCAATTCCCTTCCTTCCTCATTTGTTATCCAAATGAAAGATACCTCATCTCTCCATTTCCCTTCCCTTCCTTTCCCTCCATTTCCTTCAATCCAAATACACCGTTAGTCTATTGATTTATTATTGTGTAATGCTCAGAATTCTGGTGATAAGTGTTTCAAAATAATTGAATGTACAACCATAAAATTTTAAATAATCTTGGTGTAGTTTGATTGCAATCAGAATATAAGTTTTTATGCAATAAAAAGGGACTAAGAGTGACAAGATTCATTAAAACTTTAGAATCATTGGCATTCAAGGGAGTTGTACAATCAAACGTCCGAGTGCCTAAAGGGTTAAAACTTGAAAAGCCTAAAAATACAAGTATGTTTTTTACACACACTTAATATATAGAAACATTTATGCAATTGGTATGGAGCTTGTTGCAACTTGTGATTTGCCTGGTTTACAAAATTGAACTAGGATTTTATTGCCTGCAGTGGTCCAGAAAAGGACATTGAATATGGTGGTGAACTCATCTATATTATAACAATGCAGAAATATTTTCATATGACTGGTAAAAGATAGTTTTTTTGTGATTTTGAATAGTGCACTGACTGAAATACACATTTTTGAAATAGTGCTACATCAAACAGCATTTTAGATCGAGCTATTGATTCAGAGGAGGCTCAACATAATGACTTTCTTAGGCTGGTAACATCGTTAGCCCCTACTTTAATATGACTATGTAGTGTTTAACTTTGTGGTCATCGTCAGAATCTTATCCAAAAACAATTTCAGGAGCATATTGAAGGATATCATGAATTGTCTGCAAAAACGAAGATATTCTTTACCACTGCAGTTGCAAAGTGGGATGCTGATTTTTATGTCAAGGTGGATGACGATGTCCATTTAAATTTAGGTATATCTATAAAACTATCCTACAGAGTCTTTCTCGTGTCAGGCCATTTCTGATACTCTGCATCTGGCACATGTTGTCCTTCACCACCATGATTTCCACTTTTTTCTGCTTGTTTTTTTCTTAATTATTTATTTTTTAAATTGCAGGAGTTTTTGCATCAACTCTTGCTCATTATCGATCAAAACCAAGAGTGTATATTGGTTGTATGAAATCTGGTCCCGTTCTCGCTGAAAAGTAAGACTCCAGGACCTCAGTATATTGGTCATCCATTTGGTACTATTTGCTGTTGGGAGCATTCGTGCCATGATTTTCAATGTCTCACTCATACAATTACTTTGTTTCATAGGAATGTTAAATACCATGAGCCAGAATTCTGGAAATTCGGGGAAGAAGGAAACAAGTATTTTCGCCATGCAACTGGACAGATCTATGCCATCTCCAAGGATTTGGCAACATATATTTCAATTAATCAGTGAGTTCTGTTCCTCTTTTATCCTGATGTGTTTCTTTTATATTGAATGCATTTTTTAACCTCTTTATGCTTCTCAGCTTCTCATCTTCTCATCTAATTTGGGTTAAATACATATTCACAATTTACGTGGGGCTGTAGAATTTAGTATTACATGAGTTATATATTTGCTAAGCATTTTCCAAACCCGGTACACTGGTGCAGTAATGAAATTTGACATTTACAGCTAAAATGTTGAACATTCTAGGGTATTCCTACAAGTTTATGTGACGCTTTTTTTCTTAGTAATGCTTTGCTCAATAGTAGTCATAAAATGGTACTTTTATGTTGCAATTACAGGCCTATACTGCACAAATTTGCAAATGAAGATGTGTCCCTTGGTTCATGGTTTATTGGTCTTGATGTGGAACATATTGATGAGCGTAGCATGTGCTGTGGAACTCCTCCAGGTATTTTCATTGTTATTTTTTGTTGCAATCATAGGCTACATGGCAATCTGTTGAAACACAATAAATAACAAGGATCAGACATAAGTGAATTATGTATGCTTTGCTTGAAATATCTGAACTCGAGACATGATCACTTGGAGATTACCAAATAATATTTGAATCTGATGATTGGATGGCAACATGAAGTTTCTATCTAAGAGGTTTCTATCTAAGAGTTTTAATCATCCAAACATTTTCTTATCATATTCTCTATCACTTTGGTTGGACTCATATCTGAAGTCCCTAATCAAGGCATTCAAATGAGATACCTTTAGGACTAAAGCTGCAAAGCTTGAACTGCGAACAATGTCCTCTAAAAGCCTGCCTACTCACACCCTTTTTTTTGGCTTTACAGACTGTGAATGGAAGGCGCAGGCAGGAAATGTCTGTGTAGCATCATTTGATTGGAGCTGCAGTGGAATTTGCCAATCAGTAGAGAAGATGAAATTTGTCCATGAAAAATGTGGTGAAGGAGATGAAGGAATATGGGGTGTATCGTTGTAATGAAAACGTCTACTAGTACTTAAATACAAGCAAGGGCCAAAATTACCATTCTGGAGTTTTGAGACATGGATAGAATAGTGTGTGTTACCAGAGTGGCAAAGACGAGTTAGATTTGGGCATGAAGCTTGAACAAGGGTTTGGCTCACCTTGTACAACAGATGGATAGCAGATTTCTGGAAGACCTACACCTTGCTTATCTAGGGTGTTGAATGTGCACGAATATGTACAACACGTAACTGCTGACATGTAACTGATTCCTCGAGTGTAAAACAGTTTTGGTTCTCTGTATAGGAGGCAGGGGCGTGCTTAAGGCATTGCTATATTTAGCATGTTGTTTCTCTTTTAAAGCGCCCCATATAGGCAAAACTACATGTCTGTTTACTTGATATTCTTAGCTTATCCTGTCTTGTAATTGAATTTATTGATGATGGAAATTTTCTAATCTAATGGTTTGGTAGTTAACTATGTCAGTCTTGCTTCACTATCTAAGAGAGTAAAATTTCTTACCATACATTCAACTACACTTCTTTATGAATTAGTGGTTGAGAATGTGATCTCTACCCTTCAAATCTATGGATCAAGCAATGGTATCCATTACAGATCTCATTTTTCATAACAATAGTATAAAATTATACTCGTAATAAGATTCCACATAATTATACTTCGTATTTGTTATTACTGATGTCAGTCATATACAAGTATAAGATTCTACATCAAAGGCCCGTGCTTGCTCACTTTTCTATCTAGAATCCAGAAATTCTCCCGAAATAACCGGTCTAATAGGAAAATCTCAATTTATGATTCACATATATTGTAAAATTAGACTAGACTAGTACCGACTAGATCAAAACAAACTAACACGTCGTAAACTTAGACTAGATCAGACTAGATCAAAACAAACGAATACGATTCACGTCAGACCGTGTGGCGTGAAGTCTGATGAAAGCGCAAAATGAGCCCAGCCTATATGCGCTCATACTAGAAGTGAAGAAGGAAAAGAACAAACACAAAAATTAGGAATTAACAACGGAATAGAAGAAAACTGAAAACCCATCCCAAAATCAATCAATCAATCAAAACCATCTTTTGCATTGACTTCTCTCCCTCTTTCTCTCTCAATTGCTTGAATTTGTTGATCAATATTTACAGCATTTGATCGATCAAAAGTGGGGTTTTAGCTTCAATGGAGAACAGTGAGATGTTTAGCTCATCAACGGTGCAACACACTTGGCATGATTTTCTCGACCGGATGCGTCAACCTTCCGCCGCTGAATTTGTCAAAGCTATTAAAAGGTTTGATTTTTATTAATTTTTGTTGGGAATTGTTTCCCAGTTTCTTAATTTTACTGAATTTGTTGTTTAATATTCTGCAATTGCAATGTTTCAACGGTTTTTAATCCCTAGAATTGAATCTTTTTTTCATAAAATTAGCTGTTTGGTATTATGAGATGTGTTTTTCTAGCTGCATTTGCTTACCCCTTTTCTGGATTAATCTTAGAAATTAAGAAATAATACTGATTTGTGTTGATTTTCAGGGTTTTCTTTCAATTAATTTATTGATGAGTGAACTTAATGATATATGAACACATGAACTGTCAGTTAATTTGATGAATTGAAATTTTCAAGTACTATGCAGGTTTTTTGTTTAATTAGTTCAAATGTCTTAACTGAAATTTGTCCAAAGTTGGTATTATGTGAAATTTTAGGTAATTAGATGCTGTTAGATGTGATAGTGGAACATATTAGCTTCTTGAACACTCACTATTGCAATTGTTGCCATTACCTGTCACTGTGAATCTAATGAGGTTGTGAGAAATTGAGTATATGTTTTCATGTAAAGCACATTTAATTTATCAGCTTAGAAAGGCTGTTATGATTATCAACCACGATTGAGCTTTTCATGGGAGTACTTTGTTGGCCTTTTGTATTTTGGTGCATAATTTAATGAAAAATATAAAGGGGCCCCCGTGTTCTAGATTTAGTTATAGAGCTACAGAAATCTATATCAATTATCTACATAAAACGAGTGATAATTATATAATACATAAAACGAGTGATAATTATATAATACGACGACTATATGATATCTGGAAAGGTTTTGAGTTTTCAGAATTGGTGGATTCAGACCCCCCTTTGAAGCATTTTGGTTTTGAGAATTTTGACTGATAATACATTATCTTACTATCATTTTCAATTTTGAAATATTATGATGTTCTTCCCGACTTGTTCTGTCATGCCTAAATCACAGTATTGGCTGAGTTTGCATTTTTGAACTGTCAACAAGGGTTTACTTGTTTATAACTAGTTGTCTACAGTCTCTACACGTGTTAAGCTTTAAGTGATGTCTGCTTATGGCAGTTTCATTGTCTCCTTCTCGAACAATTCTCCTGATCCAGAAAAGGATAGTGCTGCAGTACAGCAATTCTTTGCCAAAATGGAAGCTGCCTTCAGGGCTCATCCACTTTGGAGTGGTTGTTCAGAAGAGGAGCTTGAAAGTGCTGGTGAAGTGAGTTAACTTGCTTCTTGTCTGTATGCGCTCTTTTGTCCCCTAGACACAATCTTGATTCAATGATGGGTACAATTACATTTGACCTGCACAATTTTCACTTGCAGGGACTGGAGAAATATGTCATGACAAAATTATTTCCTCGTGTTTTTGCTTCATTTCCTGACGATGTAAAGATTGATGAGCAGCTTACTGAAAAGATTGCTTTAGTTCAACAATTCATCCGGCCAGAACATTTGGATATCAAGCCACCCTTTCAAAATGAGTCATCATGGCTGGTTAGTATGAAAAGTTGATGCTTTTTTTCATACTATGGTATCTGTAACAGCTCGAACAGCATCTTTGGAATAGAATGACTTGTCGTACTAGTGACTTAAATTTCAGCTCTCCTCATTTAGAGTTGCATCAGATTTGACTGTATCTCACTGCACTTAAACATTTTTAGGGAAAGTTAAAACTCCTTCCATATCACTCAAATAGTCCCAAATCAACTGCCACTCTTCTTATCTACTAAGCTAAATTATGAAATTTCCCATATCTGACTAAATTTAGGATTTTATGCATCGCAAATTGAAAACAAAAATGCTTGCTCTCAATGATTACATATCTAATTTAGGATAATTATGGTGTATTGAGCCAAATCCTTAAAAATAACCTATGACCAAAATTGTTCTATTAAAGTAAGACAACTAGAGAGGGATTATTATTATTCTTTCAGTTTTCGCCCTTTTCAAGGTATCTAAGTTGTCTCAGGTCATAAGAGTATAAATGAGGCATCCAAATGCTTAGTTGTATCTTGTATGACCTTTGTCATTTGTTGATATGACAGAATGGATAATCACGCATCCAACAAAGTACAGTCACAAAATCAGGAATAAGAAAATTGCTAGAATGGAAACATCACTCCGTCTGATGTTTACAAGTTTACTGCAAATTTGGACTTCTGTTCAAGTATGATACTCGTTAGATTGCTGTCATTAACTCTTTCACTTTATGTGGACTATTTACTACCTCTCTGACTGTTGAGTACTTGAGTGTTTGCGCTTTTGAAAAAAATGCCACTTTTCAGTTTCTGTAATTTCAAAAAAATCTTGAGGTTTTTGTTTCCAATCTTCCATATTACTTTTCCGTTGCTTTCTTGTGCTTTTTTTTTTCGTGTCATTTGTGGCCATAGTATCAATTTCTTCATGAAATGCATAAAAGTAGAACAGGAATTTATTGAAATCACTTAAGTAAAGTTGCTAATTGCATGAGAGTAGTAACATACATGAAATCTGAATCATATAGTATTATAGAACATGATTTTTTTGCTTTGAAACGGTACTTAATTGAATGCAGCTACCATCTTGAGACACGGAGTATTTCTCAAGCTTTATGTGCTATCTTAATGTTGGCAGCTTGCGCAAAAGGAGCTGCAGAAGATTAATATGTACAAGGCACCCAGGGAAAAGCTTGCCTGTATTCTTAACTGTTGCAAAGTCATAACTAATTTGTTGCACAATGCTGCTGTCACTGCAAATGAGGATACCCCTGGAGCTGATGAATTTCTTCCAGTTCTTATTTATGTCACTATAAAGGTCAGTCCTGCATTATGCAAGTAATTTCTGCTTCTGCCTCCTTGCATGTGCTGGTGTGACTTTTGCATATCTAGTTTCTTTATTTGTATGTCAAAAAAAGAAAAACCACTTTTGATTCTAGTACTTTCAATTGTGTTACATTCACTTGCAATGAAATCAGAAGCCCTTAAGTTGGGACGAAAACAAACTTTACCTTTTATAGGTTGATTTTATAACAATGGGAAGGCAAACTCTCTACAGCACCATTCAATTTTGTGATTATTGTGTTTTCTTTACATTTATGCTTGAAGCATTCACCTAGAAATCTAGGGTGCTGCATCATTATAACTTTCATTAATCCAATACAAACTTACGCTATCTATCATGCATCTTTCTGTAGGCAAATCCTCCCCAGCTGCACTTGAATTTGCAATACATACAGCGTTATAGGCGTGAGTCTCGATTAGTTTCAGAAACAGCTTACTACTTCACAAACATCCTTTCAGCTGTATCCTTCATCTCAAACATTGATGCTCAAGCTCTTTCAATGGATGAAAATGAATTTCAAAGGAATATGGACTCTGCTCAAGCACTTCTATCTGGGCTGACGACTGATTTTCAGACTACGACGAATACTGTTGACAATACTTCCAGCTCAAAACCCCCCATGGAAGAATTTCAGCAAACTTTTCCTTCTAATAGTGACTCCACAAAACAATCTCAAACACCCTTGGATTCTTCTGCTACAAAATCTAGCGGCCAGGATGATCCACCTAGTAAGGATCAATCATCAATGACAAAAAATATGTCCATCTCTGATCTTGAGGAGAAAGGTGCAACTATGATTTTGAAAGAGGATCATAGTATTGACAATGTTTTTCAGGAGTTTCCATATGTATTTGCTAGTGTTGGGGATCTAACGTTGCGTGATGTTGAAGATTTACTGAATAATTATAAACAGCTTGTATTCAAGTATGTTTGCCTTGCCAAGGGAAAGGGCGTTGCACCATCACTATCAACCTCTTCATTTTCACAAGCGCTAGATCAGAGCCTTGTAGAAACTGTGGAAGAATCTGAGCCCGGGAAAGAAATAGAAACAGATCCTGGGAAAGAAATAGAAACAGATGAACATAAAGCTAGAAAAGCTGATAGCACTGATGAAAGCTCACACTCAGACATGGTAATTTCTGAATCCAAGTCTCCACACGAGGATGCTGATGCTTCTCCACAGGAAGAAGAAAGAAATGAAGATTTGGCTTCACCTAAAGAAGATTCAGAAGACAAAAAGCAACAGGAGGATTCCGCTGCACCACTAACCAAAGAACCACAAAATGATGTACAATTATAATTCTTTGATATACTTGCAAAATGTTGTCAGATGTACATTAAGACCACCTCTCCTGAAATTACTTTGCACGAATGGTAAGTTATAATAGTTTAATTGTTCTAAATGACTAAATCTCTCCTATGACTCTCTCTATTGAATTTTGTTAAGGTCTGAGACACTGAGAGTATGTAAGGTACCATGAAAGTCGTTACTATACCTTAGGTTAAGCCACAGGCTAATTGTTCATGACCTTATTGAACTCCTAGCAATTGCTTAACTCCTTTTCAGAACATTATACAAATATCTTGTAAGCTCATTCATGCATGATTTAGTGCCCAAAGACCAAAGTGAAAATTAGATCCCAAAATTAACACGATTTTTTTTTTTTTTTTAAATTTTTTTTATATATATATATTTTTTTTTTCTTATCTGCGTCTGGTTACATGGTCACATCTCCATACATCAGCGTGTCCACAGGTAAAATCATTATCGGGTACACTGTGAGTATTCTACTCATGTGTTCGCGTTCTATTTTGCACCAAAAATAGCTACACTTATTTCGTTTGATACAGAGTAAAATTGTTAACCATATACAGTATTGTATTCTATTAAGGCAGCATGGTAACAAGTAAAAAAAAAAAAAAAAAAAAAGTCATGCACTTTTCTGTTCTCTCCTACATGGGAAAGAAGTTTTTCTACCTTTTGAAACTTTAAAAATTGAATAATTGAAAAGAGATTCAATCATTTAAGCCTAAGATAAATTATCTTGAAAACAAATTCAATTCACAAACATTATAGATAACAATAATGTTAGGAGACAAAGAGAAAGAGAACAAATCATGTTCGATTGCATAGGCTGTCCATATTCAATCTACACGAGCTTTCATTCATCGTCTTCTAACAAGCTTTTGTTTCATTCGTTTGTCTCATTACTTCATTATTCTTATTGTATTCTTTCAATTATCCTTTTTTTGTTTGCCACTTTACTTTTGGTTGGTGCCTTGGTGTACTATTGTAAATTAATACAAGTACTTTAATTTTTTTGCGTTTCATTACATATTTTTTTGCTTAATTAGCATACGTACATGTGTACCGTCATGGTCGCCTAAGTAAACGCTAAACAATAGCTGTATGAATGTGATGAACATCCAAATGTTTTGTTTGGCCAATGATCTTAATTAACAGCTACATAATGTTAGATTTTTGTTCTATTTTAGAGGTGATCATAAACCGGTCAAAGTTGGTGTCAAACTAAATGGCCTAGCTACTAACCAAACCTAATTGATTTTGCAACTCTATTGTGTAACCGTGTTACACTTTGTTTAATTAATTTAAGGGATAGTAATCACATGGTTCTCATTTGATTTGATCCCCTAGCATATTGAGTTTGTTGAAGGTTGCAAAATATGTAAAATTTGCGAGTTCTCAGAAAGTCTAGACTCTAAACATACATTATTTATTTTCTTAAAGGTAAGGTTAGTTGTGGACTTGAATACATAATTGTCTACATAAAATTAACTTTAGAAAAAGATATTTTTAAGGTAGAAGTAAGTAGGAGCATCATATATTGGCATACTACGAAAAAAGCATATCACGTTATCCCTCGAGACACATGAATACTACTACATAACAATGGTTGATCATATAATATTCAAACTTAATTAACTGGCGGTATATTTAATTTATAATTTATACCTTATGGTTGTTATTTATTACAATTAACCCTACAAATATGCGTTATTAGAATGAAATAAAGCTAACCTAGCTAGGGTAGTAGGGGATGCGCTAGGGTGACAAAAGAGGCCGACAAACACAGCATTAGTGTTTGATACTCTAATACTTAACCATTGACAATATCTTAACAACTAATCACTTTTGCATTTAATGAATCGATCTATGTTTCTCAGGTGGAATCTAATGTGGTTGAATCCTCCCATGCACTATCCCTATATATATACATTGTTTTTTACTTTATTTTTTATTCATCATCCATGCTAGCTACATGTATGGGCTAACCTAGCTCGAGTTAGCAGGCAAGACATATTAAGGATCAAGCGAAAGCTAAGGTATCTCTACTTTCAGAATGCTCCTAAAGTCCTAATGAGGTAGAAATCCACGTCTTAAGGTTAAAAGTTAAAATTTGATTCTTACCGCTAGGAGAAGTTTAACAAGGTTATAAGATATATTGAATCAACTTAGAATAGATCTAGATTCTTCAAACCTTAAATAAGCTAAACAACATATAAAATTACGTCAAAGTTAATTAATTAAGCACCAATATGTAATTAGAATAAGTGATGAACAGTTGTAATTAATTGTTTGTTGGTAAAATAAAACCTTAGAATAATGAAGCAATTAATTAAATAAGAAATAAAGATGAAGATGAAGAAAGGAGGAATGAGGCATGTGAAGAAGGTCGGGGAAGATGTGAACATATCTGAAATGAAAACATCTTATTTTAAAATAAAAATTGCGACATAACACCGGCGTACTTTTGCATGTGCATTGTTCCACCAACCATGGCCTTTACATTTTGCAACCACTAAAACTTACTACAATGCAACCAACTCTCTTTTTTATTTTGTTTCCTACTTTTTTCTTGGAAACACGTTTACTTTGTATAATCTATAGTTTGCAATTTATGAACGTAACATGAATTTCGTACGTAGCTAGCTTAGTGAAATATTATATCTTAAAGAAACGGCAACATACATACATATATATATATATATGTGTGTGTTGAATTAAGACTCATAAAGCCGTGATAATATGCTTGCTTATGTAATACTTCATATTATGCTTGCTTATATACATTGATTGATGTATAGCACATCTTATTATTTGAATTTGGAATTGTGAAGTATTGTATAATAAACTTGCAAAGGTGTAAATGGTGCTTTTCCATGTCTGATCTGTACAAGCCAATAAACATGATGAATGTGTGTTCTTTACACACTGGTGTGGTGTGTGGAAATCAAATCGATCTTGTATCCTTTATATGCGTACAAATTACATGTAGATGTAGAAGCGTAGATTATATATGTACAATGTTATGAATTTAATTGTGGTAAACGTCTCATAGAGGAATTTAAATAAATTAGTGTGACTTGGTATACCCTTATTGGTATTAATATTATCTCAAAATGACATAAAGACCACATATATATTACACATTATATTTGACTGAATTTTCAACTATAGCAAGCTAAAAATGATCATTTTTCCAATAATATGACTCATGCTGAGATCATGCATGTATTGGTAGAGATGGACAATAAGATGTTAATTTTTTTTTTATTTTTATTTTTTAAAAAAATAAAGCTAAATAATTGTGTTTTTTAATACTCCGTAAAGAATAGTGAAAAAATTATAATAAGTCAATTTTGTAAAAAATAAAAAATAGATGCGGCCTAATTGAGACAAAATTAATAAAGTTAAAATTGATTGTTGCATCTCATATCATTACTCATGCATAACTAATTAACAAAGTAACAAGCTATAGATTAACTATTTACCTAGTTTAAGGAATGGATGTACACCCTTACTTTTTTCCCTAATTACAAAGCTATTTCCATCAAACTACACTGTACAAAGTAAAGATTATATTTATTGACCTAACTACTAATTCACAAAAGATAGATAAGACAACGTACAGGACTTGTTAAGAGAGACTTACTAATACTGATAATCATTATCCTAAATCAATCAATTGGACGCACTTATTTGTTGTTTAATTTAGATACAAACACATACTTTATTAAAAAAAATTTGGTCGAAATTATTGCTTATGAATCATTCAAGTCATTTGAAATAAACCCCTTATTTACTCTTGAACATTTTCATGACTTCTATCATTTTCAGCAAACTCATGAATCACTAAACATATATATATATATTCACCAAAAACAAGAAATAAATTTGAAAACGTGTAATTTGCTCCATACAGTCAACAATCAAGGCAAATATATATCATTATCGTAGACTAACCAAAGTCGGAAAGGGCAGGTATTCACCTACTTTACGAAATTTTATCATACTATTTATTAATTATGTATGAATAAGCAACCAATTAAGGTTAGTGATGAGAAACGGCTAGACTTGCTAAAATTGACATATGAAGTGTATTGACTTCTAATGATCGAATCTCTTTCTCTCTTCTTCCCTTGATTTTCTCCTATATGTAATTGTTGTCTACTGTTTTTACTGTTCTACATTTATGCTACACTATTCTAAGATAGACACGAGATCTTTTAATATCATTGTAATAAATTCAACTTCTAAATTCAAATTAAGTCGCCTTTTTTTCAATTAACTAACGAGGATGATAAGGACGAAAAAATACACCCTTCATAAGTCTATAACATTTGATACAATTAACTAAGAAAAAACAATTGTCATAAGAGTTAAACTTTAAACTTTTATAGGTAGCTAAGCTAAATCATCACAACTTATTCAATGAGGATTTAAGAGCGATAATCTATGTTCAACTCACGTATCAATCATTGGTAAAACAATAACAAGGATGAGTTTCCATGTTTACTATTACAAGAATTAAATTGCCCTTAAAAAAATAAATTAGAATTCTAAATTAACATGAATCTCTTTTTTTTTTTTTTTTTTTTTGAAGAAACATGAATCTTATTTAGATTGTTCTTACATAAATGTAATTCGTAGTATAGTCCATGATTTTGTTTTAAATACTCGTAGTAGTAACATTGGAGATTGGTCTTACATAATGACGCATGCCCCATAAAATCAAACACACAAAACTTAACGCTATGATTAACACTTCTCATAAGGTGGGCTTGGCATTCCATTACAATTTCCCAAAAACTTTGAATTTTTTTAAATTTTATCAAATTTTGATGGCATATAATTTAGCATAATAGTAGTACTACTCCAGTAGGCCAGTATATTAAATTATTTGTCATGGCATCATGCTGCAGGCCATGCGTACGTTCCCTGCAACAAAGAGCACAGAGCAGTAAAAAAACACTACAAAGTAAAAAATTAATCTTTTTTTCCAATTTTATGTAAAACAAATTTTACCTTTGCTGTTACACTATTTAATTGAGTATTTATTTCAAGCATTAATGACATTATTAAAATTTGATTGCTTCATGTCATGTTAATCTCTGGAAAAAAGAACTTTTAGGGGGATGCTACATTTTTACCATGTGCTAATTGCCACAAGTATTTGGCATTCAGGCAAATTAATGCAGTCTCCAATGTTATGGTCCCTTACTTTCATTTTTTACCCTTGATATTTTTACTTTTACCATGTCTGTTTAATTAGATCATGGATTATTACTAATGCACCATTCTCTGTTTCTAATTTTCTTTAATTAGATCATGGATCATGGGCCTTCATGGCTACTCTTTCATCATTTTTGATAATTAGTAAATTGGTGTCGTGTCCAAAACTTTTAAGAGATAAATTTTGTATGATAAAAAATTAAAAAAAAAAAAATTACTTGTATTTTATAAGATCAATAATGATTAGTCAGATAGTTATAATCTTTAATGTTTAAAGAGTAACATCTTGAGATCTGCCATTCAAAAGACTTAAAATACTTAGTTTACTGTATCTAAGTTTCATATGGAGTTGTTTTTTTTTTTTTTTTTTTTTTTTTTTTTTTTTGGTTATTAGTGAGCCGTAAGGACAGGTGATGAGAATCGATCCTAAAATCACCTAGAATCGGGAGGGGAGCTCTAACCACTTGAGCTACTCCTCACTCTCTTCATACGAAGTATTTGAAAACGATACAAATGGGACAAACATTAAACAAGGAGGCAATCAACTAATCGTTACTCGTATTCATTAATGGTTGATTATGATTTGAAAAATGAACGCGGTCAGGGGGTCAGCCCAATTAATTAACAGCAATGTAACAGTGGCCGTTAGAGATTAGTGAGATTGACTAATTCATTGCATTAATAAATGGGCTACCTTGTCTCACCCTATATCAGCTGGCCCCCACTTTTCCATTCACTGTTTCACATCTAATTCACTCACCTTTACACCCTTTTCTTCAAATCCCACCATTTTCACAATCTTCCCCATATTGTTCTCTCTACCCTCTTTTTTATTTTTCCTTCTTTCTTCCTCTCTTGTTCATAGATTACAAAAAATTTGACAAAAATCTTCATCAATATATTCATATATATATATATATTGGATTATTGGGTTTTTCCAATTTGTTTGATAACATTCAAAAAAAAAAAAAAAAAAAAAAAAAAAAAAAAAAAAAATCATTTTGAAGCATAATGAGAAACAAATACAACCAACACCAACAACTTCAACAAGAACATGAACAACAACACCACCACCATCAAAGGAGCAAATTCTTACCAATGTTATGCTCCTCATCAACCAAACAAGTCATTAAGCTTTCGCACCGTCGTACCGCCTCCACCTCTTCCTCCTCCTCCTCCACCGTCTCCGATGAGCCTTTGTCTCCTAGAGTTGGGTGCATGGGCCAAGTCAAGAGGAACAACAAAGTGGTTGGATTTCCAAGTATGAGTTTTGTTAGTGGTTTTACTACTAGTAATACTACTAGTCCTTGTAACAACATCAAAAGTGATCAGATCAGCAGCAACTACAGCAGCAATAGCATTGTCAAGTATCATAACCTTATAAGATTCTTCTCTACCAAAAGCCTCAGTAGTAGTCCAAAAACCGTCATCGCCGCTGCTGCCGCCGTGCCTAGGAATGGGACTCACCAAGGGAAGATCATTGCAGGAAGAAGTACAAAAAATAGTAATAGTAGTAGTAATAGTGTTAGGAGTAGAGGAACAAGGTTAAATACTAGAAGTGTAAGAGATGATCATGGTATTATGATATCTAGATCCAAGAATGAAGGGAATTGTGGTGGTAATAATAATGAGAATGATAAGGGTTGTTTGGTAAATTTGGTAGAGTTGGATCCGCCACTGCCAGTAGTGAAGCAGAAGCAGCAGCAGCAGGAGAATGATAATGGCGATAACACGAGTTTGTGGAAGAGAAGATCAGGTGGAGTTCCATTGAAGGGTTTACAGCTTCAAGTTACTCAACAGAGTTGTGCTTTGTTACTTCAATCAACTACTGTATGACTTCTAAGAAAAAGAAAATAATTAAGAAAAAAATTTGACTGGATAAAGTTGTAAATGCAATAGTTGATTGATTTTTTCTCCCTTTAATTTGAAAAGGCTTTGCTCTTATGCAATATATAGTGTTACACGAAAGTACTGGTTCAAGTTTTTTTTTTGTAATGCAGTGCTCTTTAATTTGTACCATTTGTATTTTTCAAATATGTTATCATTGTTATGAAATGCAGATCTGCAAATCTGTTGGGAAATAGATTGCACAAGGTAATAGCATAATCAGTGGAAAAAATGACTGATCTGAAATAAACATTAGCACTCTGAAACAGTTTAATCAAGTAATGATTGATATAGTCTAATCTAAAATAAAAAATGGACCTCGGGCAAACAGATTATATTGAATCTGAAAGCAATGCGACAGATGGATTATCAGCAACATACAATTTTACATTATTCGAAATTATATTACATGGGTCAGTAGTAAAACAACTAAGCTCGATCTCTAAGTTCCTACTAGTTGTACTTTAATTGAACATTTACAATTAGCTAGCTGACGTTTTTGGGGTGGGCAATGAAGAGAAGTCATCAGCCTTGCTCCTTATAAGGAGTCCAGATCAGCTTGGAAACATCCACATCCAAACCACCGCGCCCAGCAGCTTTTAAATGACGATCCAAAACCTTTGGATCTGCACATATAACATGTTGCCCTTTGCGATATTGGATCAGCTCCAGACTTTGGAGAGTAGATAAAATATCCTCTGCTTTGATGGCTGTCATGTCACTGAGCTCCTGCAGAACAAGAAACCGCATATCCGTCAAAATTGAGCAGGAAAACAAAGTGCAAAAGTTTTAGCCAAAATCACTATAATAGGTACAGGGATCCTAAGAAGTTTCAAGTCTACAAAACAATGAGATAGAAAAAGGTTTCACAATCTACAAACCTTGATAGATATGTTTCCCTTGTGCTTCTTCAAGATGTCCAGAAGAACACGTGTCCAGTATCCCCTGTAGCTCAACAGCCCCAGATCTGAGAGTGGCCTTTCAGGTGTGCCCACTTTACCTTCTTTCTTGGAAAGTTCATAAGCTGTTGCATCCACAGCTGATGTTAGCAACAAAGCGAAAAAATGGCTATGCATATATTAGCAAAATGCCAAGTATAGATTCCCTATTGTGTAAGACTGTAACAGCCCTTCCTGCATTGCATCTTTAGAAGCACTGAACTGATATGACTAAAAAAGCAAAAATTACTAGAGAAAATTGACAAGGGCAGAGGCTTACAAAATGCAATAAGAAATTTGCCGTAGCCTTTCCTCTGGTAAGGAGGAAGAGTAAGAATACAAGCCAAATTATAGGATTCCTCGGAGTGTTTTTCCTGCATAATTAACAAGTGAAGCCAAAGATAAGTTGTCAAACAAGCGAAGCCAGACTAGAGGGTCTCAAAAGAAGAAGCTTCCTAACAGTTACAAATAAAATAGCAAAGCATTACCTTCGAAAAATAGCCAACCATGTGACAACCTCGATCATCACATTCACAGAGAACATAAAATAGAAAAAGGTCGACATCATAATAAAGCGTCTTGTGATCAAGAAATAACTTTGCCAGATAACAAAGATTCTGCCCATAAACCTTGTTTTTCTTGCCATCAATCTGTATAAAGCATCGAAAATGATGTGGAAATCAGAACACAAGTTGTGTTGAAAGAATTGACATACTAAAATCTCATTTAACCAATGTTCTTAATTGCAATCCACTCTCCCTTACCCAAGAGAAGGAAACCAAAACAGGGGCAGAAGCGGAGACTACAGAGGAGAGGGAGAGAGAAAGAGACCTCAAACATTGACAAAGTTCCACTCCGGTAAATCTCATCGCCAGGGGGGTGCTTAAGATCACATTTTCTCTGCAATCAGAAATAAATATTGGACATTTAGAGCACAAGATTGATATTACCAGAAAAAAAAAAGGTCTGATAGAAAAACATTAAGGAATGGCAATTTTAGGGGAAATTATACATTAACATTCATATATGT
Source organism: Chenopodium album (assembly GCF_948465745.1). Taxonomy (NCBI): domain Eukaryota; kingdom Viridiplantae; phylum Streptophyta; class Magnoliopsida; order Caryophyllales; family Amaranthaceae; genus Chenopodium; species Chenopodium album. Next base: position 5,104,640 of record NC_137858.1, read on the forward strand.
ATCTCAGATAAAAACAGCAACAAATTAGATACTGAATTACTGATAAATACATGACTGAAAATGATCATAAACAAACCACAGAGTAAATTGGACCCAAAAAAAGACAAAAAAAAAAAAAGGTTGCAGAACCAAACCAATCATAAATTCAAAAACTACAGACCAGTCAGTCATCAAACACATTCTACATTGATTATCATGGTGACCATGACCTCTCAAAAGCATAACAAAATTGACACACAATTATGTTGTTGTATACCTTCATTTATCTTTCCAAACGACCATACCCGTGTAAGGTCATGGGTATAAATGCACAATTCTTCAAAATTATTAGACACCAAAGTAAAATAAACAAATCAATTCCAATCCTGCAATCACTTCTCTAGCGACATAAAAAAGCGAGTAGGATAAAGCTTACCATGTGCCTCTGTAATTGTTCTTTATGCTTCATGAAATTGAGGCAGAATTCACAAAAGAACAGCTTCACGCAATCATTGTACTCCGGTGGAAAGGGAGAAAAGTACCAAGTCTCAATCTCATATCTACCAAGTTCAATAGTTGCTATATTTTTTACTTTTGTAAATTCCTCATGCTCACGTAAACTTGCCGCATCAAGCTCCTCATGACCCTGAACATTAAGTATTGAAAACCTCATAAGCACAACATACCTTGAACAGAAAATATTAAAATCTAGGCATGAGAGCTTACATCTAAATCACTAGGAAAAAATCCTTATTAAGGCAAACAATTCATCCTAAACTCCACTGACCAATGGTGGAGATAAAAAAAAAAAAAAAAAAAAATCTGAATACATGTCATTTCATAACTACTGATAATACTCACTGCTCAAGATTTTATATGCTGAGCTGGTAAAATTCAATTCCTCCAAACAATTCTAACACTCACTGGCTAGTATCAAGTACAGACCTATACAGGACAGGCCATCAAAGCACATTATTTAAAGGTAGATTTCAGTACTGGTCACTACAACAACTTCATCACGTTGTTAAGTTGTAGATTATCCCATAAACATAGTGAGATAAATCACACATTATATAAACTACATAGTAAGATAAATTGCATACTATATAAACTAAACCCAACAGACATATCAATTCCTTAACGTTGACAAGCACGAAGATGAAAAGTCTGAAGGATATTGCATGTAGTATCACACTATCACATCTCATGTAAAATGTAATACACATGAGGGGGCCTTGACGTAATTATGTGGTTTTAAAAGAAAATAGGAGTAAACCAAAAGAGCAAATTGTATGGGATAGCTATAATAATACAAGAAAACTGGTAAAGTACAAAGTAGATTTTAATCATAAAGTCCAACTAACAAGTCCAACAATGTCACATATTTTGATGAACGAAAAATAGCAACACAATAGTTTTAAAAGCATATAAATATATATATATAGGGAGGAGCCCATCTGTAATGTTTTCAAAGAAATTCAAGTGGCAGATAAATAAACTTTGAACACAAACACCCATGTTCAGGTTTAAAAGGCCAAATTTGATTACTATGGGTTGACCAAGACTGGTAACAAGTAAACAAGCACAGCCACAAAACGTCAGTTCAGACTGATTGAAACAAAAACCCTTGTGGCCTATTGGTTCTCCATAGCCACTGATTTGACAGAAACTCACCCAAAAGGCCAAAGCCACAATTGACAGTATGGAACAGCCCTCAAAACACCTCCTACTAATCCAAGAACATCCCAAAGCCAAGCCATCCTACCACGTCTAGCCATCAAAGTGAGAAATAACTCAGCACAAGCTGATAAAGCCTCGGTCACAACCACCACAAGTAAAACCCAACTTGATATGGAACCTCCCACATGAGTAAATGTAATATATAGCATAACCCATTTATAAGCTTTTCCTAACGATATCAAGATATAAATAAACTTCACATTTCATTCAAAATTCAAGGCAACGGTAAGTTTAACAGATATACACATATCATAACAAAACAGAAAATAACGAGGAAAATATAACCAAAACAAGTTCACCTATCACTACTCCCTCTAGGTTGCCTATTTTTACGTAGACATAAGATATCATTGCTACAGAGAACACAAAGTTTGCCATCAAAGCAGCAGTATTTGCAGAAATATGGACATGAAAAGAGTTATAACAATGTTGTTGCACTTCAGTCATGTTCATATCCTCACTAAGTTCAACTTCTCCATCGTAATCAAATGTGAACAAGTCAATTCTACTAAACATAGATAACATGAAGAGTTTAGCAGATACAGTAATCAAACATACCTCCACATGGATCTCATCAATTTTACGTTTCTGATGGCGAGTCATCTTCAAGCTTGTAACCTAGGAGAAACCCTTTGTCAGAACATCCACTCAACAGGTTAAAAGGGGAGGGCAGGCAATAGATTCCAAGCCAAAATATATTACATGCGATTAAAGAACATTTTACAGAGAGAAGAACAATAAAAGGGGAGAAAACCAGAAAGTAGAAAGGGCAAGAATAGCATGTATAGATAAAGAAAATTCAGCGGAAAAAGATGGGGGATTGCAAGGAAATAATTAGTTAAAGATGGTCTTTTAATATGACATAACCCTTCATAGGACTAAAGAACATTAAGCACAAAAAGAGCTTATGCAAGGCTTAAGAAGCTTTAGGTTTGCCAATTTCATCATTCTATTACAGCGAAAGTACATAATAGAGGTATCCAAATAGACTTACCTTATCTTCTACCTTCTCATCAACAACAGCCTCCACTGAATCAAGATCAAGTTGATCAAGCTTAACCCACTCATCGAGCCTCCTGTTAACTGACAAGAATGACAAAAGACCATGCTATTAGCAACCTTCATCAAAGATAGACAGTATGATAATCGTGATGAAATGATCACTGAAAGCAGTCAATTTCAAGCACATTCCATGTATACTTGTTCCACAATATATTGCCGACACCCTACCCAACCACCACTCCACCCACCTAATCCTAAAAGGAAGTGCAAACTAGGGGTTACTTGGTTAGAAGTGACATAATCAGGGATCAGCTTATTTTCCTTAGTTAGTGCTTCGCACTCTTTATACAATCCCTAACCACATTCCCCAGCCCCACACATCCAATGGATTCCACCTCATCCCCCTTGCTCACAACACCAACACAAAACCAATTCCACTAATAAGGTAGCTTTGATGTTTCCTTCATTAAGCCAGGTTTAATAGTCAATAGATTTTTAGCCACAAACAACACAACCTCAACTCCTCTCAGGACAAATACAATCACCTTAAGTATTTCCAAGACAAAACTACCATGCAACCCTCCTCCCCTCCTCCTACAAACAGTCAAAACTTGCCCACTAACCAAACCAAGGGAAGAGAAACAAATTCATGCTTTAAAGTTTGCACTTTAGGTCAAATTTATCCTCCAATAGGCTACCTATGAACTTCAATTTCCAATCTTTGCCAATGTAAGCAAGGGAATAAGTCAGCGGCAGAAAAGAGGATTGAGGTGGGTGGCAATGACTGCGGATGGGTGAGAGGGGAAAAGGGGATATGGAAATAATACTGAAGAATGAAGGATGAATGTATACAGAGAGTAGGGACGGATTTTTCATCTCTTTCATTTTCAATTAGGAAAAGAAAAAAAAGAAAAGAGAAAAAGAATACTAGACTCCATACTTACTTTTACATAATACAAAACGACCAAATTCCCTCTCTTTATTCCTTTCCCTTTTTAATGTTTCCATTAAGCTATCCAAAAAGGTTGTTAGCAGCGTTTAAATCCAAGCGTTATAAACATAGATCCAGTCCATGGAAGGTTTATAAATGCTTCTCTGTATGGATTTTGGAAATAAAATAGCTACCATTTTAAGATGTCATCACTTTTTCTAGAACATACACATAATTATGATTCGTGATTTAAATGATTGGATTGCATGCCTATTTAAGCCGAGTAGCGTATACCTATCGATGAAGAATAGAAACAACATAATATCTATTTCCTGGTGAAAGGAGTATGTGATTATCATCTGCTTCTATGGTTTAAACATATTCATTTTGATTCTTTTCTTTTTTAGGGCATATACTATGAGCAATTACAAATGCATGATCGTATTTACATTACAAACAAGCACAGTAGCTTCTCCTATACAAAAAACAATAGCAAATTAATTAAGAGAATAATCCATATAAGTCACATTAATCAATTTCAACTCAGCAGTCAAAACAAAGTTTTTCTCAAATTCACATTCAAGATACTATTCTTTGATATTCTTAAGCTAAACAACAAATCAATAATAGATTAGCTGCTTGTATAAAAAATTGTAGCACTGATGATCTTGGCAAAAGCTAACCCCCAAATCACTCAAATAACTACAAAATTCAGCACCAAACCAAACAAACCTCAATTATCATGAAAATTAAACAATCAACTATCATCAAACCCTAATTTCAACCACAATCAACAAATTAATGCCCAAAATAAAAATTGAAGTGCAAATGAGAGAGAAATCATACATTCAGTATAATGAACATAGTACTCGTAATCATTAGGACCACCACCAGACACTTTCCGGCGCTCAATGACCTTAACAGGATGGTATTTGGAGTCGCGCCAACGGCACATGACGCGAGTTCCGACTTCCAAAGGAAGCACTCCAATCTTCCTTCTCTTCAAGCCGTCGTTTTCCGGTGGACTTCCGACATCTTCGTTAGCCGCCGGCGAAAGCTCCGACCGAACGTCGGCGGTGGATTGCTGATTATCGTCGACATCGTCGTGAATTAGGGTTTTGCCGCCTTGTGCATTTGAGGGTGGATCTAAGGACCCCATTTTCTTTTTCCTCTTTCAGTCAAGGCTCGAATAAACGGTTTATCGCTCTAAAATTAGCCTGGATAATTTTTCAAGGTTTTTTTTTTTTTTTTTTTTTTTTGGGTATTATGGGATTTATAAAGTGATTTACTTTTTTTTCACAACAAAAACAAATCAAACTTAGTACAGAGTCGTGTAACGTATGGATCGAATCGGATAGAAACCTCACGTAGTGTAATGTATGGATCAAATAGGGTTTTTCATGGAATGTAAACTAAAATGAAATTTCTTTATTTAATTTTTATTTGGATGCAAATTCAAGTTTAAATTTATGAACTATGTACACCTCAAATACTTCGTAATGATTATGAAGTACGAGTATTGGGGGATAACATTTTTTTTTAAAACTTTGTTACCAGATAATAATTTGCAATAAATGGGAAGACCGAGCCCACAACTAGTAACGTAAGTATTAAAATAATACATGTTCACTCTTCAAGTTCATTTGCATACAATTGAATATTTGGGTCCCAAATCTCCATGATTTCATAATTCATTAAGAGAAGGGTTTTGATAATCTGATTTCTCAAGGGTTTGTGGGAGGATAGAACATGGTGTTGTGGTGACTAATGAGCTCGTTGCTATGATGACTATTATTGTCTCGCCTTCGTAACTGCCACAACAACATTGCAATTTGCTTGCAAATTGTTATTGCTTCAATTAAGTTATAAGCATCATGTCGAACCTTCCTCTGTCGATGAAGCAATTGCCACCACATCTTTCTCGCTTCTTCGTCAAAACACAAAATTAGTGTCGTCGTCCCTTAAATTGCTGTCATATCTTTGTAAATCGTTATTCACATTGTGGACGAACAAGTAAGAATACAATATGGGTTGAAAAATCGATCATGAATGTTGAGAAATGGGTCTACGACATCATAGGGGGTGAGAATGTATGAAATGTTGCTTGACGGAACTAGAGAGAAAAATGCAACTCATAACCTACCAATAAACCTCTTAGGCCCCGTTCTTTAGAGTTGCTCTGCTCTGCTTTGCTCTGCTGAAATCTGCTTTGCTTTGCTCTGCTCTGCTTAAAATTAATACATAATATTGAATTATTATAATAATAATGTATATTTAATAATAATAAATAATTAATACTTAATGATAATAATAATTAATATTTAATAATAATAATACATAAATAATATTTAATAATAATAATTCATATTTAATAATAATAACATATAATTAATATTTAATAATAATAATAAATAATATTTAATAATAATAATTAATATTTAATAATAATAATAATATATAATTAATATTTAATAATAATAATATTAATAATAATATAATTAATATTTGATAATAATAATAATATTAATAATAATATTAATAATAATATAATTAATATTTGATAATAATAATAATATTAATAATAATATAATTAATATTTAATAATAATAATATTAATAATAATAATAATATAATTAATATTTTATAATATTAATATTAATAATAATAATATAATTAATATTTAATAATATTAATATTATTAATAATAATTAATATTTAATAATAAAATTTAATGATTATGATGATAGTAATAATAGTAGTAGTAAAAGTAGTAGTAGTAGTAGTAGTAATAATAATAATTGTAATAATAATTGTAATAATAATAATAATAATAATAATAGTATTAATAATATTAGTAATAATAATGATAATAATAATAATAATAATAATAATAATAATAATAATAATAATAATAATAATGAAATCTGCTCTGCTCGGCTCGGCTCTGCTTTGCTCTGCTTCAATCTACTCTGCTCTGCTCTACTTTGCTGAAATCTGCTCTGCTCTGTTCTGCTTTGCTGAAATCTGCTCTGTCCAGAAACTCAAAAGAACAGGGCCTTATACTAATGCCGGATCAAACCATATTCATGTCGCGCTAGGCCGCTGCACACTCATTCTACATTACTACGTATTGAATGATCCATTTTTGTTAAGTGGTACCACTAGAGAGAAAAACCAACGAAAAATCCAAAAATTACCTTTCTTTTCTCTCTTCCCTTCCTTCCCCTTTCCTCTGAATCCGCCATTGACGTCAATTTCTGAGCTCATTAACCCAAATAATCCACCATCAATTCACTTTAACCCCAGAAAAATCCCATTAAGAAAGCGAACAATTTCTGGGTTTTTCTCAATTCGAACTTCGCTGAATCAAAACACAAATAACCAGTAAAAAAACAATTTTGATTGTGGTTTGATTAATAAAAGGGGTTCAAGATGAGGATTATGATCAAAGGAGGTGTTTGGAAGAACACTGAAGATGAAATTCTTAAAGCTGCTGTTATGAAATATGGGAAGAATCAATGGGCTCGAATTTCTTCTCTCCTTGTTCGTAAATCTGCTAAACAGTGTAAAGCTCGTTGGTATGAGTGGCTTGACCCTTCCATTAAGAAGGTATTCATCTTCTTTACTTTATCTCTCTTCATTTTTGAATGATTATTCAGTGTTATCATGATTTTTTCCATCAATTTTATCTTCGCTTTTCAAGTTTATTGGGTTTGGTTTTATATAAGTTAAGGTTGTTTTTGGTGATTTTTTATGCTTTCTGAAGTTGAATTAGTGTTGGGGTGATGATGATTGGAATGTGCTTCTTCATTAGGTTTTCAAAGCTGAAGGATTGATTTTTAGTTCATCCTATTTATCATGAGTGTAATTATGTGATTACTTGACTAAATTTGATCTTGGATTCTGGAGTTATATGCATTTCAAAATGTGGGTAGCGAAGATTGCATGTATGCTGAATTGCTGATATCCTAGTCATGCTAATCACACATTCACACTGGCAGAAGTTAGATGGTGATTAGATAGAAGAATTTGTCTAAATGGAGGGCGGAGAAAGAGAATGAGGGAGAGGGTGAGGGGAACTCCTTTCATGGGAGTGATGGATGTTCGAACGTTTACTTTGTATACCTAGAAAAGCTGTTGTGGTTATTGGATATCATTACACGTTAGTTGTTGCGATGTTCCAGAGAATATGTGACCACATTTTGTGTAGTTCATAAGCAGGGGTGTTGTTGGAGGCGCGGGATATTGGTAACCTTTTGGTAGCCTTTTTGTTATTGCTGTATTTGCTCCCCCAATCTGGTTTGCCTTTTTCAGTTTGTTTGTTTATTAAATTGAATGCAGTATTACTCTGCCATTCTTGGTATCGAGTACATTGGGAGGGGTTTAGTGAAGCTTTTCTTTACTTTTTTACGTTCTTCCCTTCTTTTAAAATAACTTGAACAAGCCTTAGGAGTGATTCTGATTTTGAATCTCCCTGAAACTTGTAGACAGAGTGGACTAGAGAAGAAGATGAAAAGCTACTTCATCTTGCAAAGCTTATGCCAACTCAGTGGAGAACTATAGCACCTATTGTTGGTCGGACTCCATCTCAATGTCTTGAGCGTTATGAGAAGCTTCTTGATGCAGCCTGTACTAAGGATGATAACTATGAACCTGGAGATGACCCACGTAAATTGCGTCCTGGAGAAATTGATCCTAATCCAGAGTCTAAACCGGCACGGCCAGATCCTGTTGATATGGATGAAGATGAGAAAGAAATGCTCTCTGAAGCTAGAGCTCGGTTAGCCAATACAAGGGGTAAAAAGGCTAAAAGGAAAGCTAGAGAGAAGCAGCTTGAAGAGGCAAGAAGGCTTGCTTCTTTGCAAAAAAGAAGAGAACTCAAGGCAGCTGGTATAGACGTCAGGCAAAGGAAGAGGAAAAGAAAAGGGATAGATTATAATGCCGAGATCCCTTTTGAGAAAAGGCCTCCACCAGGGTTTTATGATGTTGTTGAAGAAGAAAGACCTGTAGAGCAACCCTCATTTCCCACAACAATTGATGAACTTGAAGGAGAAAGAAGGGTGGATAGGGAAGCCCGATTAAGGAAACAGGACATTGCAAAGAATAAGATTGCTGAGAGGCAAGATGCTCCAGGAGCGATAATGCAAGCCAACAAACTTAATGATCCAGAGACAGTTAGAAAAAGGTCAAAACTGATGCTTCCTCCTCCACAGATCTCTGACCAGGAGTTGGAAGAAATTGCACGAATGGGTTATGCTACTGATCTTTTGGCTGGAAATCAGGAACTTGCAGATGGGAGTGGTGCAACCCATGCTCTTCTTGCAAATTATTCCCAGACACCTCGACAGGGGATGACACCCATGCGTACTCCTCAGAGAACCCCTGCTGGGAAGGGTGATGCTATCATGATGGAAGCTGAAAATCTGGCAAGACTAAGGGAATCTCAAACACCATTGCTTGGAGGAGACAATCCAGATTTGCATCCATCAGATTTTTCTGGCATCACTCCAAAGAAAAGGGATGTTCAAACTCCTAATCCGATGCTTACTCCTTCAGCAACTCCTGGAGGAACAAGTCTTACTCCAAGAATTGGTATGACTCCTTCCAGGGATGTAAATTCTTTCAGCATGACCCCCAAAGGAACTCCTATCAGGGATGAACTTCATATTAATGAAGAAATGGATATGCATGATAGTGCAAAACTTGAACTTCGCAGACAAGCTGAACTGAAAAGGAACCTGCGTATGGGTTTAAGTGGTCTACCAGAGCCCAAAAATGAGTATGAAGTAGTTGTTCGCCCAGAACCTGAGGATTCCGAGGATCCAGAGGAGATGATTGAAGAAGATATGTCAGATAGGTTAGCCCGTGAGAAGGCTGCAGAAGAAGCAAGACTGCAGGCGTTACTCAGAAAGAGGTCGAAAGTGCTGCAAAGGGAGCTTCCTCGGCCTCCTTCTGCCTCTGTTGAGCTCATTAAGAATTCATTGATGAGAGCTGGTGAAGACAAGAGCTCATTCGTCCCTCCTACTGACATTGAGCAGGCAGATGAAATGGTAAGAAAAGAGTTGCTGAGTTTGCTAGAGCATGATAATGCCAAGTATCCACTTAGTGAGAAAGAGCAGAAGAAAGCAGCTAAGCGAAGTGCTAATACAGTACCTGTCATCGAGGATTTTGAAGTGGATGAGCTGAAAGAGGTACATATCTATTCATGTACCGTTTTCCTTGTTCATTTCCATTTGAATTGTTTAATCTACAATGGTTTTATTTAAATTTTTTTGCAACATGGAAATCAGATGATGATACTCATAATTGCTATTGAGAATCTATTAATTAAGAAGCACTATTCTCTACCTTTATCTTTAAGGATAACATAAACTACTAGCCACCACAACAAACTTTGATGAAGCTTTTTTTTCCTACCAGACAGCTTCTTTAATATTCCTTCCATTGTCTTTTGAAGAATTTTACTTGTCCTAAAAATATCTGAGTCACTAAGCTCATCAATGCAAAGTTTCGAAATTGGTGGTACTTTTTCTGGAACAAATGAAATAGGAACCTCTATACCAAACCCCATAGTGGATCTAATAATCTAGGATCCTGTGCTGACTGCTGAAAGCTTAAGATAGTACATGATTTGGGTAATGTATAAAAAAGCTGAAGGCGCACTAATCAGCTAAGTCTCACCAAGGTGATAGGGATTTCTTAGGTACACCTCATTAAATTGAGACACACTTAATAAAAAGTGACAAAGTACTGTTTCTGTTTTATACGGAGTACTTTTATTGGTCTAGGAACAATTTTATTTTAATTTTTTATTTGAAAAAGAAGATATATAGTACATTGGATATCACTCTCAAATCTAGGGTTTAGATTTGAAATCCTTCATTCTTAAATTTTTAGCCATCTGCTTGAATGGTAATAGATTGGAACATTAGGGCTTTTACCAATGATGAGGCAACCCTTTCCCATGGTTTGATGTGTTCTTTTAGCTCATTTCATCTGTCCTCTTGGCTATTAAATGATATGATGCTCAATATTTCTTAATATGCAGTATACCATTATATGTATGAGAGAATATCCACCTTTCATGATTTGTGTGATGAGCAATACAATGTTCGTATATTACAGTTGTGAGAGAATTATATGGTCCCTTTTTTGTTTTGTTTTGTTGATAACTTCAATTGAGTTCTACATTTTGTGTTGTTTTGCTATCCCACTTGTGACTACTGTATAAGAGTACTCAGTGATTGATGGCTGACAGAAAGTCTAGTATCACCCAGGAAGAGAAAGTTAATGTTTTGAAATTGATTGTGGGAGGTAGGTTTACTTTTCAATCAAGATAATTGGCTAAACACAATGCAACAAATTGAAATTGTAGATGCTACACGGATGGATCCTATCTGTATTCTAATTATACCCAACTTGGAAGTCGTGCAAACTATTAAGGGCATGTTTGGCACTAGTTTTTAGTGGTTTGACCAAGTCAAACCATTACTTGATAAAATATTTGAGTGTTTAGCAATGTAGTGGCAGGGGCAGTGTAACTAGTTTTAGTGGTGGAGGTAGCTTTTATCAAAGCTAAAATTATTATGGAGTAGCTTTTATCTAGCAAGAGTAGGCGAGTAGTTGTTGATGATTTTTACCGGTAACAACTTACAACAAGTCCATAGCTGCTTTATTGAATACTCATACTTTAATTATCAATCTTCCCAGCTAACATCATTTTCTCAGTTAATTGCTACTAGAGAAACGAACAGTGACCCCTGTGATACTACATTTTGCCAAACAGGACCAAAGTACATTGCTTTAACCATTACCATGTGCATCACTTTCCAAAAAAATATATAGGTATGATGATGGAATTTGTATTGCTGATTCCTCCCTTTGCTTCCCTCTTATTAATTCTCAAACATGAGTTACATTTTGTGCTCCATGCACTGTGCACATTCAAACAAATTGGATATAGTAGGTGAATTTTTTGTGAAATGATTCTGTTTGCTGCATATATCTAATACTACTGAAGTTCGTGAGTTTCCTCATTTGCGTGGAATTCCCTAGCCATAGCCTTGAATAAAGTAAGATAGAGTGCTGTTGATGAAATGTTGTGAGTATTGTAATTCATATTCTTATGTTTTAATAATTTGTATTTTTTATGTCAGGCTGGTTCATGTATTGAGGAAGAGGCGCAGTATCTATGTGTAGCAATGGGACATCAGGAAGAGACCTTAGATGACTTTGTTGAGGCACACAAGACTTGCTTAAATGATTTGATGTATTTCCCCTCTCGTAATGCTTATGGTCTCTCCAGTGTGGCTGGAACTGTAGAGAAACTTGCTGCCTTACAAAATGAATTCGAAAATGTTAAGAGGAAGATGGATGATGATAATAAAAAGGCACAACGGCTTGAGAAAAAGATTGATGTTCTTACTCATGGTTATAAGGTTGGTTGTTATGTTATATTTCTATTTAATGATATTTTTGTATTCACAGTTTGTTTCAGTTTATCAACTATTTATTTATATGTATCTTTTGTGTTAAGTTAGGGGGTTGGGGTTTCTCAGTAAGGACAGCATGTGTTGAGCAACTTCATATTTTAATTTGCATGGCATCATATATAGATTGAAACACAGCATCATTGAGCCACTGACCTCTTACATTCTACTTCATGTACTTATAGTGAACATCAACTTTCTGGCTGTCTTAAGCCATAGCCCATACCTGTTTTATGAGTAGTACTTGCCTAGTGAAATGTCATGTTTTCTTTTTAGTTACATATGTCAAACTACTATGATGACAGCAGAGTTCTTCATTTTACCTTGTAATTTTGAGGTTTTATTGAAATGGTTTGGTTTCCGATTACCAATAAAAAAATCGTTATGCATCTAAAGATCATACATAGATTTCTTTTTTCAAAATAAGAAAAAAGTATTATATTAATGAATCAAGTAAAAGATTACCTTAAAGGACAATGTATCTTCACATTGTAACCAAAGAGACAAATTACAGGGTAATCCAATTTCTTTGTTTCCTTTCAAGAAATATATTGTATATAGAATTGTTTTTATACTAAGTAAAGTACTATGGATTAGGGAGATTAGGACAGCGACATTACTTTCTTTGTGAAGCTGCTACTTTTATGTGTAAAGTTTGATGTGAAGGGTTAGTGTGGATTTATCCAGCTGTGTATATGATGGCTATGACAAGATTTGAATGTACAATTTTTGGCAAGCTTGTCTAGCTTGTTTGTGTCTATAGTAACAGATTTATCACATATAAATGGTTTTGCATGTGAGGTAACATGCTCTTCATGGCTCTATATCTTATTGCTTTCCGATGGGGTGTTCACGATATTAGTTATTATCTTGCTGGTTCATTCTGACTATAGGTCAAGACCACAGCCAGCCTGTGCTCATCTTTGTGTTTGTGTACAAGTTATTTTGTTATACAGAGCACATGCAGATGTTGAAGTATTTGTAATATCTATAACCGTGATGATACTAAGCTGTGATAGCTCATTTATGTCAGATGCGGGCTGATAAACTGAAGACACAAATCGAGCTCACATTCAAACAGATGAATACTGCTGGGACTGAATTGGATTGCTTCCTAGCTTTGCAGAGACAGGAAAATGTGGCAGCTTCATCTAGGATCAAGGGTCTTCGGGAAGAAGTCCAAAAGCAGAAAGAGGTAGAGAAAACATTACAGAAACGTTATGGAGATCGTGTTGCTGAACTGGAGAGAATCAGGCAGCTCATGGATCAGTACAGAAAAATGGAAGAAGAGGCTAAGAAACACTCGGAAGAGTCGGCTGAGAAAGTAGCTAATCAGGCTTCACTAATGAGCTATGAAACTCCGGAGCTTGTAAGCGCCATGGAAGTGGATTCCTCTGATGTAAAACCTCAGGAGGATGGTGAAGCTTCTGAAGCGGTCAATGGAACTAGTCTACAAAATGACATGCACACATATGGCGATGTGGCATCAAATGCACATACACAAAGCATTTCTCTTGCTTCTGAGGCTAAGGGATCTGAAGCTTTCAAGGAGCAAAATGCAGACGACACTAATGTTGCCAGTAGCATTTTGGATGATACAGATCATCTTGTAGGGGAAGCTCTTGAAAATAATGGTTTTGTCAATGGAGAGACTGTTTCTATCTCCAAACTGGAGACACAAGGACTAGGTGGGGACCTCAGTAGCCAGATCAATGAGGCAGATGGGATTAAACTTATGATGGATGGAGATGTGGGTGAGCCTGTAGAAAGGGTGGAAGATGGTGCCAGTGATAACCAAGTGTGACACCGACTTGCAACTTAAGTAGTAGGTTGTTGGCTTGTTGCTATCTGTTGGACCCCTCTGCACCTTAAAAGAAGCATTACAGGGGTTGTGGAAGAGATGATCTAATGAGACTATTGAAGTTTGTTGGATCATCATTTTTGCTTGTGCATTGTTCCTTTGGCGAATATAGATTATAAACAATTGATCTTGCTTCCCTCCCATGCCGTGGTATTTGGCATGTTCCCTGGTCTTCTGCCGTTGGAAAACCTCTGAAATACGTTGAATGTATTGCCGTTTATCATGGTTTTATCTAATAGAATAATATCTCTTGAAGATAAAACAAAGGCTGACAGCTGCATCACATCTTCACCCCCAAAGGAGAGTGATTTGTAATATTAATGACCCACCTCTAAATGGGAGCCTCAAAGTGAGAAAGCAGAAGCACTGTTAAAAATCAGGTTATGCAGGTGAAAGTGGTGGTGAGAGCAGTGGTGATTAAAGCTACGGATCCATGGTCATGGATTGTCAAAGAGTAGTTAAGTAAAAACTTTTTAACTTTGAAGAATGTACAAGAGGATGTTGATTATCATGTATAAAGTGTCACAAATTTTGTGCTCCATTTTCCATCTTGTTAACTTAGTGAGGGACGGGAACTCAACGTTGGAGATAAGTCTACATGACGGTTTATTCACTAGTACATTCTTGTGTCAGAGCCCTTGGCTAATGTATTGCAGTGATATTACAATACTGCATTAGATACTGGCTTCTCTTTTTGTTCCCTTCCTTCTGCTGTGTTGTGGAGGGTGTGAAAAGTATGATGTATAGAGCTTCCATAAACCTTTTGGGTACAGAATTTGGCACATTTGAATCACAGTGCCTCAAATACCTGACATTTGACTCTGTATAGTGTTTATGTTAAATATATTGCCCGATTTTTTTAACTATCAAAAGGCAACTAACAGCCAACATGCATGAACTTTTGCCTGTATATAAATAGCCTTGCTGGGTCTACTGGTTACCAAATTTATTCAAAGAAGTAATATAATGGGTTACTTATTCTGTTAATTCATTTAAACGAAAAATAAAATAATATAGGGTCAGTAGGATTGGGTTTAATTGGGATTCATTGTTAATTAGCTTGTGATTCATTGGCTTTTAGGTTTGTTCAAGTCAGGTCTTTTACACGGATAGATACGAGGGATGGGGTGAGAATCAAACCCAAGTCACTCTTGGGGAAGAGTGGAGGGACACCTCCATGATCCTCAATTTAGGTCAGGTAATACAGACCAATTGATTGTAGTCATTTTATCACGAGTCAAACATGCATGTTCCAGCACTATCATACTTTCCTATGGCAACTCATTTAATATGCTATTATACCCATCAATTTTTGTTAATAGAAAAGAGAAACCTTCAACATGAATCAATACAAATGAGTACTCAAATTCCATTATATAAACTACCCAAAAACCTTCATCCATGTATTAATCCTACAAGACAACATGACACTTTCAGAACATTGAAAACAAAAAAGCTAGATATTGCCATTCCGAAATCAAATCATTTCCTTACATCTCGGGTTCAGGTGAATATTCAGATACAAAACAGAAATTTCAGCCTCAACACCAAAATCCTCATATAATTACACTGGGATGCAGCAAGACTCTAAACGCTGACTAGTTGGACCTGCTATCCGACAGTTTTTTACCTCCGCACTGGTGGCACAACTCCCCTGCCAGCAGTACCTCGGCCAGTAGCCTGTGTCTACATTAGAAAAGATGACCAGACACGTTAGCATACGGAAACATAATTGCGCGGAGGGAGGAAGGGGATAACAACAGTGTCTTACCTTTGCCCGCATTGCTACAGCACGACCACGGCCAACTCCAAGTGATGCACTTTTGCCCTGAGGGAAATTTAAGGGAAAATCATTTATGTGATATATTTTTGATGATATTACTAAGATTAAAGGAGAGTGCTAGACTAGAATTGGCTAAAAACCTTAATTCTGGCATCTAGACGTTTAAACATTGGAGCATTCTTCAGCATATCTGGTATAATCATAAACCTGAAAGAATTTCCGGATAACAATTAGCCTCACAATATAAAATACACAACCTCAGGGGAGGATAATTGTGAAGGTTATTCACCTGACTCTGCTGCCTCGAATGAATACATGCTCAAGTTGGGAGACCTTTCCATCCTGCAGATCAAATGACAGATATCATTGATAGAAAGAAGAAATTCCATGATTCATCAGCCTTAAGATCCTTCAGATGAAAATATATTTACAATTCCAAACAGGAATAATTATCCTAATTAAAGTGGCGTGAGAAGAAAGTATTTCAGCACCATTTCCAGCTAAATTAGGGTACCAGAACTCATGAATAGAGATTGTAATAATGTGCACCTTAATTCATTAAAACCTATGGAATTAATTAACATGCCATGATAGTAGTTCCAATCCTTTGCTATTAAAATATTACAGAAACTCCTATTCATACCAGCTCACACATCTATAATTAGACACTTTCTCACCAATAAATAACCAAGTCATAAAAGTCCTAATCACAGGTCTATTCCTTGATAATTTTCCAAGTGACCAAGTTATTGGGCATATACACTTCAGAAATCTCCCCCTTGATTTTTTAAGTAAGCAGCATTCTCCTTTCATCTTTTTCAAATTACAAGAGTTCTTCCAGCCTACAAAATATATTACTTAGACGAGCCCAGATAAAGCAATCCCTCCGACCCTCCCCACCACCCCAAGAACTAGACTGGGAAATTGATCGACCAAAATAGACCTAGACCAAACTACCTGAATGCAACCTTTACAGATAACTACCCACAACTTCAAATGCCACTTTATCATCCTTGCATATTTTGCTATTTGGTAAGCAAAAAAATGTTACCTTTAAATACTGACCAGCCTTTTTTATTGGCATTTTAGCAAAGCTTTCAATCTAAACCTCTAATTCTAGAGATATTGACTACCAAAGGAATAATCAATTGAAAAAAAAATTTAAAAAAAAAAAAAGAAGATCCTAGCAAGTAGTAAACATCAGACATACCCAACTCAAACTTTTAGCAGGAAAATTCATCAGCAACAATAAGCCTTGGTCTACTAAATTCCCAGAAGGAAATTTGAAATCTAGAATACAACTTCATAGAAATCAAGCCACAATAGGCCTTGGCCTACAAAATCACAAGAAAGTCCATATTCATATTTCATGGCCAATCTTTTCCAACATCCTTTAATGTACTGGCTACAGCCTACAGCTCAATTTCCTATAACTCATCTGTGCACCTATTAGGATAAACTCTCCAAACCTTTCCCTATCCCAATTGCTAAGCAGCTATGCCTGACTGTTATGATCCGTGCATCAATTACACGGGCCTATCAACCAGATAATGACATATTTTTAAATCTTAATCCTACGAATTAAAAATCCCTCATCAGTGAGAGAGATAAAGTGGGAGTCCTAAAAGAGTTCTCTGATGACCTAGCCCACTACGAATAGCAAGTTGCCAAACCTTAGGA
This sequence comes from Chenopodium album, assembly GCF_948465745.1. Taxonomy (NCBI): domain Eukaryota; kingdom Viridiplantae; phylum Streptophyta; class Magnoliopsida; order Caryophyllales; family Amaranthaceae; genus Chenopodium; species Chenopodium album. The sequence goes on from NC_137858.1 coordinate 5,122,105, forward strand.
TAATATGAGTATGCATATTAATATATTATACCCTCTCATTCTTGAACACTTCCAAGTTTCCTCTTAAGTCTTAAGTGTCTTGAATGTTGACCCTGCAACCATTTCCAACCCAAGAGAAAGCTTCATTCTTAAAATTAAAAGTGCTGGTGACATTGACCACCTGAAGGAGTGATCAGAACCAAAACTCCAAAGAAATTAATTAGCGAGCTCTTATTCTAAGCACAGATTACCAGTGTAGAATACCAGACACAATAGACCTCGTTCCACGAAACAACTAGCACAGTCATGATTCAGTCTCCAGTCTCTAAACCTCCTTAATTTACAGATTATAGCCTCCAAATCTCTTAACTTACCTTTTCATCTGATTAACACCCTTAAAATTGAAAATCTAAAGCCAAACCAATCAATCACATAGCATACACTACACACAATTATTAATCAAATCACATTAGAACCATAATGTAAGTACAAAATAAAACCAATTTCAACTTAATTCTCTCACATTATCAATATTTCTTTGAACTCAAGTACAAACCCTCAATTTTCATGAAAATCAACCATATTCTAAACACCATAATCAAGCATAACATTATAATCAAATTCCAAAACCATAAAAACATATCAAATTAAAACATCAATGAACCCTAAACAAATTAATGCCGCCAATTATACAAACCCCAGATTGCAAAAACCCCTAAAAAGGGAAAACTTAGGAGAGAGAAAATGAAGTACCCTAGCAGTGAAAGTAATGGTATCAAGTTGACAGTTCCAGTTATCTTCACACTCAATCATGGTACCTCGATAAAGCTCACCGCTTTTGAGCTCAACAGTAACCACATGACCTGTGGATTCATGCATCAATTTCACCGGAATTCCTAAGCTTCTACTCATCTTTCGTCTTCTTCTTCCTCTTAACCTGCGACAATTTCTGGGTTTTCTGGACGCCAAAAACCCTAAATACGAAGTACTCCGTATCTTGTTAGCGGGAGTTTTTTTTTATTTTTTTCCTGAGAGAAAAGTGTTAGCGGGAGAGAAGGAAAAGAAGAAATGAATCAATAGTCTTGGGTTTGTAAACTTTTTTTAAAACAAATACGGTAAGGTGCCCCTCACGCGAGGGGGTGGGGGTCAAAATCTAACCCCGATATAGGAAGATAAAGGGACTAACCATTTTTCTATTCTTTGGTTCTTTTTTTTTTTTAATGAAAGTGGGAGTTTAGTGCATAAATTTAGTATTGTCATTCAAAAATTACCTAAAATTTATTTTTATTGTTTTATGATAAAACTGGTGTCTTTTCTAATGCATGTCCGGGTATTTCTAATAAAAAAAAAGGGTTGTTTATATCAAGGTAAATTTGTCTTTTCGCGTGTAAAAGTAAGGGTAATTTTGTCAACATTAATTGGATGGACTTATGTTGTTAGATGGGCGTTAAGGGGATAAAACTAACCATAGTTAGTGGCTGTCAGCCTCTCACCTACACAAACCCAAGAACATTGATTTCTTTCAGCGACACGTAAGTGTCTTCTTCTTCAATTTGACTAGTTTCTTCTTCAATTCAGATAAAATTTTGTTCCTCAAAATTGAGGGAAAAACTTGACTGATTTCTTTTACAAGGCTAGAAAAACTCCAACAGTAGTACACAAATTGGAATTTTGCAGCTCCCGATCTGAAAAAAAAATGAAAAGTCGAAACCACCAATATGAAACCACCTATCGTCATGGCTCCCTGCTTGAATGCTTGACATTACCTAGTAACTTGTATCCCCTATCTTCTTCACCCTCTTTCACCTTTTCAATGATGGCTTTGCGTCAAATTAAATGAAAAACCCTAGAGAAATTGGGGCATGGTTAACCCTTAAGGGCAAGGTTTGCTTCCTTCTCCATTAAAGTTGTTCGTGCTTTTCGATTTCTCCATTAAAGGTTTTACAAAGCCATTTTCATGTACTATGTGACCTTGTTTTTTTGTTTCTCTCATGACAAAGATGAAGACAATTGCAAAAGTGAACTTAACTCACCCTCAAAGCTGGGTTAAGGTAGATGGATGGAGCAATAACGGCGTGAAGTGTTCTCTTTGAAGCCCATGTGCCCAATGTCAGAGCTTTTGTTGAGAAAACAATTGTTTATTGGTCTAGCACGAAAATCAATAGACTTTTATTACAATTTTGCCACGATATAAACAATACTCGTTTATCACGGATATTAACTTGGATTTTCTCCTTTTATTATTTACCTTTAGAGGGAGATCTCATTATTCATTTTTTCCGGTTTGTATTTTCATTAGCAAAAGAAATTTAGATGTTGGGGCTAAATTTGTTAGAATTTTAAACTCATTTTTCTAGTTGAATAGAGTAGTTGTGAATTGGTGGTTTTCATATGTTAATGCGCTTGTTCTCTCACAAACACAACAAATTGGTTCGGCAATAAAATTGTCTATCTAAACCATTAAGTGTTGGTTGCGGGTCTCGAATTCAGGTCGCGTACAAACATGCAAGATGAATTCCCCCCTCAAAGTGGATCCCGGGGTTGAGTCCCTAACCGAAATTTGATATCAAACAATGTATAACTTGATAACTTTTAGGGAGAAAAGTGGTGGATGATCCTCTTAGATACTAACAGTGAGACTTCCTATACCATGACTCCCAATAAGGGTATATATAGTAGCATGTGAATGGGCAAAACTAGGCCCATGAAGTGTATTTGGCTTATTTAGACCTTTGGAGGCATTTAATCTATCTAGACTTGTAAAAGTAGGATTATCCTAAGCTAAAATGGATCAGACCATCTTAATACCTAAACAGATACACGATAGTATTAAAAAAATTCATTCAATGCTAATTATAAGCAAATATTTTGTCTAGGCAATTAATTAAGGCATCGCGGCCTTCTCTTACTCTTTTTGGAACTATGGCTTAGGTAGTTATAGTGATGTAAGTTTGGGAGGCTTTGGTACTTTGGGTATCTTTGGCACCTCTGATTTTGGCACTTCAGTCACTAGGAGTTTAGGCGGCTTGAGTTTTGGCACTTCAGGCACAATAGGGCACATGTATGGTCCTTTGGCCATGTGAAAGTAGGTTTTGTCCAACCCTTAAGGTTTACACACTCGGTATGTAATTTTGTATATATAGAAGTGGTAGAGAAATTTGTTTGAGGGGTTGATTTTGTATGTAGCGGTGGCTTTCAACATAATAAAATGGTGGTGAATTGCTAGTGTCATCCACTTTTAGTGACTTTAATGTGAAAAAAAGATGAATAGAGCAATAACGAAAATGAAATAATTACAATAGGGTGAAGAATGGGCGACCTGGTGAGGTTATTATAAAAGATAAAGAATGAGCCAATTGATCTATTTAACATATTTGGAAATTAGATTTCTATTTTAAAAAGCAAATCATAATCTTTAAACACACATATTTAAAAAATAAATAAAATCATATTTATTTCAATTTATGGTGTAAATGTATACAATTATTCTATACCATAAATACATTTGCAAAATCCCTCAAAAAAAAAAAAAAAAAACATTTGCAAATATATATAAATTTTGTTTTGATTTTTGAACTACCATATACTCCGTAATCTAAATCTAAAAAGAGAAAAAAATGGTACGGCGTTCTTCCAGTGCACATAACTCTATTGTTTTATTAAAATAAGTTACAAGTACAAAATAAAATAAAGAATGCACGATTAAGGAATTTAGTGGTTGTTTAGTCCACTTTTTTTTCACAAATTTTTAAAAAAAGCGGGTGTTCAATAATGATATTGAATGGCGGATTTAATGGACAAAAAAACTGTCCTGGCACGTGATTTCCAAAATTAAAGAAAAAGAACTTTCTCTCTCATTCACTCATTTATGCTTTCTCTCTCCTCGTTTTTCTCTCTCTAAAAACCAGTTAACTGCGATTTCTCTCTCCTCCATTGTTGCTTTTCGAGCTTTTTCGAGCTTTTTCTCACTTTTCTTTCACTTGTGAAGTTGTTTATCGCTTAATTGTGGTTAGTTTACTTATTTTTTTGAGATTTTTGTTAGTTTAAATTGTTTTGGTTCTTCGATTTTTAGGTTTTTTGATTTTGATTTTGTTTTCGTTTTTTGTACTGTTAGTTTCAGCAATGGTGAAGAAGAAGATTACAAAGAAGGCTGTAGATGCTGAAGAAGGTGTGTTTATTTAATTTTTCATCATTTTTTCGAATTTTCAATTGAATTTTCGCTTATATATGTCGAATTAGTAGTGCATGTTATTTTTTATTGTTTTCTGTTGATTTATTATGCATATTATGATAATTGAATTTCAATTTTGAAGTTATTATGTTTAATTTTGCTTTATTTTATTGTTCATTGTGATAATTGGTTCAAAATTTGATATATATGTGTTGTGGTGTTGTTACATGTTAAACAAATTTTGCATGTTTGTTTTCAGAAGTTTTATTCATTATTCTTCAAATTTTGATGTTAGGTTTTAGTTAGATTATGAAAAAAGTATGCATATCTGCATTGTGTTTGTGTATATGTGTTTGAGTACCAGTAATATGTGCATTGTGCATTGTGTGTGAGTAATATATACATATGTTATTTATATGCATGCCAAAGGTTATTTTATGCTTTGAAAAGGGTCACTTTATGCTGTGAAAAGGGTCACTTTATTCTGTCAAAAGGGTCACGTTTGTATTTAAAAGGGTTACTTGTTGTAGTTTAAAGGGTGACTTTATGCAGTGAAAAGGGTCACTTTATATAGTTAAAAGGGTCACTTTATGCTTGTTAAAGGGTTACTTTTTTATTTAAAAGGGTTACTTGTTGTATTTTAAGGGTGACTTTATGCAGTAAAAAGGGTCACTTTATTCTTTTAAAAGGGTCACTTTTTGCATTTAAAAGGATTTTTTTGCATATATTCTAAATTTTCCCCTGAGTAATTTGTGAATTTGTAATTTATGGTTATCCTCTGTATTAATTAGATATAGGTGGTTCAATAGGTGGATATCGTTATAAATCGCCTTCAAGGGGAAAAGGAATGGGTAAAGAGCCTGCTAAAAAGAACAAGACAGCTCCTGAGAAGGACAAAACAGAGTCTAAAACTGGGAAGTCTAACATTGTGAAGGCTAAAACTGTGAAGGCTAAAACTGTTCCTAAGAAGGCCAAAGCAGAGTCTCAGAAGGTTAAAGCATCTCCTAAGAAGTCTAAAATTGTATCTAAGAAGGCCAAAGCAGATGCTGAATTGCAAGTAGCCTCTGTAGCCATGTAATAGTAAGTGTCCATTGTAGTTAAACCTGAAGATTTCATTGTTTTGATTGCTTCAGTTTTTTCCTTTGTCATTTTTCTTTCAGAACGATGCAAATAATGCCACTGTGGCTTTGTTAGCTCGTGGTTATGCTGAATAACATGAGACACCACCTCAAACTGTCCTTCTTTATTCACTTTTGCTCTTATGCATGCCTTGCAATTTGATCTTGTAATGGCTACTTGTCTTGGCTTTCTTGCTTTTACATTTACATCCTCTTCATCAACCATTTCAACTAACTTTGTTTTCTTCTGACCTGAATGTCTCTTTCCCTCAGCAGAACACACATAGTTTTTCTCAGTTACTATTTTTGTGTGTTGTTTGAATCTAGTTGTATGTTTTCTTATTGAAAATCCCAGTATAGCAGCATGTTTTTCATACAATTCCAAAATTTCTTCAAAAGTTTCTCTTACCACACCAACAAATGATCCTCTAAGATCTAAACCAGAAGCATCAATTGGATTTGTATCTGTTATTTAATACAAACAAATCAGATAATAACCACAGCCAGCATAAAAAAGGGTAACATTCGTGTGAAAATAGGGTAACTTTTAAGCATGAAAAGGGTAACATTTGGACATTCAAAGGGTTACTTTTTGCATACAATCTGAGTGTAACATTTGTGCATAAATAGGGTCACTTTTAAGCATGAAAAGGGTAACATTTAGGCAATCAAAGGGTTACTTTTTGCATGCAATCTCAAAAGTTCTGCATTCAATCTGAGGGTAACATTTAGGCATAAATAGGGTCACGTTTATGCATAAAAAGGGTAACAATTATGTATTCAAAGGGTTCTTTTTAGCATACAATCTCAAAAATTTATAGAAATTACCTTCAGTTGCATTTGTTTTGGTTGTTTGTTCTGAATTTGAATCAATTGATTTATCAGGAACCACTTGATTTTCAGCATTGTGTATTGCGTCTTCTGCATTATCAATTGCTTCTGCATTGTCTGGATGGTTGAATATTGGTACGAATTCATCTCCAAAACAATAAGTTTCTTCTTCTTCTATAATCGATCGATTTAAATCGATTTCAAATTCAGTCTCAACTTGCCTCTGTTTTTGTAGCAATTCGTGAATCAGATTGCTGCATTTTGTTGTATCGAAAGTCGAATTCTCCATTGATGATCGATTTCTGCAATTTGTAAGTTTTCTCACCTTTTTTCTCCTCGATTGATGATCGAATTCTTCTATTTGTGCGTTTTCTCACCTTTTTTCTCCTTTATTGATGATCGATTTCTGCAATTTTTGCGTTTTCTAACCTTTTTTCTCCTCGATTGATGATCGTTTTTTGCAATTTTTGCGATTTCTCACTTTCTCTCTCCTCCATTGTTCTGCGTTTTCTCACTTTCTCTCTCCTCCATTGTTCTGCGTTTTTTTTATTTAGGGATAAAATTCCGTGATTTTAAATTAAGCTATTTTAAAAAAAAAAAAAAAAAACAATAAAGAAGTTGCACGTGAGAAAAACCCGATGTACAGTAAAAATACTGTACACCGGGTACATGCAAATGGAGTTGCTTTTTTTTAGCCTATCAGATCTGATTTGAATTTATGTAGTAACTTTTAATTACATATGATATAAACTTATTTTATTGATCTAAATTGATAATCAAATTGACTCAAGATTCTTGCTAGATTCATAATTTACGAAACTAAAAATATTTAACGATAATCATCACCTTAATTACTTACGTTATTAAATAATTGCTTATAATAGCGCAATTGGAATAGTCACTTGATGAGTTAGTTACTAAAAAAAACCGACTGTAAAAAGAAAAAGAGCCAGCTGTTAGATGCTCTTACAAGATGACGACCTCTAATCCAATTTAAAGACGACACGTGTATCAATTTAGCATCTCCAATTTATTTCTCCCATAAAAATAAGTACACCGTATCTTACCATGAAACCCACCCTATCATATCACACCCCAAATAAATAAATAAATAAATAATTCCCAAAAAAATTGAAAGAAAACGTCTCTGAGAGAAACTACCCGCCCTCCGCAAAAAAACACGAACCGTTCTTTCTCTCTCTTCAATCCCGCTTTTACTTTCTCTCTCTAAAATTACTCACTTTCTCTCTCTATTTTCTCCGCCCTTCCTTTCGACAGCGAAATCGAACTCTGAAGAAAAAACAAAATATTCCGCCCAAAAAAAATAAAAATAAAAATAAATCAAATCGAATCGAAACCCTAACCCTAAATCGCAAAACTTATCCTCTTCTTCGTCTTCCTCTTCGCGTTTAATCTCTTCCTTTGATTTCATTTCTGGCTTTCTCTCTCATCAATTTTTGTGGAAGGAATCTCGATTTTTTTGTATTTTGTTATTGAGAAGGTGGCGAAAAATTAGGGTTAGGGTTAGGGTTTGTCGATGGAATTTCTGAGTGGTGGTGGAATTTGATGAACGATAATAGCCGATGTCAGGGACGAAGGAGGATGATGGGTAGGGGAGCCGAAGGAGGCTGTGGAACGGAGGAGAAGCCGTGTCCGGTTAGTCGGAGTTCGCCGCCGGCGAGTTCTCCGGTGTCGGCGTCGGTGACTTCGCCGGAAAAGTTGGGAGGTGTTAATTTAGTTGTAGACTTTTATTCGCAAGCTTTGAAGGCATTGTCGGAGCGGTCACCGTTTGATTCTGATGAGGTTTTGGCTAAAACTGTTGCCACACTCCCTAGTGGGTTGGCAGGGTTGTTGTCGAAACAGTCTGATAGTAAGAAGAAGCATAAGCGGCCACATTCGGAAGCCAAGTCGTCTCGAAAAGGGTCTACCGAGAAGTCTAAGAACTCTGCGTTGTGGACTGAGCTGGAGGATTACTTTAGGGAGCTGACATTGCAAGATATTGAGAGGTTGCATCGATTCTCTACTTCATTTGATTCATTATTGGATAGTAGTAATTCACTCTTAAAAATTCCAGCTTTAGGAAATGGTTTTAGGAGTAGTGGTAATAATAATGATGATATCAAAAAGGTGGAAAATGGGGATGCTGATATTCCTGCAGCTGCTACGATTAAGGAGGAGGAAGAGGAGGTGGTTTTGGATGCTGATGTTCCAATGCCAGATGCTGGAGGCTTGCAAGATAAGGTGGAGGATGACAAAGATATTGATAAGCTGCCGGATGTTAAAACCGAGGATGGAAATAGTGATAGTTTGAATGTAGTTGAGAAGGGTCCATCGCCGGAGTATACATTGCCGTCTTGTAGCAGCATAGAATGGGTTTTAGGTTCTAGGAACAGGGTATTGTTGACGACAACACGTCCTACTAAGAAAAGAAAGCTTTTGGGTGCAAATGCAGGGTTGGAAAGACTTATTGTTGCTCAGCCTTGTGAAGGAAGCTCCAGTTTATGCCATGTTTGTAGTATGGGAGATTCAGGAGACCAATTGAACCAGTTGGTTGCTTGCAATTCATGTAAAGTTGTTGTTCACCAGAAGTGTTACGGAGTGCTAGGAGAGACTGATGGCTCTTGGCTGTGTTCTTGGTGTAAAAACATTGTTGATGCTCAAGCTGGACCTGCCCCAGGAAGTGATAGACCATGTGTTTTTTGTCCAAAGACTGGAGGGGCTTTGAAAGCTATTCAGAATGCAGGGAGGGGAAACGACGGCTCTGCTGAGTTTACTCACCTGTTTTGCAGTATGTGGATGCCAGAGGCTTACATAGACGACACCAGGCTGATGGAGCCAGTTTTATGTCAGGGAATGAAGGATGTTCGGGGAAAGTTAGTATGTAATCTATGCAAATTGAAGCTCGGTTCATGTGTCCGATGCAGTGATGGTATGTTTAGCAGCTTGCTTAGTTATGTTGCTCTGTTACTGTTTCACTATAATGAAGCTTTTATAGAATGGTGTATGGAATTATTTTCAATGCAGATTTTATATCAGTGATTTGGGCAAACCATATTGATGCAATATTTTCTCATTCAACTGAATCATATCTACTTGAATTGGTGCCATGTTATACTTTCTCAAGCCTCACAACCTTTTTCAAGTAAATGTGGAGGAATTTGAGACTTCTAAGTAGATGACTTGTATATTCACTCCGTCTTGCGTGTGTTGATATAAGCCTAAAAAAGACAAAGAAAATTGTATTTATATTTCATCTAGCACCTATTTCAACTATGCAGAGAGAACGCCATGCTAGCGATCTTCTAAGTTTGATGCGGTAAAATAAACTAATCTTTAAACAATCGTCATGCTTATATGATAATGCGCAACATCGTTCATAAATCTTTAGATAAAGTAGACAACATTTTAATTTTGTGTCTGGATGAGTTTTATGGGCTTGGAGACTTGGAATGAGAGGAGTGGTGATATAAACGTAAATGGTTCTTTTCTTAGTTGGTGTGCTTCTCAAAACTCTTCATACAGTGAAAGAGTTATCTTTAAAGGCTCGTTAGACACCTTTTCCTACTGATAAGGTTTTTTACTTGTATGAGAGGCCTTTACTCGGAATTTTGATTTTTTGGCGCTTATACTTTTGGCTTCGTGTAAAAAGCTTGGTTTTTGGATTAATGTATTATAATTTCCTTTCAATTCCTCAAATATTCCTTAAGATGTACTAGTTTGGCGAGCGTTTTGATGGATACTTAATGTTATGGAAACCAAGTATCTGGAGCTTTTGTTTAGTTTTTCCTGTTTGGAGGGTTGGCATTTATTGTGCCCTTGTCATTCTTTGGATTCTGTTTTCTGTTTGCTTACTGATCTTTAGTTTGTTTGACCTTGTTTAATTAATTTTTTCATGTTTCTGATCAAATTCCTGATTACAAAAAATAAAAGCCTTTCAATTGTTGAATTGAGAATTGGATACTTAAAGCACAAGTGAGTTCTTTGGATGTACTTTGCTCTGTTTAGAGGGGAGGTTATCTTTGCTTTTTTATACTGAAAAATCATGCTGCTGACGTGGTGAGAGCTAGGATAGGTAGTAGAGAGCAACGCGTGTTCTATATTCTTGGATATTTCCGTCTTTAATATCTATACAGTTTTTTTCTCCACTAAGGTCTTGTTTTTCTTGAGGCTTTTCTAGGGCTGGAATGTGCTTTGAATGAATGAATGCAATTATTTCTGTACCAAAGTCTTTATGCTTGAATACTATAAAATGTCTCCTGGTGAGGTATGTCTAAGCTGCATAAACTGTTGTAGGTTGGGTTATCTGTTGTTTAGATTGTGCTGGTTTGAGTTTTCCTTAGCATAATAGTTGCTCTCTATAGCACATTTATTAATTGGTAACTAATCTGCAGTCTTACCATCATAGACATTTCCTGTCATATTGTTGTCTATTGTATTCCAGTTTTACATTTTGAAGGTGCAATTTATTGTGCAGGGTCATGCAGAACTGCATTCCATCCTCTTTGTGCTAGGGAGGCAAAACATAAACTTGAGGTCTGGGGAAGGTTTGGCTGCGATGATGTAAGCAAGTTTTAAATTTGAATCTGGAATTGTATATGTGCTGGTGTCAAGAATATATTTTTGCTGCTTAACTACAAGTATCAGCCTATTTGATGATGGCTGAAACTGCTTTATTTTGTTTTCTTGACAGATTGAACTAAGGGCTTTTTGTGCTAAACACTCTGGGAATTTTAATCCTGATGATAGTGTTGCCTTAGAGAGTCATGAACAGAAGCATGCTGTTGGCAGTGATTTACTTGGTTCCTCAATTGAACCAGCTTCATTGCCTGAGAATAAAATTAAGAAACTCAAAATAGGCTGTAAAAATGGAGATAAAGTTACTTTACAAATTGGAGTAGCAGATGCTGATTCTAATAATTTGGGAGAAAGAGAGTGGAAGGACCAGGGACAAGATGCGAACTCCAACACGAAGCTTGAATCAGGATCAGGTGACGGGGAGAAGTCAAGTGATATGGGCTTAGGGGGTGCATGTGAGGATGTCAAGACATCTCGCCTTCTTGATATTGGCTTGGTTCTTAAGAAGGTGCGTGCTATGAGTTTCACTTTATTAGCACTTTGTTGGAGTTCTGTTTGTATTCCATAGATTTGTTGTAACATGTTTTTCCCCCCCTTTTCAGCTAATAAATCGTGGAAAAGTTAGTTTGGAACAAATTGCTTCTCAAATTGGCATCTCAGAGGATTCTTTGGCAGCAAGGCTCACTGTAATTTCCAGTTCTTTTTTATGACAATTTATGGATCAGATAGAATATGAATTAAGCTTGACGTACATTATCTATCTTCATTCTATAAAGTTACACTTATAATTAAATGCTCATTGGGGTCTGTGACAATCAAATTGCTACTGCAGGACAATCAGTTAAGCCCTGATCTGTACTTCAAGCTATTAAAGTGGCTTAAAGGTCGTTCTTACCTGGATACCGCAGCAAAGGACTGGAGAGAGAAACTTCGCTGCTTGATGCCATCAGAAGCTGAGTTAAATACTGATGATAGGACTGATGGTGTTGCTTTGAGAGACTTTGATATTTCAGATGATGTTCCTGTCAAGTCAGTTCCTCCTAGGAGGAGGACAGTTGGAAATATCAGAATTCTGAATGAGGACAAAGAAGTATCCTTGTGCAATGATAAAAGACTGGTGAATGGCGCATCAACTAAGGAGGCAACAGAACATGAAGATATGAATGATCATGAAAAACCGAGTAAAGATTCAATTTCAGATAGCATTGAAGAGGTGACATCTTGTATCATTGTGCTGTCGATTTCTTTATGTTAAGTGTATTATGTTCTGGTTTTGGTTGGCTATTGATTTTTAATATTATGGGTCAATTGAGTTAGTTTCCTTTTCTTTGCAACATTATTACTTTTATTTCTTGTATCAAGAATCACTGATAAGTCTGCATCCTACTTTATGTTGTCTTATTCATAAAGACATTAGGGTTGAGATCTGTGATGGAGTTGGTATTTGATATCTTCACTGTAAAGTATTTTCACATTCAGAATTTTAAAGTGTTTTAGTAAGTATTTGGTTGGTCTATGTTTTATATCCAAGCTTAATAGTAGATGTAGGTGATAGTGGGTAATCTATACCCCCTTTTGCCCCAATTTAATTGTCACCCTTCATTTTATGGCATCGGCCCACTAATATTTACGCCCGCATTAATTCTCTCTTTTCACCACCAAAAGTTAGGGCTCTACCCCTTCTCTCATTTAATTATTTCTTTTTTTCCACTATCTCCTATAACATGTACTTTTTTATTAATTTGATAAGCCCATAACAATTTATTGCTTACAAGTTTAGCTTGCACAACAATTGAATTTATATAGAGTACGGGTTAGAGAGAAAAAGTAGATAGTAGGTAATTTCTATTGAGAGAGAAGTAGATGTAAATTCCTGTGGTTAAAGACAGCAATTAATTGTATGTTGAGAGAGAAAGTAGATTTGACTCATGTAATTAAAGAGAAGTGGTAATTGTATATTGTGGAGAGAAATGAAAATGTTATTGGAGGCAGTCCTTTTCTTGAAATAGGAGTCCTTTAGTCAGAAGTTGGTATTGTAATTGGGACTATGACAAATAGTATGAGGGTCAAATGAAGAGAGAGAGTGCCTAAGAGCAATATACTACGCAAAAGAATCGGTCAAGAAAGCATGGAAGATTGTTGATACGCCTTTTGTATGTTTGGTTCTTTACTGTGAAGGACGTTCTTTATAGGCATTAAAGTAAAGTTGTCGTCATAGTTGCCATTAGTTAAAATTGGTTTCCCATGTGCTTCCTGTCCAGATGTTTCATGATCTCAAGTTGTAAGTTAAAGAAAACGTGAAGACACTCTATAGTTTTCAGCATGTTGAGTATCACCTTTTCATGTTTAAAACTGGTGGTAACCTTTATTATTATAAGATTCAATGAGTATATTGTTGTTGAAATTGGCTATATTATCTTTTTGCAGATTATGGTTGATACTAATGGTGTTGAACGTCCAATGGCAGATGCTTCGCCTACATCTGATAGTACGTTGTTTCTTTTAAATGTAATTGTTAATTATTTTCTGGTATATAAGTCAAAATTATTGAATAAGACCACTAGGTATAATTAATTGGTTTCTGGTAAACTATGTATGTCCAGTATTTTTGTTTTCTTGATCTTGCTTCTTAAACTTCGGTAGCATTAATCTTTTAAAATTTTTATAAGTATTTTATAAAATAGTTTGTGCTGTATTGACTGCTAGCTAGCTTAATGGCTGACACATATTGTTCAGGTATTATATTGAAACCAAACAGCCATTGTGATGTTGATTATAATGGAGCAGAAGATGGTACTTCTTCTGGAAAGAGTTCATTATTAGATTTGGACCAGGATACTCCTTCCTGCTCTTCTGTTTATACAGTTGGCTATTGTGATGGGTAAGCCTTCTTGTCTAACTATTAATTTTCAGTTTATCACATATATGGTTCTTGTGTCTCTTTGAGTTCACTTTACGAGAATCTTTGTGCTTGTTATAGGCTTAGAATGTATTTTCCTCTTCATTTGGGGTGAATTGTTTAGTGAATCTCATTTTACAATGCAGAAATAGTGAACCTGGAATCAATTCTTCTGTGCACCCTTACATCCAGAAGAAATTAGATGAAGTGCAAAGTTGGCTTAGTCGAAGAACTCCTGATATTAATGGTTGGGTTTCATTTTTCTGTCTGTGCTCAATTTCTGAAAGTAGGATGAATGTAAACTTTACTTGTATTTGTAGGCTGTATAGAACTGGAGTCTTTGGCTATGGAGCAGACTGTAAATGCTGAAAAGAATGTTTCAGTATGTGATGACGATGGTGGGAAAAGAGAAGTGAAGACTGATGAGATGGGTGTTTCTGACCTATCCCCGGAAAATGAATTGGAAGGAGAAATAATCTTTTTTCAGAAGCAGTTGTTATGCAACACTGTTGCTCTGAAGCATAAGAGTGGTCAGTTCCTTGTTCCAGTAGTATTGTTTTGAGGGTGATTTGATGTCTGATTTACTGTTTCATCATTGACATTGTCTTTCGAGTCCTTTTTTGATTCTGCTTTTCAATGTTTGTTTTCATTTCGTCAATTGCTGGGTCATTTAATTTGGTCATCATTTGGTGCAGATCAGCTAGTTTGCAAGATTGTCAATAGTTTGCCAAATGAAATGGATTCAGTAAGGAAGCGTAGATGGGATTCTGTTCATGTTAACCAGTACATATATGAGCTTAAAGAAGCAAGGAAGCAGGGTAGAAAGGAGAGAAGGCACAAGGAAGCCCAAGCTGTACTGGCTGCTGCCACTGCTGCTGCTGCTGCTTCGTCTAGAGTTTCGTCTTTGAGGAAAGACATTGTTGATGAATCTTCACAGCAAGAGGTTTTAAATTACAAGCCATTCTATTTGTTGGTTGTCATGTAGTAGCCGTTCTGCAGTATTCCCTTTCACTTGTTTACTTATCGATGTCTTATCATTTACCCTTTCAGAATCTATTGAAGGTGGATAGTGGCAGGGTTCGTGGAAGCCTATCATCACTGTCAGTCCCCCGCACAAAGGTGTCCAACCCTACCTTGGATGCTCCCAAGGCAAAATCAGACGGATACTCTGATGTGTTTCAGTTTTCTTCTGGGACACCAAAGGAACATCCAAAATCATGTGACATATGCAGACGCTCTGAGAGTTTACTGAATCCTATATTAGTGTGTTCTAGTTGTAAGGTATGCCTAATTTAAATTATTTTATTCCTGTGGACTGTATTCTACTTATTTAATTGTTGTGACATATTTCCTTTTTTTTGTTGTTTTTTTTTTGGGGTTTATCAGGTTGCTGTTCATTTAAATTGCTATCGCAGTGTGAAGGAATCTACCGGTCCTTGGTATTGCGAATTATGTGAAGAATCATTTTCATCCAAGGTTTCTAGAGCTACCATTAATTCTTGGGAGAATTCAAATCCTATCGAAGAATGTGGATTATGTGGGGCTTCAGATGGTGCATTTAGAAAATCAAGCAATGGTCAATGGGTCCATGCATACTGTGCTGAGGTAAAATATCTTAACTTTGCTGTTATTTGCTTGTTTCTCTTACAAGGCTCTAATGGATTTCTGCTATTGCTATATATCGGTGTAGTGGGTGTTTGATTCAACCTTCAAAAGAGGTCAGGTGTCTCCTGTAATAGGAATGGTATGTCTCCAGACTCTTTGAAATCAGTTCTACTGACATCTTCCGTGTCTATGTTTTATAACGAGTTTCCTATGATTTAGTTTAATATACGGTCTAAAAGGTTATTCCTTGTATTTGTTGTCTTTTAGCACTTGATAAATTTGCAACTCTTTTGATGTCAGGAAACAGTGCCGAAGGGGAATGACATGTGCTGTGTCTGTCATAAAAAATTTGGTGTCTGCATAAAGGTGAATGTCTATGAGTTTTTATGGCACGCTAGGATTGAGAATAATATATTAAAGGTGTAATGAAGGCAAAATATTGAGATTGATGGTATGTGGTAATAATTGATGAGGGTGTGAGAACTACTACCCCCATTTTAGGGGTACTATATTACCCTAGTGTGGTGGTGGGTAACTATTTACCCCAAAATTAGGGAAATAATTCCCTCATACCTCCCTTCTTATACAATTACAACCTCGTTCCTTCTAGAACCATCTTCTTCCCTTTCTTGTTTTTGTCTTCTATTATTCCCTTGATACATTATTCTCAATCCAAACATGCTCTAAGTAGAAAATTGTGCTTTGACTTATGCGGAGGCTGTTAAAATCTGACTTTCCTTTCACACTTGCTGTGTAGTGCAATTATGGCAATTGTCAGTCTACATTTCATCCATCATGTGCCAGATCTGCTGACTACTATATGTATACCAAATACATTGGTGGAGGCAAGATGCAGCATAAAGCTTATTGCAGTAAGCATAGTTTGGAGCAAAGGACAAAAGTAAAGTCTAACCTATATTTCTCTTGACTTTTCCTTGTTTTTCTCTTTAATTTTGTCGTGACTAGTTCCTCATTATTTGGTAATCAGGCTGAAACTCAGAAGCATGGTGCTGAAGACCTAAAAATTGTTAAGCAACATCGGGTGAGTCGGAGAAATTTTTTGCATTGTTTATCGCATATGCTCTTGTTGCTTGTTATGATATTGTCTATTCTCAACTGATTGGTTCCTGAAGATTTACCCATTTAATTTTATTTTTTTTTGGTAAATTTGCTCTTATACACTATCTGTTGACCCTGTTAGATTTACCACATTGCAGTTTCTCTCTCCTGTGTGGGTGGGCCTTGTCTGTTGTTCCCTTAGCTCTTAGAATTTTTCTTGCAAGTGTTTTGTGACATGATTTTTTTTGTTTTTTTGCCTATGTCGTGGTTATAATTGCATGATGTCATTGTCATAGGTCAGTGATTTAGTCTCAACAGTTTAGAATCACTTGACAATTGAATGTGTAAAGGACCTTGCAGATTCAACTTTATACAATGCGGCACTTTTTCCACAATATTGGACTGTGGATAAAGGCGGCTTAATTTTTTTTTTTAAAACCCCTGTAATTGTTGTCAGTCATGATGTCTGCTCTGACTGGCTTACTGAGACGCATCATTTTTACAGCTCTTTGCACTTCGAGGCTGGTTAATTGGTATTGTTTCTGAATTTTTGGTTCTAAACCTTCCTGTTACTTTGAAGATGTTCGTTGTAAATTTTCTTCCAATTTGTGCACGTGATAACTTCTATAGATTTTTGATTGTTTTATTTTCTCAGTTAGAATATCTGGTGGAACTTTTGGTAGGGTGCTCCTTTATTTTCTCATTGTGGACTTGTGGGCATGGAACAATGACTGCTGATTTTTTCATGCACATTTGTGTTTTTGTACTTATCCCGATTGAAAAATGTTGCCTCAATGCATGTGACTAGATCAGTTCATTTTATAATCATAGTAAATTTTTAAACGAAACTAATATGTTTGTTTTGGTCAGGTTGAGCTGGAAAAATTACGTCTCCTTTGTGAGAGGATTGTCAAACGGGAAAAGTTGAAGGTAATTGAGATTTAGTATGGAGGGCCTTTATGTTGCTTTGCAATTTTTATCATTATTTTTTTTGTTTTTGCTTTAGACTATTTTAGTTTCTTGGATAGCAGCTGTATGGTTATTACATAAATGGTGGTCGTAGGTCCAGTTTATAAAACTAAGTGAATTCTCATTGGATGGTGGGGTGTTACCAGTTTGATATCAGCCATTTCATGCAAGTAATTGGTATTTGGCATTTGCTGTCTTTGTTACTAGTTTTGCATATGAATCTTGTTTATTTTGTGTGAGCTATTGGAGATGTCAATTATTTCTTTGATTTTTTTGTAAGAGGCAATCCAGGACTATTTTATTTTGAGTTCCTGACCAGTTGTATGGATTGCAGCGAGAATTGGTTATTTGCAACCATGACGTTTTTGCTTCGAAACGAGATTCTTTGGTTTTCTCCATGCTTGTACAACGTCCCTTCTCATCTCATGAAAGTTCGGACTCGGCTACCACATCCCTTAAGGGGCATGGTTCTAGGTCATGCAGCGATGCAATGCAAAGATCTGATGACATAACTGTTGATAGTGCATTATCAACAAAGCGGTGTATCAGGATTCCGCTGTCTATAGATAATGATCAAAAAACTGAAGTTAGTTCAACATCACGCCATCATGTACCAAAGCCGCCAGACAGGGGTTCGTTTGCTGGGAAGCAAATTCCTGTTAGAGCAGCCTTGGCAAGTCGTGATTTCTCACAAAGCATGGATAATACATTAAATTCTAGAAAGGTACTTAATGTTTTGTACTTTTATTGTTTATACTTCTACCAACTGTTCTTTCTCACTTTAGTAGAGTTCTGTCAGTTGGCTCACAACTACTTTAATACTGGGAGGTTGTTTTTGATAAGAATATGGTTGATGCTTTTTATTTCTATCCGTGGATATTCTGAATTATGAAATCTCCTCTTTTATGTTAAAGCTGCATAATATTCTTTAGCGTCGTAGTCCTCCTCAAAACTCAAAAGCTATATTTTTTATTGGAAGACTTGGAGCCTAGTTGGTACTTTTTCAAGGAATTTGCCTTTATGTTTAATGTTGTATGCTATTTGATGCCTGTATGCAGCACCTTGAAACATTTGAGAAGGAGCTGGTAATGACTTCTGACCAAGCATCTTTGAAAAATAGGCGGTTACCAAAGGGATATATCTATGTTCCTATTGATTATCTCTCCAATGGGAAGCCGGTCAGGCACAATTCTGTTGAAAGAGAAGACGTAGATGATTAGATTGGTGAGGTTTTTACTCCATGGCTTCTGCTTCTGGGTGAAATATCATGGCTTACACTGTTCTTGATGCTCATGTGGTTGCATTTGTCCTAGCATGAGCTTCAAATTGATGCCTGGAAGAAGGTTTGGGCTTCACCTCGTGACATGAAGTTCTTGTTTGTTTAGAGAAATTTTGGCATCATTTGTTGTATATTCGTTCTCAGGGCAATTGTACAGTGGGTGAGGGTTTGATCTTTGATTTGTTTTACGGGGCCTCAAGTGCTTCCTTCCTTTATATTTCCTGATAGCAAGATGCTTCTTTTACTTTGCCTTTGTAACTGTAAGCAAGCTAGAAGGATACACCTGCTGCTAATGTTTTGTAAAGTTAGTGTATATATCCTATAGTGCTCCGAAGTAATCGCTCGGACATCAGATCAATACAAAAATTAAATTATTTTTCTGACCACTCTTGATCGAGCTCTTAGTACATTCGTGTATTTCTTTGCACCTGTATATGTTATTTTTTTTAAAAAATTATTTATTTTGATGCACTCTTTCTATTGATCCATGTGTCAGACTGTCAGTTTTATCTTTGTGGAGCCTCAATCTTGATAAAATCAGCAAGTTAAGTTCAATCTTGGCATTCTAGCTAATTTGTGAACTTTATTTGCTGGTTGTCATCTAATTGTGATCTGAAGGCCTCTATTATAGTTGAATGACGCAGACTTGGAGATCGGTGGAGATGCTCAGCTGCTTCATGTTACCTTTCGTTTTTTGATATTGGAAGAATGTTGCCCATGGTGGTGTTTTTGATGGTTTTATATGAAATCTGTGTTACTATCATTTTGAAGTAGTTGCACAGAAGCTGCTGCAGTTTCCTTGGATCATTACAGTTCTCTGAGTAGCTGGGATTAGCTTCTGGTAAGAAGTGTTTTTAACTTTTTTCTTTGAATCTGTTCCTATGTAGAAAATTGGTGCGAGTCTGGTTTATCTGTTTAGGAAATACCAGGAAGATATTAAGTGACGATTATCTCAATTTTGCTTATTATAGTCTTCCATTGCTTAATCCTGAGTTCATTTGTGTGAGCATTGCGTAGGCTTTCTGAGAAAGATCAGGGTGCTCTCATATTCTTTCTGAGAATGATCAGGGTGCTCTCATATTCCTATCGAATTTTGCGCTTCTTTGGCTGCGTAATTCTCGGCGCGTTATTACTTCTACATTTTGGAAGTACGAAATAAAAGATACGGAGTTTTTTTTTTTTTTTTTGACAAAGACGGAGTATGTTCTTATATACATATAGTTCTATGCGAAATGTCTTTCCGTTGGTTTTGGCCGGCAAATCATTGCATAATGCTAACATATTAATTTTTTTTTTTTTAAACAAAACATGTTTATACCTTGTTAAGAAATTTCGTTTCAGATGCAAAATACAAACTAGGGCCGTTATTTTCAAGGCTGTAGTTTTCAGCGATATATGCGGGAGATGCTCCACAGTGCAAGATCTACTCGATGACCGTAGTTTTTATGAAGGAAAATTCTATTTGATTCAATATCTTACGTATTTGTTAACGTTGAATCAATATTGTAGATGTCGTATGACTTTTAATCAATGAAATATTTTTGCTATTAAAAAAAAAAAATTGTTGGATTCGAATGGGAAAATGGGATTAAGGTTTGATTTAACTTTAATTTTATGAGAACCAAATATTCTCACAAAATATAGGAATTTGTTTACCTAAACCCACTAGTTAAGTAGAAATTCTTGTGAATAATATTTGATTTTGGGACTTTCTACTTCCTATATAAATCAAATGACCACTAGGTGTTTTAACTTTTATTTTTTTATTTTTATTTTTTTATTTTGCTATTTCATCGTCTTAAGTTAATGTCAATTGATATAATTAAATTTGGAATAATCACTATTGCGCAGAACTCTATCTCGTGAAAATCTCTTAACATTTTACTTATAAAAGTTATAAACTCGATAACCCTTGACATTGGCCTTGTTTGGTAATTGGCTTTTAGTTGGCTTTTTGGTTGGCTTTTGGCTTTTTCTTTTGGTCAAACAGCCAAAATACTTGTTTGGTAAATGGCTTTTCAGCTAGGTGAAAAAGCCGGCTTTTCCGCCAAAAACAAAAAGCTAGTGTTACTAGCTTTTTGGTTTTGGCTTTTGGCTTTTCATTAAACAAATTACTTTTTATCCTTAATTATTAATTAATAATTATTAATTATTAATTATTAATTATTAATAACTAATAATTAATAATTAATAACTAATAATTAATAATTAATAACTAATAATTAATAATTAATAATTAATAATTAATAATTAATAATTAATAATTAATAATTAATAATTAATAATTAATAATTAATAATTAATAATTAATAATTAATAATTAATAATTAATAATTAATAATTAATAATTAATAATTAATAATTAATAATTAATAATTAATAATTAATAATTAATAATTAATAATTAATAATTAATAATTAATAATTAATAATTAATAATTAATAATTAATAATTAATAATTAATAATTAATAATTAATAATTAATAATTAATAATTAATAATTAATAATTAATAATTAATAATTAATAATTAATAATTAATAATTAATAATTAATAATTAATAATTAATAATTAATAATTAATAATTAATAATTAATAATTAATAATTAATAATTAATAATTAATAATTAATAATTAATAATTAATAATTAATAATTAATAATTAATAATTAATAATTAATAATTAATAATTAATAATTAATAATTAATAATTAATAATTAATAATTAATAATTAATAATTAATAATTAATAATTAATAATTAATAATTAATAATTAATAATTAATAATTAATAATTAATAATTAATAATTAATAATTAATAATTAATAATTAATAATTAATAATTAATAATTAATAATTAATAATTAATAATTAATAATTAATAATTAATAATTAATAATTAATAATTAATAATTAATACTTAATAATTTATAATTAATAATTAATAATTAATAATCAATAGTTAATAATTTATACTTATTAATAAATAATCAATACTTATTAATTAATAATTAATAATTAATAATCAATAATTAATAATTAATAATTAATAATTAATAATTAATAATTAATAATTAATAATTAATAATTAATAATTAATAATTAATAATTAATAATTAATAATTAATAATTAATAATTAATAATTAATAATTAATAATTAATAATTAATAATTAATAATTAATAATTAATAATTAATAATTAATAATTAATAATTAATAGTTAATAATTAATAATTTATAAATAGTAATTAATAATCAATAATCAATAGTTAATAATTTATACTTATTAATTCATAATCAATACTTATTAATTAATAATTTATAATTAGTAATTAGTAATAAAAAATTAGTAATTAATAATTTATAATTAGTAATTAATAATCTATTATTAGTAATTAATAATTAATAATTATTATTTAATAATTAGTAAATTAGTAGTTATAAGTACTTAAAAATTAATAGTTAGTACTCCGTAATTAGTAATTATTAGTACTTAATTATTAATAACTAGTAATTAACAATTGTTAGTAATATGTAATTAATATTAAGTGCTTAATAATTAGTAATTAGTACTTAATAACTAGTAGTTTATAATTAATAATAAGTAATTATAAATTAGTAGTTAATATTTTGTATTAGTAATTAATAATTAATAATACTGATAATAAATGTATAAGAATACATAATAATGCCCTTTAAGGTTGTTTTGCATAGTTATAGCCAATATCTAACAGCTGATTTTACCAAACATGTTTACATACAATAAATAGTCAAACAACCACTACAAACAGCCAATACTAACAGCCAGTCAAACAAGCCAAGTTGAACAGCCAGCAGCCAACAGCCAACAGCCAATTGCCAAACAAGACCATTGTATTTGGGGCGAGCTAATCATTCTCACCTTCCACACTCTTCCAGTGCACCAATAACAAAAACAAAAACAGCACAAATTAACCGATCACTAAAAAAAAGAGAAAGAAAAGAAAAAAGAAAAAGAACAAAAAAAATGGATGTACCGGAGCTACTGGCGATATTCGGGCCGGGTATCGCCGGCGCCGTATTCGGGGCGGGTTGGTGGTTTTGGGTCGACGCCGTCGTTTGCAGTTCCATCGCCGTCTCCTTCGTCCACTATCTTCCTGGTTATCCACCCTTTCTCTCTCTTCATTTTCTCTCTCCTCGCTTTTTTCTCTCTCTTTCAACAATCACTGATTTTAGGGTTTCTGCTTTTTCTTAATTATTAGGGATTTTTGCATCTTTGGCTGCTTTGATGTTCAATTGTGTCAGGAAAGAGGATATTGATTACTCCCCTTACGATGAAGGCGAGTGGAGGTCTGTTTTTTTTGAATTTCTGCTTCTGACTTTTTATTTTTGTCTTGCAATTTGATTACTTTTAGGGTTTTGATTGATTGATTGATTGTTATTCTTTTTTATAAAATTTTTAAGCTGAAGTTTTAGATTTGATGATTTAATTGTTCCTTCATTTATTGATTGTTTTTCTTTCTGTAATGCAGTAAAATTTTTAAGCTAAAGTTTTTGATTTGATGATTTAATTGTTCCTTTGAGTATATTTTTTGCTTTTATGTACATTCTCACCATATTTGCTTGGATACTGCTTTGTAATGTGATCGTACATTTAAATGCTCACTGGGATCATATGATGTTATCTGCATATTAAGCTATTAGCTGTGCTTGGAAAGGTGACATCTTTATTGGTTTAAGTGTTACTGCTTTATCTTATCATCATTCTGAGAACTCTTCTTGTTTGATCATGGTACGTCATTGTGTGGACAGTGATTGAGGTGATATCCCATTTGATAGTGATCAGGGAGGTTTGATTAAGTTTACTTTGCTTGCAAATGAATTGTTTGTTTTTATGGGCTGGTCTAGGATGGTATAGTCAATGATGGTACAGATGTGGATATAGATACCGAGAAAATAGCATGCAATCTTGCAGTGAACTGGGAGAGTTCTATGAGTAGTCTTTTTATAAAGTAACATGTTTGATAGGGTCGGAATAAAAGGGAAATACTTCCTCCGTTTTTTAATACTTGCAATACACACTTTTTTACGGTATTTAAGAAAAGTAGGGCTCGCATTATTTAACACACTTAAAATGGGGTCGAGAGATTGTTTGGAGTATTATTAACTATTAATTGGGTCATGAGTTTTAAATGAAGGTAATATGACAACTTTTCACCCAAAATACCTTCCAATTATAGTGTGTTGCATGTATTATGCCATTTCCATTTTAGGGAAGTGTTGTAAGTATTAAAAAACGGAGAAAGTAGGAAATATGAGTTATAGAAAAGAAATGAATTGAGGGGTTCATAACACTCTTTTAGAGAGCCTTTCCTCCCATCTGGTTGAACACTTATAACCACTCTCTAGTTTGCTTATTATAAGTTTTCTTGACAGCTATTGTTTGACAGAATGCTGTAGAACTACTGCTTGGATGTGAAATTGGATATTAACTTTGCTGCTAACCAACATGATTTTATTATGCTAATATCTTCTACTGAATGCTATTGCAGATTGAAGCTTTGGCTTTTCCTAGCTTATGTTGTATCTTTTGTATCTCTTGCGGCATCAGTTGGGTTACTTATACAAGATGCCTTGGTGCCTTCCGGACCATCAACATGGACAGGGGTTGCTGGTGTCCTGCAGTGTGTATTTGTGCTAATCAGGTCAGTATTATTTTTGTGATGTTCATTTTAATTTTCTTTTCTGTCTTTTTTGGTGTTAATAAAGTGCATTTTACACAATATGTATGTCCCATTATTTAAAGTGATTATAACCATTCTCATATTGTTGTACACTCTTCCTATTAATCCAAATACATCACGTGGAACTTAGTTGCTTTTTTTGTTTTATCAAGACCTTATAACAGCTATTAGGTTATGGAATATGCATATTTGGTATGGAGGGATTGATCATTCCAGCCAAGTGTATTAACAAGATAAGGGCTGAGTGATTTGAGTTGAGTCAAGAATGAGGTGCCTTGTCATGGAATAATGAAATGTTTTGAGCTTTAAAAGTTTAGTTTCATGAGGAACTGTTTAAGATCCATAAAGTTTAGATACTTATAATGGACGCCCTGATAGACCTTTTATTTTATTTTATTTTTGAGAGAGGGCTTTTCAACTTCATATAAGAGTATGCTGACTCTTGGTTTTACCTGATACCAGTACCCCTATCTGGGTATGAGCATCATAGCATTAGATGGTAGCTTAAGGTCATAGATTGTCTGAAAATCAAGATTGATAACTCTTGTCAATTACCTTTCATGACCAAGAACCCTCTGTGAACACTAGTTGGATATCTCAGTTAATGTTGTATGAAAGGTTTCCAAATTCTTTGCAAACATTGTTCTGTCATTTGAATCATATTACTTGTTTGAAGGTCATGTTAAAAGAATTATTTCTCTCATGTGATCTTTTCAACTGGAGGTAACCTCAATTGAAATCAGAAGAAAGCATGCTCTTAAGACCCATTGACTAGGGAACTGATTGCATTAGGTATAGTCAGTCATGCATTAGATACTAATGGAATTTTCAATAGAGAAAAATAAACCATTGGAGGTCGGAGGGGGTTGAAGGGAGAGAGTGTGCTTATAATGTGACATACTATTGGAATTTTCAATAGATAAATCATTCCACTGGAGGGGGGAGGGGGTCGAAGGGAGAGCGTGTGCTTATAATGTGATCATTGTTTGACATATGTCTAGTACTCCAATTGTTTTCAAGCCCACCTAATAACCTTATTTAGGAGACCGTGGTGATTCCCAACAAAATTGCATAGAAGTCTCCTTGATACTAGAGAAACTTCAAATGGTCACACTTGGTGAGCATTAGTGCATTACCCTGATAGACATACTGCAATTTGTGCATGAGACTTTTTTTTTTAAAAAAGTTCTCGAGTTAGAAAAATCTCAATGTGAGGCGGAGGGAAGTATATTAGTTCATTGAATGGCTGAAATAAGTATTTGCCCTTAATTCATGTAGTGTGTGTGTGTGGTCTCTATGCGTGTGTTTGTAAAGGGCGGGAGGGTGTAATGGTCAACTGGTGTGTAATATTGCTTGAGTGAAATTTCTCTCCATGAGCAGTCTGCGAAAGCCTGGAGGGATAAGCAAAAACTACAACTAATTCTTAATCCCAAAACCAAAATGATTTGGCAGCTCAACATGACTGGCTAGACTCATACTCAAGTTGATATCTTCTTACAAAGGCACTATCATAGGAACATTTTTATAATCTGTTTTTATAGCAATAGAGTAGACTTTTCATCTTCTATTTTGTAAATTAATTGTGTCAGCTGTTAACATCCTAGGATAAGGCTCATTTTATATTGGTAGATTGTAAAATGATGCTTATCATAAAATTGCGTAAGTAAATTCTGTTTTGAAGGATAGCACTCATTACTGTACATTCATCTCGAGGGACTAATGAATACTAATCAATTGTCTTCAATAGGAAGCTCCTCCATAGACCAACCAAACCCAAGATTGATTAATCTTCAAAGAAGCTATAATTCATTGTAGCAGACCTTTTCTAGGCACAGAATCTTTTATCAAAAGTTATGGGAAACTCTCTTGTTCTTTCCATTATAACCTTCATGTTTCCTTTGGGGTTATAATTGTAATATTTATTGTTTTCATAGGCAGCTATGGGACCATTGAGAGGAAATCATTCTTAAATCAACAAATTACTGATGCAAGATTGGTGAACGTAACCTTCAGTTATTAATTAAATATATTGAATGATTAGGGAAATTTTTCATATATGATTTTTTTTTTTTTTTTTTTTTTTTTTGGTTTGCACCAGATGATTGGCACTAGGAGGCAATACATACTAACCTGATAGCCTCATCACCTCAAGCTATCCTAGGAACATTGAGGTTGTCTTGAGGCGCACTCCTCAGTTAATTTTTATTTTTAACTCCCTTTGTAATGAACTGAGTTCGGTCACCCAGTGATTTCAGATTTTAAACAGCAAACTAATAAAGGTGAAAGCTTTAAATTGATTGATAATAGTAAAAGGGTCACAAACGATAATTTAATAGCTTAAGGCTATTAATCTTCGAAAGTGAGTTTAGCTCACAACTCTCCAGAATGGCTTTAGGCCATAACTCTCTGAAGGGCTCATACCAAATTTCTGCCTATCTATTTTCTTCCCTTCCCTCTCTATTTATACTAAGGACTATTAACCCTAATAAACTAATGAAACTAGAATACCTATACTACCCCTCCAAGTTAGTCTATTACACCCTTTCATCCCAAACTTCTAAATAATCTCCTTTCTTTATAGAATAACATGAGGAGGAGAGTACTAAATACTCATATGCAAATTAATCTATAATCACCCTAAGCATCAAGTACCTTGTATGTTTGATGTCTATGTGCCTTTGGTTCACACCTTGGCATGAGAAACTCTTTGTGCCTAGGGTTGGTTCGTGGCTTTATAAAAAAATTATCTTGCTCTACACTGCCTATAGGCTATAGGGACTTACTTCCCTTCTCTCAAGCAGGTGATTAATTTGGAACTTGCAGTGCTTTCCTTTTCATTTCTCATTTGGGTCTATAAATTTTGTGTTAGAAAAGGTTAGTTGGAAATTCGGATTATGCAATGTTGCTCCTAGGAGAAATATGATGTTCTTGTCATATGGCTTTATGCCTCTATATCGTATGGTTCCTTATGACCCCAAGTCATTTTGGGACTAAGATTTTGTTGTTGTTTGTTGTTGTTGTTGTTGTTGTTGTTGTTGTTGTTGTATGGATTTATGCCTCTATTATGTATAGTTGTAAATGAACAATAAGTAATTTGATAATTGGGGAAACCCTGTAATTTCTTAAGGTGGTTTCAATAAGTAAAAATATGAGAAAATAAACAAGGTCTGATTCAATTTGCTTGCTCCAATTTAAGTGCTCTTGTATGTCCATTTGACTGTTGGGTATATGTGCCTGTGTGTTCTGGCTACTAAACTGCCTGCTTGAGTATGCTCTAGTAACTGCATGCATGTCTGCCCTATCAATGTTCACATTCCCATTGCTATGAATCTACCACTCTTCTGAGACTCTGATTTTAGACCTTTTTAAATACACCTGAGATTCCCTTCAAAAAAAATAAAAAATAAAATACACCTGAGATAAAGCTTTGGAGGATCAACACTCCAATTTATACTTTTACCATGCTTGCTCTGCACCTAGCAGGTTTTATATGCCATTTAGATATCTGCCATCAATTGTTGGGTACATTAAACCTATTAAGTTTTTAGTCTGCTCACAAATTTATACTCTTTTTTTGACAGTGGGCTGATCTATTGGACTTCTCATTCCGAGTAGCTGGCTACACATTGAAGGTGCTTTAAGACTTTTGTATAATTTACTTTTACTTGAATGTGCAGTAAAGTAGTTCACCTTGTGTAAATGTCTGTAATATGCTACTGGTCGTGAGCAACAAAGATGAGCCTCACAGAATTGTGTGCAACTCTGTTAGCATTGAAATCTGAAAAAAATTCCTCATTGTAGGTGGTTGGGATAATTGTTATATTTTTCTGAGCCTCGACATATAATCTTTATAAAATTGTATGCAAGTCGCTAACAAACATGCTTGCTTGTGTATCGCCTGTATTCAATTAATGTCGTGTCATAAATTAAATATGGCATTGTAAGATGATCTTACGATAATGTCATTTACAGTATTAAGGATCGTTCTTTACTTCTTTATCCCTTTCATTGTGAACAGCTATATAATCCAAAGTTATTTGTATTTGGATACTCCATGATTCTTTAGGTTCAATATCTTTTATAAGAAATTCAATTACTTGGCTAGGCAAAAATTTTGCTACAGATTTGTAGTATCGAAAAGCATGAGAGTAGATTACATGTGCTCTTGTTTTGAATTGAGAAAACAAGTGTAGTTTGTATTAAGTATTTCCCTCTACTGTATCATTTCACTTGAAAATCGCGAATAAAGCATTTGTATCAAGTACTATGTAAATACTAAATAGAAAAGCTAGTACGTTTATACCATATTTCGAATATACTCATAAGGGCTAACAAGTAACAACTCTTAACGGTCAACCAAACATTTTTTTTCTTCATACTTCATGGAAATTGTGTCAAAGATTGTCGTGTCGTGGCATTTACAGTACATCAATTAAAATTAATGTATTTACAAGCTAGATAGAGGACATTGAGAATTACAAAGATATTAATTAGGATGTTATGATTCTGTACTGTCATTTCATTACAAGGATAATTTCCTTTAACTCGCTTTATAATCCAGTGATTATGGAAATATAGGATAATGCATTTATCATAATTATTGATATGAAATCAATCAATAAATGTTGATAATAATTGACTTCATTCTAATTCCTTTCCGGAAAAAAGTTGTTCTTGCATTTATATGCCTTTATTTATTACACTAGAAATTCTCTCTTTTTACAAGGAATTAAATGTCATAATTTGGAAATATATCAACAGAATCAAATACTTCTTGTGTAAACTATTATTTCAGTAACAAACTCCAGCTATTCCTGTTTTCATGTGTACAAAAATATATTTAAATGAATGAATGTCATTGAGTTGTTAAAACGATATCAGTTAAATTTTCGAGTTTAGTGTAACGAAGATATAATCTAGCTCTTTAAGGTGATATGGAAATCTTCGGGAGGAATTTGTTTCATTTTACATGTATGATTTTTGTAATCTTCATCAATCTGCATTCACATTTCACAAGTAAGTTTCTCAAACTAGTATGTTTTGTCTTGAGATTTCTTACTAACTTATTTTCACTTGAATTTCCTTTTGTCTGAAATTTATTGGATCTACTTTTATTCTGTTTTATATTTGTAAAATGAATTGGTTATCTTGCTATAAATTTACAAGCTTTACTAGAGTAATTTCGTGTCGAAGGCTGTAAAGAAAACAAAGCCTTTATTATTTTCGATTTTATGTAAATAGGTGCTGCAATAGGAGTTAACTATGGATTGTTAGGAGATAATCTTCCACCACCAAGCAATGTTGTGGACCTCTATCGGAAAGAAAACATCCCTCTCTTAAGATTATTTGAACCGAACCCGGAAGTGCTCAATGCCCTGAGAGGGTCAGGATTAAAAGTTTCCTTGGGAGTGAGAAATGTAGATATAACCAACATTGCTATGAATGTGAATGCTGCCGTGGAATGGGTGAACACCAACGTTGTCCCTTACGCGAAAGATGTGACTATTGGATGGATCACGCTAGGCAACGAGATGGTGCCAACAGAACCCAATGCTGCGCTTATCCCTCAAGCCATGAACAACACTCTGAGTGCCCTTAACAGGGCACAACTTACTGGCATTCATGTCTCGACAGTTGTTAGTAACAGTGTACTGGGGGAATCTTACCCGCCCTCTATAGGGGACTTCAGCAATGAAACCAAGGAAATTATGAGCGCGATAGTTGGATGGCTCCAAAGCAGTAATAACCCTCTTTTCATCAATGTGTACCCTTATGCTGCGTTAGCAGCAAAACCTACAAAAATAGCATTAGATTATGCTCTTTTCAATGCCAAAAAACCTGTAATCGATGGGCAGTACACTTACACTAGCTTATTCGATGCTATGGTTGATTCATTCTATGCCGCCTTAGAGAAAAATGGAG
This sequence comes from Chenopodium album, assembly GCF_948465745.1. Lineage (NCBI taxonomy): Eukaryota > Viridiplantae > Streptophyta > Magnoliopsida > Caryophyllales > Amaranthaceae > Chenopodium > Chenopodium album. The sequence goes on from NC_137858.1 coordinate 5,152,238, forward strand.
GAAAAAATTTGGCAGTCGTCGTGTCTGAGACTGGGTGGCCTACTGCAGGAAATGAGCCTTATACAAATATACAAAATGCACAAACTTATAATCAAAAACTGATTGATAAAGTGAAAGCAACCGGAACACCAAGAAGGCCTTCGGCTTTATTAGATTGCTTTATATTTGCTATGTTTAACGAGGATCTAAAGCAAGAAGGGGCTGAACAGAATTGGGGGCTTCATTATCCAAACGCGAACCCTGTTTATCCATTGACATTCTGAGTAACATGAACAATTTCTTTCTTCTTGTGATGAAGATTAGTTTAGTTTATGCAAATCGTCGAAAATTTGTGTAAGCTGCTATATATGGCCTCAATAATTCTTAATTATGTTCTTATGAAGATCTTATGATTCTGTCATTTAATTACAAGGATCGTTTCCTTTAACTCTCTTTATAATCCAGTGATTATGGGAATATTGGATAACGCATTTATCATTATTATTGATATGAAATCAACCAATAAATGTTGATAATAATTGTCTTCATTTTTATTTCCTTCATTATAAAGTTGTATTTTCTATACTCTGTATTAACCATATGACGTGCTACTTCAAATAAATACATAATACTTGGTCTACTCTTGCATTTATATGTCTTTATTTTATACACTAGAAATTCTATCTTTTTACAAGGAATTAAATGTTAAATGTCATCATTTGGAAATATATCAACAGAATCATATAATACAATGCATTCAGATAATTATTATTATTATTACAGTAACAAACTCCAGCTATTCCTGCTGCATGATGTGTATAAATATATGTTTAAATGAATGAATGTCATTGAGTTGTTAAAACAATATCAAAAGTAACGCAGTTAAATTTTCGAGTTTAGTGTAACGAAGATATAATCTAGCTCTTTAAGTTGATATGGAAATCTTCTGGAGGAATTCGTTTCATTTTACTTGTATGATTTTTGTAATCATCTTCAATCTGCATTCACATTTCACAAGTAAGTTTTTCAAACTAGTATGTTTTGTCTTGAGATCTGTTACTAATTTTTTTTCACTTGAATTTCTTTTGTCTGAAATTTATTGGACCTATTTTTATTCTGTTACAAAGTTGTAAAATGAATTGGTTATCTTATATACTAGTAATTTACCAGCTTTACTGGATCAGAGTATTTTTCGTGTTGAATTGATTAGTTTCGATTTTTTTGTAAATAGGTGCTGCTGTAGGAGTTAACTATGGACTGCTAGGAGATAATCTTCCAGCACCAAGCGATGTGGTGAACCTCTATAAGCAAGAAAACATCCCTTTCTTAAGATTATTTGAAGCGAAACCAGAGGTGCTCAATGCCCTTAGAGGGTCAGGATTAAAAGTTTCCTTAGGAATTAAAAATACAGATGTACCCATCATTGCTACGGATGCTGTTAGTGCTTCGGCATGGGTGAACTCCTTGGTTGTCCCTTTCGTGAAAGACGTGGACATTGGATGGATCACGATAGGGAACGAGTTGGTGTCAGCAGACCCAACTGCTGCGCTTATCACCCAAGCCATGGGCAACATACAAGCTGCCCTTAACGAGTCACAACTTACTGGCATTCATGTCTCGACAGCTATTAGTGGCAGGGTACTCGGGGTTACTTACCCGCCCTCTGCAGGGGACTTCAAGGATGAATCCAAAGAAATTATGATCGCGATAATTCAATGGCTCCAAAGTACTAACAACCCTCTTTTCATCAATGTGTACCCTTATTTTGCCTTTGCATCTAGTCCTACTGATATACCATTAAATTATGCTCTTTTCAATGCAACAAACCCTGTAATTGATGGTCCGTACACTTACACTAGCTTATTCGATGCTATGGTTGATTCATTCTATGCTGCCTTAGATAAAAATGGAGGAGAAAGTTTGGCAGTCGTCGTGTCTGAGACTGGGTGGCCTACTGCAGGAAATGAGCCTTATACAAATATACAAATTGCACAAACTTATAATCAAAAATTGATTGATAAAGTGAAAGCAACCGGAACACCAAGAAGGCCTTCGGCTTTGTTAGATTGCTTTATATTTGCTATGTTTAACGAGGATCTAAAGGGGGAAGGGGTTGAACAGAATTGGGGACTTCATTATCCAAACGCGACCCCTGTTTATCCATTGACATTTTAAGTTTACATGAACAATTTCTACTTCTTGTAACGAGAATTAGTTTAGTTTATGTAAGTCGTCGAAAATTTATGTAAGCTGCAATGGCTTCAATAATTCTTATTTGTTTGTGTGTTTCTTATGTATGTTCAAATAAGAAATGACACAATGTTAGTTTCTTACCATTTCTTCTATACTTTGTTAATTGGTTCGATTCTTGTTAAATATATAAAACAACTGAAAATCAAGCAAATGTTAAAGAACAATAAGCAATCTCATTAACAAGGTAAGAATGCACAAAGTCGTTACAATTAAGCTAAAAGGGGAAGTAAACATAAAGGCCTAATATAAGGTGTACATTACAGCTGCCTAACAAAAAAAAAAAGGTGTACATTACAGTTCATATGAAACTTATTTATATCATATTATAAATGTAACAATGAATTTTTAATAACACGGAAATTGTGTAAGTCGCATGTCATCCCGGTTTATCATGAAAGTCAGACTTTGATATAAATACTCCATCCTGCAAATTCCTGTTAGTTTTTTTTTTTTTTTTTTTTGAGTGCAGCACTTTAACATTTACACAATCTATATACCCCACTAGCTTTGATAATATGGCTAATGAAATATATAGTCATATGAAATTAATTTTTTAATAATAATAAATGTACTTATATTAAAAATTAAAATAACGCATTGATAAGATAAGCATGTAACAAAAAGTATAAGTTATAGTGTAAGAATTATCATGGTTATAGTGTAAAAGTATAAGAATTATAATCTAAGTTATAGTCTAAAATTGTACTTGTATTAGCATGGTTATAGTTAGAGCTGTTAAAAACAGACTTGACCCAAGAACCCGATCTGAACCGGCAATGATCTGAACCCAACATGTACCCAGACAATGGGGTGAAATTAGTGACCTATAACCCGACCTATAACCCGACCTGAACTTGACCTAATGTTAACCAACAACCGATTTCATCCAATATTTTTTGACCTGAACCCAAACCTGCACCCGACCTGAGAGAAATTGTCAACCGATTTAATCCGACCCAACAACATTCTAAACCCGAACTAGTACCCGACCCAATTAGAACCTGTACCCGAGTCATGGAAGGTCTTATAAAATTTATATGTCTTTTGTTCAGCTTATATACTAGTACAAATCTGTAAACCCACAATTCGATTCAGCTTATATACCTTTTGCTCCCTATTACTCATATATAGGTTTAATAAAATCTTGATAACTAACTCGAACCCGAATGTACCATCTATTAACCCACTCAAACCTGACTCACACACAACCCGGACCTGAAACTGAATCCGATCTGAATTTGGCACGAATTGAACCCGAGGACCAGACCTTCACCGACAATAATCTGAACCCAATCTGTACTCGAACAACGAGGTGGATTATGGCCTTCAATTTTGCCACTTTTCACCACCGGGCCCTAAAACCTAAAATTTTTCTTAAAAAGCGTGGATTAAAGCCTTCAAGTTTGTAACTATTTGATCTTTTTTCGCCCGTAAATAAAAATTGCCGAGATGTTTACCATGGTCCCTAATACCCTCCGGAAGTCTAATTGGGTCGGTGAAACCATCCAATATGCCCATAAACGGTCATTTTACCCGTTCGCAACTTGCATCGATTTTTTAAACTCAAGCCTACCACGGACGTTTATAACAACATATAATGATCATATATGGTTACAAACGGCATATTATGACCCCGAGATGTATCAATTAGGATCTCAAGGCTTTTTGCTTTCGGGCCCCTAAACTTCAAAATTTCCTAAAAAAACGTGGATTATAGCCTTCAATGTTGTAATTTTTCAACCTTTTTTAGTGGGAAGTAAAAATTTCCGAGATGTATACCATGGTCCCTAATATCCTCCGAGAGCCCAATTGGATCAGTAAAACCATCCAATATGCCCTTAAACGGTCATTTTAGCCGTTCATAACTTGTAGTGATTTCGTAAACTCAAGCCTACCACGTACATTTATGACAACATATAATGATCATATATGGTTTCAAAAGGCATTATATGACCTCGTGAAGTATCCCTTAGGGTTTCAAGGCTTTTCGCCACCAGGCCCCAAATCCTCAAAATTTCCTTAAAAAGCGTGGATTATAGCCTTCAATTTATTTTTTGACCTTTTTTCGCCCGAAAATAAAAATTGCCGAAATGTTTACCATGGTCCCTAATACCCTCTGGAAGTCCAATTTTGTAGGTGAAACCATCCAATATGTACTAAAACTGTCATTTTACACGTTCGTAACTTGCACCAATTTTGTAAACTCAAGCATATCACGAACGTTTATGACAACATATAATGATCAAATATGGTTTCAAACGACATTATATGATCCCGAGATGTATCCCTTAGGGTCCAAGGCTTTTCGTAATCGGACCCCTAGACCTTAAAATTTTCTCAAAAAACGTGGATTATAGCCTTCAATTTTGTAATTTTTTAACCTTTTTTCGCCCGGAAATAAAAATTGGCGAGATGTTAACCATGGTCCCTAATACCTTCCGGGAGTCCAATTGGGTCGGTGGAACCATCCAATATGCCATTAAATGGTCATTTTACCCGTTCGCAACTTGCAACGATTTTGTAAACTCAAGCCTACCACGGACGTTTATGACAACATGTAATGATCATATATGGTTTCAAACAACATTATATGACCCCGAGATGTATCCCTTAGAGTCTCAAGGCTTTTCGCCACCGGACCCCTAAACCTCAAAATTTCCTCAAAAAACGTGGATTATAGCCTTCAATTTTGTAATTTTTTAACCTTTTTTCGCCTGTAAATAAAAATTGCCGAGATGTTTACTATGGTCCCTAATACCTCCGGAAGTCCAATTGGGACGGTGGAACCATCCAATATGTACTGAAACTGTCATTTTACCCGTTCGCAACTTGCATTGATTTCGTAAACTCAAGTCTACCACGTACATTTATGACAACATATAATGATCATATATGGTTGCAAACGACATTATATGACACCGAGATATATCCTATAGGGTCTCAACACTTTTCGCCACCGGGTCCCGAAACCTCAAAATTTCCTCAAAAAGTGTGGATTATAGCATTCAATTTTGCAATTTTTTTAACCTTTTTTCGCCCGAAATAAAAATTGGCGAGATGTTAACCATGGTCCCTAATACCTTCCGGGAGTCCAATTGGGTCTGTGGAACCATCCAATATGCCATTAAACGGTCATTTACCCATTCGCAACTTGCAACGATTTTGTAAACTCAAGCTTACCACGGACGTTTATGACAATATATAATGATTATATATGGTTTCAAACGGCATTATATGACCCCGAGATGTATCCCTTAGGGTCTTAAAGATTTTCGCCACCGGGTCCCGAAACTAGGGGTGAAAGTAGATTGGATAAAAACCGAAAACCGAACCAAACCGAACCGAGTAAGCAATTCGGTTCGGTTTTGTTCGGTTTTCGGTTTGGATCGGTTTGAGAAAATGAAAACCGAATTATATCGGTTTGGATTCGGTTTTGGGATTCTAAAAACCGAAAACCGAACACCGAACCGAAATTTATAAGCCCACTTATCTTAGCCCATTTTCCTACATATATATACTCAAACCCTAAATATTTTCGTCCCCTCTTTTCCTTTTTCCCTTTCAGCCGTTTCTCTTTCCCTCACTAAAACCCTAGATTTTCCCTCTTCTCTCCCTCACCACCTCACTCTGTCCGTCCACCACCACCAATCCACCACTTCACCACCACTACTTGTGTTCCGTTCCACTACTTGTGTTCCGTTCCACCTCAGTGAACTTGTGTTCTGTTCCAGTGTTCGTTCTCAGTGAGTCAAAGCCTCAAAGGTATGCTCGAATTTCATGGTACTCATTTCAGATTTCACTTCTCTTTTCGATTTGGCGAATTTCATGTTTTGTTATGTTTGAATTGCTGATATTCCTTTGAATAGTTGTGTTTCTTTGTTATTTTGGAGAAGCATGCATATATGATGTTCTATTATAGTATTATGTTCGAATTGGTAATACTGTGATAGATTGCTTATTTTAATAGCCTCTGTTTGATAGATTGATTGTTCTTTTTGATAGATTGATTATTTTTCATAGATTGATTATTTTTCATAGATTTGCATAAAAATCGTTGGTTTTTAATAGCCTCTGTTTGATAGATTGATTGTTCTAGTTTTTGTCTTGTTGAATATAATGTGGTTGTTGTGATGGACTGATGGTGATGGTTTCTTTTTTCTGTTTTAAATCAAATTATCAGAATGTCCACAAATATGGGTAATGTTGAAGGGAATGTCCCTATTGAGGAGCATGAATCTGACAATGAAAAATCCAAACCCAAGAGGAAGAGAATGAAGGATCGTTCCGAGGTTTGGGAGCACTTTATCAAGGAAGAAACACCCACTGGAATGGAAGCACGTTGCAAGTACTGTGGTATGAGATACAAGTGTGGTACAAAGAGAAATGGCACTAGTCCATTGTGGGCTCATATAAATAGATGCCGTAAGTATCCCTATAATACTCCTAAAGATTCAAAACAAAGTTTGTTGTCTTTCAAAAGTAGTAAAAATGAAAGTGGTGGTACTAGTGGATTGTCTTATGTGAAATATGATCCGACTTTAATTAGAAATGCTTTATCTTACATGGTTATAGTTGATGAATTGCCTTTTAAGTTTGTTGAGGGAGTAGGCTTTAAACATTTTTGTAATGTAATGGAGCCTAGATTTCATGTCCCTTCTAGAATTACTGTGGCTAAAGATTGTTATGAAACCTTTTTAATTGAAAAAAGAAAGCTGAAATTAGTATTAAAAAAGTGTAATTCAAGGGTTTCATTAACAACCGATACATGGACATCTATTCAACAATTTAATTACATGTGCTTGACTGTTCATTTTATTGATAATGACTGGAATTTGCAAAAACGTATTCTGAATTTTTGTCCTTTATCAAGTCATAAGGGGGAGGAAATTGGGAAAGAAATTGAGAAATGTTTGCTTGATTGGGAACTTGAGAAAGTATTTTGCATAACTGTTGATAATGCTAGCTCAAATGATACCGCAATAGGATATATGAGAAGGAAAATAAATGGTTGGAAAGCTGGGGTTCTTAAGGGTCGGTTCCTTCATATGCGTTGTGTTGCTCATATTGTGAATTTGGTTGTGTCTGATGGCTTGAAAATTGTAAATGAGTCTATTACTCGTGTGAGACAAGCTGTAAGATTCATCAAACAATCCCCCGCTAGGTTGGTAAGGTTTAAAAAATGTGTTGTGGAAGAAAAAATCAACTCTAAAAAGTTATTGTGCCTTGATGTGCCTACTAGGTGGAACTCCACCTTTTTAATGTTGGATGCTGCTTTAGTGTTTGAGTTTGCTTTTGAGAGGTACTCTGAGGAGGACCCTCATTATGTGATTGAGTTAAATGAGAGGGAGGGGAAGGGCTGCCCTACTTCTGAGGATTGGGAAACAGTTAGAAGGTTTTCTGAATTTTTACAAGCCTTTTATGATCTTACTTTGCGTGTCTCTGGGTCTTTGCATGTGACTTCCAATATATTTTTCCATGAATTGGTGAGTGTTGCTGTCCTTTTGAAAGATATGATTACAAATGATGATGTGGAGATGTGTCTTATGGCTTCTAAAATGAAGGAGAAATATGACAAATATTGGGGTGATCCGGAGAAAATGAACATGCTGATTTTTATAGCTGTTGTGCTTGATCCTCGTTATAAGTTAGATTATGTTGAGTGGATGATAACTGAAATTTATGATTCTAAGCATGCATCTGTTTTGGTGAATAATTTGAAAGAGTCTTTGAATGCTTTGTATGAGGAGTATCGTGGTTCTTCTTCTGGTGATGTGATTAGGGAGGAAATGTCCACAAGTATGGACAATTCCTTATTTTCTCCCAAACACAAGAAGATTGAGGTATTGAAGAGTAAGTATAAGAAACACAAGTGTGAGAAAGATGGAGATGTAAAAATTGAGTTGGACAAATATTTAGAAGAGGATACGGAGGAGGATTCTGAAAATTTTGATATTTTGGGGTGGTGGAAGTTTAATAGTGCTAGGTTTCCAACAATGGGAAGAATGGCCCGTGATATACTTGTTGTCCCTATCTCAACAGTAGCCTCTGAGAGTGCATTCAGCACTGGTGGTAGGGTTCTAGACCCATTTAGGAGCTCCTTAACTCCGAGGGTCGTTGAAGGACTTGTTTGTGCTCAAAATTGGCTACGTTCTTCTCCCTTTCCTAATATAGAAGAGTGTTTACAAGAAGTTGAAGATCCTGAAGAAGGTAATATAAAACAACAATTATCATATGTTATTTTTTTCATTATTTCATATATATTATGTAACTTGTTTATTTTTTTTAATGTTATTAGACTTGAGGAATATGACAATTGGTGGTCAAAACCCGGACTTGGTTGAGCTTGATTGAGAGTTAGCTGCCAAGAATGAAGCTGCCATGTTGAATGAAGTTGCTGCCAAGAGCCCAAGAATGAATCTGCCATGTTTTTAGCTACTGCCTACTACTTTGTTGATTTGTGGACTGTTTTATTATCATGTGGACTGTTTTATTATTTTTAAGACTTGTTAAGTTGTTATGTCTCAATGTGGACAATGTCTGTAATTTAATTACTATGGCTGGACAATTTTTTTTAGTCAAGACTTGAGTGTTGTAATTCACTAATCCTAGACATTATGATTATGGTTGTGAAAGTTGTTTCTTAAAATTTATGCTTTTGTTCAGGAACAGGTACAAAATTTAGGCCTTCAAAAGGCCCAAAATTATATGTCCAATAAAAAGCCCAGATTTTTAGCCCAATACAACAGCCCATAAAATTTCGGTTTGGATTGGATTCATTTCTCAAAACCGAATTATTTCGGTTTGGATTGGATTGGATTGAATCCAAATTCGGTTTGGATTCGGTTTCAAAAATCCGAAACCGAAATAATTCGGTTTGGATTCGGTTTGGGGTGTAATCCAAACCGAATACCGAACTTTCACCCCTACCCGAAACCTCAAAATTTCCTCAAAAAGTGTGGATTATAGCCTTCAATTTTGTAATTTTTTAAACCTTTTTTCGCCCGGAAATAAAAATTGCTGAGATGTTTACCATGGTCCCTAATACCCTCCGGGAGTCTAATTGGGTCAGTGGAACCATCCAATATGTACTGAAATGGTCATTTTATACGTTCGCAACTTGCACCAATTTCATAAAATCAAGCCTACCACGGACGTTTATGATAATATATAATGATTATATATGGTTTCAAATGGCATTATATGACCCCGATATGTATCCCTTAGGGTCTCAAGGCTTTTCGCCACCGAGCCCCAAAACCTCAAAATTTTCTCAAAAGCGTGGATTATATAGCCTACAATTCAAATAAAAAAAAATTTAAAAAAGTTGTAAAATTCAAATAATTACAAGTATGAAAACGGACTTTCTTTTTAAGTACTCCGGAAAAAATTAATATTATTACTTTATGACATAAACAAGTAAGAAATCAAAGTATATCTCAAAAATTAATTAGAAGTAATACTTTATTGTCTGTATGCTCCGTTAATAAGGAAATAAATCGCAACTTTATGAAGAATACCATCCAAGAAGATTCTAGGTGTAAATGATGATTAATTACTCCAGCAATTATGTGATTGTGTGATTATTGGTGTAGATCAGATAGGGCTCTATGTAATTGTGTATACTCCGAATATCTCTATTATATAAGCCAAAGTAAATTAGTAAGGACACTATTAGCAATTGCGCACCTTTCCTCCGTTAAAGAAATTATAATTCATAAATTTGGTGAAGCTATTCGTCAAACTATAGGAAATGGAGCTCTTTTTCAGGATTCATTTGATCCTTTTCATGGTAATGCCAATTACTGTGATCATCAATCTACAACTGCAAATGACAAGTAAGTTACCAAAACTATTCGAAATTCAAGTTCAAATTTAGGAGATAGCATGAATAAAATAACCGAAGTTCTATATGCTATAGCCTGTAATCAAATCTCGTTCATATAATTGCATCTTGGTTGTTTACTCGTTTGCATGTGTATACCTATAAGCCCAGTAGGAAAATATATTCAGGCCCAAAGTATTGGGTCGACGTCACATGTATCTTGTCAATTGTCATCACTAATGTATATTGTTTGGTATTGAACTTGTTTATGCAAATAGGTGCTGCTATTGGAGTCAACTACGGATTCAAAGGAGACAATCTTCCAACAGCATATGATGTGATAGAACTCTACAAGAAAGAAAACATTCCTCTCTTGAGAATGCTAGAGCCAAATACAGATGTTCTCAATGCTCTAAGAGGGTCTAAGATTAAAGTTTCCCTAGGAGTGAAAAACGATGATGTATCGAACATTGCAATGAACGTAAACACTGCTACACAGTGGGTTTACGACAATGTTGTCCCTTACATCAAAGATGTGGATATTCAATGGATCATTTTAGGCAATGAGATGGTGCCAAGCCCTGAGGCTAAATTCATCCCTCAAGCAATGAACAATATACTGAGTGGCCTTAATTCGGCAAATATTGTTAATATCAAAATCTCAACAGCAGTAAATGCTGCCAAAGTCTTAGGAGTTGCTTCCCCTTCTTCTGCTGCGAGCTTCAGTAACGATGCTAGTGCAGATATGCAGGGCATTATCACATGGTTAGCAGGTACAAATAACCCGCTGCTAATCAATGTGCACCCTTACTACGTCTTTGCTTTAAATCCTTACAACATAACTTTAGATTATGCACTTTTCAGTGCAAAGCAACCTATAGTGGATGGAGTCACTCAGTACTATAGTCTATTTGAGGCTATGGTGGATGCAATTTACGCTGCCTCGGATAGATTTGGTGGGAGCAATGTAGCACTAGTAGTGTCTGAGACTGGGTATCAACTGTTCTAGATATCTTCATATCATCTATGTTCAATGAGAATTTGAAGGCGGTTGGAGTTGAGCAAAATTGGGGGTTACATTACGCAAACAAGGAACCTGTGTATCCCTTGACAATTTAATTTTGAAGATGCTTAAAAGCTCGCCATGGCTTCAAAAATATTTTCGATTGCTCTGATTCTTTTGTCTTCTGTATGTCCGTCTTTTGAAATAGTTCGTATGTTATTTTGAAGGTGTACAAACAGACTAAGAAAGGGTATGGTATCATGTCAAACAGACCGTAAACATTGAGCAACTTCCAATGTTCAAGACTTGATCTAAAATGTTGGCATTGAAAATTCAACAAATAAAAACAACTGTCAAACAAAACCATATTCAACAAATGAAAATATGTAAGCGCACAGTTCCACAAACATGGCACAAATTTCACCCAGATATAGGGCAACTTTGACCACAATGACTAGAACTATTCAACATTCTAGGCTCCTCCTGAGGGATCAAAGACACTTTGAATGTTAAACAATGTGGTACTAGCTTTACATGAAAGACGAATACCAACATAAACAACAGAAGGCAGCATGATCGAGTGAGTAGTGAGAGATCATGAGACAATACCAGCAATTAAACCTTTCGCGCAATAACAAAACAAATGACGAATCAAACTAAAACATGGTGAATATGGCTTGAGATTTTTCTTAAGAACTGATCTAGCACTCCCGATTAATCCTCTCTTACATAACAAAAATTGAAAATTAAAGATGTGATATACAAGACATGCTAAAATCAGATTCAAATTTCCTGATGGTCAGCTTAGATAATTCATACTCCGTATCAAATTTTAGTATTGGTCAAATCTTTGGTTAACCAAGAATTTGAAACACAGAATTTGACACAAATGCAAGAATGACTTGTAAAGGCCCGGAAAATTGAAATTGACATACATACACAGAATTCCTAATGGTCATTTCAATTCTCAAGAAATTTCCCCCCTTTTTATACGTATGTTCTATCATCCACCATAACCACCACTCCGCCACCAACACTGCCATGGGAGCTTCTCTCTATCTCTCTCAAACAAACTGTCACTTCCCTCTTTTCCCACTGGAGTCAGCCATGGGAGATCTACAAACTTCTCTATCATTTCCGCATCTACCGCTACAGCAAACTCTACTTATCTAAACCTGCTCCCCTCCCCATCCAACTGTTGATTCCAATCTCATGCAAAGTTCCAAATTCACATTTTTTTTCTGCGGAGTATATGATTGTGTATTGATTACAGAGTACTATTAACCATCCAATTAGGTAATAATGTATTTTCGAGAAAGAATATACTTTGAATACTGACTTTTTTCAAACAGTGGATGACAATTAGAAATCCTGGAATTCCAAAGTATTTTGAAAACCCCATATTAGGAACCCAAAAGAATTTACACTCTATTGTTTATTTCCTGTTGATTATTCTGCAATATGATGGTACAAGCACAAGAAAGCAATTAAACTTCATCTCATTTTCACGTGCAAGCAATTAGATCATTGCAACAGGAAGGCATTAGAAATCATCCTAAGAATGGGAATATGAGCATGTACAGAATTTAAAAACCAAAAGCTCTTAGTATTGTACTTTTTGTCATAAACTGATCAAAAACCATAAGCTTTTCACATTCTGAACATTTTCTAAGAACTCCCGTCACAAAACAAAATAAATCCTATCATCCACCCTCCGTCATCATGGCCAAGAAAAGATAGCAACTCCAGAATGGCAGAATGAGGCGCCAGAAATTATTGCATGGCAAAACCAAGTTCGCTCAGTTCAGTACTAGACACCCACTTTCTTTCTATCATATCCTTCTCACCAGATCAGCTTTCCCATTCAAAAACAAAGCAAAGCAGAAACCCAAAAAAATCTACCTTTCACTATTTTTCTGAAGCAGTATAGTAATCAAAAATTGAGTCTTCACAGCGAAGAATCAGAGGAAGCACCAGTAGAGCATGAAGCTGGAGAATTTAATTCCATCTTTAACTGCAAGCCTTGAAGCAGCTTCGATTCCGGTCTCCATTTCATGTACTGTAAAAAAACCCATTAAAAATTTTGTCAGCTTGTTGAAATTTCAATTTAAGGAACTATATGCAGTTCTCTACAATCAGCCTGCTCACAGAATTAGGGATGGTGGTTTGAAGTATTCGACATACAATTGATGACGACACTCAAATTAACAATACTTGACATACAAGTTAAACTCGTGGGTAGGTGGTGGGGTTGTAATCGACTGTGTTAAAGGATAATGTTGTAGCTACGTTAATACAAGGCAGAAATAAATTACCTTTTCGACAAATGCATTTATCTCTTCCTGTGTAAGGCCTTCATCATCTCCACCATCATCCTCCCAACCAAGAGCACGTAAAAAATCCAACTCTTCCTCTGGATGGATGAGTTCATGATGACTCAAATCACTCCCTCTTTGGTCTGAAAAGCTCTCGGCCAAGTCACAAGAACCACCGTTACAATTCACCTCACTGTTATTATCAGTGGGACTGGTTGGACCAGAGGCCACTTCCTTCTCTTCACCAGAACTCTGCACAATAGATGAGACAACTGAAGCAGCATCCACGGCAGCAGATGAAGCACCACCTTTAGATTTCTTCCTCACCAAGTTAAAGAAATCATTTCGGCTCTGAAGTTGAGCATGGGACAGCCGCTTGTCCACCGCTTGAGCACCATTCATGTTATAAGCAGGTGCCTTACGCTCACTGTTAGAATGTTTCAGGTGAGAAGGATTCTTAGAAGGAAGAGATGCAACTGGATTAGAGCCAGTAGATGGACCATTAACAGCAGTTGTCGCCTTCATTGCTTGGGCAGGAACATCCTTCAAAGCAGGAGAAACTACTTTTTCTCGCCCAGGTTTAAGCAATAGAAGCTTTGAAGAAGATGGATTTAAACCATCTGCTCGGCCACTCCCACCACGGACAACTTGACTCCCAGGTTGCAATGATGGCATTTGCTGCTGCCCATTCTTAGGACCAGCCACACCTTCATTTGGTCTAGCAGCTGTCTTAGGTTTCAGCTTATCAGATGGGTTAAGTACCTGCAGGAAAGGGGATTTCAAGTTAACTCATATTCCTCTATTAGACATGAGCAAGCACTGTATTGAAACAGGCACTATCAAACAGACGAGTAGACAACAGTTCCCTAACAGAAAACTCCCTCCACCCAAACTTATTTGTATTGTCAGTCCAATTCACACCATCGTATATAAAGCAAGAGCAGAAACAAGAAATATGAGACACACACAAGCAAACATAAAGGCTCTTGCCTTCCAACTATGAAATTCCTTAGTCTTTCCAGACCGGTGGGACCCACCCAAAACAAGACGACACCAAGCACTATCTAGACTCACCAAATCTTAATAATGTAGTTAGGTCATACAGCGCCACCACCCAATGCAATGCTAAGAGGTAAACAATAGCCAGACAGGAACACTCATACAGTAACTCAATTCAAAAATTAATGCAGCTATCGGAAAAAACTTAGTTAGACTTCCAGTATGGTTGACAGACGATTGATAGTCTAAAACAAACACTAAAGCCTTAATCAATCTTTAAACTTGAAGAAAGATTGTCATATAGCTAAATAGATAATATTCAGGCAGGATTACCATACTAGTACTATATGGAGAAAAAAAAAAACAGTTTTACTCCACTAGTTTCAAGGTTGACCACAAGAGACTAATTCAAATTGTAAATCCACAATGCCATAATCTAAAGCACATCTTGACTCTTCTAGGCTCTAGCCTTAAATTAGTAATTATAAGGGTGAAACAAACCTCATAAGCTCCTCCACCCCAACCAAAATACAAAATAAAGAAAATAAATGTTAATGAAATTAATCTAGACTGGACGAGTGGACACTTTAAACTCTCAGATGCTTAATGTACTATCTAATGTACCACATGAGCCTAATGTACTATAAGACAGGACACTTCAAACTCACAAAAGTTATAAACTAATCATGCAAATCTTAGAAGCTAGATCCTGTCTGACCCTTTAACAGAAATTATTTAGAGGCATAAGTTTGACATTGCATTATGGCCACTAAAAAGGAAAAATAACTAAGCTTAAAAGCCAACTTCTATAAGAACTGGACAACAAAATGGAAAGAGACAACAGTTGTGAGTCTTGTGACAAGCAATCTCATAAACTGTGTATTTATAATAGATGCAGTAATCCACTAAAAAAAATCAGGCAAAGGGGATAGGGGGAGAGAGTAAAAACATAAAGCTTAACTTCACAGCATATTTGAACGCATATACCCCTAACAAGTAGCTAGGTGATTAACATTGTAATTCCCATGGTAGTGCAATTCCATCCTCAAGCATGTGTTTTCATCGTGTTTTTCATTATTTTCCATTACCACTTGGGAGGAGCCGAGGAGGTATTAGGTGGGAATGAAAACTTCTATTGAAAAATGGTCAATTAAGGGTGAGCTAGCATTACCATGAGTCCATGAAAATGAACTTTGAATTTCCTAACAAATTTACATACAAATTCATTCCCATTACCATCATTTATGGCCACCTACCAAACGGGCCGTAATAGTAAACCTCATGCATCAAATTTCTCTAAACAAACAAGCATGTGCATCTGAATACAATTCAACAAATAGGATTGAGTGGCAATAGAAAATAAAGTTTCAACATCTACATCAGCATGCTTTGAAGAGCCCATTAACATAAACATAGTAATAGTATTCAAATAAAATACAGAACAGATTTATTAGAAAACAAAGTAAATGAAGCAGTAAGTTGGTAAATGCCACACTTCTTAACAATCAGGTTTCGCACTTAAGGATAACTACAGCAAACCTTTGTCCTACAGCACAACATTAGTATTTTTGCTGGATTTCTTCATTAGTATTTTAAATGAACATTGCAATAGGTGAAAAATCAATGAAACTAAACTAATAGATTTAAGAGAATAGTTTTTCATATTCGCCCTAAAATACCTATATTAACTTTACACCCTTGTATACATTTGTAGCTTATTGCCCCTTCTCAGCCATTTAATTTTTGTTTAGCAGCCAACTTAACAGGCATTCATTACTGAAATTATCATACAACGAAAATAGACACAGCTACCAGGTTTCCCACATTAAACTAACTAAGATGATTTTGCTGCATGCCGAACAGATTTTATTGCAGAGCACCTGGTACCAAATTCTTTATAGAAAAAAAAAATATGAAGCTTAGAAAAAAAGTATTACCGAGCTTTTAGGCATCGAGGAGGTCATAGGTATCAGCTTCTTGGATCCCACTGAAGGCAATTCCTCAAACCTCTGAGTCGGAACAACTTGCTGCAAAACAGATTAATAGCATCACTATTCAGCAATGCTACATGAAATATGAAACCAGTACCGTCAAGAAATGAACAAAATTAATACCTGCGGTACATTTTGAGGCCGCACAGGACCCTGCACCAATGCTTCAGCCATATTCAGACCATTAGGAGTACCTGCATCACCTGAGGTTGAAGCAGAAGAAGGTGGACCACCAACAGCACAAGGAGTTGGCTGCAAGCTAGGGGAAGCGACAATGCTAGTGCTGGGTGCCACAGGTACCTCAGCAAGAGCTGATGTCCAACCTTCACAGCCAATCAATGGAGAGGTGCCAATGGACAAGCTCTGAACAGCCCTACTCATTCCGGGTGATGGTACTCTGGCTATATCAGGCGTTGAAGGCCTCTCATCAGTTCCAAGCAACGGGAAATCTTTATCAAATGACACCTTCTGGGTGCCAGCTGAAGGACTACCAATGGTTCCATTCCCACTGCCGTTCATGTTATGGCCTCTATTTCTCAAATCCGGGACAGATCTGCGTTGCATGAGCTCATCTGGCCTTCTAGAGATCATAGACTGAGAACGTCGAAGAGTGTCCTTCTCAAACCTTCCCCCAATAATGCTTGCCAAGGGATCAGAATATTCGGAATCCCAATTATCAGGATTGCCTAACTTTTCTCTATCTTTGGCACGGTGATTTCTGGCAGAATTTCTGAATGAGGGCGAGTAAGGGTTCTTATCTTGCTTAATGGAGCCATTGCTGCTCGAAATTCTTCGAGAATTAGTTGATGAGCTCCGCTCTAAAACAGAGGAGTGGGGTGCATCTAAGTAACTGCTGCTATTCAAATTCCTATTTCTTTTCGGAAGTGCTAACAATGGACCATCTAGCAGAAAAACATGACATATAAAAGGAATATCAGTTATAAGCATTCAAGTGTATAAATAAAACCAACACACTTATATACAAACAAGCTTCCTAACAAGTACCTGATTTTGAAGATGAAACTTGGTGGTTCAAAGTCCCACCTCCAGTGCTTCTCAACCATTCCGGAACTAAACTGGGTTCACTTTTGTCCATAACAGGAGCTGAACATGTTAATATACGTACCAACGGAATCTCTGATGAACTTCCCTTCTCTTCTTCTTCTAATTCTTCTTCTGTCAATCTCTTTTTGTAGATACTAACCTATATGAAGCTGGCACCATCAACCCTTCTCAACCACCTAAAATAACAATCTCCAACCAAATATCCTACTCGACTTCAATTTTTTATTCCCAGGTTCAAAACTACAATTAGAGTCAATAACTCTTAGCTATGAATTCCCACAAAACAACTCTTCTATCACAATCTCCAGAGCTAACAGTTAATACTCGAATGCGATGTTGGGTTTATTGTCCAGAACAATGCTAAATCAAAAATGAATTGGGACAGCTACCCTCCTGTACAATTAAAACTAGGGTTTTGAAAACTAATTGTGGCGATCCTACAGTCAATAAAGGAACCAAAGGCGAAGACAAGTACCGACCCACACCAAGAGTATCAATGGAGGCGCAAACAAAAATGCCATTCGCCGAAAGAGAAACAATGGGGCATTAGAGAATTGGTGCAATACGCAATTCTACTCCTCCATCTTTGAAGAACAAAAAGATGGATTTGCAGAACACAAAGAAGCACACTTATGAGACCCTCATCACTTTCTCCAACAAACAAATTTCAATCCGCCACAAAATGTATCGTCAATACCACACTTTTATAAACCCTCAAACCACAAAATACCCAGATTATTAAAATTCACCACTGCCCCAATAACAAAACCCGAAATAATCAACAATAACGCATACGAATTACAGAAACCCTAACAAATTAATCCGAAATTACCAGAAATTATTAAAAATTCAAAAAATTAAACGAAAAACAAACGCAGGAGAGAGAAAGAGAGAAAATCCCGAAATCCCAACCTCAAAAACGCCGAATAATTGCAGCAGAAATCGAAACGAAAAGACGAAAGTAAACAGCGTTAAAAGTCTGATTGAAAAATCTCTGTGAATGCGAAAGTAAAAGTGAAGAGAAGTTGAAGGAAGAACCCAGAAGTTTGAGGAAGACGATGAAATTAGGGTTTTTTTGTTTTTTGGTTTATGATTTTGGTATCGCAAACGAAAGAGGAGAGAGAAAGAGGTTGAGGGAAAATAAAAGAGGGGAAGGAAGGAAGGCAGGAGAGAGAAAGAGAGAAAGAGAGAAATTGCAGTTCTCAGAGAAATGAAAAACGGATACAAAGCGTATGAAGAACCACCTTCTTTGCCGAGAGAGAGAGAATTTGTGAAGGTTATAGGACTTTGCTTCTTTTTTTTTTTTTTTTTTTTGGGTAATTAGGGCAATTTCTTTGTTTTAGGTTATGTATGTATGTACTCCGTAGTTTGGTTACCACATGTCTCTTCGTAATCCCCTACTTCATTTTCATGGAGTTTTTTTTTTTTTTTTTTTTTTTTCATTTTTTCAACAACTAGAACTATATGAGGAAGCTCATTTATCCCCTAATGTACATTAATTTTGATGGAAATTTTGACTACTCTAATAATCTACTTCCTCCGTTTTCTTTTACTTGCAACACACCTTTTAGGCACGCAGTTTTAGGAGATGATTAGTGAGGGTAAATGAGCGATTTTATCAATATAATTTTTACACGAAGATTAAAATAGGGTTAAGTATCATTTGTAAAAATTATAACGAATAATTTATCCGTTTACATTACATAAACCCGACCTCAAAACACGTGCCACAAGGCTGTGTTCCAAGTAAAAAGAAACGGAGGAAGTATAATATAATTGTACAGTCGTTTTACCACAATCACTCAAATTATGTTGATCACATTTTTTTTTATTATTATTTTTTTAAAAAAAATTGTAAACACCAATAACTACCCTACCCATCCCACTATTTAAAAATTTTATTATTACCACCAACATATCATTTTAGGTAATAATGTATAATGTATCCCGTGCTTTGCACATGTATGCTCTAGTTATGATAAACACCAAGCCAAGCTTGGTCTGGTGGAAAGGAGAGTACCTTCCAACCATGAGGTTGGAGGTTCAATCCCCACTAGTGATAATTTAGAGGAGTGGGATTCCCTTGTCTTCCCCCCCCCCCACCCACAATTCCAAATTGTCTAGCTCACTTATCCTGGGCGGGAGGACATGTGAGAGGTTCCGACTCGGTAGGACCCTTCTCCTTACCAACCCAAAAAAAATAAAAAAATAATAATAATAATGATGATAAACAGTAGCTAACCCTTTATTCATCTTATCTGTATAGGAACACAAATTCTTATATGTGGTTGATTAGTGATTCAAAGGTTATTTCGTTAGTGTTAAAGGGGTTACTCGGTCGATGTTAAGGGGGCGTTTGGTTCAAACAATGGTATGGGTTTGGAATGAGGAATGAAACCTGGGTGGTATTGGGTTGGAATTTGATACTTGATTTCATGTGTTTGGTTTTTATGTAGGAATGATAGTTATTCTTTTAAGGGGGCGTTTGGTTCAAACAATGGTATGAGTTTGGAATGAGGAATGAAACCTGGGTAGTATTGAGTTGGAACTTGATACTTGATTTCATGTGTTTGGTTTTTATGTAGGAATGATCGTTATTCTTTTAATTTTAAACCTAAAGGTATGGGTATGAGCCATCTCCACCTCCTCCCTTGGGTTCCAAAAACCCATACCTTGGAGGTTTGAGGTATGGGTTTGAAAAATGAAATTTCTAAAAATAAACACAAGGTATGGGTTTTGGTCATTCTAAACCCATACCTTATACCTATTATGCTTGAACCAAACACCCCTTAATTTTAAACCTAAAGGTATGGGTATGAGCCATACCCACCTCCCCCCTTGGGTTTCAAAAACCCATACCTTGGCGGTTTCTAAAAACAAACACAATGTATGGGTTTTGGTCATTCTAAACCCTTACCTTATATACCTATTATGCTTGAACCAAACACCCCCTAAATGGGTTATTCAGTCAGTACTACAAAGATTACTTTGTTCTTTTACAAGCGTACACACGATGTTTTTGAGTTCATGAAGACGAACTGGTGTATAAATTATCCTCCCAGTGTGTATTAATTGTTAGAAGCCCAAAATTGTTTTCCTTGTGTGTTTTACTTGGGTAAAGTGATTAGGAAAAATAATCTTTGTTTAGATTTGATCTTAGGCATTTTGTAAGTTGATTAGTTTTGGGTTTTCTAGATTATACTATTATGTATAATCAATCATATAAACAAGGGTAGGAAACCAACAATAAAATAGATGTGTTTTGAGTTCATGACATCAAGATTGTGAAATTGGTTCGTGTGAATTAATTTCGAAACGTTGTTTTTCTTCATATTCAAGTCGAAAAATCTTATTGAATGAGGCTTATCCTTAATCGCGGAGACGCTAATATCCAAACCTGGTTTAATTCGCATCATTACCTAAATACCTACTTTAGAAAAAGACTAACAATTTTGATTCATCAATCAGTGGCAGATCCAAAAGAAATATTTAATGTGATCAGAATACATTTGATAGATTTTAATGGGGTCATTTGGTTAAAAAAATAAGTAATTTTTATAACAAAAAAAATTATTTTTATTTTATATTCAAGTGGGGTCAAGGGACCCCACCTAATACCCTTCAATCCGACACTGTTATCAATAAATTCATTAAACTACTTATTCAATGGCTAAGAGGATTTTGATTGATGATTTAGATAACAAATAGGTAATGGGTGACAGGTTGAGTTATCTTACCAAAATAGGTATGCGGGCAATTTCCAATTTCTATCTACATTATATTTTGTTTAAAGTAAGAATAGAGAAAGACTTTATTTGATGAATAAGATAATCAATAATTAATGTTCGATTAGGGATAAACCTAATTCTCATCACAAGGTGTGTGTGTTCATGTACACTTCATTTGATGATAATCATATATCTTTATGTATTGTGAATTTGTGTACCCCATTAAGCCATTTATTTATTATATATCCTTGCTCAATTTGACACACACGTTACTAATAAATTGTTTGTGAATTCACATACTTTTACATACCTTTTGTTGGTCGCCCAAAAAAACACATGTCATGAATAAAACTCACAACACAATATTCTTTGCCTCAAAACACAGGTGTTGCCTACATTCGTTGTCAATTAGCTTATAATGTCATTTGCACTCTTTTTCATCTATCTACTGTCAATATTAATCCTAATTGGAGGATTCATTTATAAAACTATTAGTAGAATATTGTATAAATTTCTTTTGCCGAGATATATAACTTAATCATATATAAAATTGTTTAAATCATAATAACCTTTCATTTTAAAGAGAATTCTAATGATTTATACTTGATCATAGCAAGATTTTAGATTCACAATCACTATAACATGAATAAAGCATTTGCTCAACTTTCATTACTACTTTTAAACAACTACACACGAAGTAGATGAATATTTTTTTTTTTGAGGATTTTCATTGTATAGCTAATCAAAATTTGTTGACTATTTGCTCACAACCTCACAAGGTATACAAGAAATAACTTAGTAGTTTAGTTATACCATAGGTACAATCAGTACCTAAAAATTGTGGATTTGCTAACATAGAAAAGTAAGAAGAAAAAAACATGCAAGAGGAATGGAGGGAGAGGGAAATCGTGAGGGCTTGTTATTAGTATTTTTTAGTGTTGACTAAATTAGGAAAATTTAGTGTTATAGTCTTGTACACATCTTATCATAGCTAGATATACAACTCAATTTTTATTAGTTTAGGGAAAAAAAAGTGTTGATTTGTACCTCAAAAATCTTATTGCGTGTAGAAGAAAATACTTTCTCAAATTCATAACCGTAATCACTTGGATATTACAAAATGGGTAAAAATATAAAATTTGTTTTTGACTGAACTCATCAATTTGGCTAAACACTATCAACTACAACTCTACAAGTAGCAATTCAAATATTGTCCAAGCTGCAGATTAATCTAAGTTAAACAATAGATATTTTATGGTTAATAAAGGAAGTAACGTAGGATTTATATTCACCGAGAAGAGAGCGAAGTGAATGTTTTTAAAACTATCAACTTTTCCCATTCCACCATTTTTTTTTATCAATCAAGCAACTCTCCTTCTTTACAATTCCTAGGATTCTCCAATCCCCACAATTTCTTATGCCACAACCAAATATATAGCGTTGTTAAATTGAGGAAGCTTATAGTTTTTTTTTTTTTTTTGACGGGAGGAAGCTTATAGTTACAACAGTTTGACTATAAACTATTCCGGTATTCCCTACTTGTATATTAAAATAAAAAATAAAATAACAAATAAACGTTGACCGTCATAGTCGAGCAAACAGAGCAAATTTCCAGCGCCGCCAATCACAATCCTTCATTTTAATTTCCTTTTTGATTAAATTTCATAGTTTCAGCTGACCAATAAAACAATTCTCCGCTCTTCACAGTCGTCATCGCCGCGTTTTCTCTCTCTTCAACTTTCCCGGTCATCTTTCTCTCTCCTCCCTCTTCAAGCCGTCACTCCCATTTTCTCTCTCTTCTTCCTTCCATCTTTATCTTCCGATCTTCTCTAATATTCCAGAAATCTCTCGAATTCATCTTCAATTTTCCTACCATTTCTTCAAATCCTAGTGATTTTGCAGCTGTTTGAGCTAAGAGGAGAGAGAAAAGTTTCAATTTAAGGTATAAATTTTGTTTTATTTTCGATTTTTTATTTGGTGAAGTAGATTGCTGAAGAATTACTTACTGTTTCTGCTGAAAATTCATTCAAACGATTTGTTGATTTTGTATTTGTTGATTCTTCGGGAGTTGTGTGTTTAAGGAAGAGATCGTGTTTGATTTTTGTTTTTTGGTGGTGAAATTATTTTGTGTGAATTTTGAATGAAGGAGATAGTTGGAAGTGAGGGCGTGGAATAAGCAATTGAGCACTTGATCTAGGGTTTCTAGGGTTTTGTGATTGATTTTAGGGTTTTGTTTGGGATATTATTCAATTGGGTGGTGAATTTTGGTAAATGTTGCTCGATTTTCAATGCATCACTTGTCTGGGATTTTTTCTCACAAGAAGCTGAACAAAAAAATGGAACAAGTATCATCTCCCAAACCAAAGCTTGTACGAAGAAATGCTGCCAAGAACTTTGATTACACTCCTTCAGCTTCGACATCACCGTCGACCAGTGGTTCTTCAGCGCCACGAACACGGTCACTTGACTTGGGCGTTGCTGTTGAAAAGACTAGCCTTCGATGTGAAGGGAATGCTGGTGAAATTGATTTGATTTGTCAGAGCTTAGGGCTTTCGGGACCTGAAGCCTTTGAGATTCCTCAGGCAGCTTACCTGACTATGAAGAATAGATCATCCTCTGGTGTTACTCCGAGGACTAAAAAGGAGCAACTTGATAGTGTTGATCCTAAAGTACCAATTAAGCAAGAGGAGGTTCAAAAGTTTGGTGATCGTATGCCTCATAGATTTGGTAATAGCGCTCAGAAGAATGAAACCATACAGAATGATCGCATTGGCAACGAGTTTAGGCCATGTGGGCCTGCTGTTTTTCCACATCCGGCTGATAATAATGTGAGACCTGTGTTTGGAGGTGGAGGTGGAGGAATTAAAGGTGATCGACCTCCATTGCTTACCCCTCCGCCAGCAATGTCCCTTCCGGTTCTTGATGATCAATGTTCTACCTGGGAGTTACTAAAAGGGTTTGCACCTGATGATAACGAGCCCCATCGTGTTCCATATGTTGAGCAAACTCAATCTTCTGATGACGAGGAGGATATTAGCAGAGAGGGAAGTCAGGGGGTAAGGATTGGGGAGACTGTTATACTGTCAGGATCTTGTTCTTTCACCACAACAAATGATGATGACTCATCTAGTTCAACCACGGAACCTGTATCGATTATTTCACCAAACGGAGTCTGTAAAGTCAATATAACCCAATGGATGAAAGGCGCTCAATTAGGAAGGGGTTCATTTGGAACTGTATATGAAGGAATTTCTTGGTAAGTTTTGCTGTTGATCTTCTTCTGTTTGATTTCTTCATTTGAATTATGCTCAGGTTTTTTTTTTGTGACCATCTACTGCGTGCTTACTTGGGTTGGCTGGGGCGTGGGAAGTGAGGTCGTCTCTTGGATATTAAGGGACTTTTAAGAGGATACAGATAGAATTAACTGGTCTTAGGAGTCATTGGGAATTAGGGATAATGCTGATAGTCATGGCTTCATGAATAGTTAATTCAGGCAGCAATCCTTTGTTAAATAAAGGGTGCTGATTCAATCCTTGTTGCAGCAAAAACCCCCCAAAATCTGTTCCTTGAGCTGAAGTCTTATAATGCTAATGTTCAGTTAGATGCTGCTGAGAAGGACAAAAGAAATGAATCCTTAATAAAATTCATATTATCGAAACATTGTTCCACTTCTCCTTGCCCTTCTTATTTCAAGTGTACACAAACTGTAATTAATAGTCTTTCCTCGCTCCTGTTTTGATTACAATTGTATAGTTCTGTATGGGAAACTTCTCACTACTTATCAATCTGCTTTCAGCGAGGGATTCTTTTTTGCCGTAAAGGAAGTTTCACTGCTTGAGCAAGGAAGCCAAGGAAGGCAAAGTATCTACCAACTTGAGCAGGTATGTTACGCTTGAATTTTTTTTATTGTCAGTTTGTATATCTTCAAGTGATAGCTAGGCTATCAACTATTGTTTAGAATAACTGTTTTCAATTATTGGCTCAATGAATTCACTTTCTTCAAATTTGTCATTTTCATATGTTATCTGTGTTAATTCACCTTTTTTTTTTCCACTATTTTTCATTTTCAGGAAATCGAGCTTCTTAGTCAGTTTGAACATGAGAATATAGTTCGATATCTTGGCACTGAAACGGTATCATATCATGCTGTCAGCTTGTCTTTTGAACCTCATTGTCTTAGGATGGCAATTGCAAATGTGCAATTGGACAGTTTTGATAATAAACTTGAAAACTGGAGATGAATTTTTTAAGATCAAGACTTTCTAATGCTATTCGATGTTTACTGCAGACTGACTCAAGACTGTATATCTTCTTAGAGCTCGTGACTCAGGGTTCCCTTGCAAAACTGTCTCAACAGTATCGCCTTCGGGATTCCCATGTATCTAATTATACAAGACAGATTCTACTGGGTTTGAAATATCTGCATGATAAAAATGTGGTGCATAGGTATGCTGTGGAAAATGTTTATGTGATTAATTTTTGTTTTTTGTTACATTTAGTTATGCACTTGTGTGCAAACCCGTCTGTTCAATTATTTTACGGTGCACTGTTTTGTATTTTGCTTTAAATTGCATTTTTTTTCCTTTCCAATTTGCATCCTATAACCCGTCGCTTCCTTTTCTTTCTCTGCAACTTCAAAACGCAAATAAGTATAGGCTGTAACACTGTATAGTACTGTACTTGGTCCACAAATTCACGGGTATGATCTTTTTGGACTTTTGAAGAGTGCTTTGGGGATCGTAAGTTGACTTTAAAGTGAAGACCATAAAATAGTCTAGAAGCAAAATTCATCATAGCTATTGCATTAGGTGTGTGTGTGTGTGTGTTGGGGGGGGGGGGGGGGGTCCCATCTTACATTCATAGGCTACTCAGTCACCTTTCTCACATTCTCACCACAAACTAGCGTAGTACATCTGCTTAAAGCAAGATACTTCACTCCAGAAGTAGCAAGTGAACCCTAGTTTCTGATATCTGAGCTTCATCATATGACTTCATAGCCTTTATTATCCTCCTTTTGCAGCTAATTTGTTATTTGTGATTATTCTTGGAGCTTTTGTGCTTAGAGCAAACCTCTAAGGGAACTCTTCTCATGACTCTATCGTTGCTGTTTTCATTCACTTATCTTTTGAATTTTATTCTTGTTTGTCCTGTGTATCAACTTGTCCCATGTTCAGTATCATAATTTGCTCTGGGTAAGTGAGTATATATCCATGGATCATCAGTGTCCATAGTGCAATATCCATGTTAGGGTAGTGATGTAGGTTTTGTCATATATCTTCATTTGGATAATAGTGCCATTAAGTGCACTTGAATGATGAAAGCTATCTATGTAAGGGCTATATTATGTCAAAATCTGGGTGCGAATGAAAATTTATTGTAAGGTTGCTTATCCTTCAATCAATGCATCTTCCTTTGCCTTTCAACTGATTCTCTTAGCAACAATTTCCCCTTCTTGATTTCCTGCCTTTTAAAAACCAAAAATTTTTGAAGTGCTGTTCATACTCTTCACAGGTTGAGGCTGTAGGTTCAAACAGTACATTAGTCTGGATGATATTCAATAATTTGACCCTTTGTATTTAAATGCATATCCAGGAGCATTGTCTCGTTTGACATACTAACATCTGTAATGCTTTACCAACTCTCAGGGATATCAAAAGTGCCAACATATTGGTGGCTTCAAATGGAATTGTAAAACTAGCAGATTTTGGATTGGCAAAGGTCTGCTGCTCTTTGTTTACCATTTTTCTAAACGTTTAGTATGCTTTCTGCAATATTCTGTTTTTTCTCCAAAATTTGTTTTTGTAAGTATTATATCTAATTTGTTTCATTGATGTTACATTATTTTCCAGGCAACCAGATTAAATGACTTGAAGTCTTGTAAAGGGACCGCATTCTGGATGGCACCTGAGGTTAGCCTTTCTTCATGTTATTGATTTGAAATCTTACATTCCAAATTGATGATTAAACCATATGAATGTAAGATGATGGAACTGATTATCCCTTTGCTAATGGTGGTTGTCAATCTTGTCATATGATGAGAAATTTTTGTTGAGATTTACTTACTTATTGTATAGGGCACTTGCCTGCATACCTCTTCTATTGATTTTTCAAGCGGTAGATGAATGCTATTATATACTTACATCAGTTACATGTACCAATGCCGGAGTAGGTCATTCAAGAGAAGATGCATCTATGGTCATAGTGTTGTTTGTTTTATTTAGACATTTGTGCATTGCCTTCCATTATTCCCTATAAATCCTTTTTTGGTAAGGTATACTTATAGATATAAAAATTGATCATATATCTGTAAATGTGTTGCTAACTTCTATCACACTTTGCTTGTTAGCTAGCAGGGGCAGAGGGACGGGGGTGGTTGCTGGTGGACGCTTGGCCTCCCCGGCCCAGATTTGCAGTCCATGTTTCCAATGCTATGACACCCCTAAAATTATTACATATAGTCATATACTATTAAAGACACATAAATTTTAGTAAACAAAGCTTGGTATGTTGGTTAAGGACTATAAGGAGTGGTGTTCAAATCCTATCCCTAACATATTTTTTTATTAAGGCTTTGCTTATTCAACTCGGGCATGGGTTATTTTAAATAAAGATTAACATATTTATTTTATCTAAAAAATTTGGCTAATTTTTTTGTTAATTGAATGGAACTTTAGGTTAATTGCTTACATTTAATATGAAATATCAAAATTTTAGGGTTATATGCTATTTAATTTGATAATTATTTTTTTGTATTATATCATGAAATCAAAAACACTGGAATTATTTATTTATTTATTTATTTATAGAAAAGTTAATAAGAGATTGTGGTATATTTTAGTGTTGAACCTTTATTGATGATTTTGCTATTATGAAAAATCATAGAGTAAAAATTAACATTTTTTTTTTATAGTAACAATAAAATATTCGTACATTTTAATTTTGTCAATTATCTATCAACAAGTCCGGCTCCCATGACTTGAAAATCCTAGCTTCGCCCCTGTTAGCTAGGTCTATGATTCTCTGTCCTCTTACACAGATACGTTTTTATATGGTTAATCGCTGTTGAGTGTTTCTTGGTTCATGGAATAGAAAAAACATCTTAGTGGTTCAGGACCTTTAAGTAGCATTTTTTTTTTTTGCATTTCTGCAAATAGGTGCTCTTTGTTAAGTTGTGGGTCTTTATTGAATATATCTCACAAACTCAAGACATAAGATAGCCTTAATGAAGGGTGGAATTATTAACACTAACTTGCTAAGATTAATTAGGGGGAAGCATATTTCTTAAACCTTATAAGTTATAACACAAGGATAAAGCTGTGTACAAATCCTTCTTTACGGAGTCATGGCTTTAACCCACCATATGTTTTATATAACCATTAAAGTGATGTTGGTGTTGTTTCAATATAAAAATTGTCTTCGTTGTCTAGTGGGAAAATGTTAGTGCCATATGCACAAATTAGCTCTAGGAACACACTATGTTACCAGTTGAGGCATGCAAGTGGTTTGATGATGGAAGCCGGATGAGAGTGAGACTTTGCATGGCCAATTACTTGCTACTATATGCTGGATCACTTACTCATTTGTGTTAGGATATATGTCTGGCAACATTGTTGCAATCTTTAACTGACCCTTGCAATTGCTTAGATTTGGAAGCTTTGGATAATGGATACTGTAGCTTGGGCTTGGTCTGTGTGTCCTTTGTGGGATTCCTGCATCCAGGTTCCTTTGAGGCTTCTGTCAATTTGTAGCCCACAACATAACCGCCGGAAAAAAATGCTGGTTGTGTGAATGTGTGATTAGATCTTTCGGAAAGATAGTGGACCATCATACTTAAATTTGAAGATATGTTGTTGGGTTAAATTCATTTAATTTGGGAGGGTGGCTCTTTACTTCCTTTTACATCTCATTTAGATCTGTTTAACTTTGGGTTTGTAGCTTGTATGCAGGATCAGCTGTCCTTGCCTTTTTGTTTTTTATTTAAAAATTTATATTTACTAGTTTTGACATAGTGCTGAGAAAGAACAACATTATCAATAGCAAACCTATTAAAAAAAAAGTGATTAATTAAATCACGGGGTATTAGGAATGGGTGGATTGGGCGGAAGTTCAGTTTTGAAGGATGTGTTAGCTCTCTGAATCTTTGAGGTTGGTGCTCCGAGTGATGAAATGTATAAATTAATAATTCAAATTACTTGATTTGGTATTTGTGAAATGTGATGCCTATCAAAAGACGAGTAAATGAGTAATAAATTTTATCTTATTCCCCCCTAAAGGAATTGAAGTGATATGCTTAGTAGGTGCTTTGGCATCTTGAGGTTTATTCTTTCAGCCATGTGTGGACCATTTAGCAAACCATTTGAAGTGCTTTTCTTGCATATTTATTTTGTCTGCTGTGAATTCTAGGGTTGATTTATGGTTTATTCCTTTTATTCTTGTACTTGCTGAGAATTTCTTTCCTGTGCAACAACACATTGATTTATGGTTGACTATAATATATGAATATAATTGTATTTGTTTACTTGTAAACTCCTAATAATGCATGAGCTCACTCTGCAGCTTTGTATAGTTTACTTCTTCCCTTAAAGATTTCTTTGATTTGCGATTTTCCAGGTTCTTAATCACAAAAATAAAGGTTATGGACTGCCAGCAGATATCTGGAGCCTTGGATGCACTGTCTTGGAGATGCTAACCGGCCATGTTCCCTATTATCCTTTAGAAAATGTATGTGTCCTATAATTTGTTTTATCTATTTTTTACCTTGTCTTTTGGGTCGTTCTAATATTTAGTATTGTGCGGGATTAGACCTAGCATTTAGCCATTTACAGATCTTAAATAGTGTCTTTATACATCTAGTCATGTACACCGTAGGTTTAATGTCTAATTGTCTAAAGGTATATTATTTTTCTTTGATGGAACCTAGGGTATTTTAGTTAGTCTGGTAGGTGAGGATTGACTAATTGAGTGTGGATGTGAAATCAACTATTGCACTTTGAATTTTTTTAAAAAAGTAATGTCTAGAGTGTCCTGGTGTCAATGCAACGGATGCAGGGGAGTGAAGTGTCGTAGAAACGGAGGATCAATTTCTGATCCTATGGATGATTTTTGATTTCATATAATCCTTGTAGATTTCTTATAATGACAGCCAGATAAACAAAATACAACGACGTGACTATAAATCAATCAGCTCTGATGCTGATGCTGAGCTGACAGCCTTTAGAACCATTCAGGGCAGTACTTATGGTACATTTGTCAGTAATCCCCAAGCTATCTAGAGCCCTCCCCCCCCCCCCCCCCTCCTGTACAGTAGATTTTGTTGATGAGTTGTTCATGGAAATGTCTGAAACTAGAGGTAGATTTGATTCTATTCTTCATATTGATTACTATGGATCCAAAGTTGCTGCAATTTGTTGACATTTATGCTCAAATAATTTTTTTAGTCTTTCAGGTACATTTGGTGTTATTTTAGTATTTGAATTGAAATGAAGTACTCTATAGGTCTACCTTAACGGTATTGAGACCAATTTATTTTCTTATAGGGTGTTGCTTGGTACTGGAAAATGAATTTCCCATTTTTCTTCATTTTCCTTTGTTTGGTTTGTGAAGGGGAAACCAATTTTCCTAATGGTGGAAATTTACTCTCAATAATGGAAAACATTTCCTTTTTACAAACAAGGGAACCCACATTTTACTTCTTCCTCTTATCTTTCTACAATCTGCTGCTATGTTCATTTTCTCTATAACGATTCTTATAATAAGTAAACAAACAGAGCAAAACTATTTTTCAATTGTGGTTTTCCTTGAAAATATGTTTTCCCTGAAAAAACTTTTTTCATTGAATTTGCTTCAAGTCAAACCAAACGGTGCCTTAGAATTGCATCTTTTGCCCTCTTTTGGGCAATCTTCTGCTTCATCATCAGGTTTAGTCTTCAATCTTTTCTGAAACCCCTGTTTATACACCATGCTTACTTGCTTATTAGAAATTGTCAGACTAGTGTGAGATCATATTTTTGAAACTTAATTATTGCTTATGAGATGGCCAATTGGTTACTTTTGAGGACACAACGGCAGTTATGGCACAATGCTGTGGTGTTACTTATGCTTATGCTAGTCTTTATTAGTCCAACCATTTCCAATTCATCTCATTTGACCTAATAGGGCTTTCAGAAGAGGGCTACTGAAGGAGGAAAGTGACATGATAAATTTTTTATTAGTCCAAGTCTGCTCTAACAGACTGCAATTTAGTGATTTTCTACGATGTTTACCGCCTTACCGGTCTAGGCTAGGAATACATGACATAGCTTAATCTGAAAAAATCCGTCTTTTTCTTCCTTCCTGTTAAATTCAGGCAAAAGTTAGTTCAGCCATAATAACTAAGAAATAGTTTCACCTTAAAAATATTGTTTATAAAAGTTCAGTTCAGCAAAAAAGAATATAGCTCAGCGAAAATTTTGAAAAAAACCCTGCTCTACATATGTTAGATGCTGCTAATTTGGAATTTGCCATGATCACTATTGGCTTTGTATGACTATTATTTGTCTGTGATCAAGGTGCAATTTTTTTTGGTCATCATACATATAACTGTTGCAGCATGCTTTGTGCTCTATCTAATTAACAGCTGTCCTCATTGGCAATTACAGATGCAAGCAATTTTTAGGATCGGGAAGGGTGAGGCACCTCCCATCCCTGATACTTTGTCCAAAGATGCTCGTGATTTTATCCAGCAATGTCTACGTGTGAATCCAAATGATCGTCCTACAGCGGCTGAGCTCTTGGAACATCCATTTTTACGGAGACAACTTCATGCTCCATTAGGCTCAGAGTCACCTATGATGCGCGGGAGATCAATTTGAGTCTCTTGTCATTTGTGATTATTTTGTGGAGGTGAGTGCATCTTAGGTTTTCTTAGGCTAAAATTTATAAGATGCATGCCCACCGCCATTTATTAAAGTTTTAAATGAGAAGAAAAAATAAGCTAGAAGAGTATCCAACTCTTTCTGCTGATATTGTCATTTTAGCAGTTGTATTTACAATGCTGCAGCTCAATCAAACTATCTCACCTCGCTGGCATATGGCGGTGGCACTGAAAATTGACACATAATTTTTTGGTGGTCTTTGGCGGAAGGGTGGGTCATGTCAAAATCTGAAATGTGGGATATCCACTCAAACATCAACCAATTTCGGACAAAGGCTTTTTTAAATTATTAATCATCTGCATGACCCACGATCATGGCATATTTCTAAATTCGAACAATGAATATCCTGTCTCTTATTGGCCATCTGAGCATCATGTACTAAAGATCTCGAGAGTACGGGTTGTGGGCCTGTAGTCTAAATAGTATACCATTGTACTGGTTTCAGTTTTCACATATTTGTTGAAACTTTTAACACAGAACTCGCTTAAAATTCAGTAACTTTATCCTCTCCCATTAGTCTTGTGATATTATATAACTCATTTGCACTCTCTGTTGAGGCTGTTCCTCTTGTTAATGGATGTTTCCTCCTTGATGGCAGATAATATGTATATCTGGAGTTGCAACGTGTTCAGCAGAGTGTATCGAATAATTGAGTGACATATTTGATTCCTGTATGCAAGATTATCCATCTGAAAGAAAAGAAAAAACCAAAAAGTCAGAGGGATCTCTGTACGCATCATCCTCTGGATGAGTTATTAAATGGTCCTGGATGGCTGGCTAGCCCTGCCAGCGTGCTTTGATTCCTACCTCGCGTGATTCCAACTCCCTTAATTCAGGGATATTAAAAATGCAGAGGAAAATCTGTAATATAATAGTGTAGGTTTTGGGGCTGTGTTTGTATCTGTGATCTGAAAATTAGTTAGCATATGATGATGGAATCTTGATTTATGAATGATAGTTTATTACTGTATGTAGGAAGATGGTTTAGGCTATTGTACATAACTGTAATTTTTTTGTCAGAATCAGTTTGTACTCGTTCATTATTCAGATCTATCCTGTGATGATTGTATGTTGTTCCTTCTCTTTTACTTCTATAGCCCGTACTCATATCGTGTTCGCTTCTTTTGGGAATTTTATATTTTTATACAAGAGTTTTAAATCCTTTGTAGAATTGGTTTAATACTTTTCTAGGGATTATTAAGCAAAGTTCTTTATGACAGGTTATTTAGCAACTTCAGCCATTTTTTTATACGAGTATTGTTTCACAATTTGTCAACTACATTCTTTTTAATAGTTATAGATCTATAGTTGCAAGTAATAAGAAACGAAGATGATATGTTTTTATTTCCATTTGGATATATAAAATCTACAGTTGGACAACTAGTCACAACTCGAGCTAATATTTGTGGTTGGATTAACATTTGCCATCACCTAATCAATCGCTAAATCATCCTAATCAAAGTTAGGCAATGCCGTATTGGTCACTACTTGCGACTAGTGGTATATATATAATCTATTAATTTTGCTTAAAGACCCTTATTAATACTTTGGTAGTAATACGCTGTACTTGCTTGTCTATCAATCCAAGTTCAAGTTCTGTTCTGTATTTTGGAATAAACGTCATATTGAAAAGTATATTCTAAATTTGTAATGTCCTAATTTGTCATTTCACAGATTATGGACTTGTTGAGTTGTGGGTTGCTTTCTCTCTCATCATTCCATCCATATTTCTCTCTCCTGGCAGATGGCGTAAAAATGTCACATAATGACTTTATTGAGGTGGTAGAAGTAAAGTCATACAGCCACCCAACTTCTTTTGGCTTTGGCATCTTTTTTACAGTACATCTACTTAAATTAATGTTAAACTCTACAAATGAGCTACTATTCTATTCTAAACATTAATTACCTCATCCATTGTTTTATACGGTTAAATAGCTACATTAGAAAATTTACATAAACACTCTTTTATCAACTTTTGTGATACATACATTTATGAAAATACAATCACGTAAAATTTTATCAATATTAATTTTGAAATTTATAACAAAATTTTGAGTGGGTTGGTGTTTTTAATACTTTAATAGATAGATATCCATATCCGCTTTTATCATTTTATATGCTACAATTTTTTACTATAGTTTTGGGGTTGCATATATCATTTTTCTTAAAAATATGTCATTTTCCTTTAATATACTTTGTGTAGATATTACTCTTTCCATTGAAATACTTGTCAAATTATATAAACTCGATATTATTAAACACCCATCATAATTTTTAATCTATAAACCTATACTAAAAGCAAATAAGTAATGACACTTGTCACTACTTTATGAAAATTTTTCCCGCCTTTTTGTTTTTTTCCCTTTTTTTTTCTCCTATCTTTTTATTTAAGGAAATTAAAGAAAACAATTGGAAGGTGCAACATATTAAGTTAATAACATATTATATAAGTAATATAAATAAGTCAACCATACGATTCACAAATCTGTACAAAATATTAAATATTTTAAATTTAAATCAAAGCTTGACAAAAATTGTGTTATACTAAACATTTTACATACTACATCAATACTAGCTAAATATAACTTTGTCTTTACATATAATATAATTAATAGTTTCATAGATCAAATAAGAAGAAGAAGAAAAAAAAAAGAGGCTTTGGATAAAGCTCGATATAGGGCTAATATTTTAAGATGATAAAAAAAACCAAAGGGAATGAAAGAGATACAATGTGAATGCTCCAATATGTCTAAAACTGAGTAAGGTTATATATATTGAACTATTGCTTTACTTTTTTTTTTTTTTTTTTTTTTTTTTTTTGAATTTATTTGTTACACATAATTAATGTAAAATGATTTTTTTAAAAATTTATAACCGTGCATGGCACGGGACTTAAAACTAGTTATAACTAAAGATCCAACATAATTTTTTAATTATAATTAGAGATCCATCATTCACCATTTCAATTAGAATGAGATTTATTGTTATTTTATTATTATTATTAATACGAGTACAATAATACACCGAATAATCATTACTCCATAAATCCGTATTAAAACAAATACGGGTAGCATAATAAAAAATTAAAAGGGTAGTATAATGAATTAATGATACAAATTACAAGTATATTTGTATACAGTATACAGTATAGGGATACGCAAAGTAGCGTGGTCACCTTTTTCTGGAACGTGAGCGAAGATCGGAGTTTGCCTATCAACTCTCTCCGCTCTTCCCTCCTCATTTTTATTCTTATTTTATCATTTTTTATTTATTCTTAATCTCTTCTTCTTCTCTTAATCTTTCTCTCTCTACATTCCTCTCATCTCACTTTCTCTCTCCTCTTCGATTGACGTCTTCGGACCAAATACCAGGTACTCTCTCCAATTTCATTCTAGATTTCTAGGGTTTCATTTCCATATCTAATTTTTCCGCGATTTTTGCCATTTTATTGTTTTTGCGATCTCTATTTTGCGGTTATTCGCTATTACGTAATGAACCAATGATAGATGTGATTAATTGATTGTACTTCTTGTATTTGTGCTGAAAAGTATGAATCTTTGTGAATTTGGCGTTAATGAAGTTTGTATCGTTTCGAGGAAGTTTGCTGGGATTGTTGTTGTGAATTTGAGTGTGCTGTGATTCTTTT
Organism: Chenopodium album; assembly: GCF_948465745.1. Taxonomy (NCBI): domain Eukaryota; kingdom Viridiplantae; phylum Streptophyta; class Magnoliopsida; order Caryophyllales; family Amaranthaceae; genus Chenopodium; species Chenopodium album. The sequence continues at coordinate 5,187,952 of NC_137858.1, forward strand.
GGGCGTAATTGAGATCTTTGACTGATTACTCATGGAGTTATACTGTTCAAGTTCATCGTTTTACAGCCGAATAAGTAATTTGCATCTTCTTGCTAATTTGCTATCCATAGTCTGTAGGAAGGCCTGTAAATTGAGAATGGAAAGGGTCAAAATCTGTTAAGTTTGAGCTTTGATTAGGTTTGTTTGGTTTCGATTGTTGTCGAGAAATGCTACCTTTCTTTTAGCTTTGTTGTGGCTAAATTGGGTGATTGAAGGTTCTGGTGAGTGGATTATGTAGAGGAGTTTATGATGCTGCCTTGTACGATGTGTAAAATTAGTTTTGTTATTGTTTTGTGTGCAATTCTTCTATAATATCTTCAACTATAGAAATTGATCGGATTTCACGAAGTACATTGCAGAGTTGCAGTTATTGTTTTTGTTAGGCGGTGCATTGCTCCCTTTAAAATATTCAAATGTAGTTAAATAAAGTTGTTAACCGTTCTTCATTTTTATGTGAAGTGATTTGGCTAGCTGAGATTAATTCATAGAGTTGTGTTAAAAACATAACAAATTTACTCTTTTTTTTTTTTTTTTTTTTTTTTTTTAAATATTGGTTTCTCTATGCATGATCTATGTTAATGAGGCACATGCTATTGGTAGAGTTATGTTTTCACAGACTTTACTTAAGATCTATTTATATGCCATCATTAATGAGTTAATTTTTTCTTACATTTCTCTTCAAGCACGTCTTTTAGGTGTCATATTATGACATAATGGTTGGTTTTCATTGTTTAAATTAGAATGCTTCAAATTTATTGTGTTTTCTTGGTTATAATAATTGTTGTCTTTGATGGGACGAATCCTATCTTGCTAAGTTTCTTGGTAAATAGGGCTGCTTTGGTTTTGCCAGTAACCTTTGAAGCTTTTTCTAAAAATATTGGTTCAGTGATAAATTTACTGCATGTTTGATGGGTATTTATTAGTGCTACGAAGGTGTATGTATATAATTAGCTAATTGGAAGGTCTGAAACTTAAGGAAGCTCAAGGGGAAGTGTTTTCTCTGAAGGATCAGAAACCCCCTTCCTCATGATCTTAAGAGTTTCAAATGATAGTTTTCCTCTAAATTTTTTTTCAAATAAACAAAACTAATTATAATTTCCTTTTATGTACTACCACTATTTAAGAAATATAGTGACACACTGACACTTTCTATTTTCATGCCCACAACCCCTTCCTCTGGATTTTAAGAGCCTCTCTTATTTTATCCACCTTTTTATTACACCTACTTATCACATCAATACCTTCTCTCCTATTGTCTTAATTTTGTGAAGCAATAAGTGTTGAATCTTTTTGACACAGAGTTTGTAAATATTTATGTTTGTAATTGCAATTTTTAGATATCAAAATATATGATTGTAAATATTTATGTTTGTAAATGCAATTTTTAGATATCTTTTTGACACAGAGTTTGTAAATATTTATGTTTGTAAATGCAATTTTAAAATATATGCCTCTGTTTCTAAATATCAATATTTTTGACACAGTGTTTGTAAATATTTATGCTTTAGGCTTTGCAGTTCCATATATCTTTATTGTATAAAATTTGTTAATAATATGTCAATGTTTTCGTGTTACATAGTTGTAAATTCCATTAGAATGTTAGATTGATGTGAGGCAGTAGTGTTTTTGTTTATGCTTTTATTGCAATTGCTGGCCATGTAGGTTTTTTTGTTTTCCTTGTGAAGTTCTGGCACCTATTAGTTGGTAATTGTAGTTACAAATTACTTGCAAAGATCAATGCCTTCATGGGTTAAATGAACTTTCTTAAGCTAGATGACTGAATTGGAAGGAATTTTGGGAAACCACTTAACCACTGTCTCTGGTCAGTCAGAATCTGGACCTTCCACTGGTACTCAGCTCTCTGTTCTCAATTGTCAATGGTGGTATACCTCTATTTTTGTATGCTGACTTAGCTCTTTTGCTTTCTTAAGCCTGTCTAATCACTGATGAAACCCTTTTTTGACTTTATGTGGGAGTAGCGGACCTGGACTGTTTTAGAATTTAGATGAGATACAACATGCTATGAGTCCTTCCCCCCCCCCCCCCCCCCCCCCCTTTTTTTTTTTTTTTTTGAGATAGATTGCCTTTGAAGCTGTGTATATGTTAACTGAGGAGCTAAACTGATCATTGTAGGAGCCCGAACTTAAGTGTATATGTTAATGCATCTGCTTGCGGAATAATTGAATTCTAGGTCTAGCCTTGATGTCTTCCCTTTCTTTAATACAGTGAGAATATTCAGTACATCTAAGGGTTTATGTTTTGTTTATCTGAATAAGAGGGTTATTTGTACCGACAAATATTATTTCTTGATCATAGTCTGCTGTATGTTTTGTTTATTTTGTATTTTATAATTGAAGGCAGTGTCTCTTGCTTCCTTAATGGCTCATCAGGAACAACCTTCCAAACCAAAAGGGTTCAAAAGTAGGTTTACGGTGTTGGCTATAAATAGGGGGGGGGGGGGGAGAGTAGGAATACTGAGAATTTAAACCCGGGATTCTCTTGCTTCCTTAATGGCTCATCAGGAACAACCTTCCAAACCAAAAGGGTTCAAAAGTAGGTTTACGGTGTTGGCTATAAATAGGGGGGGGGGGGGGGAGAGTAGGAATACTGAGAATTTAAACCCGGGATTCTCTGCTTTAGTTTTCATGGGTATGTATACTGAGAATTTCTTGTACTTCGTGGTATTTGAGCATCATGTATGTAGGTTCTATTACTGTTTAACATCAGTATTCCTAATCCTTTCATGTTCTTTCATTATGGTTTCGCTTATGGTTGGCAACATATAAATAATGGATTAATGGATATCGTAGTCATCTCATTGCAAATCTGTTGGACTTGTAAATGTTACTTTTTGTTAGAAATTTGTGATCTACTAGCTATTGAGGCAAGTATTCATTTAATTTCAATTTTAAAGTTAAGCTGAGCTGTGGTCAGACTTGTCATTCATGAGAGTAGAGTATTAATTTCTTCTTGATTCTGAAATTGGAATGGAACTTTAGCAAGTACTATGAGGATATTGGTTTGATGATTTAATTCAGAAACTAGAAACATAACAAATTGTGAAGGGACTCGCTGACTCTGTAACAAATGGATTGAAAATTTAGATCTCGTTGTTGGCTTTTATGGATTTACTGATTGTTACATCAAGCATTTTTGTTATATCTATCTTCTTCTCTTTCTCAAATCTATATTTTATTTTTATTTTTATTTATAAGATGAGGTTCTTGCTGTTTGTATGCCAAGATGTATTGTTGTGTTAGCATTGCCACAAGTCTTCGAGGATAACCAGATGATAGCTGTTCTTTTAATTAGTACAATAATTATCATTCTTTATGTGGAGTTCTTTCTTACGATTTCAGGTTTATTTATGGCGAAAGTTAGCAGGGTAAGGCGTCTGAAGTACAGATGCCGCAATGGCAAAGCAGAACGATTGCAGATTCCGTCCTGCTCACACAAGATCTTCAAAGACATGAAGAAGCCTTCTAAGCTTTCAGAGAAGAAAGATTGGGAGGATGCTACTTGCTCGGTTTGCATGGAGTCCCCGCACAATGCAGTTCTTCTGCTTTGTTCCTCTTACAACAAAGGCTGTCGTCCCTACATGTGCGCCACTGGCTATCGTTTTTCTAATTGTCTTGACCAGTATAAGAATGCATACGCAAAGGCAACTCCCGGTTCTATCACTCCTGACCTCAATGCTGAATGGCCTGAGGAAAAGATGGAAGCATCCGAGCTTCTGTGCCCCCTCTGCCGTGGGCAGGTGAAGGGCTGGACCTTGGTTGAGCCTGCTCGGAAATATCTGAACAAGAAGAAACGAACATGCATGCAGGAGAATTGCTCTTTTGTAGGGAACTACAAACAGCTGAAGAAGCATGTCAAAAATGATCATCCTTGGGCACGACCCAGGGAAGTGGACCCGTCCCTTGAAGCAAAATGGAAAAGCCTGGAGAGGGAAAGAGAACTGAGTGATGTCATGAGCACTTTCTCCCCAGGTACTATTGTTTTGGGGGACTATGTTATTGATCCAAACTTTAACCCCTTCATTAGAGATTATGCTGTGGATATGGAAGACTTGTTGGACAATGATCTTGGGACTTTTGGGGCAAGTAGAATCAGGAGCGGTGGATTTCAGTTGCACAGGACATCTGGGATTAATTACGAGTCATATGACGACGATGATGACGACGACGACGACGATGATGATGTCAACGATGGAATTCAACGTAATTCAGCCTTTGGTAGAGGAGATGATATGATCCCACTTAGCCGTCATCATAGAAGAATGTTGTTTATGGGAAGGTCCCGACGGAGGAGGCGACGTGACTGACCTTTGTACAAAATCAGCAGCGCTCTTTTGGTCCCCCCCTTAAAAACCCTGGCGAAGTGGTTTTTGATCATAATTCGACTTCTACAATTGTTTGGGGGCCATATCTTCCAAGGCAGTGCGAATGCAAGTAGAAGTGAATCTTTCCTTTGTTTATTTAAGGTGGTTAAATTGAACATATTGTGATTCTAGATACGGGTTTATAAATTTCTCTCATGATTTGGCCTTGTAGGGATAGACCTCGAAAACTTTACTTTGTTACCGGCCGTGTTTGGCGGGTCTCATTTTTAATGCTTGTTTGTGCATAGTGAACATTGACCTGTAGGGTACATCGTTCAGGTACATTTGATTCTCTTTAACACCAATCAAGGAAAATTACTCCTGACCCTAATTTTTAGTTTCTAGTTTCTCTTTGTATTTAGCAGAAATCTTTGCAGGTTCTTCATGTTGGGGAGCCTTGTCTTTGATTAGATTTGAACATCGGGTTTGTTCATATGTACAGTTGTATTTGTGCTTTATGCATTATAAATTGTAATTGAACTTGAAAAGTCAGGCAAATTATTTCATGCACCTGAGTTCCTGAGTGTATTCACGATGGCGCTCCTGGTTCAGTGAATAATTGATGTGTGCAGCATGGTATGAACCAGACCGTGAGTACCCTTGGAATTATAATTGATCAGGGAAAGTTAACATCTTTTGTGCACTTGAGTGTATCCAGTATGCTACTCTTGGTTCAGTGACTGCCTGATGTATGCAGAGCACGGTATGAGCCAGACCATGAGCACCCTTTTGGATACTTTGAGGTGCACATTTTTAACTTTTACAAGTAACACTATAATTTATATAGCTTGAATATGCATGATTCAAAGTCACAAATTCACAATGTCATGTTTTCATGTACATATTTACAGATATGCATAGTTAAGCAAAAATAATTGAACATTATACAACAAAATAGTTGAACATCATTCAGATCATTTTTGTTAAACATCAAAGTGTGTACTACATCGTATATCAAATAGTTTATGAATTATTGCGTAAATCTTGATATTGATCGTCGTTTCGATCAAACCCCCCTTTGTTGCACTTGCTACCACATGAAAATTGCTTCAGCACATAGCCCAATTTCTGCCAGACAAAAGAAACAAAGAAAACAATGCAGCAATTATAAGAGTTCATCATCAGATAGTACTACTACCTAAGAGATTAGAGAATTTAGAAATGACACTTCAAAATCAGAATGTAGTCTAACCTTAGAAACCTTACTACACCTTCCCCTGCCTCGGCGAGGGGAAGGGGGTGTTCGGTATCTGTTTTCACGGTCTCTTGATTCGACGTTTTCGTATTTCCATGTCTTTTTCTTTCCTCTACCAAATAACCTCCCAAAGGAGAATTTGAGTGCTTTTAGACGTGCAAACCATCTTCTTCTTTTCTACATAAAAATTTATTCACAATCAACTAATATTTACCATTTCAATGAATATAACATGTACAAGTATACATCAATATTAAATGTTAATTCTTCCTACAAAATAATAATAATAATAATCATGCACTAATCAAATGATATTTGTGATTACCTTGGGTTTATTGGGTAGATTTGAAAAAACTGTAGGGCTATGATCATGTTGAATCTGTTGGGACCCCACATTTCGGAGGTGATGAGCGTAGGCCAAGAGGTCAGCACGGCGGTCATAGCCGCATGATGGTGTGGTTGATTTAGGGATGATAGTTCTAATCTTCCGAGGCCGAGGCCGCGGCCCAGAAGTAGATGATTCCTCATACACTGTGACTATAACACCATTAACACTCCATTTTTGTTGTTTTTCCAGCTTACCCATTTTTTCTGCCTGTTTTTTCTCCTAATTTTGATTTGTTGGAATTTCAATCCAAGATGTGATTAGCACAAAGTCTTGTATCACTAACCTAAAAATAGGATCTTCCAGATTTGACAATAAATCTGATGTTTCCATATGATCATAAATCAAATTAATGTGCAGAGTGATTAATTTGGAAAGAAAAATAAATTAAATATTAAAAGGGAAAAAAAAAAAAACAACCACTCCATTGGAGAGGGATTTTTTTTTTTTTTTTTTCGCCTTGAAGTTTTAACAATTTGGTCAGCAACAACTGATCAAGGTGACACCTCAATGACTAACCTCAAGGAATGTCCCACTGAGACACTGACTCCAAAAAGGACAGGAAGAAAAGATCTTTATAACTAACTTAAATGAAGACAACCAACTAGAGTAAGGGCCTGTTCTCTTACGTTGAAATACAGCTCAGTTCAGTTCAGCTCAGTTCAGCTCAGCTCAGCTCAGTTCAGTTCAGCTCCTAATTTCCTTCTCTTATAAAATATTTTTCAGTTCAGTTCAGCTCAGTTCAACTGAGTTCAGTCAAAGAGAACAGGCCCTAACTACGGCAATTTACATTTAAAAGTATGTATTGATAAACCTATTTAAGTGAAATACACATCAATTAATATAAAACGGAGGAACTATTATCTTATTATTTGCACGAATATTTTTTTGGTTGTACATAGAGTTGTAGACTTATAGTGTATTAGTATAAGTGAGACTTGATCCAAAAATTAAGGTACCACCTCATTACTTAATCAATTTAATTAGTTGATATTCATATGTGTACACTCTTATTTATTACTTGTACATTTTAGACTTTTATAGCAGTTTTTGCGTATCAATTGTGTTATTATTTCAATCTACTGGTGCTTGTTTGGTTGACAGTATGCATTTGGTGGGAATGAAAATTTATTTTTCTGATCCTTGTATTGTATGCAATGTGGCATGATTAACACCAGGTCACCAATAAGGCCGCAAGATTAACACCATTGATTTCTTGCTTCTAAATTAGCGGGCCCAAAGAGGGCATTCAATGAACGAGGCCCACTTTCAAAGGCCCAATCTTTATATCCTGAGCCCAAATCCAAGATCAATTATCAGTTCATCTTAAATTGCAAAAAATAGAATTCTGCTTGACTTGTAAAAAAATCAACTCATTCTAAGGAGATATTTTTTTGAGCTGCACTTTTAGATTTTTTTTTTCCTCTTTTTGAAAAAGTGACAACCTTAAGAAAAGATCTAAGAAATCCAAGAGCAGGAACATTTGTATTACAATATTGCAAAAATATTGCTGGTGTTATAATATTATAGAACGCGAAAAATATGAATATTAGCACATAATTCTAAAATATGATTGTATTTCACTTTTAAAAATGGTGAAATTTTGGTTCTAATTAAATTCGACTTGGATGAGAAAAATTATTAGATATTGCAATATAGATGTATAAAAATACGGAGTTTAAAATAACGGTTTTTTTTTTACGGGATAAAATAACGGTTATAAAAATACGGAGTATAAAATACGGGGTTTTTTTTTTTTTTGACGGGATAAAATAACGGTTATAAATGCTCGCATTATGCTATAAGATATTCCTACTTGCATTTATTTTTCCTTTAAGATTAAACTTTGTGTTCCATTAGTGCATATTTACAAGTCACTAGTATTCTAAACTTCCCTTCTGTCTCTAAACAAATGTTGTTACCTAACACCCACTACACCATCATTTTCATTAAAATTATCTACATGTATTATTCTACACCATCATTTTCATTAAAATTATCTACATGTATTATTTTGGAATTTATTTTCTTTAAAAGGTTTTGCTATAGACCATATAGGGATATAGGAACTACTTGTACGTACTAGTCTACTACTAAGCTTAATACAAAAATCATAAACATAGGCATGCTTTATTCACCCGATCTTCACTTATTAGATTTTTGAAAGTTAACTGAACTAACTAGACTTTATTAGATTTTTTATTTATAAGTATTTATAGATTGAAATTTGATAAACTTTAAACCTTATTAGGGCCTGTTCACATTTACTTAATTTCATTTCAGTTCAGTTAATTTCAGCTCCAATCAGTTCAGTTCAGCTCCAATCAGTTCAGTTCAATTCTACTCCTTATTTCCTTCTCTCATAAAATATTCATTTCAGCTCAGTTCAGTTCAACTTTAATCAATTCAGTTCAACTCCAATTAGTTCAGTTCAGTTTAGCTCAGTTCAGTAAATGTGAACATCCCTTACTCTTTGTAAGACTTATTTGAACTTATTATTAACCATTAATTAATTATAAAATTACTTTTTTCTAGAATTAAATGGAAATGAGGTTAACAAACCAAGATTTCATTGTTTTCTCCCTAAAATTGCTCCAATTTATTTACAAATATAAGAAAATGTTTCATCTAATGAAGAAAAGGAGTTATACATACATCACCCCCAAACTTTCAAAAATAGTGAATCAAGATTCTATTAATTAAGTAGCTTTCAAAAATACAAAGGGAAGAGGGCCAAAAGAATTTTAGTGTAAAGCTAATAGTGAAGCAAGATTTGAAAGTGAGGGATAGTTCAAGTGGTTAGAGCTCCCCTTCCGGTACCAGGTAACTTGGGATCGATTCTTATCACTCGTCCTTGTGGCTCTCTTAAAAAATAAAAAATTAGGACCATAAATTACTTCTATAAGCTCAATTATAGAAGTTTCATATGATGATCAAAGTTGATTCCAAACCCTAATACTACAAAATTAAATTTATTAATCAAATTAAGTATTTTGGTTGCATACGTTGGCTGTGTTCTTGAGTGGCAACATCAGGAAAATTAAAACAATAAAATGAGGAAGATTCTGATTCTCCTCAGCAAAAAAGTGGATTCTAGCTATCCCTTTTTTTTTCTCTTTCCTATTAGTTAATAAAGGTAAAATTTGGAGGAAAAAAAATGCAAAATAATGTTACAATTCCACTAATGATTTTTAGAGGACTAATATTAGTCCAAATTAAGTGAACGTGGTGTAATGCCTTTTCATTTGTGCTGAATAATTCTATGGGAGTATTGAGTTAGTTGGGAATCTTTGAAAAAGTTCCAAATATTGTGTTTGACTGGTTTTCTTTCCCTTTTCATTTCATATATCTTTTTTTTTTTTTTCAATTCATTAATCTATTTTACAGTATACATTTTACTGAAGGCGAAAGAGGGACACTTAGAGGCGTTACATTAAAAATTTTCCGTGCAAAAGTATTTGCCAAAAAAAAAAAAATATTTACTCTTACAAAAGATTGTATCTAGATTATAGTTCACTTTAATAAAATCTAAATTAAACTTTTCAAAATATTAAATATTTTATTATAACTATTATTTGTATTTATTTTTTCTAATATATTTCATAATTTCAAATAATTGGTGTGTCGAGTACTTAATTTTTTTTATATATATTTTTATAATTTTGTTGTCATTAAAAGCATTTAACAACCGTGCATTCATCTACGGGATTTAACCTAGTTTCATTCAAAAGAAGAAGAAATTGAAGTAATGATATTTTTAAAAGTTCACTTGTATAGTGGTATATGCACAGGCTAAAGTAATTAAAGAAATATGTCAATTGGGGAGTAACAAACAGAAGAGGTATACTTTTAAGTGGAATTTCTTTTTATAGTATTCATCTTTGCCTCTATTTGTTTTATAGAATAATGTATGAATATTCTTATAAAGTTTGTGTCAATGATATTGATGGATTGAGTAAATATGGGATCTTCGTAACGAACTTTCACACCTTCATCCCATACATGAAACGAAAGAAGATTATCACTTCTTCCTATCACATCCTTAAGATGAGAGTTGAAAGTATTTCAAAATTAAAATAGACATGCATGTAGTTCAAGCTATCGAATTACTTCTCAAAATCAAACTATACTATACATACAAAAGATTCATAGTTTATGTGAATATATCCATCACAAAAGTTGGGTATGTACGAAATGAATATATGGCCTATACTTTATATGGGCCACTTCATCATCCAATAGAAAGAAGGTTTTGGGATTCTATGATTTCTATCCATTTATACCCCGTCTCATCACCCTTCTTTGGTCACAAAGCTAAGGCATCCCATCAAACCATCAACTAGCTTAGTCCAATTTGGGCAACTAGTGCTTATTGTCACAATAATTTTAATTTGCTATAGCATGTTTTACATGTCAAATAATATCTTTTAAATATTTTTGTATTTATCGTCGACTTAGCTAAGTATGCAAATTTACAACATGACAGTAAGTATTTTATTTCAATATGGATGTGATATACCTCAATGTATATTGACAACTACTTGAAATTTCGACTTTTAAGGACATTGTAACATCAATTTACCCAAGACCTTTTAATATGTAACATCAATTTACTTAAGGATATTAAGAGTGAAAATGTTTTAAGTGAAAAGTTGTGTTTAAAATTAATAAAATATCCAACCTGGCATGATATAGACACCAAGTAATATTGAGTTAAAATGGGATTTTGGATCATATCAAGAAAGATTTTGATTCCATCTAGTCCAAGTAGAGGTATAATATTTGTCCATTTCCTTATGTTTGTTTGAGGTCCTAATTAATTTGGCATACCTAAGCAAACCAATATCAAGTTAAAACTAAAGTATTGAATGGAGAGAAATTACACAAGAAATTTGTATAGCACAATGTATTTGGCGCCGACTAAATGAAATTTCGTTCCTAGTAAATCTGTGATTAAGAAATTTCCTGAATTTTTGTTGAATTTGCTAAAATTTTGTTGAATTTGCTAAATTTGTAAAGATAGAGCACACTTTGCAAAAAGAAATTTCCTGAATTTTTGTTGAATTTGCTAAATTTTTGTTCCTAGTCCATATGTTACCCTACAATACAACATCCACTTGAAATTTCAATTTGATTGGAATTTTTTATTTGTTTAGTTATTCATTTTATTTTTTTTATTTTTTCATGATTTAGACGTTTGTTGCCAAAGTATAAACTTTTATCAAACTTTGGTATAATGTCTTAAGGATAAACTCTGGCATGATAAATACCCTCAAAAGGGAAATGGTGGGAATATAATGGGTTGAGAATTAAGAGCCATTCAAAAATTTGAAAGCCATTTTAATTTTGTATGTAATTTCATTTTCCTCTTAACTTTTGGGTAGGTGTTACATGCTTACACCACATTTTTCCATAAGAAAAGAAAGTGATATAAAACTATCATTTTATTTTTCTTCTTCTTTCCTATGAAAGTGCCCAATGTCTTTGGAAAAGTTGTTCCTTTTTGTTGATAATTATTAGGATAGGATTGAATTTCTAATGGCCTAGTCCCCCCCCCCCCCCCCCCCCCCACTTCCCACATAACTATGATAATAAAAGGATTATTAGGTTGAAGACTAAAACCGATTATATATTTTATAGACCATTTATTTATATATTATAAAATAAAGTATTTAGGTTATAATTATAATATGAATCCTTTTTTTTTTTTTTTATATATATAGATTCTATATATATTCATTTATAATAACTGCAATAGCTGCCAATATAATAAAGTGGTTTTATAAAAAGATTAATGAGAATTTTGTATTCTCTACATTATATAAATGATCAAATAATGACAATGCTCGAAACCATTATAATATTAATGAACATATTGTATATGTTAGGTCTTCTAAAAAATAAAAAATACATCGTATATTCGTATGCTAGGAGATCTATTTTTTCACAATATGATTGTGGTTACTTTATAAAATAAAAAAAATAAAAAAAAAAAGAAAGAAAAGAAAAGAAAAGGATTGTGGCTTCTATATACTACGTATATAAGTTTAGGGGGGATTTTAGATGATTAATTAAGGTGGACAAATTGATTCCATATACTTGCAGCTAAATCATAAACATATGCATAGTCCATAGAGTTGCATGTGAATGGGCCAAAAGGTCGGAGTATAAAAAAAGAGCAAGGGAAACATAAAATCTTGCTTTATGCTAGGTGGGATATGTATTAAATGAATCCAAATGCATGCTCTTTTTTGACCAAAAGCAACCATATTGTATAAAGAGGAATGTAACAAAAAAAAAAAAAAAACAAAACAAAAAAACAAAACAATTCCTACCTTACATTCTTTCCTATTAAACTCCTCAATGTATTGATTTAGATTACACATTTTACATGATATTTATCTCGGATGAAAGGAATTAAAATTTCATACCACGATAATTAAACGTTCAATAGAAAATGTTCCAAAAATGTATGATCGAAATAAATCATATACATTTACATTTCATTTAAAATTTGAAAGATGAGATCAAATAAGCGTATAATCATTCACACATAATTACATTGAGAATTTTTTCTTGAAAAAGACTAATAACCTATAGTATCTATTCAAAAATAGAAGAATATTTATAGGCGAAATTAAAAAACTCCACGACCATATGATGAGAAGAAAGCGACACGTAAAAGGGGCTCCCTAAGTCTATGGATGTTATTGAATTGTAGTTTGACAGAAATAATTTTTGTCCGACGAAAAAAACAAACAAAAGAGAAAACTAAGGAGAGAAGAGTGGGGAAATAAAAATGCAAAATATTTCAATTTTCATTAAAAACGAAAAACAAAATCTAAATTGAATGAATGAAAGGCACCAACTGGGGACGGCCCAACGGAAGAGGCGAGTCGGAAAACTTTATTTGTTTTGTGTTTAAAAGGAGTCAATTGGCTTTTGGTGATGCTTCGGAGCCGTCTACTTAACTTTGTACCAAGTACAATACTATTTAACTACCCTTCCAACTTAATTCCCCCGTTTTTATTTATACTCATAACACTTAAATTTTGATGATAATTTTATAATTTATATCGACTAAATATGACGTTTTATAGGTACATTTTTATTTTATATATATATATATATATAATCATATGATATCTTCTAACATGTCTCAGTCTATAATTTTATAATTTTTACATACTAATAATTATAGATATTGACATACTAATAATACATTTGTTTTAAAAGTAAATAATTAAATACAGAGGAAGAATATCGATATGTTTACAGATTGAAGATTATATATTGTTTTTCACGATCCAAAATCATTATACTTCTCTTTGTTGTTATTGTTTTACCTTTTGCTTTTTTTAAAAAAAATAAATAAATTATACGAAGTACTAATCATATTTTAAAATCTATTTCTTAATTGTCTATCATTACAATGTGTGGAAAAGTGGAGAAGAATTGAAGAAGGTGGTAGTATAGTAATGTGCTAGTTATGTCAACTATAATCAATCTTATTTGACAAGTAGTTATATATATATATACTATATACTAATGTGAAATAATAAGCATTCAGATATTTTGATTTAGAGATAATAACAGCATTAAAAATGGATTGATATTTTAATAACTTTCAAGTTAATAAAATAAGGTGATGGATTTACATTGTTTAGGGCCTGTTCATATTTAATTTACTAAATTGAGCTGAACTGAACTGAACTGATTATATTGGAGCTGAACTGAACTGAATTGAGCTGAAATGAATATTTTATAAGAGAGGAAAATTAAGAGCTGAACTGAACTGAACTGATTAGAGCTAAACTGAAATTAAGTAAATAAGAACAGGCCCTTAGTGTTTACATTCAATATATAATTCACTTATTACTTGGCCATACAAAGAGTTTTAAAATGTGGTATATTTACTTCCTATTAGGTTTTGAGGGTTAGTTTGTTTAAAGACTAAAATTAAAGCTATACTTTGATTTGTTAAAATATAAACAATTTAAGAATATTTATGCTAACATTACAATTAATTAACATACAAAGTTTTTCATTATTATATAAAAGACAAAATATTGCAACTATTGTAAAAAATAGATAGTACTTCGATCATTCGATATATGTTATGAATTCGATATCATGAATAGTAATAGTAATAGTAATAAAGGAAATAATTGTAGGGCGATGCACAGTTAATTAGAAGCGTGTGTGACTTGTATATATGATGAACACCTCAAAAAGTCTAAACCCACCAAATTGGCTAGTTATGTAAATAGAAACCAAGCAAAGCAGGCAGCTGTAAAATGTAAGCCCCACGTTTTATCGTTCCGAGTTGGCCTGTCTATTGAATTTCCCATTCGCCACATCTCATAATATGACCCTCCCTCCTCTTTAACTCTTTTCTTTATGTTTTTTACCCTGACCACAATTAATTTATACACTATTATTAGCAATTTTAGCTCATAGATTCTTATTCTGAATCTTAGCTAACTACTCCATAATATTCTTATTAATTGGTCAATAATTAATTTACACCATTTGATTTTTTAAAATTCTTTTTAAAATTTTTTTAAAGAGTGCATTATACAAGAATAGTGTAATGGATTGTAATCACAGCCGTTGGCGACAAAATAAATTTACAAAGATCTAAATTTATGTTACAAATATCTTTGATCTTTTGACGGATCAATTTGATAGTAACTAATTAATTTTTGGTGCCATATTTTAAATTAGTGTTTAGATAAATATGCACGATAACGGTGGAGAAATAAACTATTGTACGAAGTATGATTTACTCTGTATTTAATTACTATAGATTTGCTTAGCTAATACTACATATTGATGATGAATGCAATATCTTGCAAAATTTTATACATGCAATAAGTTCACTATCAATTATTGCAGCCTATATAAAAACGTTTATCACATTTACATGTATATGTATGATATGGAAATAAAAGACCAATAATGTAGTAATGAGTAATCATATATATAAGTACACATATACTCTTATCTAAGATAAACTTACATAATTAAATTATTACTACTTCGTATATAAATGAGACTAACATTTAAGTTGAAGAAAGTAGGACTTTCGGTAACCAAACATAAAACATACTCCGTACTCCATAGCTCATAGCACAGGCTAATTATTGTCCAGGTTGTTGGATTATTAAAACCAAGAACAGTGAATGGTGATTGATGAAGGTTCCTCAACCATTCCACTAAGCTAAGGGTAGGTTTATTTGTCTAGACAAATTATTAAATAGCAAAATACTTCATACTCATAGCACAGTAAAAAAAAAATTAGTGGTCGAGGGCAATAATGCACGGCATGTATAATCAATTTGCCAAACTTTTAGTTACAAATCCTTACAATACATTGTTTTTCCTTGAGAGCAGCCCTCAACATGATACTTAGCTTGTAGACAGCTAACTATGCATTTTTATTAATTCATTTTAATTAATATTTGACTTATGTGAATATCGTAAAATTAAACAATGAGAAAAATCTAACAAGATTTCATATATTGGCTACGGTTTTCCTTCAAATGAAATATTCCAACTATAAATGACTTAAAGAGCGAATACAACATAATTGGAAAAATCTCTAGCCCGAAGATACATACTAACTACTACTAAGGGCATGTGCAGTGAAAAATTTTGTGAGTAGATTTGAATGTGCAGTGAAAAATTTTGTGAGTAGATTTAAACTCTCCTAATTTAATAATTACGTGTCATATAGCATCTATTTAGCAATGAACATCTATCATATCATGTAAATGATGTAATCTATGTCGTATCTTTTTTTTTTTTTTTTTTTTGAATAGATGTCGTATCTAATATGAGTAACAAATATATAGGCAAACTACCATTAATATGCTATTCACAATGCAAAAATATGTACACTTATAGTATCATATTTATAATTTAGCAATTAGAAATTTTATATAAGGTGCAACAAGAGATGATGGTGATGTTTTAACATTTAAGCAAACTACAATTAGTATGCTATTCACAAAAAATGTACACCTATCATATTCAATAATTTACGTAATAGTTGGTGAATCTTAATCTATTAATTGCGGAGCATATATCAATGTCTTAATTTGATCAATCGATAAATTAAATTAGATGAAATTGTTTGAATTTTGACATGCATATGGAACGTGCGCCCTGCTTAATTGCAAAATTTTGTTTACCGAATCTCATTAATACATAACAGCCTTTCTGATATTAATTGATGTGGGCAGCCAATAAATAATCCACTTGCAATTTATTTACCATTTCAACTCCTTTTTAATTTAATTTGTTGGAAGACAAATATAAAGTACGCTCACTATCATTTTGCCCTTTTATAGTTTTATCGTTAGTTGATACTTTCCAGTTAGAGCTAAATTGGACTAGTATCTATCTGAACATAGTATATCTTCTCCAAAGCATGAGGCACGATAACCGGAAAGTGACCTGGGATATGGCTAGGATTGGATCTTATTATGGGTTTGATTCTTTGAATTGCGAAAATGCCTATTGCTTTTTAATTAGTACTGTATTAATTAGTGAGTAATAATATTACAAGATTGAAGATTCCTTTAATATTTGTACTTAGATTTTAGCACAAGAAAATTATAAGATGATACTCATAATAAACATATATAAATTCATCTAATTAATTTGTACACATTATAGTGTTTTTTTTTTTTTTTTTTTTTTTTTTTTTTTTTTTGACAAGAATAAAAGGGATTTCATTAATAAAATATTGTCAAACGGCGCTTACCTAAAGGACTTTGGGCTTGTAAGTGGATGTATGCATCAAGATAATGCATGCTTTGAACCAAAACACATAATATGACACCTTGTTCATTGATCCAAGACCTGTCGTTGTAGATATATGAAGGTTAATTATATTTTTAGCTCCTTATTTTTTTTGGTCAAAGATCCGACATATGAAATATGACTTTCTTATAATAATGCCCACATTAAGAATAGTAATTAGATACATGCAATTGGTAGGAACAAGCATAAACGCACTAATTAATATACATAAATGAAACAAGTGAATGCTAACCAGAGACAAGAGGCGCCCCAAGTAATAAGTTATTTCACGAAATCAAGAAATTAATTGAATAGAATCAAACTTAATTTAGCTTAATAATAATATAATAGTGTGCGTAGTTCGTATTACTTTTGAAGTTAAAATTAAAGTGTACGTGTGGTGTATGTGCAGTGCTGGCCTTCTTTTTACGTAAAGAGGGAAGAAAATGGAAGCTAATTTAATTAAGTTCACAACTGGGATAGGTAGAACTAACGAAGGACAGTTAATATCTGGCCTGGGGTCAATTACTCATTTATGCTTCACTTTTTGTACATCTAAACTTTGAATATGTGCTTGTATAATATGCACGTTTTTCTCTTTTTAAACTTTATTTTTTTGTTTTGTAATTTTTACAAGTCAAAACAATATGATGACATAACAGCATATCGCAGCTGGTTTAATTTGTATGTAAGTAGGTACGTATGTGCGTGTTATGTTTATGTATGGAACCACGGAAGAAGCTGCCCCCCCATGCAACGTTCAATTACAAACTCTACACTCAAGCTGTTCATCAAGTGACCTTAATATAATTTAATTACTTAATTACTTCATTTTTTAATGTATTGCTGATCCTCTGTTGACACCACTTTTACTTATAGTTGCTTTGATTATATTAATTAATCACTTCAAAGCGTGTGCCTTATTACCTTGAATTGGAGGCAATCACAATAATTAGTTGCTTCAGAAACTTACATTTGGCCATTTCATTATCCCATTCGAATCAACCCAAGAATAAGCAAGTATATACGGATCAATATACCTTAACTTCATTCTGCTCAATTTATTTTAGATTAGTTGCACCATTTGATCCATTATTTGTGTCTCAATTTCTTCTACGAATTGAAGTAGACCTTTAATGAGGACTCTCGGGCATTGCATTAAGCAAAGCTCTTAACAATGGTCACCAATATATAACTTGCACCATAAGATGTATTATACATTGATGAATTCATACTATTGTGAGCAAATGCTCCCCACCCCTCTATACGAAGCCTACGAAGTATGCTCGGAACATTTTAACTCTACTAATTTCTCATGCCTAATAAAGCTCAACCAATTTCTAAAAATTAGGCTTGGACTTTCTATTTTTATTTTACTACTTACTCCGTATATGTCATTTCATGCATGTATATTTCAATCAAACATTCATTTTATGATTATTAAATTAATAATAAGGATTATCAAAAATAACATCGATCTAATTTGGTTTGATCTCCCTTACCCAGAAGCTAATATCATGTGACATATAACCAACGAGCTCAACCAAAAATAGTCTACGTTTAGGTAGTTTAGCTTAGATGCGGTGATGGTCTAATTTATTACACAAGTCTTTTAATTACAGCTTTGCTTAACTGAGTGAGACCAATTTATATTTTGGTATATGTCTGATCAATACCATTTTGATTAAAATTAATACTGTACCAAATTGTGCATAAAAGAACAAGTACAATAAATATAATAAGTCAGATAATATAAGTCGAATCAATTTTATTGGATGTAAATATTAGACGACTGGATTGATGGGTGTAGTTTTTGGTATATCTCTTCTACTTAAATTTGAGACCATGGGTTGTAATTAGTTGCACTATGGCCATGAGTTAAGATTTTGTTGTAACATAGTGGGCTCACAATATAATATTTCTAGTGTATGTGTTTGTTATAAAAATATCATTAAATATCATGAATAGGACCCCCTTCACCCCTATATATATAGATCAACTCGTAAGCCCATTTCTTTTCCAGTGAAACACAAAACCATAAAAACATAGGTAAATTAGAATCATCACAGAAAATACACAGGAAGACAATAAGTCTTCTTTCTCATTCTTTCTATTTTTTTTTTTTTTTTTTTCAAATTTAAATTCCAAAAATCCCTACATTTTCTTCCTTTAAGCTATGGCGGCTTCTGTCGATCGCCAATATAATCCGGCGGCCATGAACGGCGTCGTTCGGTCCCCATTTACCACCCACCACCGTTCCGACTCACCGGTTCGGGGCTACAATTTTAACAACCCTCCAAATTCTTTTAATAAAACAGCCGAAATAAAATTGATCGATAATAGTAATAATAATAGTGGTAGTAATAATCGCTATTATAGCGATAGTGAGGATGATGATGACGAAAATGAGATCAACGTCTGGAAAGAGTTGATTAAGAAAGGTAACAGCGAATTAGAGCCGTCCGCCATCGACACCCGCGATGAGGGGACGGCGGATCAGTGGATTGAGAGGAATCCTTCATTGATCCGTCTTACGGGGAAACACCCCTTTAATTCGGAGCCACCATTGACCCGTTTAATGCACCACGGGTTTCTTACCCCGGTTCCGCTACATTACGTGCGGAACCATGGTTCTGTCCCCAACGCTAAGTGGGAGGACTGGACCATTGAGGTGACCGGGCTCGTGAAGCGCCCGGTCAAGCTCACAATGGACCAGTTGGTTAATGACTTCCAGAGCCGGGAGTTCCCTGTGTCACTCGTGTGCGCAGGGAACCGAAGGAAGGAACAGAATATGACCAAGCAATCGATAGGGTTTAATTGGGGTTCAGCTGCCATATCGACCTCGGTATGGCGTGGTGTCCCACTCCGCGATGTGTTAAAGCGGTGTGGGATCATGAGTTGTACCAAAGGCGCCCTCAATGTTTGTTTTGAGGGCGCCGAGGACCTTCCTGGAGGCGGAGGGTCAAAGTATGGGACCAGTGTTAAAAGAGAGTTTGCCATGGATCCTGCTCGTGACATTATCCTAGCCTACATGCAGAATGGTGAGAAACTTAACCCTGATCACGGGTTTCCCGTTCGGATGATCATTCCCGGGTTCATTGGTGGACGAATGGTGAAATGGTTGAAGAGGATTATTGTGACTACCGCGGAGTCAGATAATTACTACCATTTCAAAGACAACAGAGTGCTTCCTTCTCATGTTGATGCTGAACTTGCAAATTCTGAAGGTACATATACGTATTTGTATATATATAATAATAATAATGTTATCTTATAGTAATTCGATTTCATGTTCATCTAAATCTAATAAATATGATAGGCGCAACAAATAGATCAAATACTGATATGTCATGGATGATGATGATAAAGTATCTATGTTTTCACTTACGATTATTGTTTTGGAGTATTGCTAATAAATTGAAATTGCAGCATGGTGGTACAAACCGGAGTACATCATAAATGAGCTCAACGTTAACTCGGTTATAACAACACCTTGTCACGAAGAAATCTTGCCGATCAACGCGTGGACTACCCAGCGTCCTTACACAATCAGGGGTTACGCCTATTCTGGTATGTTTATTTAGCCTTTTCACTTTGTTACTCGTCTTGTTATCGTGTTACCAAAAAGTGTAGGATGTAACTTAAGATAGGTTGTCGTCTTTTAACAACGTACTACACCTTCTATGATAAATTGATAATCATAGTAAATATTGATGATGTAATTACATCTAATTTTTTGTCGTTATACTTTATACGGTGAAATGACCTTTTTATTTATCGTTAAAAGTTAAAACAAAGTAAAAAAATGTATAGTGCGTGACTATGTGAATGAAAATGACAAATCTATACTTAGTATTTAAAAACACAAACCAAAATTGACACATGTCATCATTCTTTCTCACCTTTCTCTCTTCATCTCCCCCTTCTTATGTTTTCAAAGAAATTCTCTCTTCATCTCCCCCTTTATTTCTCAATAACTTTTATATTTTGTAATCTTTATTTTAATTCAATAACAAATTAAATTTCCTAAACCTTCTCCTCTTCTCATTATTCCATCTATCAATTCAATTTATTTACATTCATAATTCATTTCTTTAATTTGACCCCTTATCTTCCCCCTCTTCTTATATAAATACAAATTTTCAATAAAGATTTTTTCACACTCATTAAGTTTCAAAAACTAAAAAATTAGAGAAACGTCTCTCAAAATTCTATGTGAAATTTCTACAACAATGAGGATGATGATTGAAAAGGAAAATATTGAGGTGGCAAGAATACTATGGAAATTCCATAGGATGACATTTTTTGCGTGTCATGGGGCTTTAATTTTGAAGATATTAAGCGCAATATAAGAGACATATATTGGTAAAGACTAAAGAAGAATATCATGCCTTCACATTTGATGTAAAAATTGTAAAATTATATTAAGTGTTTGGTATTTACAAAGTAGTTTTTTATACAAATTGTTGATTAATATATCATGCGATAGAGATATGATTTTACGATTTTAAGCCATTTTTTCTACAACTATTAGTCTATTACCACTAATTCATAAAATATTATAATATGTCAAAAGACGATAAAATAAATTCATTCAAATAATTTGTAAAGGGGTTTTTTTTTATTTTTTGGTGACAAGATAATTTGTAAAGTTTCAAATAAATTTATAATTTAAGCATAACCCGTGCGTAGAACGGGTCCAATAGCTAGTTATGTTTAAACTAGGGGAATAAAGACACGTTATTAGACCCGGAACGAAAACCAGGGGAGGAATCTAAAATGCCTCATTCAAAAAGTCAATTGCCACGACCTTGGAAGAAAGTTGATTGTATAAATTTGATTACGTCACTCTATAATTTGTATAACATAGTATTCAATTAAAATAATAATCCTAGTTGGTTGAATAAAAGACTAATTGTGGTTGATTTGTTAATAGTATAATTTTGCCCTTTTAAAAGTACTAAACTTATAAAATTAAAGTCAAGATCGTGATTTGTGAGACAAGCTAGGGGCTTATGATTTCCTCCAATTAAGAAAATAGAATTGGTACTATCTTGTGCTTTTTGGATTTTTTTGACCCTCCAAATACCACTAGCCGCTAATTCTTCGAATAGGTTGTGTAATAGTGATACAAGTATTTTAGTTGCAATTTCGTCCCATGGAAAGGTCATGTACCTCTACTATGTTGAAACTAGTTGGTCTAAAACTAAAGTTTGTTTTTACCTTTTACTGCAACGCGTGCTTTAATGTGACTGTTTAATATTTGTGATGTTCTAAATTTACCGTTATTGTAAAATTGGAATAGGAGGAGGAAGGAAGGTGACCCGAGTGGAAGTGACAATGGACGGAGGTGAAACATGGGAAGTATGTGAATTGGACCACCAGGAGAAGCCAAGCAAATATGGCAAATACTGGTGTTGGTGTTTCTGGTCGCTAGAGGTTGAAGTACTTGACTTGCTCGGAGCTAAAGAGATTTCAGTCCGTGCTTGGGATGAAAGTCTCAACACCCAACCCGAGAAGCTCATTTGGAATGTCATGGTAAAAACTCTAATCCGGTTCTAGTACTTTACCATTTTCTTAATACTTTCATGTTAGTTAAGTGGTCCGATAATATTAAATTAAAATATAATTATTGGGACGCGCTTGATTAGTAACATGAATAGGGACAGATATATAATAAGGTGGTGATTAAGCTGTAATATTTTCACATGAAATGGCAGTGATTGTTGGTAAGGTAGTCCTTAAAAAAAGAGAGGGGCCTATAAAAAGAGCCTTTTCTTGTGCATGTTAAGTCAAAAAAGTGGCCTTTCCTAATTTCTACGGGTGAAGAGGGTTGATTTGTTTGCTTGTGTATTTGGCCCTACCCTCCCTCTGTTGCGTAGCTAATACTCGTATCTTGATTCCTTCTCTGATCTTCTGCTTCAACTTGTTAGTTGTAACATAGATAAACCTCATAAATTCATTAAAAAAAAATATAGAATATGCTATTTGCATACTAGTAGTATTGATTATTGAATAGTATATTAGTATAGTGTATAGTCCTCAGACTTTCACTTTGTACTTATAACAACTAGTCCACTTGTGAGCCAGCTGCATATTTGTAGAAATTTTTAACGATAATAATATTGCAATTTTTAATCAACATTAATTAAACGAGTTTGGCACTTTGGCCTAGAATCTTATTGGTGGAGAGTTTTATTTGGTTAAAAACTTGAAACTTTTTTTTACATGAGGGCGAGAATACAGTGTCATACAGTAGTTTTACCACATTAGTATAAGAAATATTTAATATATTTGATTACAATTAATAATTAGTGGAGATTCACACATTTGATTCCAATCTCTTACTTCCGGAAGTGGTGGAAAATTTGGCACTTTTAGCCGACTAAGCCAAGAAGGAATTGGCTTCACATGTTAAAATAAACCAGTGGGCCGTCCACCTACACTCTTAAATATCTTGATTAGTAATACTAATTTGAAAGATTAAACTATATATTAAGTATTAAATAAATGGTTTGGCACCAATTAAAGGGGATGTATCTTTCTTTTTCATTTCCATCTTTTCTTTCTCCTCCACCCTTTTCCTCTGCAAGTGGCCTAGGGTCAATATTCTTATAAAAATTGGCTCCATTACTTTAATTAAGCCGTTTTATAGCTTGAAAGTGATTAGTGAATAATAATCATAAGATGAATAGTTTTAGTTAGAAATTTTTTGTCGTTTTTCATTCTATTTGTGCTATAGCTGTAGAATCTTGACTGGCTTGTCACTTGATTTATAAATTAACATTGCATCTTTGACCTCTCCCTCCCTTTTTCCCCTTAACCTTGGAATAAAGTGTACAAATATTTAACTTTGATTGAATCTAATAATACTGCTAACAAACCTTTAATATAATCCAAGTTGTTAAAATCTTTGCATGACTTCACAAAATCATGCTCAATTTAGTATATGTGTATTTTTTTTATCTAATTGTTGTCCACTTTGGTATGTAGGGTATGATGAACAACTGCTGGTTCCGAGTTAAGACTAATGTGTGCAAGCCTCACAAGGGAGAAATCGGTATCGTGTTTGAACACCCGACCCAACCCGGCAACAAGTCGGGCGGGTGGATGGCTAGGGAACGCCATCTAGAGCTCTCTGACTCTGGTCCTACACTGAAGAGGACAGCATCCACCCCATTCATGAACACCACCTCAAAAATGT
Organism: Chenopodium album; assembly: GCF_948465745.1. Lineage (NCBI taxonomy): Eukaryota > Viridiplantae > Streptophyta > Magnoliopsida > Caryophyllales > Amaranthaceae > Chenopodium > Chenopodium album. The sequence continues at coordinate 5,211,965 of NC_137858.1, forward strand.
ACTCAATGTCTGAGGTGAAAAAACACAACTCAGCTGATTCAGCTTGGATTGTTGTCCATGGACACGTGTACGATGCTACCCGGTTCCTGAAGGACCACCCTGGAGGGTCAGACAGCATTCTGATCAATGCCGGAACCGACTGCACGGAAGAGTTCGATGCTATACATTCAGACAAAGCTAAGAGGCTCCTAGAGGACTTTAGGATAGGTGAATTGATCTCAACTGGTTACACTTCGGACTCGTCCTCACCCGGTAACTCAATGCATGGTTCGTCTAGTTACTCCAACTTGACACCCATTACTGAAGCAGCCCCACTTAGGAACGTGGCATTGAACCCAAGGGTTAAGATATCATGCAAACTTATCGAGAAAGTTTCACTTTCACATGACGTAAGAAGGTTCCGGTTCGAGTTACCATCTCAGGACCAGGTCCTTGGATTACCTGTAGGCAAGCACATCTTTTTGTGTGCAAACGTTGAGGATAAGCTTTGTATGAGAGCCTACACCCCTTCTAGCACCGTCGATGAGGTCGGGTACTTTGATCTAGTGGTCAAGATTTACTTCAAGAATCAACACCCAAGGTTTCCCAACGGAGGGGTTATGTCCCAGCATCTAGACTCATTGGAGTTGGGCTCGTTTGTTGAGGTGAAGGGTCCACTGGGCCACATTGAGTACCTCGGTAAGGGGGACTTCACGGTCCATGGTAAGCCAAAGTACGCCAAGAAGCTAGCCATGATCGCAGGCGGGACCGGAATAACTCCGATTTATCAGGTAATGCAGGCTATACTGAAGGATCCCGAGGACGAGACTGAGATGTATGTTGTGTATGCAAATCGTGCAGAGGAGGATATATTGCTTCGAGAAGAGCTTGATAAATGGGCTGATGTATTTAGAGATAGAGTCAAAGTTTGGTACGTTGTTGAGAAGGGGAGTGAAGGTTGGCAATACGACACCGGATTTATAACTGAGTCCATTCTCAGAGATCACGTGCCGGCAGTTGGAGATGATGTCTTGGCTCTCACGTGTGGACCTCCTCCTATGATTCAGTTTGCAGTTCAACCCAATTTGGATAAGATGGGTTATGATATTAAGGAACAGTTGTTGATCTTTTAAGCTTAGCCTCTCAAGTTTTAGTCCAGTAAATGGGATATATCATCAATTACTATACATTCGGACATTATATTGTATGCCCAAACGGTGGTGCATACACAACACTTGGTATATGCGTACTGGGCGCCGACGTGTGTGATGCAATGTACGCGCATATATATTCTTCACTCGCCGGCACATGATGCTGTTATGCACACGCTGTTGCGGGTGTACCTTCGGATGTATAGTAGAATTCTATTACATTGAGTATATGAACATTATATTCCAAGTATGTAATGTAATGTAATTTGTGGAGCATGCATGTGGTTTTTTTTTCTAATTTTATTTGTACATATAAGCGCTCCATTAGATTGTTTGTTTAGAAGTGTTTTTTTCTTTTGGAAATTGGTTTACGGAGGATGAAGTAGATGGAACAAAGTCAAGTAGGCAGTGGGTTTGTTTCTTTGTGGTACGGTTTCTGTGTAAGGGAGATTACTATTCTGTAATCTCCAAACCATATTGTACTATTATTTGTCTTTGCCCCGCAATAAATGGGCAGTAAATCCTTGTACAATTGCTTCTTAATTATCTTTTTTAAAATTTTTGTATCTTCATTAGTTAAAGATTTAATTTATCCTTCCTCAAAAAAAAAAAAAAGATTTAATGTATCCTTCTCTGCTAAAAAGTTTTTATCAAAAGACTTCAACTGAGCGGAATAGTGAAAATCATTGTTTTGAATGTTGGTCTAGTGAATGATGCATCTATTCTATGATCATTTGTTGGTGGTAATACTATTCGTTGTTCCATAATTACCCCATTAATCCAAAAAAAAAAAAAATATGAGTATGTAGATCTAATGGGTTAAATAAAATAGGACATATGGAGGATAGACTTACTAATGTGGTGTGCGAATATGAAATGTGAGGGTGGCAGGCATAATGGAGTCTTGCCAAATTAAAGCCAAAGATGCAATCTCTTATTGGTACTTGGATGCAAATTGCTATTTAAAATTGAAATTAGTTTCACCATTGATTGAAATTGCTAGCAATTCTTCTGCTTGTGTCAAGCTTAGGCTTGATTGGTACGAGCACGACTAACTTCGCAAGAAAAAGACAAAAGAGTGACATACATAATACAGACTGCATAAACAAAGTACGTATTAATTTGATTGTTGATAGAATACTATTTACCAAAGAAAGCCATTCATACATACTAATAAAAAAGAATAAGAGTATTGTTTTATACGGAAGTCTATACCGTACAATTAACATAATGACGGAAGTTACCAAAGCTCAAAACCAATCAAGAATATGTACTTCTACTTCAATCCTTCGAAAGTGATTTATTTACGTACATAATTAGATTGACCTTTAATTTTTTAATTTCTACATCCAAGCCTGTGACATGACTAATGAGATTCAATATTCTATGATTCCTTATTTTACTTGTACACTTTTGGAGCTTACTTGTATCTCTTGTGCTAAGTCGATGTATACTGATTAATATATCATCTATATATACTAGATTGAGAGCATAATCTTAAACTCAAAAGCAATCTCAATTAAAACTACGTGTAGTTATAGTAGCGTGATAAACAAAATAAAATCAAGAGTCTTAACTCCTTATTCAAATAAAGTCGCATTTTCAAGTCATGATCTCAATTTTAACAATCTTATTTGTTTAAAGTATACACTAATACACATGAACTGAATAACATCACATCAATATTTTTTAACATTGATCTTTAAAATTGAATAACTTGAAGTTATCAATCATTATACGGAGTATTATTTACGATATAGTATTTGAATATTTCTAAAAAAAATTCCTTATTTCCAATTTTCGCATAGATATTAAATTCATTCAATATTTTTTTAATTAACTGAGTAAGTTCACTCAATATCTTAATATAAGTAGTTAATAATGAAATATATATTAGTATGTATGTGCAATCCTAATTAAGTGGAATTATTCAATGATTTAAAAATTTCTAAAGTAAGTATTTGGTGAAAGGACTTAATTCCTAAGAGTCATAAAGAGTTTGCATAGTACTCGTACAAGTTTATATCGAATATCATATACAAGTAAGTTCTTTATAACACATCTTTATTAAAGGTATGTAGTGCACAATATGTACGTTAGATATGTTCGTTGAATTGATTTGTCCTCTACAAACGAACCAACACAATTTATCTGGTGTATAAATGGGTTGTAATCCTAATTTACAAGTAAGCACTTACTATATCATAGTCAATGGTGGCTTTAGTACTATATTATTACTTTATTTATAAGGCTATGCTAAATTGCTACTCCGTAATAATGTTATCAATTCATAATTAGAGGAGAAGAGGAGGACGATGCTCCCTAAATAATTTGGCATGTCCTTTTCAAACTAAATTTAAGTGTAAATATGTCAAAAATATTTTTATTCATTGGTTGTCAATAATTTGTATTTTGTAAGTGAAGCAGACAAATGGCAATTAATTTTGTGTAATAAATTAAGAACGACTATATCAATTAATTAATAGTGATCATCATTTCGTTCATCTACAACTCGTATATAATTTCTTATAGTATCTTCTTATATAAAAATTGTGTATGAGGAAAATCAAGGAGTCACAATCAAAGAGGGTGGAGAAGTTTGGTTTGAGAGATCATAATTGAGACGTAATCTACATGTTTACTTCTCTAGCTAATTAATTAACTAACCCTCATCAATATAATATAATGGTACTTAATTGGCTTGTTATCACTGATACGAAGTATATGGTTTAAGTCTTTTTAGTAGATCCAGCAAAATTAAGGTCCATTTCCTAGCAATAATAATAACCCCCTTTATTCTAATTCTAACTCCATTAATTTATTTTCTACAAATACATGTCACATTTTCATTCACGTTAATCACCTATATCTATCATTGCTAATTCAATCTATCGTTTCAATTAATATATGCAAACACGCAATGATGTAAAAACATTTTAATTGAGCGATGATGTTAAATTGTTGGCAACATTAAAAGTAGAAATTTTGAGCATTATTGAAGATGCATAAGAATATTTACATTCTTGAGCTTGCCAGTACTAATTAAAATGCAATCTTGTAGAAATCTTTCTGCCTAAAAAAAAAAAAAAAAAAAAACATTTATTACAAATAATAATAATTAAAATACAAAAATCTTGTTTTTTTTTTTAAAAATAAAATTTACATACATTTGAAAAAAAAAAAAAAACATAGATTTGTTTTTATGCACGCAATAATAAGGTATTACGTAGTAAAATACAAAAATAGGACTTCGTAATTAGTCATAATCTTATATACAAGTACATTATATTATCCGCGTCCTTGAAATTTGGAAATGAAACAAAAAATGGAGGGGTGCTCCAATATTGTTATGCATTAATATTATAATGTTTGGTGAACGGAAGGGGCAAATGCAATAAGCTCAACAAGGCAGGTTAGCGTTAGACCCCCCCTTCTTATTGTTGTAGCCTTTCTCTCTCCTTGGCCCCTCTTCCTTTGTCTTGCTCGTTTTTTGGCTCGAAACCTACCATTTTTATTTGAAAATTAAAGTAACGAAACACATTTAAACTACTTTTATATAAATATTTGGTCAATTCATATTTTCATATCATTGTTAAATGTCACTTTCATATAGAGGCAATGCAAGATCTTCTCCTTATCCTTGTACTCCTAACACTTTACCAAATTTCAAGGGGATGACACAATATTTTTTGTCGTCTATCTACTTGTAATGATATTTATGCCTTCTCTACTTTTTTTTTTTTTAAGAGATAATGAGGCTCTTGAACCCCAAAAAAAAAAAAAAAAAAAATAAATAAATAAATAAAAAATAAAAATTAAAAAATTAAAAATCTAATAGGGAGTAAGGGTCTGTTCATATTTATTGAAATGAGCTGAACTGAGCTGAACTGAAATGAACTGATTAGAGCTGAAATGAATGTTTTATGAGAGAAGGAAATTAAGAGCTTAACTGAATTGAACTGATTAGAGAAGAACTGAACTGATTAGAGTTGAACTAAACTGAAATGAAGTTGAAGTGAAAAGGCCCTAAATTGGTTAGACCTCATGTACTAGCTGCTTGTATTTAATTAGTCATGTACTAGCTGCTTGTATTTAATTAGTCATGTACTAGCAGCTAGTATGTAATTAATTAGTAAATTTTGCTAGGCAGGTTTAAAAATTAATTAAAAGAGATGTTTAGTTCTACATAACAATATTGATTACTATCATTTTATGTAATTAGTATGTTCTCTTTTAAAAATAAAAAAATAAAAAAAAAATAAATAAAAAAAGGAGCTTGGTTATTGTGATGTATGTAAATGACTCTTTGTCTTTCTTATAATCTTATTCATGTAGATGTAGTATACATGAGAAGTATATGATGGTAATATCCAAGACAAATCACAAGATATTTACATATAGGTACATAGTATATTCTAACTAATATAGATATTTTGGATATTGATTCATCCTCTAAGCCACAATTCTATATTATTTAACATAATGATATTAATTATGTTTCCTCCTACTTGAATAAAAATAATATAGCTGAAATTGTCATAAAAAAAAGTTGGACAAAGTATCACATAAAATGACATAAATATAAATACATGATACATAGGCAAATATTAAATTCCAAAGACTTGGGAGCTAGAGGAATCAATTCAATATAATGTTAGAAAGATGCAGGTTAATTATATATTTATATACAAGTGTGTCTTTTATAACCAAAGAAATTGCTTGTCACACTCATATTTCCTATATATATGCGATTATAGTACGAATATACCAAGCTAACCTAGATGTGGTAGTTGTCTAATCAAAATTAAACGCCACTTGATGAAGTTTTTATAATTAAACCAACAACTTACAAATAGTCTTTTTTTTTTTGGGGATCATTTTTAGAAGGAATTAATATATAAGTTTACATTATTGTAATTTAAACTAGATATTTCGTTAATTATATTTATTTACTTGTACTTTTTGGTGAAAAGTACACGAAAAGGATAGGGAAGAGGTTTGATGACATTCATGCTGCATGCCTGATGCCACGAGCTAGATAATTTTACACCACCAACTAAGCATTACCAATCAATAAGCATTATCGACTTATCGTCAGTTATTTGTTTTGTACTGTAATAACATGATAATTTAGTCAATCAATTAATGATCGTCATTTAGGATGGTCTTTCTTAATATCCTGATTTAATACATTGAACAAAAAAGTACAGCACAAATTAATATTTCTTACATTATCTGTGTAGCAAACCTCACTAATTAAGTATTAATCATCTGTATTAGCTGCTAATCATTACTAGCCACTTGAACTAATATATACGTTAGCTTAATTTTTGTTATGGTCAATTTTAATAAAGTCGTACAAGTAGCAATTAAAGAACTAACCTATGGTGTTTATGTTAATGCATGCCAGGTATTTGGAGCATGTAGTTAGAATTATTTATTCAATTAAGAAAAAAAATTATATAAAGCCGCCACCTATATATAATAGGTACCTTAATTAATTATGAGCTCGTTTCGTGTTTAATTTGTAACCTGTATCAATTAGAGAACCAAATTATTAGTCCTAATTCCTTAAATCCTAATTAAACACATGTATATAGTGTTGTTGTTGTTGTTTTTTTTTAAAATCCTTGTGAATTTATACATTTTCATTTTTCAATTAATGTTTAGTTGAGTACATGAAAGTGCACTTAAAGCTAATTTTACATGTGTCTGCTGACTTCGCTCATATATGTAATTTTTGGAAGATTGTAATTTTTCCTTTTTTTTTTTTTTTTTAGTGAGAGGATTCTTTCTTGAAGCTAAAGGGTAGGAAATGGAATGTTCTTTCCTAGAGGAATTGATGTACAGATATACTCAATCTAGTGGGTCCATAACCTATAAGGCCTCGAGTCGATCGATCATCCACAAATTTACAAAAGCTGACTAGCATGATATAGAATAGTAAATTGAAAATTTGCATTTAATCAAATTAATATCTTTTTTTTTAAAAAATTGTTCCCTTTAACATTACTCATATAAATTTACTTCAGTTATCTTTGTATAATTCTTTCCCCATAAGTTTATCATAAGATTAACCAATACACAAAAAATGTTCAATCATGCAACAATTGTATTGCATCAGTAAGACCAGTATATTGGTTTTCTTAATTAATTCATTCGCAATCGTATATATTTCCACACATGCATATATATCTACTAAAGAAAAAAAAATCTAAAGATAGCTAACAAGACAACCACATATAAATGGCTGATGCAAGAGACATATACAGAATTAAGTCTGAAATCGTATTGTGTAAGATATTATTATGTAAAGCGCCATCACATAATTAAGAATGGTTATTAAATGCGATATGTTTGTATTATGCATTTACGATTGTGGCTAGACTCGATGGATCAGCTTTCACCATATATACCTTTGCCCAAATGTGGGGGAGGTTACCGTGTGACTAGGTCTAGGTGTATGTGATTAAATTATTAGCTGAAACTATCTATCATCAACACTTTCAATTCTTTGTTGTTGTTACTTTCAGCAAGCTATATATGCCAAGTTTCACTGATTTTATTGGCCCACATTTATATCGATAATCCCCAGTAGATCTAGCTATTTATATTATTATTTGAGTTTGAATAGTACAGTGTATATATAATATGGCCTTCACCTTTGGATGCTTTGAAAGGGTTTTTATTATTTGTACATAATACTAGTAGTCTAGTACAATTATTGTGCATTGTTGTTTATTATCAATGCGACCTTAGTAGCTTCGAATGGTCACTCAATATAATGCATGGAGTTGCAGTGTATCAGTATGTATGTACTTGCTCTTTTTGCGTTTTATTTTACCAGCCCATGCACATGCATGCATGCAATTGCCTATGCTTTAAGTATAGTACGGAGTACTCTTAACAATTATCGTTTGATTTATAACCATTAGCAGTGTGTTTGACAGTTTGAGTACCATGTTCTGTGCATTGTACTTGTCATTTTGTTCCTTGATATCATTTCGCTTGTTTTTTTTAATAACCTTTTCAATAAATCGGATTCCACGCGCAACTTATATTAATATGGCCAGTTATTATATCAATGAAATATGCCACTTGACGGATTGTTGATCATGGTATGTATTAAATGCGAGTAAGACTTAATTAGAAATTAAAGATTAGCCTGTATGATGTTTTGTAAGATAATTAGTTTATTCGATTATTTTGAAAAATAAGATAGTGTTATCAAAATAATTCAGAAATCAATACGACAATACTCTTAACAACACTTTATGATTAATTTCAACATTCAATTCAATATAATGCTTCATGTCTTTTCGTGTGACTACTTATTGGATTGCACAATACAAGATAAGAAACCTTAAATAATGAATTCAATGGCCATGAAAGTCTCTTATTGTGTTGTTCATTATATAATATAATTGGACTATTGGAGTAAACTCTAATAATGTACGTGTAAGTTCTACAGAAAAATAAAGCCAACAAATGAACATAATATCTTATCATATTAAAATGCAATGGACTTTGAGGGCTCAAAGGGGCCAAGCAAATTGAGAAATGATCATATCATAAATCTTCTGGAAAAAAATGGACACACTTTATATAAATAATGTGGTTTGAACTGCCAAGTGCCTTAGATGTAACATGCACTATAAGTATGGAGATTGGAGAAGAAGCTAAGACTTTAGCAGTCTGACAACACAGAGAACGAATTGAACATAGTCACAAATAAATATTACATATAATGTGAAAATGTACTGACAATTTTAGTCGACGTAATCTTAAATTGTAACTTGCTTTTGTTAAAACAGACATTGCAATGTAGGAAGAGCCAACTTCAATACTCTCATTTTGACAATGACATCTGCTTTGTAGTTTTTGTGAGCTTGTGAAGACCACACTCACCAACCCAAAGTTGTGGCATAGAGCCAACAGTATAATTACTACGTCACCGTTTCACTAAAATTGTAACATTATTGTATCACTATAATTATAACACTGATTGAAAATGCAAGAGCTTTTTGGTTAAAATGTTACAATTTTAGTGCAACAAAGGAAGTAAATGGACATAGAGCATAGACAATTAGACACATTATTTTATGTTATAGCTTTAGTAAGTAATAAAAAATAGATTGATTGAATCCCACAAATTTACATAGGAAAAAGAGTATGCTATAGATAAATTAAGGGAAGTGGGTTCTACGAGATGGACAGATCAAGGATTGCTATTGTACGAATAGATCAATGATCGAAGAGGTAAATTTGTTCGTAAGCTGATTGAAATTAAAAGAGATTACTCCGTACCATTTTAAAATGGAGAGAATATAAGATAGCTAAAATTTAATTATAAGATAAGGAATGTTAAAGCTTAACTTTATTGCCACAAATACAATTTAGAGATACCAAGCCATTTAGTAGTTGACAGTGACTTGATACTTTGGTGACAAATTCTGATGCCCATACTAATTTCGATTGAATTGGCAACAATCATAACAGACTACTAACATGGCCACAAAGAAAAATGCGAAAGGAAGCCCATTGCTGGCCTTCAGCGAAATGGGCCTATGCAAAGAAATTTTAGCCAATGGGCTTTACCAAGGTTGTTAACACTTTTTCTTTATTGACATATATCTCAAGTTACGCACAAGAATAGGACACCAACAATAACATTCCATATTCATATTTTCAGTCATCTAGTTGTCTTAGCCTCCACCAAAATGTTTCGAGTTTGATGCAAGCGTTTCATGCCATTGTCTCTAACAATAGTGTTCACATGACGTCATGACTGAAGCTGGGCTAGCAGCATGGTGTAATACACGTAATCGAAGCGAATTAGGAGGTGTTGGGAGCTGGTGTTGGAATTTCACGGAACACTACGGGATAATTCTCGGGATCGTATAATATTGTGTGGACCCATATATGACCAATATCCGGCAACGTAAAGGCCCCGTGAAAGCTTATAGTCAATACAAGAGGCATGTACGAAAACGGGTAAAATGACCATTTAAAGGCAAATAGGAAGGTTCCACCCAACCAATTGACCCTAAAGCTGTCAAAACTTGACCCGACTCGAGGACCCGACTCGAGAACCCGACCTTAACTTAAAATGATCTGAACTCAAACAATGGAGTGGATAATAGCCTTCAATTTTGCCACTTTTTGCCACCAGGCACCAAAACCTCAAAATTTCCTTAAAAAACGTGGATTATAGCCTACAATTTTGTAAATTTTTTTGACCTTTTTTCGCCCGAAAATAAAATTTGCCGACATGTCTACCATGGTCCCTAATACCCTCCAAGATTTCATTTAGGTCAGTGGAACCATCCAATATGCCCTTAAAAAGCCATTTTACCTGTTCATGATTTTAAGTGATTTCGTAAACTCAAGCCTACCACGGACGTTTATGACAACATATAATGATCATATGTGGTTTCAAACAAAATTATATGACCCCGAGATGTATCTCTTAGGGTCTCAAAACTTTTCGCCACCGGGCCCCAAAACCTAAAAATTTCCTCAAAAAACGTGGATTATAGCCTTCAATTTTGTAATTTTTTGACCTATTTTCGCTTGGAACTAAAAATTTTCAAGATGTTTACCATGGTCCCTAATACTCTCCAAGAGTACAAATCAGTCGGTGGAACCATCAAATAGGCCCTTAAACGGTCATTTTGCCTGTTCACAACTTACAATGATTTCGTAAACTCAAGTCTACCACAAACGTTTATGACAACATATAATGATCATATAAGGTTTCAAACGACATTATATAACACGAGATGTATCCCATAGGGTTTAAAGACTTTTCGCCACCATGACCTAAAACCTCAAAATTTCCTCAAAAAACGTGGATTATAGCCTTCAGTTTTGTTATTTTTTGAACATTTTTTGTCCGAAAATAAAAATTGTCGTGATGTTTACCATGGTCCCTATTCCCTAGTACCCTCCGAGAGTACAATTGGGTCGGAGGAACCATTCAATATGCCCTTAAACGGTCATTTTACCTGTTCACAACTTGTAGGGATTTCGTAAACTCAAGCCTACCACGGACGTTTATGACAACATATAATGATCATATAAGGATTCAAACGACATTATATAACCACGAGATGTATTTCTTAGGGTTACAAGGATTTTCGCCACCGTGCCCCGAAACCTCAAAATTTCCTCAGAAAACGTGGATAATAGCCTTCAATTTTTGTTATTTTTTGAACTTGTTTCGCCCGGAAATAAAAAATTGTCGTGATGTTTACCATGGTCCCTGATACCATTCAAGAGTCAAATTGGGCCGGTGGAACCATCCAATATGCCCTTAAACGATCATTTTAGCCGTTCACAACCTTAAGTGATTTCGTAAACTCAAGCCTACCATGGAAGTTTATGACAACATATAATAATCATATATGGTTTCAAACGGCATTATATAACCCCGAGATGTATCCCTTAGGGTTTTAAGGCTTTTCGCCACTTGGCCCCGAAATGTCAAAATTTCCTTAAAAAACGTGGATTATAGCCTTCAATTTTGTAATTTTTTGACCTTTTTTCATTCACCCGGAAATAAATATTGCCGAGATGTTTACCATGGTCCCTAATATCCTCCTGGAGTCAAATTAGGTCGGTGGAACCATCCAATATGCCCTTAAACGGTCATTTTCCCCGTTCACAACTTGAAGTGATTTTGTAAACTTAAGCTTTCCACTGACGTTTATCACAACATATAATGATCATATATGGTTTCAAACGGCATTATTTTTCCCCGAGATGTATCTCTTAGGATCTCAAGGCTTTTCGCTACAGGTCTCTTATCCTCAAAACTTCCTTAAAAAGCGTGAATTATAGCCTTTAATTTTGTAATTTTTTGACCTTTTTTCGCCCGTAAATAAAAAATTACAAAGACGTTTACCATTGTCCCTAATACCCTCCGGGGGTCCAATTGAGTTGGTGGAACCATCCAATATGCCCTTAAACGATCATTTTACCCGTTCACAACTTGTAGTGATTTCGTAAACTTAAGCCTACCACGGACGTTTATGACAACATATAATGATCATATATGGTTTCAAACGAAATTATATGACCCCGAGATGTATCCCTTAGGGTTTTAAGGCTTTTCGCCACCGGGCCCTGAAACCTAAAAATTTTCTCAAAAAGCGTGGATTATACCCTTCAATTTTGTAATTTTTTTGACCTTTTTTCGCTCGGAACTAAATTCTAAAGATGTTTACCATGGTCCCTAATAGCCTTCGGGAGTCCAATTGAGTCGGCGGAACCGTCCAATATGCCTTTAAACGGTCATTTTAGCCGTTCACAACTTGCAGTGATTTCGTAAACTCAAACCTACCACGGACGTTTATGACAATATATTATGATCATATAAGGTTTCAAACGACATTATATAACCCCAAGATGTATCCCTTAGGGTTTCAAGGTGGTTTTCGCCACAGGGCCCCGAAACCTCAAATTTTCCTCAAAAGCGTGGATTATAGCCTTTAATTTTGTAATTTTTTGACCTTTTTTGCCCGCAAATAAAAATTGCTGAGATGTTTACCATGGTCCCTAATATCCTCTGGGAGTCAAATTGGGTCGGTGGAACCGTCCAATATGCCCTTAAACGATAATTCTTCCCGTTCACAACTTGAAGTGATTCGTAAACTCAAGCTTATCACGTACGTTTATGACAACATATAATGATCATATATGGTTTCAAAGGCATTATAAGACACTGAGATATATTCCCTATGGTCTCAACACTTTTCGCCACCGGACCCCAAAATCTCAAAATTTCCTAAAAAAACGTGGATTATAGCCTTCAATATTGTAATTTTTTGTCCTTTTTTCGCCCGGATATAAAAATTGGTGAGATGTTTCCCATGGTCCCTCTAATACCTTTCAAGAGTCCAATTGGATCGATGGAACCATCCAATATGCCCTTAAACGGACATTTTACCCGTTCACAACTTGCACCGATTTTGTAAACTCTAGCCTACCGCGGACGTTTATGACAACATATAATGATCATATATGGTTTCAAACGTCATTATATGACACCGAGATATATCCTCTAGGGTCTCAATACTTTTGGCCACCGGGCCCCGAAATCTAAAAATTTCCTCAAAAAGTGTGGATTATAGCCTTCGATTTTGTAATTTTTTGACCTTTTTTCGCCCAAAAATAAAAATTGCCGAGATGTTTACCATGGTCCTTAATAGCCTCTAGGAGTCCAATTGAGTCGGTGGAACCATCCAATATGTCCTGAAATGATCATTTTACCCGTTCGCAACTTACACCGATTTTGTAAACTCAAGCCTACCACGGACGTTTATGACAACATATAATGATCATATATGGTTGCAAATGACATTATATGACCCCGAGATGTATCCCCAAAGATCTCAACGCATTTTTTACTAATGGTCCTGAAGAACAATTCTATAAGTTGTTGAGCCCTACACCAAAAATTTGTACAATTTTATGGGTTGATTAAATTATGTTATACTATTGGGCATTTGGGCCCATAAGAACAAAGTTCCATGCCAAATAACTATATAGCCCACTAAATTTACAATACAATGGACTAATAGAACCAACTACGAGGTCTACCGTCTACGACTACATCTGTCTTGTTTCAGATTGACTTTTGGTGCCTTAATATAACACGCAATGGCCTACCATTTGACAAAAATGCTACTCGTAACTTCGCAATTAAAAAGATAAGCATGAACCAACTCCTTAATGTGGCGGTAGCCTTTTAACTTAGTGTGTTTGCCATTAAGTGCACATTTGTACTACACTAAGCTACATACACATCTCTCTTCTACCAACCCCAATTTCAAACACCAACTTTCACACCTTCATCTTCCATGGCTAACCACCGAGACAACGGAAACTCGGGTTCGGGAGGTCCTAACATGAGGTGGAGCCAAGGAGCTGCCTCGGATGGCAGCTGGGCATACAGTTGGGGGGCTGGTTCGGTCCCAGGTGGCCCTAGCTTTGGTTATGGGTCAGGTTCAGCGACATCAGATGGTGGCAGCGGTAGTGGGTTTGGGTTTGGGTACGGTTGGGGTGGTGAACTTGGTTCAGGTCCAGCTCGTCCAAGACAAAACCATAATGAAGGGTTTGGTGAATTTGGTCAATCACATATGCCACCATTTGGGGCTAGGTTCTATTATGGTATGCCATTTACCAACTTTTATAGGGGGCCGATGTTCGGACCACCTAGACCGCAACATGCATATGATAATGGTGGACGAGGTAGACAAAGAGGTGGTGCTTAGCCGCTTAGGCTAGCTAGCTAGTTCAGTTACAACACACAATAATCAACATATAGTGAATGTGTTATATGTAGATCGATAATGCTTAGGTTACTTGTTCATCTATATCAATAAGGTTGATGCACTATGTTATTAGTTAGTAGTATGAACTACAAAGTATGTAAGTACTCGTAGTAGTTACACACACAATATCCTAGTTCTTCACATGAACGATTGATTAATAAGAATAAACAACCTTTTTATTATCATGGAATGCATCCCCCATTGTTATTGAAATTTCAATACCAAGGTTTTAAACTTTGTGTATTATAACTTTTGATTTTAGAAAATTATTAACATTTTTTTTACTTGAAAAATAAAGCGGTTAAGGTGTATCTCATGGAACTCATGAGACCCAAGGAGAGCACTTGTGTGATTAAAATTTTCGAATATGTCTATTAATTATCAATTTAATTTGCTAAGAACATGTCTCTGAACATTGACTCAAGGTCATCCCGGACCTTTACGTGATCAAGTAATGAGCATATGTGGTTTCAAACAACCTTTTTATGACCAATGAATTTATCCATCATCATCCAAGAGTTTTCGATACTAAGCTTTGAAATTTTTATATACTAATTAGTTGTTTATTACATTCTTAGAGAAAAATCCACCTTTATAGTTGGATTTAGATATAAGTTGATGTGTTTTCCATGGATCACTCAAGACTCTGGGAGGCTACTAGAGCGGCTAGCTTCATCTATTTTGTCTCATTAAATCAAGTTATCTAAATATGAACATGTATAAATGTATTAGCTTATTGCCTCAGGGCCATCCAAGCCTTTGTGTGACCTAATTAATTAATATAGTATACTAATAGATATGGATTTTTTTTTTTTTTAATTTACAAGTATTGAGAGTACATTGTCGTAAACATTGTAACCAAAGGTAACAACAGTAGCTTATAGGCAATCAAATTCATATCAGACAATTTATCTGTTAATCCAGTACAAACAACTTAGGGCCTGTTCACATTTACTTAATTTCAGTTCAGTTCAGTTCAGCTCTTAATTTCCCCTCTCACATAAAATATTCATTTCAACTCAATTCAATTCAGTTCAGTTCAATTCAGCTCCAATTAGTTCAGTTCAGCTCAACTCAGTTCAGTAAATGTGAACCGACCCTTAATTAAACAATAAGTTCATATCAATGATCAATTTATTGATCATAGATAAATTTTACAAGTGTTGTATTAATAGTGAACATAATTTCGGTTAGTACGAATGGAACTTTAATTATAATCATCAAGACCTTGTTATGTTTTGTGTACAATATTGAGAAGAAAAAAAACCCTAGAGTAGAACTACCACTTTCCCACCCTCGTCAGTTCTTACTACTCCAAATTCAATTCACCTCCCGGAGTCCCGGTGCCGGCCTCCCTGCAATTCAACTGATTTCTTCGCCGCCGCCATTGAAGCTCTGCCACCAAGGTCAGCCTTTCTCCTCTCCCCTGCTCTCTCTCTGTAATTGGTACTACTGTAATTTCTCAATACTGTGAAAATTTGGGGTAATTTAATTTGAGGTATTAGCAGCATGTCTGGACTATCAATTGGAGAAAAGAACTTCATAAGAGGTGGTATTGCTCAAGATCTTCGTTGTGATGGTCGAAAACGCTTATCTTACAGACCTATTCATGTTGATACTGGGGTCATTCCACAGGTCTTACTTCTTATGTCTAAAGTTTGAATTTTTAAACAATTTGATTTTGTTCTGTAGTTGCTTGAGAGTACTTAATGATCCTTCAATCTTGGAAATTGAGATGGTTGTTTTGGTTTAATTATAGGCAAATGGTTCAGCAAGAGTTCGAATTGGGGGAACTGATGTCATTGCTAGTGTCAAGGTTTAATTTCTGACATTGTTTTAGTAATCCCTCTTTTGTAATGAATTAAGCTTTCATCAACTTAGTTTTTGGTTGTAATGTGTGTGTTTGATCAAGTGCAGGCTGAATTAGGGAGACCCAATTCGTCTCAATCCGATAAAGGAAAGGTTTCGATACATATTGATTGTAGTGCTACAGCTGCACCTATCTTTCAGGTCTTCTTTTTCTTTCTATTGTTCTATCTCTTAAATGATTGTCTATTAACTCCCTTTATCACCATATAAAGGATTAAGTATACGACTTCGAGATGTTCATGGAATAGTACTCTTTTTTCTTGCACTAGTGGTGGTATTGTGTGATTTGTTAATCTTGGTCATATTGAACGATGGAGAATGAAATAGGGTTACACTAGTAATATGCAGCAAAATCAAGTTGAATCTTAGATTGTAAGGGAGTTGGACAGGCTATTATTTCTGCAAACATTGAGTATTCATTCCCTTAATTTAATCTTGATTTCTATATGTCCTGTTAGATTAGGAAAATAGGAAGTAGTCTTTCATTCCAACCTCCTGTGATTTTGTATAGATTGTTGAATGTGTAGCTCAAATGTATTGCTGTCTTTCTCCTGTGGTTTTTGTGTTGGTTGGCATCATTTGAACTACTAATTTTTGTCATAAAGAAGAGTATGAATGTAAGCTATGCATCCAAATAGCCTTTTGTAGTCATATATGTGATGTATTTTTTTGTGCTTGAGTTTTATTCTGTTTGAATTTCATCTTTTGATGATTTTGTTACCCTATATACTAGGACAAGTGAATAATCTGAACATACATTTTAAGTTCATATATATACTGTCGATGTCTCGTGTCACAGGGCAAAGGGGGTGAAGCATTATCAACAGAACTTGCTGCTGATCTTCAGCGTTGTCTCTTGGGTGGTAATAGTGGAGCAGGTAGGAAATTTTATTTAAGCATATGAAAACTTGGCGTGGTTAATCAAGGTGGAAGAGCTGTGGATAATGTTTGACACACTTTGTTTTAGGAGCTGGAATTGACCTTTCATCCTTATCAATCGTGGAAGGGAAGGTTTGTTGGGATCTTTATATTGATGGCCTTGTGGTTAGTTCAGATGGGAATATGTTGGATGCTTTAGGTGCTGCAATCAAGGTATTAATCAATTTTTTTTGTGCCGCTGCCAACCTTTTTAGTTTTATATAATATGTTCATTAAATTAGCTTGGTCCGTTATCTTATTACCCTATGCCCTCTGAGATTTCCGTGTCAGAACTTTGAGAGCTTGTTTCATTTTTTGTTAAAGTCACATCATACAAGAGAAGTTGAGGAAGTACATCTTCCCCTACAGTAAGATGTGAATTTAATCTTCCACTCTCAATTCCCTGTTCTGTAGTCCTGTTACTCCTGTACAGCTTTCAACATTGTTTGATGGATATGCTGTATTTGCATGAGGTGCTTAGCTCAAGCCAACCCTATAAATGGAGCTATATGTCCTTGAGGTTTTCTGAAGCTTTGCATCTTAACTTCTATATAAAGAGGATGCAATGTTTGAAATTACGACTCATTTTAATGAATATAAGTGAGTGGACCATGTTCCAGAATATACTCGCAATTTCCGTCTACATCTGTGTTGCTGCTATAGTTGTGACATTGGTGAATATTGGTGCTGGCATTCTTCTTAAGCACTACAATTATACTTGATAGTGTAGAGTTCATGTTCACCGATGTCACTTTATTACAGGCTGCTTTAAGTGATACCGGCATTCCAAAAGTTAATGTCATTGCTGCTGATTCGACATCTGCTGGTGATCAACCTGAAGTTGATGTTAGTGATGAAGAATTTTTACAGTTTGATACTTCTGCAGTCCCTGTCATAGTAACATTAACCAAGGTTAGACAACTTTCATCATGACATTCTTTTATAAAGCATAAATTTATTTCACCTATCTTCTCTTCGACATTTAATCAAGTTTGATGCTCTTTTGTAACAACTCTATACATTATGCAGGTAGGAAAACACTACATAGTTGATGCAACAGAAGAGGAAGAATCTCAAATGAGTTCTGCAATGTCTGTCTCTATCAACAGAAAGGGCCTTATATGTGGTCTTACCAAGCGTGGGGGTGCAGGTGTAGATCCAAGCATAGTCCTTGATATGATCTCAGTAGCAAAACATGTGAGCGAGAATTTTATAAACAAATTAGACTCCGAGATAGCTGCTGCAGAAGCTCGTGAGGAAGAATCATGAATATGGTTTACATGTTTAAACTAAGCTCCAATGTTTTTGCAGAGTATTGAATTTTGACCTAGGAAATTATGTTTCATACAGGTAGATTGTTTGTAACTTTGTAAGTGTCAAAGTATAGTCAATATCACAAGTACTATTAGTGGCTAACATTTTATTCCATTATCATAGATCTCGTTAATCAAATGATTAGTATGAGATTAATTTTTGGCCACGCGGATATGCCTGAAACCACTTCTTCAAGTGCTCTCCAATTGATCTGATTATGCAGCTGTACATATCTTTTCCAGTAATGGTATGTTGGTATCCTTTGTATGAATATTTCTCTGTATTAATTGTGCATCTTTCATCAAAAGGATTATATACTTGGCTATCACATACAACAGATTGTACCAGCATCACCCGTATAATTGTATTTTCTTATAGACATTACAGTATATCTTAAATAAAATTACACTACAAAGTTTATTCAATATATCAAGTTAACTTTGGTCTAGTGGTAACTGGTAAGGTTTGCACCTTTTAAGTCTCCGCTAGAGACAATTTGAGGGTAAGAATCCCTTATCTTTCCCTCGCAATCTTCAAGTGTCTAACTTGCAAATACCGGACGAAAAGAACCGTGAGGATTAAGATATAGTCAATGTCATTTCTCTTATCTTTAATAATAAAAAAAACTATACAAAATAAAATCTAAATACTTGGGCCAATTTTTTGGGCTATAGGCCTAAAAACCTTACTAACGAAATACACAAAGACAGGCTTTTTCTCTCTCTTCCAAAAGTCACAAATAGATAAGGAAGTCAGGAAGATAACTATTTTACAGCTTCATCTTCTTCCTCTCACTCACTCTCTCTCTCTCTCTCAAAAATGGCGCAGACTCTGGCGACGCCAGTAGCACCATCAGTGTCTCTAATATGCAACACTAAGCCCTCAATTTCTTTCTCCTCATCTTCACTCTCTTTCCGCACCATAAACCCTTCCAAGGTACCAACTTTCTGCTACTTCTTGTTGTTTTTGCTACTAATTTTAAATTTGACTAACTTATGAATGATTTTGAATGTAGAATGTTGGTGGGTTAAGCATAAAATGTGTTCGTGTTGGTAATGTTGAAATCCCAAACAACAAAAGGGTTGAGTACTCTCTTCAGTATATCCATGGAATTGGGCGTTCTAGGGCTAAGCAAATTCTTTCTGATTTGAGTTTGCAGAACAAACTTACCAAAGAATTATCTGATGATGAACTTATTCAGGTCAGAGATGAAGTCTCCAAGTACATGATCGAGGGTGACCTGGTATTTTCTCTTCTTTTTGTTAAATTTCTACTGATTTTGATTCATGTGACTGCTGAATTACGAAATTGGATTGATTTTTGAATTTGAATTGGTGGTTAGTTACAATTATAATCTGGGTTTTTTTTTTTTGTAAGAAATTAGAAGTTTTATTGTTTGATGGAATGTGAATTAAGTTGTCCAATTTTCAGGGATGTTTTGATAATTTCACTTGGATTCATGTTAAATTTATACTGTACTATTTCTCAATGTAATGGGTTGTGAAAATTGATAGAATTAGTAATGTATTGTTCTTGATTGGAATTTGGGATTGTATTTGTATACGCAGAGGCGATTCAATGCTATTGCAATTAGGCGATTGAAGGAGATACAATGCTACAGAGGGATAAGGCACATTCAGAGTTTGCCTTGCCGCGGACAACGAACCAAGAACAACTGCAGGACTTTGAAGAGGGGAAAAAGAGTTCAAATTGCTGGCAAAAAGAAGCCCCCTGGTCCTAAATAGTTGAACTGGTTTGCCTCTTTTCTCTTCCTGTAATTGGGTGCAATATGGGCATTTGTTTTTTCTAATTGTAGTTGCTCAGAATGTATTGCTTGTAATTTTGTAATATTGATATCTCTTGCAGTTATTGCTTCAAAGTTGAAAATTTCCTTATTGCTTATTTCTCAATTATCATGCTCCTTCGTCTGATGTGCATCTGTTTAATGCTCATTCCTTACAAATATATGTCTTGTTTGTCCTTTTCGTTTGTTTTTGTTATCGTTTATTCCATACACCTCAGGAACCTGTACCCTCGTTTTTAGCTAGCTTAATTAGAAGGCTAGAAATGGTATACCCTCACTTTGACTCCAACAGTTATGGCAACTTCGAAATTAGTTTAAGGGCTCTATACTCTGAAGCTAAACTCGAACACCTTACACTTTAGTGAGGAGTAGTAAGTTGATGCTCTAGAAAGGTTAGCATAGCTTTTTCACCAGCATGTATATTTAGTGTACCTGACCAGATTGAGACAACCTTTCTCTTAGATGGGCCTCTCTTCCAACAGGTGGATTCTGCTTGGCTATGATAGCTTATATACAATCTGTCATTATTTTTACCCTTGAGCTCAAGCTTCTTTTTATCCACATTATTGTGATGTGCATATTTCAGTTTCATAAAACACTGTTGTTTTTTTTTTCCCCTCTTCCTTGCCTAGCAATCTAGCATACATGCTTGAAGAACCATCTACAGTAGTATATACTACTCCCTCAGGAAAAATTCTCATATTCCTACACCTGCCCTTGTGCTAGCCGCATCAGTTGCACCAAATTTCTTAGTCTGCTCCATAAGGACCATAACCTTATGTGCTCCACTTCATCTTTTCTTTTGCCTTATTCCATTTCATATGTATGAAGCCCTCTTCAGAGGGTTGCTATAAACTCCACAACCCTCTTCTCATTTCTTTGAGTAAGTAGACCTCAAATTCTGATACTTGTATAATCATTACGATTTGCTTCCATGCCTGGCCATCCCACTTTCCAGGTTATTTTAGTCATCTAAAACCATTAGACAAGTGTTCTAAAAATAATTGATCATAGATTCGTTGCCATAAAACACACATGCTCTTTCCAGGACAAGCTTCCTTTCCAATTAATTTCTTTTGTAGGCGTAGCCCTGTTTTGGGGGAATGTTCCTTGTCCACCGCTTTCGAAACCAAATCCCTGCAATGTGATATGTGTTCATTGTATAATCCCAAATCCCCATTGTTTGTGAGTAAAATGTGATGTGCTTTCCTCTGCCACTTCTGTGTCAGATTTCTCATACTGCTATTTTTGATAGGGAAATTAATTCTATACTGCCATTAGTCACTCAAATGAAGGCTTGTGGTAGCCTTGACTTGAGTCAATGAAAGATTATACTCTGTATGTAAATAGCTAAATTGACACTTTAAAGACAAAATAGATTGTTATAATCACACAAATGGCCTCCTGAGGTAGTGTGTGGGTTCATGGAAAACACTTTGACCTCTTTTGTTTCTGGATTCACATTTTCAAAATTAAAGACTATAGTATAGTCTTTTGGACCAATTTTGAGGATTTAGGGACTTAGTCTCGAAAAATGTTAGGATAGTCGAGGACACATTCCGGGGTAATATATTAATTTTTTGAACTCAATGCTATTATTAATCAGTCACTTAAAGGAACATGATTACCTTTAGTTGATACAAAAAAGTGCATACGTAAATTACTTAAATGGAAGTTCAACGGGGATATGGACAGTTCTAATCACCCAAATGGCCTTCTAGCTAGGGTGATGTTCGGTCTATAAGAAGAATTTTGATCTCTTTCCTTTTTAACTTCATAAAAGTTAAAAATTGTTTAAAATTGAAGGGTATAATTCATGTTATCTTTCTCAATATCACATGTTTCGAGACCCAATGTTAAATAATCTTTGGATTGCAGAGGACGCATCCAATGGTCATACTATATTGTTTGGAACTTTTATATAGCCAATTGTTGATCAAATAAACGCTCGTATCGGTTGTTAGTTTAAAGGGCCTGTTTATTGTTGCAAATAAATGATTGTGGTAGAGCATTCGGTCAATGAAAAGAGACCTCTCTTTCATTTTAGGGCCTTGAAAAGTTAAAAAAAAATGGCAAATATCAAAGGTTATAATTCACACTTTTTGACCTATTTTTGAAATTTGGTGTTGAGAAATCTTAATATTGTGAGGGATACATTCCAAGGTCATTGGTCATATAATATTTTTGTGGTGGCCTTGTGTTAATTAAGGGAGGCGTGTATATAAAAGAAATTGGCGGTTGAAAGACAAAATGAAGATTGCTACCACCCAAATGGTATCGTAGGGTGTTCAAGGGTCTATGAAAAGCATCTCGACTCCTTCCTTATTGGGTCAAACTATAAAAATAGTCCAAAACTAAAGGTTATTTTCAGATTTTCCCCAATTTACTTTTAGTTGCAACGTTTTGACACTGTTCAAATAATTCTAGTTGACTATCATTTGGTGACAAATATGTACACAAATTAATACTCATTTGGGATCATTTAAAATTGTTTTAATGTATGTTTTCATTAAATCAATTTTTTATAATTTTTTTTTATCAATTTACGATTATAGATATGAGTTGTTTAAATTATACATCGGCAAGCGTAAAATTGATTAAATTGTAGGGAGTAAGTAAATTTTTTTTTAATCAAAGTAAACTTACAAGATAAATAGTAGAACTGTCAATTTGGGTATTCAAGTCGGGTTCGGGTCGGGTCAAATTAGGTCTCGGGTTATCAGGATCAGATTATGTTGAGTCAATCTAGCTTCAGATCAGGTTCAGGTTGGGTCAATTTCAGTTGAAGTTATAACGGGTCGGATATAGGTCGGGTTCAATTCGAGTTAAAATCAGAGCGGGTTCAATTTCAGGTTCAGGTTGTGTTGCGTCGGGTTTGGATGGGTTAACAAGATGGTACATTCGGGTTCGGGTTAGTGTTCAGTCGGGTTCTGGTTCAAGTTCAATTCTAATAAATATCGATGTGGCCAAGTTGAACTATACAATTGGTTTCAGGGCCCGGTGGCGAATAGTGATGAGACCCTAGGGGATAGATATCAATGTCATATAATGCCGTTTGAAACCATATATGAACATTATATGTTGTCATAAACGTCCGTGGTAGGCTTGAGTTTACGAAATCACTACAAGTTGTGAACAGGTAAAATGACTGTTTAAGGGCATATTGGACGGTTCCACCGACCCAATTGGACTCCTTGAGGAAATTAGGGACCATGGTAAACATCTCAGCAATTTTTATTTCTGGGCGAAAAAAGGTCAAAAATTACAAAATTGAAGGCTATAATCCACGCTTTTTTGAAAGAAAACTTGAGATTTCGGGGCTCGGTGGCGAAAAGCCTTGAAACCCTAAGGGATAGCTCTCGGGGTCATATAATGTCGTTTGAAACCATATATGATCATTATATGTTGTCATAAACGTACGTGGTAGGCTTGAGTTTACAAAATCATTCCAAGTTGTGACCGGGTTAAATGACCGTTTAAGGGCATATTGGACGGTTCTGCCGACCTAATTTGACACACGGAGGATATTAGGGTACACGGTAAACGTCTCCCTAATTTTTATGTCCGGACGAAAAAAGGTGCAAAACTTCCAAAATTGAAGGCTATAATCCACGCTTTTTGAGTTAATTTTGAGATTTCGGGGCATGGTGGCAAAAAGCTTTGAAACCCTAAGGGATATATCTCGAGGTCATATAATCCCGTTTGAAACCATATATGATCATTATATGTTGTAATAAACGTACATGGTAGGCTTGTGTTTACAAATCGGTGCAAGTTGTGAATGGGTTAAATAACTGTTTCAGGACATATTGGATGGTTCCACCGACCCAATTGGACTCCCAAAGGATATTAGGGATCATGGTAAACATTTCAGCA
The DNA here is from genome assembly GCF_948465745.1 of Chenopodium album. Taxonomy (NCBI): domain Eukaryota; kingdom Viridiplantae; phylum Streptophyta; class Magnoliopsida; order Caryophyllales; family Amaranthaceae; genus Chenopodium; species Chenopodium album. The sequence goes on from NC_137858.1 coordinate 5,236,213, forward strand.
ATTTTTATTTCTGAACGAAAAAAGGTCTAAAAATTACAAAATCGAAGGCTATAATCCATGCTTTTTGAGAAAATTTTGAGGTTTCAGGGCCGGTGGCGAAAAGTGATGAGAGTCTAGGGGATAGATCTCGGTGTCATATAATGCCGTTAGAAACCATATAAGAACATTATATGTTGTCATAAATGTCCGTGGTAGGCTTGAGTTTACGAAATCACTACAAGTTGTGAACGAGTAAAATGACCGTTTAAGGGCTTATTGGACGGTTCCACCGACCAAATTGGACTTCTTGAGGAAATTAGGGACCATGGTAAACATCTCGGCAATTTTTATTTCCGGGCGTAAAAAGGTCAAAAAATACAAAATTGAAGGCTATAATCCACGCTTTTTTGAAAGAAAACTTGAGATTTCGGGGCCCGGTGGCGAAAAGCCTTGAAACCCTAAGGGATACCTCTCGGGGTCATATAATGTCGTTTGAAACCATATATGATTATTATATGTTGTCATAAACGTACGTGGTAGGCTTGAGTTTACGAAATCACTCCAAGTTGTGACTGGGTAAAATCATCGTTTAAGGGCATATTGGACAGTTCTACCGACCCAATTTGACACCCGGAGGATATTAGGGTGCACGGTAAACATCTCGGCAATTTTTATTTCCAGGCGAAAAAAGGTCAAAAAATTCCAAAATTGAAGGCTATAATCCACGCTTTTTGAGGAAATATAGAGGTTTCAAGGCACGGTGGCAAAAAGCTTTGAAACCCTAAGGGATATATCTAAAGGTGATATAATGCCGTTTGGAACCATATATGATCATTATATGTATCATAAGTTACAAATTGGTTAAAAGACCGTTTCAGGACTTATTGGATGATTCCATCGAACCAATTGGACACCCGAAAGGTATTAGGGACCATGGTAAACATCTCAGCAATTTTTATTTCTGAGCGAAAAAAGGTCTCAAAAATTACAAAATCGAAGGCTATAATCCACGCTTTTTGAGGAAATTTTGAGGTTTCAGGGCCCAGTGGAGAAAACTGATGAGACCCTAGGGGATATATCTCGGTGTCATATAATGTCGTTTGAAACCATATATGAACATTATATGTTGTCATAAACGTCCGTGGTAGGCTTGAGTTTACGAAATCACTCCAAGTTGTGACCAGTTAAAATGACCGTTTAAGGGCATATAGAACGGTTCTATAGACCCAATTTGACACCCGGAGGATTTTAGGGTACACGGTAAACATCTCGGCAATTTTTATTTCCGAGCGAGAAAAGGTCAAAAAATACCAAAATGAAGGCTACAATCCACGCTTTTAGAGGAAAGTTTGAGATTTCGGGGCACAATGGCGAAAAGTCTTGAAACCCTGAGGGATACATCTCGGTGTTATATAATGCCGTTTGAAACCATATATGATCATCATATGTTGTCATAAACGTACGTTGTAGGCTTGAGTTTATGAAATCACTATAAGTTGCTGAGTGTGTAAAATGACCGTTTAAGAGCATATTAGACGGATTTCCCGACCCAATTTGACTCCCGGAGGATATTAGGGTACACGGTAAACATCTCGGCAATTTTTATTTCCGGGTGAAAAAAGGTCAAAAAATTACAAAATTGAAGGCTATAATCCACGCTTTTTAAGGAAATTTTGAGATTTTGGGGCACGGTGTCAAAAAGCCTTGAAACCCTAAGGGATATATCTCGGGGTAATATAATGCCGTTTGAAACCATATATGATCATTATATATATTGTCATAAACGTCCGTTGTAGGCTTGAGTTAACGAAATCACTCCAAGTTGTGACCGGGTAAAATGACCGTTTTAGGACATATCGGATGGTTCCACCAACCCAATTAGACTCCTGGAGGGTATTAGGGACCATGATAAACATCTCAGCAATTTTTATTTCTGAGCGAAAAATGGTCAAAAAGATACAAAATCGAAGGCTATATACTACGCTTTTTGAGAAAATTTTTAGGTTTCAGTGTTCGGTGGCGAAAAGTGATGAGACCCCAGGGGATATATCTCGGTGTCATATACTCCCTCCGTGCTTTTTTAAATGATTAATTTTCCATTTCCGGCCGTGTTTTTTTAAGTGATACATTTCCTTTTTTGGCAAAACAATACATTAAAATATTATATCTCTCTCCTCTTATGGTCCCCACCCAAACCCACTACTACTTTTTTATTATATCTTTTCTCTCACATTCATTACTTTTCAATAAACTATTAACCCCACTATTTTTTTTAACAATTTTTTAATACTCCACTACCTCACTGACCTCTTATTTTATTTAAGTCAATTAAATTGCCTAAAACTATGTGCCGGTCAATATGTATCACTTAAAAAAACACGGAGGGAGTAATGTCGTTTGAAACCATATATGATCATTATATTTTGTCATAAACCTCTGTGGTAGGCTTGAGTTTACGAAATCACTACAAGTTGTGCACGGGTAAAATGACCGTTTAAGGGCATATTGGACGGCTCCATCGACCCAATTGGACTCCCGGAGGATATTAGGGACCATGGTAAACATCTCGGCAATTTTAATTTTCGGGCAAAAAAATATAAAAAAAATTACAAATTTAAAGGCTATAATCCACAATTTTTGAGGAAAATTTGAGGTTTTGGGCCCGGTGCGAAAAACCTTGAAATCTTATGGGATACATCTCGAGGTCATATAATGCCGTTTGAAACCATTTATGATCATTATATGTTGTCATAAACGTCCGTGGTAGGCTTGAATTCACGAAATAACTACAAATTTGTGAACGGGTAAAATGACCGTTTAAGGGCATATTGGACGTTTCCATTGAACCAATTTGACTCTCGAAGGATATTAGGATACACGGTAAACATCACGGCAATTTTTATATACGGGCGAAAAAAGGTCAAAAAAATTACAAAATTGAAGGCTATAATCCACGCTTTATGAGGAATATTTGAGGTTTGGGGCACGGTTGCGTAAAGCCTTTAAACTCTAAGGGATGCATCTCGGGGTCATATAATGCCGTTTGAAACCATATATGATCATTATATGTTGTCATAAACGTACGTGTTAGGCTTGAGTTTACGAAATCATTTCAAGTTGTGACCGTATAAAATGAACGTTTAAGGGCATATTGGACGGTTCCACCGATCCAATTTGACTCTCGGAGGATATTAGGGTACACGATAAACATCTCGGCAATTTTTATTTCCGGGCGAAAAAAGGTCAAAAAATTAAAAATTGAAGGCTATAATTCACGCTTTTTGAGGAAATTTTGAGGTTTCGGGGCGCTGTGGCGAAAATCCCTGAAACCCTAATGGATACATCTTGGGGTCATATAATGCCATTTGAAACTATATATGATTATTATATGCTGTCATAAACATACGTGGTAGGCTTTAGTTTACGAAATCACTGCAAGTTGTGAACGGGTAAAATGATCGTTTAAGGGCATATTTGACGGTTTTACCGACCCAATTTGACTCCCGAAAGATATTAGAGTACACGGTAAACATCTTGGTGATTTTTATTTTCGGGCGAATAAAGGTCAAAAAATTACATTAAAATAGAAATTATACTTTAATTTTATTGTATTAAATTATTAATTTGTGGTCTAAGATAACTCTTTATAGGCCATGTCCTTGAATGCTACTCGTATGGTTTTTGTTTGACATGTTGGGCATTTGATATGAGATAATTTAGCAAAGGAAGCAGCTCAAATTTAGGGTATTAGTTAGTACTCCCTCCATATTTTAATAAGTGTTATAGTTTGACCGACACATAGTTTTAGGCAAATTAATTGGCTTAAATAATAAAATAAGAGGTAAGTGCGGTAGTTGGAATATTAAAGAATTGTAAAAGAAAGATAGTGGGGTTAATTGTTTATTGAAAAGTAATGAATGTGAGATGAAAGATATAATAAAATAATAGTAGTGGGTTCGGGTGAGGATCATGAGAGGAGAGATAAATATTTTTTATTATAGCTTTTTATAAAAAAAAAGTAAGTGTAACACTTATTAAAACACGGAGGGGGTAGTGTACATATAAGAAAGCTAGCCAATAAGGGCCTATTCTCATTGACTGAACTCAGCTGAACTGAACTGAACTGAACTGAACTCAGCTGAACTGAACTGAACTCAACTCAACTGAACTTAAATGAATATTTTATAAGTGAAGGAAATTAGAAGATGAACTGAACTGAACTTAATTGAGCTGAGCTGAACTGAACTCAGCTGAATTGAACTGAACTTGTTAGTTGAGACGAACTCTACAAGAGGGGGGGTGAATTGTAGGTGAGTTCCTAGTGACTATTTTTCGAATTGTAAAGCATAACAAAACAGAATAAAACAGGAACTTGTAAAGCACACAGTATTTTACGAGGAAACCTTCTAGTGCCCAACTAGAAGTAAAACCTCGACCCTACCTTAGGGATTTCAAACACAAACCACTTCACTATAATAGGGCAAACACCAAGTTACAACCTACTATAATAAAGACTATACTCTCAAGTTCCTAAAAGAACTCTCTACAGAACAACACCCTGTTCTACCCTGTCTAAGTCCCACACTTAGACTCACTCGTACTCCCCAAGTACAAATCTTCTCCTTCTCACCAGAAGCTAACACAATAAACAAGATTAACAAAATACTCTCTACCCAATTAACCCAAAACCAAATACAAGTAATTAACACCTAGTATATGATAGGCAAGCTATGCATGAAACCCGAAACTAATATGACAAGTTTATAAGCTTGGCAAACTTACACAATTTAAGCTCTGTAATTCTTCACGCATAAAACTCACAAAAACCTAAACCCATTTCATCCTCTACTATTTATACAAGCAAGACTCGTATAGAAAGTAGGTTTTCAAAAAGATAAATAAGTTAAACTTAACTTATCTTAAAATACGGTTTTAAGTAAATCTTTGTGAAGAAAATCTTTTCAGAAAATAAGATAGAAATAATTAGTTAAAAAGCATAATATCTTTTTAACAAACAGATTTTAGGAAATTAGCTTTTAAGTTAAAAATCTTTTTCGAATTCTATCTTTTTATATTTTCCGGAAATAATTAATTTGCCAAGCTATCTTGTCACGCTTCTAATAAATTCCATGCATATCCTACTTAACATATTTAACAATAAATCTAGAAGATAAAATCTTAACTAAACTATTGCTGCGCTGTGCTCTTGATCTGGTAGGATTACTTGGGCTCCACGCTTTACTAAGTTCCTCCAAAGAACTTAGTCCTTCATCTTCAGGTTCCTGTTAGGGAACTTAGCTCCTGTAAGGGAACTCTTCTTCTTATTGAATAACTTTCTGAATAAAGAACTTCTTCAAGGCTTCCTAGCATCAGCTACTTCTTCCATCTCCAAGATCAATTTCACCTAAGCTAAACAAACACTTGAGAAACCTTTATTAGATGAGTTTGCTTCAGTTTAAGTTCCTCATCATCAAAACATTTATACATCAACAGAACTGAATTTCAACGTAAGAGAACAGTCCTAAGTAAATATTTTGGCCCAACCTCATTGACGACACTGATATAGAAGAATTGAAGAGCGTTTGATCAGAGGCCCAATGACACAAACTGTAGGATATTATATACCAAAAATGACAAGGACACACAAGTCAACATAAATTATAAGGCCGTCAAAAAAAATATAAATTATAAGACATTTATTTGTATAATAATATCTAATAAAATGATAACAAAAACATATAGACTATGACTTCAACATGCATAAGACTAATTTGAATTCAATATGCATAAGAAGTTAGAATGTAGTATAGATTAGGTCGTTTAAGGGTATTCTTGACTTCAACATACAAGACTAATTTGAATTCAATATGCAAGACTTTGACTTCATTGATGACTTTTGACTTTTACTTCAACATATAGACTATGACTTCAAGTAGAAGACTTGACTTACAAATGAAAACTTGCATAGTGTATTCACATGGTATCATGCAATCCTTTGTTTTTTTTTTGCCAATTTACCACTAGATGATCTTGGCTTCTATGACAAGTTATTATCATATAGTTAAATAAATATACCACATGGTTCTAAATAAGTGTTCATTAGTTTTTATTTGTTACCTGCAAAACCTATTCGAAAACTTGTACAACAAGTTTATTAATACTTTTAAGGAACTTTATTTTTGCTTATTTGTTTATGAGACGATAGTAATTGTGATTAAATTAAATAATAAAGATTCAAACTTAAGATATAAAACTTTCAAATAAATTTATTACTGGAAATTCTAGACGAATGATTAAACTTATAATTTTTATTTCTTATATTAATTTATCTTGATTAAATGATGTTTGCAAATTTTACCTTAAATGTAAAATGATTAAGTTATAGTAATATCTCACGATTTTTTATCATAATTTTCTCCCCCCCCCCTTCCGTTTTTGGTTAATAAATTAAAATCAAATGTTAATTTACAATGGAAATTGGATATCACAATAATCCTTTGACATTTCCCCAAATTTTTTTGGAATTTTCATCATAATGTGCCAATGCACCATCTATGTTGCATCGAAGGCATTACCTCCTCTAAGGGCTTCCTCATGGCCGCAGCCTAGTCAGTCAGAATTGCACTCGGAGCTTGGTTATTCATACATGACAACCAATACTATTGAAATATCCATCTAAATGTGTCACAATCATCGTGGGAAACCAATGCACTTCCCAACAATATGGTTTGTCCATGGTGGTTTACGCCTACAAAATTAACAAATGATAACTCATACCCATCTGTCAAATAAAGTAGCATCGAAACATACATCACCAAATTCTTCATACGCGGCCCAACTACGCCCATCAACCCAAATAACATATGTCAATCGGCCCTTAGGGTCTAAGAGTAAATCAAGAATTTTTGCTTGGTAAGGAAGAAATATGAGTCAAAGACCTATATTTGCATGGTCAATAACCTATCACCTACCAACAATAAATGCATAGCTGACTACTAAGTTTACTAAGCAACGAAGCAAGTAATAGCGTCGTTATCTCAATTAGCCTACACGTATTGTTCAATTGGTGACTCGCTTGCTGACTGGACTTCCTCTAATCCAACTAACCCAACATTCTGACAAAGTTCGTTAATCATGAAGATTAACTAGACAGCCCTCATAAACTTTTTCAAAAAGAAACATAAGTAAGGAAAAATAAAGATAAAAATAAAAATTAAGTGCCCTAAATAGCTTGAATTTTCAACTTTAATTATGAAAAGGATTTTTTGAGTAATAAGATAGGTTTGTAGTTTGTACAGCCTTAAACAAAAGTGCAACTTTTAATTAAAATATACGGAGTAAAACCTGTATTCGTATCTTTTAGCCTTTTAGGCTTCGTAACTTGGTGAAATGAACACAAGATACTAGAATATCCTATGATTAATCTAGTGGATTAAAATAGGACCAGTTTTTAGGGTTCCACAAATAGTGATAAAAAAACACTTCACCAATCACCATGTACCTTACTTCCCTGCTTTTGCTTTACTTTATTTACTCTTTATACAAATACACGAAAGTAGCCTATCAAATTTAGCCTCAACCTACATTTGTGAAATAGTGCAATATTTTCACATATTTTTCATGCATTGAAACTTGCAGTTTCATAAAGAATACTATCATAATCCCCACCAAACATTAACTAGCATAAACTAAAGTATAAGACAAACATATACAAAATACATTAAATATTTCCCAGTTATCTTAGAATTAGATAAGCCTCAGGATAGAATCCCTAAAGGAAGAAACTTCATATGCCCTATCACGTTAAATTGGGATCCAAAATATTCTGGGTTTTCTAAAACATCAATCAACAAAATTTATACTACTCCACTTGAATGTGGCTTTAAATCTTTAATACCCACCCCATGCCAAACCTAACTTGGAGCCTCAAATTGAGGCCCTCAAACCAGCATTATCTAGTTTCTATCACATTGCACTATATATTTTTTTTTTCGATGTTTCATTCAGTTCACCCTTTGGTCTAATACGGATTTGGGGATTAGTTTTGGGTGGTTGGGTTCCAATCCCCTCCCAATCTCATTGCACTGTGATGATTAAGCTTTTGCCTTATTAAGAATTGAGATATCCGTAAACATGACACAATCAACAGCCTAATTAACGTTGTAAAAATTAGATTTTTCCTTTCTTCACCTCAAATTTCAACTTTCTATATATTTAGGGTAATTTCAAGTGGATTAAGATGCTCATTATCATTAAGTATATCAATTTATAACATAACAAGATATGCTATTACTAATCTTTAATTAGCACACTTCCTAATAAGCGTGATTATAAACCATAGTCCAAGAAATGATTGAAAGACTTATGTAGTAGGAGAGGATTAGGATTTAGGAGCATGATGACATGTCTTGTCAAAGCTAGAGCTACACTTTCTTATGTAATCCTTACAACTTTGATAGTATTCGAGCACATTTTAAATCTTCCACTTTTACAAACATCACATCAAAGTATACTATTACTATCTTAATTAGTTGGATTTATAGGTGTTGACATTTTTCAGTATTTTTACACAACCCAAGTAGTGTTACCACCGCACGGTAACTATAGTTCTGGGAAACTAACGGACATAATTTTAACTAACGTCACAAATTTGATAGAATTTCGAGTCCTTTTTTTGTACGAGAAGGGAGTATTAGGGAAATCCTCTTGATTGAAGTTTTCTCCAAACCTCTAGGAAAGCATGAAAAAAGGCTCAAATGGTACGATCCTTCTGTCACCCCAAAATGAATGAAAGGGGTGATCTCATAGCTATTTTTTTTCGTTGGCTGAATAAAGAAATATTATCACCAAATCTAACAAACTATCTAAACTAAATATTGCAATTAGGCAAGATCTTACTGTCGCTTTTAGTTGCATCGTCTAAAGAAAGATTCAAATTATATAACAAACGCTTGTTTAATTGTCGTCTCGGTCGGTAATAAGATCAAATTGTTATAAACTAATACTTGTATTCAATTAAAATTTTTCTCATCTATATACTACCTCCGTTACAGGTTATGTGCAACGATTTGACATAAAGTAGAGAGGGAAAATGTCTAATCGTTACACATAACCTGTAACGGAGGTAGTATTAAAGTAAACTTATATTCAATTAATAACATATTTCATCAAATACATATGAAATTTTATTTCTTCCCAATTTTTGATAATAAATTATCATGCATAAAGCCTGTAATGAGACATTACCATATTGATCCAAGTATAATCGGGTTATATGTAGTGTTCAAAAGACTAAAGATAGGCCAAGGATAGTGAATTAGTGATCGAAACACCTGTAGTAGGAGAGGATTAGGTTACCATCAATACCATGTATGGATAGCAAATGTTAAGGGGGCGTTTGGTTCAATCAATGGTATGGGTTTGGAATGAGGAATGAAACCTGGGTGGTATGGGATTGGAACTTGATACTTGATTTCATGTGTTTGGTTTTTATCTAGGAATGATAATTTTTCTTTTAATTTTAAACCTAAAGGTATGGGTATGCTCATACCTCCCCCCTTGGGTTTCAAAAACCCATACCTTGGGGGTTTGAGGTATGGGTTTGATAAATGAAATTTCAAGAAACAAAAACCCATACCTTATACCTAATGTGCTTGAATCAAACACCAATTAAATTCAAGGGGAGGTACATACAAGCTACTCCCTCCGTCCCTAAATTACATTCCTCTTTGGAAATTTACACGGAAATTAAGGAGGGAAGAATAAGACAAATAACAATAATTAGATAATGCAATGGGAAGTACAAAGTTAGATTAATTATTACTCATGACAAGTCATCAATCCTTTACAAAAAAAAAAGGACCAATCACATGCTCCTAATTAATAATTTTTAACCAATCATATTCATTGTAATTTGACACAAGGATTATGAGTGAGATTAGGTAAGGATGAGTGAGAAAGCATTAAATATAAAACAGAAAAAGAGAGTTGATAAACTAAAAAAAACTTACCAAAAATAGAAAGGAGGAATGTAATTTTGAAATACCAAAAATAGAAAGTAGGAATGTAATTTAGGGACGGAGGGAGTAAAAAACAATCGACTACCACGGAGTACTCCGTAGCAATATAAAACATACTCTATGAGACAAAATTCCCAGCAGTACTTTTCACCTGAGAAGCTTGAACAAGTGTAAATCACACAAATAGAAAAAATTGCAACAAAAAACCCTAAAAGAAACTATCTAATATACCAATTATGTACATCACAGAAATTGTTTTTTAAAAACATGTGTATGCTTTGTTTTTATTTGGTTATACTCCAGCATTTACAAGGTCAAACCTAAGCATGGCTGATCTATAATTGGGAAGCTACATGAACTAAATAAAAAGTTGAATCAACTAAACTTAAAAGTCCATCAATAAAACATCTTACTAGCAATTCTTTAACACCAAATTTGCATCAATAACATAGGAAATTGTAGTTCAAAAAATTACAAAAAGCAGAAATCCCATTTGATCAACCTTTATCCTTCACTTCTTCTAATTTTTCATAAAATAACCAATACCTTAAACCCTGAGCAAAAAGAAGATGTTCACTCCTTATGAGACAAAGTAACTAAAGAGTTCAAGATATACTAGCACACACTTATCATTCTTGATTAATCAGATCATATACTCAACCATTGGTGTAAATACGAATGATGGATTAAACATACTTGAGAAAAGAACATGCAAAAAATAGTTCAACCATCAACAACATTCAAAAGCTTGTTCCAATTCCTAATTTCTTGATGTCACCTTAATCAGGAGAAAAGTTAATAATCCCATTCTTCAGATCGACTTTAACACACTAACCAACCCCCTCAAGCAGCACAAAACAAGTTGAACAATGCACAACAAGATAATACTACTTGATAGATGTGACTTGTGAGCTTTAAGTAGAACAATCACTAAAAGATCCAGCACAAGTTGATTACGCTGATTACACCGTTTTATTCAGAAAACAACACAGGTACACAAGCACAGGTTACAAATTCATATTACACCGCCTTATCTAACCTAAACTACAGCCAGGACACCCGGAAAATTTGGCTGATCTTTAACCCCGTGTTTCCATTTCACCCAAGGCCATATGGTTCTCAGCCGTAGGGAGAGAATGAAAACACAGGACATCCACTTATTTAAGAAAACAAAGAACAAACTAATTTTGGGTATGACTAGTACAGTGCTACCACAAGTCATACAACACTAACATTCTTGACACAACAACACAACAACACAGCAAGCATAAGCTTTCTTCAGGCATTTTGGTAATGAGTGAAAGGGGAGATCAGTGACTTAGCCGTGGTGGAATGGTAGTTATAGCCCTCCAGTGTTTGTTATTCACAGACACCCAACTACCAATAGTAGTCATCTTGCAATCACCACCATTAAATCCATTTCGAGGCGGCGAGAATTCAACAGGCAGATAGTCCTCCGAAGGGCAATAGAAACGGGAATCCTTAAAATGTTTCTTACACATTTCAATTCCCTAATAAATTAAGATCATCCAATTAAACCCTGATCAAAATAGTTTATTAGCAACACTTAATTCAAGGACTAAAAAGACAAAAGGGGTATCTTTACCTGCACTTTGGCAGGAGTAATTTGGCGGATTTTAGTAGAATTACAATTACTCCAACCCTTTCCATTCCAGGATATACCCAAAGTTGAAGCTCCTTCATCAGTTGTAAAATTCACAAAAGCATACCCCAGATTGTTCTTCTGTCTGTTTTTTTTAAAACAAAAGATATTTATTTTAAAAAAATGAATTTAGATTTAAAAAAAAAAATACAAAATCAAAACATGAAATGAAAAATATAGAAAAATAAAATTTAGAAGATTACTTAAAATCAAAGGGAAGGTAGAGGAAATCATAAGCAGCTTTGTGATTCTGCCTCCGGCAATGGTAGTCCAGCATTTGAATCATGGTTCCTCTACTGTTAAAAGATGATCCGATTTTACAAACATTAATCACAAAACACCCAAAAATAGTCACAAAACATAAACTCATGAACTTGCCATTTTTACATGCACAAAACGCATCTTTTTTAGCCATTAATATACTGCATTAATTATTATTTTACTAATAATAAAAGAGCAAATTTAATGTGGGATGCTTTTTTATCGAAAAAATAGAAAAGTGAGAAAAAAACAAAAAGGAGGAATGTAAAAAGACCTGATGAAATTGGGAATGTTCTTAACCATTACAGTGGTACACTTATCCAAATGGCCGGAATATGGTGGCGGAGGCTGACGAACAGAAGGTGGGACTGGGTGGGTCCCACACCCATTTGCATGTTCCGATTTCTGCCTGGGTTTCCACTCCTTTTTTATCCTTTTTTCTCCATTATTATTCCTAACCCACTTAGGTTTCCTCCGATAATGTCGATTCCGATTACTAAACCCTTTTTCTCCGGCAGGAGCTGGTGGTTCACGAACAACGCCGTCGTCGTTGGTGTTAGCAACGACGGAGTTGTTGAGTACCACTAACTGAGAACCACCGTGACAGGGTTGCGGAGGTGGAGGAGGGAGAGAAAAAGTGATCGGAGAAGGGTAGAAGTAGTAAGGAGGTATTTGATATGGAAAAGGGTTATAATAGTAGTAGAATTGAGGGGGAGAAAAAATGGGTTCCTGGAGATGGAAAAGGGTGAAAGAGGTTGAAGATGGAGGTGGGTAAAGAAGATGAGGTAATGAAATGGGTAAATTTGGAGGAAGAGGTGATGTTGGGGAAGATGAAGGACTGTTGGATTGATCGGAATTTTTAGTGTCGTGATTTGGAGTTGAAAGGGGTTGTAAATCCACCATTGTTGTTGCTTGCTTCAAGGGAGAGAATTTCAGTATTGCTTTTTTTGGGGGGTGATGAAGGAAATAAAGAAGAAAGGAGGAGAGAGAAAGACAGACAACTCAAGTTTTTCTGCGGCACTTAATTTGTTTTGCACATGTACTAATTTCAAATTTAACTAGTGTTGGCCATGCATATGGTGTCCCAATCTATTTTAAATTCACCTTTTTTTTTCTTTGTGATCAATTTCACACCAAATTAAACACGGAGTAAATAAAATGTTTTTGCAAAATGAATCATTTTATTTTGGTACTCCATAACAATAATTAAATTAAAAATGTCTTCATAGAAAGAAGTTAATAAAGCATATATAGCTAGAATTCAACCCATATACTTATAAATTGTAATTATATTGAGTACAAAAAATTGTACTTTGTATAAACTTTATTTTTGATTTTTTCCTATTTAAATCGCAATTAAGGAAACAAATTTGTTATAGAACAAGTACTACTAGTTAAGCATATTGATCGAATGACACTCATCTCACAGCCAAGACAATCTAACTAATTATGAAGTGAGACCAACAAATTCACATGACGTAAACCAATTTTTTAAATTTTATTTTGTGCACAAAAAAAGACAATAAAAACTACTCCGTATTGGAGTAATTCAAATTTTGCAAAAATTGTCATCCTTACTCCTCACAAGTCACAACTCACAACCCTTGAATCACACCATGCCAAAATTACCTAGATGAACTAGTAACTAATATCGACATATTGTACATAGTGAAGTAATCTAGTAATAGGTTTACATAACATAGCTAATTAAATAAAAATAAAATCATCTCACTAATAAACTTTTATTAAATACCTCAAGTTAAATTTAATACTACGTATCTCAGAATCACCCCTTACTCAACAAAACCACACTTACCACACCACTCTCTAAACTCTACGTGTAGTTATTAATTACACAAGTATATAAGTAATTGTTATTTAAGATAAATTGTACATGATGTTGGATGTTGTATAATCATATACTTCGTATTCATGTTGATAGTAATTTGAATTAATTTCAAATATATTCTTAACAAATTAGGATAAAATGGGTTAAACTAGATGGATGACATGTAGATGGAGTTTGGTTTGGTTTGGTTGGATTTCAATTAGTAACTTCAAAATCAAACTATCACAAATTCACATTAGGTCAGTAGATCGAAACACTACAGCTCTACTAGTACTCTAGTAGACCCTCATCTCCCAAGCCCCTAAATTAGCATTGGAAGTACAAGCTGGTTATATCTCAAACACTGTGGATTTTGTGTTTCAGCCCAGCTTCTTGTTTGAGCATTAGTTGATCAGGCAGGTAAAAAAATTTAATTAAACATTGCATCTGATAAATGTTAGTAACATCTTTTGTTTTTTTGACAACTTATTAACAGTAGATAATATTCATATCATCGAATTTTTAAAGTAACACAATTTTGCTCGTATTTCGCATAGATAGGGTACAATTTTACCATAAAAACGAATAAATAAATAAATTAATTAAAACATTAAAAAATTGATAAAGCAAAGTGTAGATTGTAGTCCCAAGACCGCCTATATAAAGGCAATGAGTTGCTGTATTAATCATCACCTCACATAAGTCTCCCTCATCTCACAGCCTCACTCACCATCAACTCCTCTTTAAACTCTCACAAGCTCACCTGAAACAACAATGGCAACTTCCTCAAAAAAGCTCCTGAACCCTAACGCTGTTGAATATAGATCCTTTTCATCAGTATCAGTAACAATATCAAACCCTCTTTTGTTCCAAACTCCAGCTGAATTACCAGTATTTCATCATATTCCTACCTTTGCACAACCTCCACCACAACTACAACCAGTTACTGGTTTCTTTTGTCAACGCCCTACTTATCAATTTTATAACCATCATCACTTAATTTATCAACCAAAAATAATGCATGATCTTCCTCCCAATTACTTTTACTTTCCAAAATCAGATCTCATGTTACCTGTTACTGATGATGGTCTTGGCTTAATTACTTCCCCTACTTCCCCAACTTCGCCTTTTGATTTTGTTTCTCACCCAAAACCCTCCCCCAAGAAAACTACCCGGAAGGGGAAGATCCATTCGGGTCGGGTCCGTCGTGGTCAATCCTCTCCAACTGAAACTGCTGCACCTTCCTCTTTTAAGTGGGTTAAAAAATCTGAAATTCCTGGTTTTGCTGATGGTGATGCTCCAGTTCCACTTGCTACTTACCCGTTTCGCAATTGCACTTCTCTGATGATCCGTAACATCCCTGTTCGCCTCAGGTACTTTATATTGCTTCCTTTTTTTTTAATTTAATTTTCAGGTTTTATTTATAGATTAAAAGCAAAGATTAATTTAGGAGAAAAATGCAGTCGAAGTGAGCTGATAGGGCTGTTAGATGAGCATTGTCGTGAGGAGAATGAGAAGCGTCGGAGTGATGCCGAGGCTCGTTCTGAGTTTGACTTCCTCTACCTTCCTATTGATTTCAAGTACGTCTTTATTCTCTATATTCTTTGTCTTTTTGTGGTTTTATTTCATTTGATTGATTGAATTTGTTTATTTAATTAATTTAACATAGGAGGAAAGGTAATTTGGGGTATGCATTTGTGAATTTTACGACGTGGGAAGGAGCTTCAAGGCTTTATAATGCTTGGAAAGGAACCACTTGGAAGAATTGCTCCTACAATTCCAAGAAGATCTGCCAAGTTGATCCAGCTAAATTTCAGGTACTTTGTTTTACTGATTTTTTGTTTAGTAAAAAAATTAAGATTTAAATGATGGAAATAATGAGGTGATAAATGGTAATAGGGGAAGGAGTTAAAGAAGCATTTGGAGAATTCAAAGTATCCGTGTGAAAGCGACGAGTATTTGGCGGTTGCATTAAGTCCTCCGAGAGATGGGTTCAACGCCGAGGCTACAAAAATGACAACTCTTGGGACTCGTGTGTTGGTTGAATCCTTAACCTTAACCTTAGGGTTATGATCATCCCAGCTGCTAAGTGTTGAGTTGAAGTTGTACTGTTAGTTTGTTTAATAAGCTAATAAATTAATTAAAAAATAAAGTTTGTAGGGAGTAGCCCTTGTTGAGTCTGTAGGTTTAGGGTTACTGTTTGTGTGTGGAGTTAATTGATGAATTTGATCCAGCAAGATTTTCTGGGTAGGAAGAAGTAGTTGTTTTTGGAAATGATTTTAACACTCCAGGAAGAATGAAAGGGCAGTTGGGATTTGAAGGGCCAGGAGTGCAAAAATCATTTCCCATGTAATCTCCGATCCCCCTGATTTTACGTGTTGCAAAATCTGGGAGTCCACTGAGATTCATGTTTCATCAGTTCATCATATGTTGTGTTGTTATGTAATGTAATAGGAGTTCTGTACTAATGGTGTAGTGGTTGTTACCACTTAACACTAGTGTTACTGATGGAGTGTAAACTTAACTCAAATCCTTCTCCATTCCATCTACTCTATTTGTATTTCCTTGTTTCTTTGTATTTCATCAATCAATTATCATCATTAACCACTTTGCTTTGCATTTTTATTTTCCTTTATTACTTTCATTTTAATTGTTATCTCTCTATTTATTATTACCCTTCTGTATACTAGATCACATCATACTAGTACTACCTCCGTTACAGGTTATGTGCAACGATTTGACATAAAGTAGAGAGGGAAAATGTCTAATCGTTGCACATAACCTGTAACGGAGTTAGTATTATTTTTGTCAGTATTTTCTTTCAATCTCTTAATATAGCAAATTAATTTTTATTAATTCATAAAATTTATAGTATTCTCTTTCCTTGTATTTATCAATCAAGTATGTTCATTAAGTTGTTACTCGTATTTCTCTATTACTCTATTAAATACAATACTCGTAATTCATTTGCTCGATAGTTGATAATTTTGTAATTTGTTCAGTGCATTAATTGTCTTGATATACTCTTTTTTTTTTATTGTTTTTTTTTAATTTAATTTAATTTTATTTTATTTTTAAACCTTCTTTATACACTCTTTATTTATTTTTTGTAATTCATTCATGTGTGGTCGATATTTGTTTGTATTCCGTTTTATCTAAATCAAAGTTTTCATTTTTAGGATTGTTGATTTGTTGTATAATGATATGACTATAATACATTGATCAAGCAATTACTAGCTAAATATAAATGTGAGTTTGTCACTCATTTGAAATCAACTGTAGTAGACTAGTAGTGACCTAAAGAATGTAAAACTTACTACACTATATGTAATGTAATGATCTAGTCTATAACATAAAACTTAATAAATGTGCTGGTACCTCTAAAGCTCTAATGGCTCTAACCTCTAAACACTTATATCCATTATAAAAAAAAAAAAAAAAAAAGGTTATTCTTTTGTTATTTGAGGTTTACCAATATTAACAAAACAAGAATTTAAAATTCTATTCACATGTTTTAATTCTAGGTAACCTTTTACAGTGTAGGGGTTTAATTGACTACAAGAAGGTGTAGACAAAATTAGAATGAGTAAAGAACAGAAGCGATTTTAATTGAAAGTGAAGTAAACGTCTTGACTTAGCTATAAAAGTGATATTTTTGGTTTCAGATATTGAGCTAAAGATGTAAGAAGAAAAAAGTCAGAAAGTAGAGAGTACTCGTACTGTAGTAGAGAGGACAAAACAAATCTTTCCAAAACAATGGACTGTGTTATAACATGGCTATAAGAAAACTGAACCAAAACAAGGGTGTCTTATTTCCTTATTAATGCAAACCATTTCACGGAACCTTTGCTCACACCAACCTCCTTAATTCTCCACAGTTCACGTTAGATATTTCAGACATTCACTTCAAACTTCAAACAACCCAATTTTCACTTGATCATCAAATCATTTGCTTCATTCAGCATATTAAATGAACCTTTAAAGTTTGAAAATTGACATTTCCCTTAGTTATTCAATGTATTAAGGACTATCACTACTTCCTTAGTTTTTTTTATTTTGTTATTTATTTATTTAACGGGAAGTAATAATATCTACTTCCTTAGTTATTCTATGATATTCTCCCCCTTAGTTAGAGTGATTTTCATTTATAAATATTTATAGGATTATAATGAATCCTAATCATATTAGGTAACTAATAAGATATGTAAAAATATCATAAAGATATTCTTATACTCGCGTAAAATGTATCCTATACCTAAGAGAAAAATATTTTATGAATTTTCACTATCAGGTTCGAATGGACCAGCAATGGAGGGAGGGCTAGGACCTTTATTCTACACCTCTACGGATTGGAAAAGGTAAACAAGACTAAATAGTGATATTTAGGCAAACAAGATGATGTAAATTAACATTTCTTAAAAAAAAAAATAAAAAAATGATGTAAATTAACATAAAACTTACAACTTTACAAGTATATTCTAGTAGAATGAACCGATGAATAGCGAGTTATAATTAGCAATACGAATATATTCTATACCGTAAGAATGTAAGATTATATCTGCTCAATTTATTTGAATTATTACAAATTAATTATGTTGTAAATTATAAAAAATGGGGGAAAAACCTTTCCCTCAAAATAAATCAATAAATAAAACATAATGGGGAAAAACCTCTTTAAGACTTTAACATATAGTTTAACGCTTGTACAAACCCAAAATTCTGCACTAAATAAATAATTTGAAACATCTATTTACCCCAATACCTAACTGGTGGCTATATAATTGGAAGTAAACCAAGAGTCCAAGACAATAAAAAAATAAACACTTGTACTCACGATTAGACGCTTAATCCATATACCTAGCTATTTACTTACCCAAATATTGTCATCAATAGATTTTCTACTAATATTCTCTCTTTTTCCTTTTCACCATAAATATCATTTCTTAAATTTATATAGATAATTATCTGAACTACTCGTACTATTTTATTTTTTTTCTAAGGAAAAAAATTATACTACTTCCGGTTCAAATTAGTTGCAACTTTGTAATATTTTATATTTCACAAATAATACCCAAAGTTGCGAGTAATTTGGACCGGAGGTGATATAAATTTTATATTATATCATACTTCGTAATTAATTATTCCATATAAAAATAACTACAGTACCTTTTTTTTTTCTTTTTTGTGAAGGACATGGAAACCTAATGGAAGTATTATTTTGAAGACATCATAAACACTCATGAATTTGGAAATAAAAAAAGTGAATTTGAAATTGGAAAAAAGAAAAGAGCTAAAACAAAGAAGAAATGAATTTGGAAAAAAGAAAAGAGCTAAGAAAAATAGGGGTAATGATTACAAATATGGAAAAATGGAGAAATGAGTACATGCTCATTAAATGCATTTGCCTACCCAAAGAAGAGAAACAATCTTCCCTCTGGCGGCGCATCTGTGTGACAGGGATAGGGATTCAAATATTGCCCTATTTTCCTTTTTAACTTTATATTATAAAACTCCTTTTTTGCTTTTTATATAATCACGAGTAGAGAAGATGACACGCATCTCTATACTACATTGTGACATTTTTAGCAATTTCCAGTTTCATGCAACCGTGCAAGCCTTTTACGAATACTTATAATTTGCTTTACTACTCCTTTAATACGGAATGACAATACTCGATCGAGAATGAAACGTACAAGGTATAGAGTCATAGAGAGACTAGGAATGATATTTTCGATTGAATTTACTTCTTTCTACAATGCTGATTACGCATTATCAAAAATAAATCTAGAGTAATTAACTAAAGTATAATCAAAGATATTAATAACTTGATGTTTGAAAAATAAAATAAAATATTAATAACTTAAACCGTACAAACGCAAAATTTCAAAGGTTTGAAAAACAAGAAAAGTATACCTAAAACCTTATCAATCTTTTTCTTAATATAACTACGTATAAACACTTAATCTATTTTATAAAAAAAAACAAAACACTATACATAATCAGCATTGTGGAACGAAAAAGTAAATTCAATCGAGAAAATATCATAAAAGTTACTCCATATACAAATATAATGTGCCATGGAAAAGTCTCTATTAATTATACTCCGTAATTAAAATGAATAAATTACCTACACTTGATAAAATAAAAATTAATGTCACGGTATAAAAGAATTGATAGGTGAGGGCCCTGCCTCCTGACGGGTAATTAATATCCTTAAACAAATATATATAAAAAATAAAAAAAAGAGGTGTGGGGTAGGTCAGCTCTTCAGCTGATATTTCGAAGTAAATTAGCCAATAAATTACAGTAATCATTTACTTCGCATATAGGATAATTTTTACAGTAAATGATGTTTTAAATGTATATTTCTCAAAAAAAAAAAAGAAAGTATTTTCCCAAAAAAAAATTTATAACATGATTAAAGTTCAATGAATGTATGAAGGGAGAGTATGATCCGATGGAGTGATCACATGATGCCTTGATATACGCCTTGGGTGTTGGAAGTTGGGATCGCTATGCTGATGATTATGATGCTATATATTGCTGTATGACTCCAGTAGGTATATATAAAAGCTGACTCGAAGTCTCGAACCAGATTCAGTGCTTTTAATAATCAAAGGTTCACAATTGAACCCAACAAAGACCACAGGTTCGAGCCAAATGCCGTTTTCTTTCTTTATACTCCCTTCGTCTTTTATTTTTTTGAGCCATAAAATAATTTTATTTTATTAATTTTTAATTGAAAAAAATATGATGAGAGAGAAAAGTGATGGAGTTAATGGGTGGTGTATTTTATTAATTTTTAATTGAAAAAAATATGATGAGAGAGAAAAGTGGTGGAGTTAATGGGTGGTTGTAAGGTATAGTCCTATACTCCTATATGTCCAAAAATAAAATAGGACAAAATTAAAGTCGGATTAATAATAAGAAAAATGAGGCAAAAAATAAAGGCCAGAAGGAATAATAACTAGTTAAGCATAATTAGACCAAAAGACGAAAAGACGTGTTTGACATTATAAATATTATTACTCCGTAACATTTGATTCGTATATTTTTATATAACCTATAACATTTTATTTGTATTGGCCCAGCTAAAACATTAGGAGTACTTGTGTGTACTATACTACTATGAGTACTATTGTATGCAATTGGCGTAACACATACTACCCCCGTTTCCTTTTAGTTGACACATATTTATTTTTAGGAAGTTTTTTTTTAGTTAACACGTTTACTTTTTGGGTAAATTTTTTACCTTGCATTTACAAGCTAACCCACTTGCTTTTTCATTCTCTATCACTCTCTCTCCTCTCCTTAATACATGTGCCAACGTGTCAACTAAATAAAAACGGAGGAAGTGGTACGCTATACTCCGTATTTCTCTTTCTATATCTAGCCTAAAACAATTACTCCTTAAAATTAAAGCGAGGAGTTTCTTAAAAGAATAAAAACAATTGATATGAAAGACTAAAAGAGGGGATAGACAGGGCAACAAAGAAGAGTGTGGGTTAATGTGTCACACCAATAAGGCAAAAATTATGTGAGATAAAGAGAAAGAGCACAGCATAGGATCAGGATGGCATTTTATCAAGGAAAAGATGGGAAAGTTTGGCAGGAAGCAGCGTCTCTCCAGTGACAGAAAATCAGACTTCAGTATGACTTCTAAGGTATAAATTTGTCTGTAACTTAACCATCAGTAATGAGGGAAGAAAGGGAGACATGTTTATCTGATTTGATAAATTTTTATTTTTTTTAAAAAAAAAAATATATAATTTGTTTTTTTTAAGCTGTGACATTGATCAAGACGTGACCCACAGGATTAAGTCAGGGTGGCTTAAATGGAGAGCTGCCACGGGAGTGTTATGCGACCGCAGCATTCCCTTAAAGTTGAAGGGAAAATTCTACAGGACTGCCATAAGACCAGTGTTGCTCTATGGTACAGAATGTTGGGCTTCTAAGAAAGAGCATATTAAAAAGATGGAGGTTACGGAAATGCGCATGTTAAGGTGGATGTGTGGAAACACTTTAAGAGATAGAATCAGAAATGAGGTTATTCGCAAGAAAGTAGGTGTGGCGGGCATTGTAGATAAATTAAGGGAAAATCGTCTGCGTTGGTTTGGACATGTAAGACGGAGACCCGAGGGTGCACCGGTGCGAAGAGTGGAAGAGTGGGACCATGGAGGGATTAAACGAGGAAGAGGGAGACCAAAGATGACTTGGTTGGAAGGAGTGAGGAAGGATATGAAGTGCATGGATTTACGTGAGGATGAAGTTTTGGATCGTAAGGGATGGAGGAGAAAGATTTATGTTGATGACTACACGGAATAATCAAATTTGGTTCATGTTAGCCGACCCCACTTTTGGGATTAAGGCTTTGATTGATTGATATATCAGAAGTATGTACACTGTAGTTGGATCACCTGCTATACATAGCAACTGACAATGACAATTTTCATTGGCCCACTCTTTTGTTTAATAGGTGCCTCTATCTTTAATTAGTCTTTTACCATTTTAATCATCAAACTTCACTTTGCTTTTCTATCTTATATGCGTGACATTTTAACAAAATCATACTAACACTTAGAAATGTCATTTTCCTATGTTTATTTATAGACTACTTTACTACACAATTACACTACTCCGTACTTCATTTAAGCTTTGCACGCAACCTTATCCAGTTGTGTTGGGTTGTGGCCCAAATTTTGTGGTGTAATAATTAAGGCCCAAGTCCATATATCATAAGATGATTAGATGAGGAACTTGATCTATGATGATCAAGAATGGACATGAAACTTAATAGTATAGAAAGATGGCGGTGCACTTGATTAGCTAAAGAAAATCAAGTATTGTGTTGAAAATTCTAAAATTATGGTCAACTTCCAGTAGAAAATGCATTTTACAGAATTCTCGACACAAAATATCATCACATCACCGCTATATTCGACCGCCATATACAAGAATATATATGTGTGACTTGGCACATATTGTCAAGAAAGCAATACAAAAACAATACAAGAAGCCACACATACACAAAGAGCCATACACAAATATACAAATACCTCTCCTACTTTATTATAGTGGAATAAAAGTGTTCGTCGTTATATAAAATCATGTGTAGGCATTTATATTAATTATCTTGTCAATTACCAATTTCATTCATATTTCTCAATCAATACACATCTTCACTTGCGCTACACACCCACCAACCCTAACAAGTTGATTAGTTGAATGAAGATACACATTAATGTTTGTTGTCTAGCAGTTACAATTAAACACTATATCTCAGTTCCTATGATCTAGCAACATAAAACTTTTAAAATTCTCAAAGGGTACAAGATATTTGTTAAGTAATCTGTAAAGAACAAGATCAGGGATTGTGGAAAATTGCATACTTAAAAAATGATCTAAACCATAAACTAACATATGTTGGTTTTCAGTATATACTATATTGGTAGTCAAGTTTAACACAAATTAGGACAATATGACTCGTAATACCCTAGGATCAACATTTGACAACAATAGACAGCAAACAAAGCTACAATGATTGCAAGTATCAGGCAAAGTGTAAAACTAAAAATTCACCAAATTTTGATATTAAAATTGCATGAAAGAGGTACTTAGTGAATAGGCGCAATCTTGAAGTTTATGGTCATAAAATAGTTCCCGTGTCTACAACGGGATCACGAACTGCATCTGCTTCTTTGGGGTCATTTGTATAGCTGCCAAGTTATACTTGTTACTGGAATTACATGATGAATTTGCCATATTATTGCTTACTTATAAGGGGATGTGTTAAATGTTGTAACATAAGTAATGGAATGTCAACCACCTTTATTGAGTAATGGACAATGTGGGGGCAAATACTTCACCTTTTGACTGTCTTCTTCTTACAAGTC
This sequence comes from Chenopodium album, assembly GCF_948465745.1. Taxonomy (NCBI): domain Eukaryota; kingdom Viridiplantae; phylum Streptophyta; class Magnoliopsida; order Caryophyllales; family Amaranthaceae; genus Chenopodium; species Chenopodium album. The sequence continues at coordinate 5,259,856 of NC_137858.1, forward strand.
ATTATTCTCATCACTGGGGTATGTTCTTTGATATTAACTTACTAATCATCTCCAATCATCCAATTACAGAGTTAATCTCTTTAAAACTTTAGGAATCTGCTAAAAAATTCTACTTCAGTTGCCACATTAAATAATCCCATAAGAAAACTGTTGTATAATTTGTTATAACGCCATGTAAGAAATGCTTCTAGCTCTTAGTTCTAATCAAGTGTGTGTTAGGTTAATATGGAGTACAAGCATAGATAAGAAAGGAAAGTACAGATTGCACGGAAATAGTGAAACATTGACTTCTTTAACCGGCTAAAAAATGGAAAGTTGCATATTTACAAGGGAAAAAATCTTCATAGATAATATTTAATTCTTATGTTCATTCAAACAATCACTTAAAAATGGTTGCATTGTGATTATAAGGTGAATTAAAGACAAAACGAACACCACTCACGCTCCTTTAAAAAAATCAAAAGATAAACCCCAGCAGAAAAGTTAAAGCAAAATCATTGACAACATCTACTGGCTTGTTACTTTGTTAGAAGGGCAACAAATCTAGGCTAATCAATTAAATCAAGGTAGCATATTCAGCAGTTCAGATATATTGGAAGAGGAAGCCTAACCTGTGTTCTATCTCTGCAGCAACAATACTACAACATATTAGAGCAGGAGCCCACAAAGGTTTAAACTTCACCAATGAATATCTGCTCACAAAATACAGTGAAAGAACTCAATAAAGCTTCAGCGTGGTGTGTAACTGTCTATTTAAGACAGCTAGAGGCTTTTAATTTCAGAAGTAATTTTGGAAAGGAGGAGAATTGAAAGAACTTTTGAACATTCAATAAAAATACTCTCTCCGTCCTTTTATTAAAGTCTCATTTCTAACATTTATTACTCACATAATAAAGAGAAACGAGACTTTAATAAAAGGACGGAGGGAATATAAGACACATGTCACGGCCTAAAACCATCAACTACACATCCGTTTCAGAACTGGAGAGGATCCAGTCCCAATCCCAATCCCGTCCCTGAGGATAAATCACAATGGAAATGAGATTAAGGTCAAAATTCTATAAGTGTATTAACTAGTTTTCAGTCCCTTATTTTCAAATCAGTATCTAAATATTAGTTTCACTATACACTCTGTCTTAAGTTTCTAGAGTTGTTAAGTTGTATTTGAAGGGGATTACATTTTGAAGTCCTTAATGATTCCTAATAGATGAATTAACTACAGTAGCCACTAAATGATACACAAAATATCCATAAGTTATAAACACCAATGAGAAACACATATTGAGTAAAAACAGCAGCTCTAAAGCTGCGGAATTACAACTCTAAAAGCATATATTTCACTGTTTGGATTGAGAAGAACCCTCTGCATCATCTGTGACCAGGATAACATGTATTTGAAGCCTAATCAAATGATACTGTAGCTAGTAATACATTGAAGTTCATATACCACAAAGCACACAAATGTCAAAACAAACTGATAGACAATAACAACTAAGTATCATAATGGGATTTATCAGAACAATCAATTTTATGATTAAAAAACCTGATTGCTCAGCCACATACAAATAATCAACCTTAAAAAGTAAACTCAGTTGACAAAGATACATCACCCAACATAAAGCCACATCATCAAACCAAAGCATACTCTAGACCTTTATTTCCCAGTCACAAGTTCTTTCATAGACTATTGGATACAGAGAAATAATTTTTAGCTACATCAAAGTTTTACCCTGTTGAGGGGCATGCACATAGGAGAAGCCTATAAGAAAAGAGGTACGAGTAAAACAAGAGTAATTATGTACGAGTAGCTATCTTAAAGATATGATAGCTTAGTCTGGTGAGGTAAATTAGCACTGCACAAGCAAGGTTTAAAAATTTCTAATTTGCTATAACCAATTTACCATTATACAACCAAGCAGCAGAAATATAGTTATCATCTGATGCTGTAGCCAATTGTATTTTTTAGTCAATTGCACCAAAAAAAAATAAAAAATAAAAATCTAAGCACGAAACTACTCATAGTTGTAAATCACCATTTTGACCTCTTACCAACTATCAGACTTAACCGCTTCAAAGATATCAAGCGTGCTTAGTTAGAATCAAGATAGCAACTAGTGGATAAGTTTTCAATAAAACAGCCATAAAAAATACTCCATAACACACAATAAATGGAGCCTCGGTAAACTACCTATCAGGCTTGTATGCTAAATCTTGTTCACATCTAGGGCTGTCTATGGCAAATTACCTTTGTACAACGATAAATGGAATTCTATATAGGAAAAACCAATCATGTATTCTTGATCTCTCTTAATTGCCACAACAAATTACTTGAAAAGGCATTAAATTATCAAGCTACTTACAAAACCAAGACGTTTTAAATGCATCATACAATAAAATAAGGTTTGCCAAGTTTAAGCTTCAAGGTGACATAATAAAGAATACTTTCAATAATTTTCAAAGAACTTAACAAATTGAATCTTAGCTTCATGTACTAAAGCCATGCACATCCATATTATTTTTCTTAGATGCATCTTCTCTTTCAAGTATGAAGAATGGAAGAGTGGACCATGGAGGGGTTAAACGAGGGAGAGGGAGACCGAAAATGACTTAGTTGGAAGGAATAAGGAAGGATATGAAGTATATGGATTTGTATGAGAATGAGGCATTTGATCATAAGGGATGGAGGAAGGTTTTTGTACGGAATAATCACTTTTGGTTCATGTAGCCAACCCCCCACCCCCTTTATGAGATTAACTAATTCAGGCTTTGATCGATCGATCGATCGATTGCATCTTCTATGTCACTCTCAAATCTTATAACTAATACATTGTTGAAGGTGACTTCAAATTGGAGATCAATTGGATTAGTAGAAGTTAAACCTTGAAAGCTTTTCCCAGATGGAAAAAGGAAAATTCAGTGACTCATCAACATTTTCTTAAAAAAAATATATATCCCTTTTGTAGAAGCATCAAAATTAACACTTTATTCCTTGAATTATATCACCAAATCTCATCAGTAGCTCCTAATCCTCGTATCTTTCCAAGTCATTATAGTAACCCAAAGCCACACCACCCTTCTTCCCAAACCATTCACAATAGATTCAATGAAACCATGTAGATGTTTGCTCATATCACATTCTTTTCACACTTAATAAAGAAACTTCCACCTCACCCGTAGTCCTATGATATCACCAAATCATAGCTTTTCTCACCATTAACAATGTCTTCATCATTAAAATTAGAGTAATCACCAAACAAATCCTACAATTTTGATCATTTTATAAGAAGAACTACAACCTTTTCAATTCTATGGGTTATTAGTAAGGTGAAAGATTTTTGAGCCAGGTGAAATCTACAAGTCTCTGCTCCTATGCTAATATGCTATGCTATGACAGATGCCGCAAGATTTTTGCTATTGTGACTAGAAAACAAGGGTTATTAATGAATTTTAGTCATCACAATGCTAAATTGATGATGGTTTTTAGCAGAATATGATAGTGAATAATAATTTAGTAATTTAGTGTTTATCAAAAAATCAAACTTTCAATGGTTCAACTTTTACAAAATCAAAGATCACAATTAGATGTTTGCAAATTGGCATAATTTCGTATAAAATCTGATTAAATTTAACTCATCAAAGCATAATACATAGCAACTTACCACCACCATTTGTTCCGTCATATTGCGGCGCCAGAAATACGCAATTCGCCGGACACTGGTGGTTCCGGTTGAGCTTCCGCAGGTTCCGCCAACATGTCGCCGTCGTTGGAAGAGGAAGCGATTGCATTTCAATTTTTGGGCGGAAATATGAGTAAATACTGTATTTATAGCGGGACCCACTTTCATTTTTATTTATATATATAAACAATGAAAAGACACTTATACCCCTGTTTCTGGGCATGTATTCCCAGTATGCCATAGCACCGGAGAGCAGAGTTTATTTCATGTTCTGAGCGCTCCTTCAAATTCCAAACCCTTTACTTCAATTTTCTGGAAAAAAAATTAAAAAAAAAGTTGGGAATAAAATTGAGAAATTAGGGTTTCTCAATCAAATATGAGCGATGGAGGTGAGAAGATTAAGAGAAATGATGAAGAAGAAGATGATAGCAAAAGAGCAATAATATCAATTGAAAGAGCTGAACCTGACGATTATGGTCGAGCTGTTTCGAAGATGGCAGTTGCCCAGATTTGCGAAGGGGTTGGTTTTGAATCCATCAAACAATCTGCTTTGGAAGCAATTTCTGATATTGCGGTTCGATTCATTTGCGACTTAGGCAAATCAGCTTCTTTTTATGCTAATTTAGCTGGTAGATCAGAATCCAACTTTTTCGACATTGTTAAGGGTTTGCAAGATTTTTCTGGGTTTTCTGAGAATAATATTGTTAATCAGATGTCTGATTTTGTGCACACTGTTGAAGATATTGAAATCCCTTTTGCACACCCAATTCCAAGGTTTCCTGTTCCTGTAATGAAGAATTCAAGAAATTTGCGAACTCCAAGCTTCTTGCAAATGGGTGAAACTCCGATTAGTAAGCATATTCCCAATTGGTTGCCGGCTTTTCCAGATCCTCATACTTATATTCAATCACCTGTTTGGAGTCAAAAGAAATTGGATCCTCGGATTAGTAAAGGGGAGCAAGCTAGACAAAGAAGAAAGGCTGAGCGATCTTTGTTGAATTTGCAGCAACGTTTGTTATCCAATGGTTTAGCTGGACCTTCAGGGTCAGCCCCTGATGGGGAGAGGAGTATGGGAGTTCCAGTGGGGGATAACCCGTTCCTCGCCCCGCCATTGCCACCACCTCCTGGGAAGAATGCCTATGAGAATGGTGTTCGTGAGAGGAAGCATGTATTGGTGAAGGAGACGTTTGCTCCGGCCATTGATGCCCTGAAGGGTAATACCGATGATGGAGGATTGGATACGGATGCAATGGAGATAGATAAGAGAGTGGTTCCGAATTCGATTCCAGTGAAAAGGAGGCCAGTGGTAAATTTCAAGTTGAAGGCTGGTAAGAAAATGTTAGTAGAGGATTTGGATATACATCTTAGGAGCAAGGTGAATGAAAAGAGGACAACAATGTTAGGAAGGGATGATGATAAGGATGACAAGAAAAGGAGAGCTGAATTCATTCTAAGGCAGTCTTCAATGGATAATCAACCAGAAGTGTCTCAGATGTAAATTAGATATTAGCTGCCTTTCTGTAATTGGATTCTTTGTAGGAATAGGAAATACCCTCAGGCCAGTTTTCTGAATGGGGTGATTTACACATTGGTACATCATCTTCTAGCTTTTAGATTGTAGCTGTATTTTTCTCTCTCCCTTGACAATTTTGGAGACACTTGTACTGCAATTCTTTGAAAATTGAGTCTTCTTATCTTTGTAACTTCCTGATATCCAAAGATACTAATTAATTGTATTATTTGATTTAGTGTTGGTAAAAATTAAGTTTGTTTTTATGGTATATTGCAGTCTGATACTTTCCATAATTTCTGTTATCCTTAACAAGTTTTGTATACAAAGTATTTCTGAACATGGGAATGAGAAGGTAAGGCTATTCAGGCTTAAATTGACCAATTGACCACTGATATGTGGTGGCGTATCTACACGACAATAACACAAGCAATATCTACAATAATGTGACCAATAAGTGAAATCTTTAGTTACTATATAAAGGTCTCAATTCTAGTAAATGAACTACTACAAAACTCATAGTAAGATAGTCAAAATAAAGATCAGTTAGAATGTAGTACTAGCAAAAACGTAATTCTACATTTTACAGCAAGTGTATTTCTAGTACTCAAGAAGACAATGCTCGTAGCCAGAAAAAAAATTGAAAGTAAAAACGAGATGCCAGTTTGAACATAGTCCTCACTTTCTTGAAGGAAGAATTGAGGTCCTTTCAAATGATAACCTCACTTTTTAAGCTCCATATCAGAATCTGAAAGAGCCACTCTGCCTCGGTGATTGAAGATCATGAAGTCCAAGTTCTCAGGTAAAGAAACTATCCTGCAATCATAATCAAATTTCCTGATATCAGTAGAAGTTGAAACACCTGTCAGCCTTATCCTAGAACAGTGGAACACCAAATGAATCAGACAATACCAAGGAAGCCAAATTAAAAAGTATGACATCTGCAAAAGAAACAGGATGGCATATATAATCAATTGGCCTCTTCCACAACACATTGACTATGAATGGTCATCATACACATCAACACATCTTGGCCAGATAAGCTTGATTTACAAACTAAGATATATACAAGTTCATGTATTGTTGTCTTCCATGACCAAAAGGAAAAGAAGGGGGGTTGACATTATCCCGTACTTTTCATTTACATGTTCAAGTGAATTGAATTTGTAGGTCACATTTACATCAACAGTCAATATAAAGCATTCTGCACAAGCAATAATCAGATGATAAATATATGCCTCTATAGATCATCACCACCAGAAGCATACTGCACAGAAGTATGTTGTGGTGACATGCCCACCTGCCTGGAAAACACTGCAACACACGTAATATCATTTACCCCTTTAACGCTCTCATCACTAATTACTCACCGACAGCAAATTGTTTGGAATTGAAAAGTTTCCAGCATTTATTCTCTGCCTATACACTATTACTCTATATTATGTTATCATGACAGTATGACACATTCTATTGTGAAAGCAAGCCTGGAACACCTTTGTGCACATATACATTCTTTCTTTCCCCTCCTTTTCCTTTACTCCCTGTTACCCATACACTTTTTACCCACCACAACTATAAACCTGTAAAATTTTGCATCATCTAGTCTTCAGTTTCTGGCTTCCTAATTTAATGGCAAATGGTGACAAAAGTAATATTGGTTCATTCAATAAGTTGAGACAGTTAAAGCTAAAAATTGAAAGTTTTTGGACAAAGGAAACACCTAGACAAAGAGCAACATAAGAGCTATAGATATAAATCATAATTGATGACTCATGGGGTTCTAACCCTAGACAATGGTGAGAAAAGAATCTTGAAGAACTAGATAACAAGATAGACCAGGTGCCACTGAAAAGTCAAGTGATAAAAAGATCCAGGGATGATGAAACTGATAATAGTAGCTTAACAGCTATTTCTTCAGTCATCAGAAATGATTTAAGCTTCAAAAATGAACCATGGATCTCAACGCAAATTTCTTGTGGTCTAGGTTTTTTAGTGAAATCTTGGAGTATCGCTAGTGCAAATAGGTGTTTAATGCTTTGTTCCAGATGTTATAAAAATTTCATAGATGCAGGTCTCAGAATTACAGATTCATTATTCAAGAATGATTAATATTCGCATGAGTTTAACAGGAAAATTTCAAACCACTTGAACGCTGACTATGACAAGAACAACAAAGCCTTAGTCCCAAAACGGCTAACATGAAATACCACAACACAAAAATTCAACAAGGTCATGTTTCCAAGCACATAAAACATGGCGCAGATACGATACCACTTTAATTTTGGAAATATATTACAAAATTCGTCCGAAAGCTTGGTTTTAGCCTTGATTTTGGACAGTTTTTAAACTTATCCAAAAACAAAGAGGACAAGGTGATTTCCATGGACCCCAAGAGACTATTTGGGTGGTTAAAAACGTCCACTTTGTCTCCTAACAATCAAATTATAAGGCTTATACGATAGATAACCCTTTATGACCTTGGGGAACATCCCCCCACCATCACTTGAATTTTGACATCATGTTCCGAAATCTTAGAAATAGCCCAATTTTGTGTGTTACAACCTTCTAATTTAGCCTATGGATAACATTTTCAGACATGCCTAGGTTAAGCACCAATGTACGTCCCGAGGGTCCCTTAGGGCCTAGTTAGTGCTTGAGACCATGCTTTTGCCCATGTCCCATGCCTTGGCTCATACAACAGCAATAGTAGCGCCCATGCCTTAAAGCACGCTATAACATTTTGCTCAACTTGGCCACCAAACTAAGGGAAAATCGTCTACGTTAGTTTGGGTATGTAAGATGGAGACCCGAGGGTGCACCGATAAGACGAGTGGAAGAGTTGGACCATGGAGGGGTTAAACGAGGGAGAGAGAGACCGAAAATGACTTGGCTGTACAGAGTTCGGAAGGATATGAAGTATATGGACTTGCATGAGGATGCGGTATTGAGCCGTAAGGGTTGGAGGAGGAAGATTTTTGTGGATGACCACACAGAATAATCAAATTTTGGTTCATGAAGCCGACCCCTCTTATGGGATTAAGGCTTTGATTGATTGAACTTGGCCACTAAATAGCCAATACAATTAACTAAACAGACCTTAATAACTGCACTTCCTTTTGTCCTTCACTCCCACCAGCCATCTTAGGGGTGACTAGAAAACCACAATCCTAACTTCTTCATTATCAATAGTAATAAATAGGGAGAAAACTAGAATCCCAAAGGGTAACTTGATATAAAACTTCCAATGTTACTGCATATTCAATAATTCAATATGACATTCTTACTTTTAATGTGTTTTTCTTCTGGGAAGCACAATGGTTTTAATTGTCTAAAAGTAACAATACAATAGTTTTCAAAACCAAAAAAAAAAAAAAAAAAAAAAAAAAAAAAAAATATAAAGAAGAAAAAAAAATGCAACATTCCTTTTCAGAATATCCTATATAATCCAGACTAACTTAAAAAGGATTACTGCCATAACTCATTTAGGGATTGCACAAAAACATCTTCAAAAACACACCAACCAACTGTGGCATCCAAGCAAAGGTTTTAAATTTCTATTTTGTAATGTACTAGAATAATTTTGTAGCTTCTCATATAATTCCTATGATTCCAATTAATCACAGATATCCTATAATACCAAATTGGTGACATGAAACCAAATCCTTCCAAAACCTAATACTAGGAACAAAAAGTTTTAAACTTGTACATAAATAGACAAAAAGTTGGATTTGCAAATGAAAACCATTTCAAGACCCTAGGAACAATGAAACATGAAGAGCCAAAGTAGTGAATTTTGGGATCACCAGACAAATTCCAAGCCTGATGACTATTGCTACTTATACAGATCTTAGAAAAGGATATGTGGACGAGAAACGATAGATAAATAGATAATGATCAAATCCACCTAAAACCACAGAAGCAGCAAGAAAAGGCACAACTTTCACATAAAAATCGTTGCAATCTAGCAATCTATAATCGCAATATTTACATTAGAAGCGCATTAAGTCCAATTACAGATTTTGAGCACATAGATCGAAATACTGATCAAAGGCGTTAAGATTGTATACGATTAAAACTGAAAAGAGTAAAAAGATGAAGAAAGGTGGACCTGTTTTCCTCAGAAGATGGATGAATGGAGTGGAAATTGCCAGGAACAGTTAGGCCAGCGTACATACACAACAGAAACCCTAGAATTAATTCTAATACTACCTGCATCATCATCAAAGAGCAAACCCCAAATAAAAATTCCAGATCAATTAACAAATTAAATCAAAAATCAAATCTAGAAATAAATTAAAGACTAACATTGATAGGAGGACCAGTAAATTCATCCTCGGTAATCTTCAACAATCCTCTATCTGACGAAAACGAATGAAACACAAAGAATTGAGTTGAGTTTGCATCCGAAAAACCTAGAAAAAATTGAGAAGAGAGAGAAAAATACATTGGATAGTGGAGTAGGCGGCATGAGAGAGAATCAGAACTCCGAGAAGACCCACTGTAAAACCTAAACCCATCTCTTCTTCTGATTTCTTCTTCTCAGATGCTTGCTTGCTTTGATGGAGGAGGAGGAACACCACTGTCAAGGTTTTTTCGCTGACTTTGGCCTTTTTTTTTTCTCTTTATTTATACGGAGTTAAAAATTAAGCATACATAAGATGATAAGAGTGAGGGATACTTCAAGTTGTTAGAGTTTTTTTTTTTCCGGTTTTAAGAGATCTTGAGGATCGATTCTCAATTTCTCATCATCCGGTTTTAATTAATATATTTTATTATATATAAATTCATGATCTTTACATATATCCAATTCATTTATCAATGTTGTACGTACTCAACAACTAAATTGTTCATAACAATTTTGTACATAGAATATCATACTTCCTCTGTTCTTTTTTTCTTGACCTGTTTCTTTTATCACTCTTGTCAATGCAAAATCTTAACGATCAATAACTTTAATTCTCCATAAGTAAATATTACAAAAATTATATATTATGATAGTAATTATTGTGACGAATTCAAAAAGATCTCACATGAATATGTTTTTCTTTACATACTAGCTATTCACAAAAGAAGGTCAAAGTAAGGGTGGCGAATAGTGTAAAAGTCAAAGTTGGTTAAGTAAAAAAAGAATGGAGGAAGTAATAGTTTTTTTGTTCAACCTCTTGTTTGTATTTAACTCTTCATAATTATGAATAGCATTGGTTGGAAAACATTCCTTAAAATGCACTTATATAGTTCGAACATGAGAGGATCAAGAATGAGTGGGAGACAAAATTGCTTCCCATTTTGTTATCACAAACTTTTAAATAAAACGGATGTTCAATAAATTACTGATCCGTTATAAAGTGACAATAAAATACGCAAAAGTTACACTAAAACGCTTAAAAGTTACCCTAATATATATGAGTTATTTATGCTTCATTGATAAATTTGACAAAAGTGACACTAAATTTGACAAAAGTGACACTAAATCTGACAAAAGTGTACCCGATGTACAGTACATTATTGAAAACCGGGTGTATACAAAAGTTTTCCTTTTGTTATACAAGGAGTAATGACTAACTTATGGAGCATGTATGTTATGCAAGCCATAGTCAAAAGAAATCATTGGACAAAAATTAAAAGAGAAAACAAGCAACCACTCAACAAGCAAAAATCACTACCCTTCAATACTAAAATTAAACTTATTTAAGTTTTGCTTTTCACGCCTAGATTTTCCTAATGCAAACATTTCAAGTAAACGTTTATCATACATACATTTCATACTTTCACATTTAAAGTTCCCTCATCCCTTAGCTAATTGTTTTCTCTTTCTCCCTCAAATTAAACAAAACTAGCTAGTCATGGTTTCTCAGAGGATTTTTTGTAGAGCCAGTTTTGGCATTCTGTCTACCTCCACTAATCCTGGCTATCTACCTGCCTGGCCTGGCCATGGTTAATATCGTCTACTCCGTATCCTAGAGGAGGAAGCCAGAGTGTCAAATTAGCTCTATAAATTTCTCTTTGACAGACCTTGATTATATATATATGTGCGCAATGATGTCATTACATCATTGTTATAGTAGTGAGTAGTCCCAACATTCTAACCATCACCTTAAATCAATAAATGACCGGCTTTCATCAGTTATTTGGGTGAGTCTGCTGTAATATCATGATTTATAACCAGCATGCATGTTTGATTGTTTGGTCTGCCTTTCCAATCAGGTATTTAAGCTGTTAAATTTCTTGATCTTTGATACAATGCTCAATTTTTTGTATATTTAATATAATAAGCATCTATGGCACAACAAGCTTAGTTAGTTACTGAAACTTACATATATATAATAATTGATGCATATGTATATGGACTACGGAGTTCATGGAGCAAGTATGTAGTAAGTATTGATCTCTTCCTCATTCTCTTATGGTACATGGTGCTCGTATATTATAGACATATACTTCGTATGTGTTACAATAAGTATAAGGCTAGCTAGATTAAATGATTAATCCATGGTGCAAGGTAAATAAGGACTAATTGTATAGGAATGTATTACTTCCTTAAATCGATTTAAGAGAAGGATCGAAGTATCGTTTGTTTTATACAACGTAAAGCATTATTCAAGGAACCTGTATGAAAGTAATAGTATAAAAACAACACATTGAAGCTTTCTTTTCAAATCTTGATCATGATGATCGATGAGCTGCTGGTGGTGAAGTATATTTTTCATTAGGAGGTCAACTTTACTTTTGTAGTAAAAGTAAAAATAGAAAAGGCATGATAATAATGGTGGACAGGTTGGTGTAGTTATATAATGGGCATCAATAATCAAATAATATTGGAGGTTAAGAAGGGTATAACGTGATGAATGCGTTCATGAGTGTTGGATTACAAATGGTAACTTAGTTGCATTGGATTCCCATAAGCATTAGCACTAGTGAACTACAGTAGTGAAGTTCTAGCTCACTAGTGAAGTGGAGTGTGTCATCTTAATCATCAATCTTATGGTAACTATAACGGTTACTATAAGAGATGTGTGGATGCTATCCGTTAAACTTAACTTGTTTTCTAAAGTTACATCTATCTACTATCCTCATATGATCTCTGTCTACGGCTTTAGAGCGAGACAAAAATCTTCAAGTATAAGTGTATAACCAGCATTTAGTATATACATATCATTTATCCTTTCCATCTGAATTCTTATATCTTGTGAATCCACATTCAACTTTGAGTGTTCTCTTATTTTGATGATCAAATAGCGTTTTGTATGAGTCAACAATCATTACTACAACTTAGACATTTATGAATTTCACAATAGCATTATTGATAGAATGTATAGTTTTATTCTTGTATGAATGTAACACATGATTCTGGTTGTTTTTAATATTGTGTATACAGCCCAAGGTTAAGCCCAAAATCTAGCCCAGCTTACTAAGTTGGGTTGAGATGTAGAGTATAGTCCCAATTAGTTCTGCCCAACTCTGAGGCTGCAACTGCAAGTGCCAAGGCCCTTGTGTAGTTGTCTGACCTTTTGCTACATTAGACTACAGTCCATACTCCCTTAAGTAAGATACCAGTACTAATTTGGGCTTCAGTGTAGAGTTGAACGATCCGTTTTTTTTTTTAAAAAAAAAAAAAAATAGATTTTATTATTATTAAAAATCTTTTTTTTTTTTTTTTTTTTTTTTTTTGAGGGAAATAATAAATAAAAATAACTAAAGTAATTACCGCTGATGTCATTACTTTCCACATGTCAACTACTTGTAAAAAATTTTCCCTCCAAAACTAATAATGACATCATTAATTTTTTAATGCTAAATTAATTATATATTTTTCTAATAAATTTTATATTTGAATTGACTAATTATGCAATTTCCATTGGAGAATTAAAGAATGGTCGGACTATTTCATTTTCTTATAAACATTACGGAGTATCTTTTTCTCCTACTCCATATATTTTATACATATTATATGAATTGGGGTGTCCACTCTCTATTAATTTATCAATTTATTAGATTTTTCTTAAATGATTTCTACTACGTACATATTACACACAAATAAGCTAAAAGATATTGTTAAATTCATAAATTATTGTTAAAATCGTGCATCGCACGAGCCTAATCTAGTACTCTAGTATATAGATGCTCCAGCCTAAACTCTAATCCACAAACTCAGGCAAAAATAGGAATAAATAAGGAATGGTTGAAAAAAAGAAATAAAAAGTGTTTTAATTTCAAGTGAGATCCCTTTCAGATGTCTCTTTGGGCCACCAATATTTGATTTCAGAGGACCATATCATATATTTATATGTACTTGTAGAAGCTAGTGATCATATAAAGCCTGGTTGGAAATTTCATATTTAGAATATATGAATAAGAATTTTGTCTAAGGTGGAATTTGTTAGGTTATATCATGTGGAACAAGAATTTTTTTTCATGTGTTACATCCATCATATACGGAGTAGATTTCATTGAGTATTATTGCTCTTGCTTATATTTTGATTCCAATTTCAATTCCAAATTTCGAATACTACAATTATGAAATTGCAAATTTCACAATCAAATCATAATAATACAAAATATAAAGAGGATTATGATAACTTACCAATCATAACAAGTTGAGCATCTAAAGGTCCCCTAATATAATGTCGTCCCCCATATCCATTTTTTTAAAAAAAACTTGGTTAACATTGCAAAACTCATTTTCTTTGTTACAATATAAATGAACAACATAAACTTCCTCGTGGCACATCCACCATCTACCAATTTAGACCACGTAGAGTGCTAAGATATCAACGATGAATGGCCAAGTCATTGCATTTCATTTTCTATAGGCAATGCAACACATGCCTTCTTGATATTTTCCTCTTATTATTAGTGGGCACATCACTTCAATTTTCTTCTACATTCGCTAACAACTTTTTTCTTAAATATCGTCTAATTTCTCTAAAACAATCATTGTCTTAAAATACGTCATTTTAACTGTTAGTACGGATAATATAACCTTCTAATTGTCATTTTTTATACCGAGACAATATTGAACAAATTTATCTTCAAAAATGGAAGGAGCTAGTAGGCTGCCTTTGAAAGTAGAGTTTGCTTATCAACATCAAAGAAAACAACTTATAATTGGACCAAAGAACATAATAAGTATAAACTTAGCAAAAGCAAATGCTAGTTAATTATTGACTTGTATAGTGTTTATCCTTAAAATAAAAACAATGAATGGTTTATCTTTGTAATTGGTCTGGTTAGGTGTATCGACGCATCAATTTTGCCAGCGGAATTAGTTGGGCCATGTTGGATCATGAAGTGGTTCGAATGGCCCACTTATCTTAATTGAATCACACATATTGGGCCTGGATTAATAATCTGCTGGTTACAAAAGCTTTTAATCTCCACAAATAAAATATCAAAGATTGCGACAAGCACAAGGATTGTTCGCCCACCCAACCAAAAAGGTATTATCTTGACAAGGAAAGGAGCTCTTCATTTCTTCCACTAATTTCAAGTTTTCAACTATAACTTACTTTTTATTTTTTTTCTCTTCTTCTTAATTTTATAGCTTATATCTGTCTTTTTGTCTGCCATTTTTGATTTATTAGAAGCACATTATCTTTATCTACCATTTTTTTTAAAAAAAAAATCCTACAATTTCACAGCATTAACATAAAAATGTTTGTTATTTTTCAATACGTATAGTGGAATAGTGGAAATTTTAAAAAGTTATACTGTCAAATACTTATACATTTATTTTAATAGTGATGATACAACGTTGAAAATATCTAAATAATGGAGAGAATAAAAATTGATCAGAGGATTCATATAAAATAAAAGGCAAAGGTTGGGTGATAAATCAAAATAATAATTGTGATCAAATAATTTAGGGGTCCAGGTCCCTTGATGTATTGACGTGTATATATGATGATTGATGTATATACATATAATAAGATTAAATTAGTTGCACTATGAGATGGAATACGAATACTGTCCATATATACATGCAAGTATACAACTGTCTGATGATCATCTCAATTTTATAATCGAACACATATAAATGCATTTAATATGTGGTTACTAGGCAATTCTCCAATGAATTCATTTTTATAATAACATATACAAGTATAAATATTGGTAATTGGTAGAATATGGTAGAATACTAGTATATCAAACATTGAGATCGAATAATAATGAAAATTTGGTTAAAGAGAAACAAGCTTAAAGAGTCACACGTATGGGTTATACAAATTATAATCATAAATAATATGATGGAGGAAGCCCCAGTTTCTCAAAGTGAGAAATGAATTTGTTTCCCAGTTTCTGATTTGTTGTAGCCTTGTAGACAGTATTATTGAACACACCTAGCGGCTTTAGCTATACAGACAATCTGCATGATCATCATGATATATATGGTCTTCTTATATAACTATATAGTAATCATTCTGGTGGATCCAAATGAAAAGCCTCCCTTAAACTTATTCATCAGATTATTATTAAACCTATATAATCTGGTGAAATTTCATTTGTCTTCTCCTTAAATTCTTTTGTAGGTCAAAACCGCGTAGTTTTGTAACACCTGAAGAGTTTTTCATGTACATCTTAAATTAGTCGATGTATATATACACTCCATATTTGGTATAATTAATTAATCTTAACTAATCGCATAATGATTAGTTAATGAAATAATAAAAGTTCGGGTACTCGTAACAAAGAAGGAAGGAAGAAAAATAAATAAGTGGGAAAAAAATGCTCCCCACAGAAGGAACCTGGTGTAGGAGTAAGTGGGACAAATACCACGCTTTATTCAATTGTAGACAAAAGGAGGCCACCATTAATCACAATAAGGCCCGGCCAATGCTCACGTACATATTACAAATATCACTATCTTCACACTTGTATTTCCTCCTCTTCATTTTCTTGGACTCTTTTTTAACTCTACTGTATGTATTTGTGTTATTTTGTAAAGGTACATTTAGGAACAGTATATGTGGGTTCTCACCATTGTTTATTTATGTATACAACCTTTAGTTTATACTTCCATCCACGACTATATTAAAGGTCTTTTAATTTTCTTTGTTTCATAATACTTATCATCTACGTATTGACTGGTATGGACATATTGTAAGTACTATAGCAGGAGTAATAAATACTGCATAGAAGTTTTGTGTTCCCTCTTTTGAAGGTAACTAATAGTAGAAGCTAGAATCAATTACTTGAGACAAAAGGCGCTTGTGCAAAATCATTCACATCCTCAAATGAAAGTTGAAATCAACTAGAATTGTAGGAGGGAGTTGCAAACATGTTAATTTGAAGGGTTAATAAGGATGGTTTATTATTAGTTTCTTACAATACATATTACAAGTATGTATATATACCATGATCAACTACCAACCTAGTTGCCCCTTAAAACTTTTTAGGACATTATAATTAGGATGACCACATATGTGATACATACACTTATGACCTAACTAACCGTAATCTAAACTTAATTAATAGCGAGAATACCACGATTGAAATAGGTATGAAAGCACTTAGAAATAATCTATAGAAAAACAAATGCTTTTGTCCCCTAGTAAACAATCCTAATGTTGGAAATGGTTCACACTTTTCCCTAACATACAAATTAATTAAAGAGAAACAATTACAAAATTTTCTACGTGGTCCCTTGACTTATATGGTACGAAAGCATACATATCACCATCATCAATTTGATTCAACCCCCATAAAAATTTGGATCTCTAAAATGTTGATGAACACATGAGTTCTACCTCAAATTCCCACGTAAATGATGATTGACTATCAAAAAGGTTTTCCTAAAAGGACTATGTTTAGTAGTTCTACTTCTACATGCATTAAAGTCAAAAAAATTTAAAAGAAGTCCAAGATCAACTAATTGATGGTCTAATTGTAGGCTTTAAAGTTCAATTAAAGGATTGGATCGATCAATCTAAAAAGTCTTGAAGTAGAGGACATCTTTTATAAGAAACTTGTTGCAAAGTGTGCTTTGAATCTTTGATCATAAATTAAATTGTATATATGGTGTGATGTGCGAAGAGAGAACATATTTAGTTGTTCAAATTTTATCTCATTAAAATTCCTCCAAACATAAATTGGCTACATTAAATAAAATAAAAATTAATTACTCCGTATTAAAGATGGACAATCGATATAATATAAGGATAATGGTTATCCATATGTGAAAATGACATTAAAATTAATGTAAATGGAACAAGTGCCTATGAATCCAAACCGTCCTAGCTAGGCAAGTTCATTGGACTTACATAGGTGAACTAATTGTATTTTCATACGTTGCCAAACGGTATAAACTCCCACCAAAAACCAAAATTAATAAAGAAAAGTGTTGGCCTTGCCAATTTATTATTTTCGGACGTAAGACTAGTACAACAGCATGAGTCACATTGTGCATTAATTAATTTAATTAATTTTAAATAGAATGTTGTAAAAAATATCCTACTACAAATCGGTGTTTATTTAATGATGGGGTTCTAATTTCTGGATTTAATGATCTTATTTGACTCTTATATTACACGCATTTGTAGTGATGAAGACCATGAAGCAATACTTATTAAGTTTGCTGATAAAGCGTCCAATTTATACAAGTGATTACATTGCCGTGTATGTTTGAAAAACATGTATTGCACATTTGTCTTTAAATCTAAAATATAAGTCAATAACATTTTTTTGTCGGTAGAATATGGGTTCTTTGATCGATTGGAGTTTAATGATGAGTATTTTAGATGATAATATTATTAAAAGGATCTACCAATTTCAAAATAAGAGGGTAAGATCAACATGAAAACAAAGGCTATTCAAATAATTTAAGTAGCAAATAATAATGTGCAATGGACTTAATTTGTTACTCTGTATACTCCTTGCTCAATAAGTTCATGGCATGATAGAGAGGTCTTTAAGTGAGTTCATTAAATTCGGCATGTAAAAATCTTTCACATTTTTTGGTGTCTAGGGTTGTTTTTAATTCACCCAATTTTTACTTATGTGAAATATTTGAGTTTATTAAACTCATTATAACTCATTAGTAACTTGTTATAGCTCAATTTTTAGCATGGGGCATGGTTGTCGTCTATCATACTAGTTATTTGGTCCCATTTTATATTATAATAAATAAAAATAAACCTTACTTAAGAAAAATTAATAATGTTCTATTAATAATAATTATTATCCAAAATATAAACTCAACAAAGTAGACGTACATCCTTAATTTAGGGTGACAGAGCACTGGACAAACTGTAGTGGGCATTGGCGAAGAACACTAAAATAAGATTTACAGTATATTATACTTGAGGTTTTGTCTTAGCTTTCTCACCCAATAAATAAGCAAGGGAAACTAAAACAAGTTTTATTATTGTCGTTATACATAATTAAGCTCTCATACTTAATAGTAGGACAGTTATTATAATTATGTAAAACCTGATAACTATTAACTGTATATGAGTCTATGACGCATCTTCAAAAGTGTAGACGTGTAAAATAATTAAGTATAGAATCTATAGAGTATAGATAGAGAAAACATTTTTACGTTGATCTTAAATATTCCTTGTATATACGGTGTGCTATGGATCGGAGTAAGATTAGAGTACTATTTTTTATGTCGATTGTCAAATTTAGTGGGGGTTAGAGGTTACAATCTGATCAATTATGCCCAGACTTAATTAAAGTAATGAAATTAATTAGTGAAATGATTACTAATTCTACTATAGCATTGGCGGAAATGGAACCTTATTGGCATATCATAGACTGTCATTATTTGTCACATTTAGCTACATAATATAAACTATGGATGATTGTTGATTGAGAAGTAAAAACCACGCACAAGTTAAAGATACTCTGTAAATTATTAAATATTAATAAAGGATGTGATCGATATACAACGCACGTGTACCTTATACTCCATACAAGATATATATGTACGTATACATTTAGTTGCAAAATTAACACACATTAAATTAAAAAATGTCTTTATATCAAGTACTAAGTATTATCTACCCAAAGTTTTTTCATGCTTAGAAGACTTTCAAAAACATCTCATCTAAGCTCCAGTACATTGTGAATAGCCTTGAAAATTTAATCATTGCTACAAATGAAGTGTTATCATCAACCACGATATTTGATTTTGTATTCATGTACGTAATTACTTGTTTATGAAAACTGAACAATCTACATAATCAAAACATATGGTGAAAATATTGGAGGATCAACCATGAATATCACCCAGCAGCAAATTGATTAATACTCCTTACTTAACTTTAATCGTCCAAGCTTAACTTAGCAGCAAGGTTTAAGCAGAGATTAGGATTAATGTATTGGAAATCAGATGAGTTAGATCACTTCCTAACTATGCATCAATAATGCTCTCATTTAAATAACTTTAAAGTTAAAAGAACATCCATCCTCTCCACTTTTGTGATGGTCATTTATTTATTAGGCATTAAAACCCTTTTAATATATCATATGCAATTTTTTTTGCTAAAAAATATCCCTATCTTTTCTCCATAATAAGACACCTTAGTACCACAAAAATAAATTTGGACTATCTTAAGTCTGTATATCTTCAATAGTGAAGCACATAAACTAGACAATAACACTAAAGTCAATAAAGATTATAGACAATTGCTCCCTTCGTAACATATAAGGAAGATAGGAGTAAAAATAGCTAGAAAAATTAAAATAAAACATATCAAAACGAAAAGTATGGAGATTATATGTACAACAAATTATACCACAAAGCAATCACTTTAAAAACTTTTGATCTCTATCTATAGTCTATACTATTTATATAAGTAATTGTAATTAGTTAACTAATTAAGCACTATAAGCTTTATTTGTACTAGCACAATTAAGGGCTTGTTCTCTTCAGATTATTTTCAGTTCAGTTCAGTTCATTTCAGTTTCATTTTAGTTCAGTTCAGCTCCAATAAATTCAGTTCAGTTCAGTTCAGCTCAATTCAGTCAATCAGAACAGACCCTAAGTTACAATTTGATAATCCCTGATCTTCTAAGGTCATCACCTTTTAGTTTTGTATAAGGTCACCTAGAAAGATATATAGAAATATACAAAGTCAGTTACGGAAGCATAAAGTCAACTATGGTTAGTAATGGAATAAACTTGTCCTTTAATACTTCGTATGATATGATTCCACCATCCACTTTTAGTTATAGACTTATTAATTACTAATTATACTACATATACATAGCGTAAGAGTTCCTAATTTTGTGGGATAATTGAAGATGCCTTTAAAAAACATAGAAGTATGTCATACAATCATACATACAGTATATATGTAAATTTTAGTTGTTGTTGTCGCAGCCGCCCAAAGAAGCAGAGGCATAGAAACAATGTGCTGTCACGTAACAGTATGAAGAACAACTGAGGCATTTTATCTATCTACGCATGCATGCATTTGGCCACTGGCCAGACGATTGAGATAATGATAATGTGGATTAGCATTTTAGAAATGACACACGATACAAACAAAACACATTATAACATTTTTTCAGAGATCCAATTATTGTAGTGTTAGTGTTGCTTCAAAATATAGCCATTACATATGTTGGTCATGAAAAGAGGAAAGAATGACACTGTAGAAGAAAGGAATTAACGCTTTTGAGCTTAAACATGTAAAAACAAAAATATCACAGAATAATATCTAATATCTCCGTTAATTTTTAGTTGCAATAAAAATTTAATGTCTCACAAATACTACTCATTGATTACAACTAAAAAATAACGGAGGTAGTATAAATAGCTAGACCAGCTAAAAAGTTTAAATACATGTTTACTTCTTATCAAAATGTGTTGTGTACTTCTATAGTTCTATACTTCTATATACCACTTAGGGGGTGTTTGGTTCAAGCATATTAGGTATAAGGTATGAGTTTGGAATGAGCAAAACC
Organism: Chenopodium album; assembly: GCF_948465745.1. Classification (NCBI taxonomy): domain Eukaryota; kingdom Viridiplantae; phylum Streptophyta; class Magnoliopsida; order Caryophyllales; family Amaranthaceae; genus Chenopodium; species Chenopodium album. The sequence goes on from NC_137858.1 coordinate 5,280,952, forward strand.
CATACCTTGTGTTTGTTTCTTGAAATTTCATTTTTCAAACTCATACCTCAAACCCCCAAGGTATGGGTTTTTGAAACCCAAGGGGGGAGGTGGGTATGGCTCATACCCATACCTTTAGGTTTAAAATTAAAAGGAAAACTATCATTCCTAGATAAAAACCAAACACATGAAATCAAGTATCAAGTTCCAACCCCATACCACCCTGGTTTCATTCCTCATTCCAAACCCATACCATTGTTTGAACCAAACGCCCCCTTATTAGGTATTTTGGCACTAAGCTAAGATGGAATTGGATGTAGAAAAAAAAAAACGAAATAAAATTAATTGGATGTAGAAAAAAAGGAAAAAAACAAATGAATTCTTAATAAATTGTAAGGAGAATGATACTGTATAACAGTGAAAGGATTGAGTTGTCACAATTGTTGTTATCATATGATTGTTTCACTTCCTTATTTCTTTCAAATTGGTGGAATTTGGATATAAATAAAATTAATAAGTCATAAATTGTTTAATAAAATCCAATTCCTCTATGATTGACTAAACAGCTAGACAAACTAATCCTATCAACTTAATTATTAATTACCAAGTAAATTAATAAATCATAGAAACTCTATTCCCTTTCTTTATTGGTTTTCTTCCATTCTTATCATCTCCTTTCTAATCATCTTTTTAGAATCAAACAAATTGTTGGTAAATTGTATCTATGTTTGACAAAGTGATCACATAAATATTGTTTTTGTTTTATTTTTATGGGAAATTATCATATACTTTGTACTACGTATAAACTTGTACAAATTTTGCATATCACTTTCCCAATATAACCTTATACGAGTAAATATGTTTCCATTAATCCTAAAGTCTGATCTCCACACATCCGCATAATAATATGCTTAGAAAACACATGACAGGTATAGGATTTGCTATGATAGCAAGTATAGAAATAGAGGCATCTACTTCTGAAAGAAAAGTTTGTAGACAGACAAGTTGACAAAATTAGATAATCCATTAAATAGGTAGCTAACTGTAAAAGCTGGAAAAGAAAAACAAACATAATAATCAAAAAGTGCAATGAATTGAAGTGGAGATCTAATGAAGAAGATGAAAGAGGGCAATGCAGAAGATGTATGTACATTGTACAGTACTGCATTCAATTCAATTCAAAATTGAATTAAATGAATTACTGAATTCTTATAAATTTAGTTAAGGCTCGCTCGCTGTTAGACGTACGTAAACCCGAGTAAATGCTAAAGTCTGCCACCGACGGCGACTCTGTCTCTATATACCAAGACAAACTACACTTTTTTCATACGTTATTATTTCTTAGTACATTGTTTTTTTTCTTATTATGTTTTATGTGTAGTAAATGTAATCATGTAAATATTTCCTCTATTATTGTTAAATGTTGGGTATTTTTTTTGTTTAAATTATAATTATTGTTTAAGGGACTAGCTAGCTTTGATGCTTTTAAGATGGACAGCAAACTCAGCGATGACAATTCCCATGCTACTTTGGATGTTGTTTATTAACTGAACCATTATATTATACTATGTCTTATACAAGCTAAGTCAATCCCATCCATTTCAAGATTTTCTCTGTTTTATCGATTTTAAGGCCTTACTTTATCCTATTCCACATTTCTTATTAATAAACTACGTACTCTAGTTATATATCCAAGTTTCGAAGTTGGCATCATTTTTTTAAATAAGTTGAGAAAGGATTATCTTCATGGATGTTCATTTTCATCTACTCGTACAAAGGAAGTTGAGAATTTAAAATTTATACAGTATAAAATTAAAAACAAATAAAAAAAAAAGCTATGGAGTATTACGTACGGATAACATAGTAATTTATAAACTCTTTTGCATTAAAGCTTGAGTAATGCCAGCTTCTATTATCTTATTGAACTTAGCTTGCATTATTATATCATTTTATACAAGGAGAGTTTGTTTAATCAAATAGGACAAGTAAAATGAGATACGGAGTAACACAAAGAAAGCATAGCCCCATAGCAATTCAAACATTGGTCAATCTCGTGCCCCAATTGGAAGTATATATAGCTAATAGAGTAGGAAGACTAGGAACTAGTAGGAAGTAGGAGAGACGGTAATTAAAAAGTTGAAAACTACTCCTAAATGGCTACTTACATAGGTAGTTACTACAATTAACATATGGTAATATAGTTGGAAAGTACGAACATTCACATTAGTTGAAGAAATAACTAATAACAGCGTTCATCAATTCTGTAAGAGTAAAAAAAATGAGGGAAGAGTAAAAAAAAGGAAAGGGGGGTATACCGAAAAAGAAAAAGGTAAGAAGAAGTGGTCCAAAAAGAGACAATGAGCATGGGCCTAGCCCCTGTCACTGACTTTGACCCTTGCAGTCCCTACTATACTACGGAGTAGTTTATGGACTTTCCCTATTTCACATTCTTATTTCAATTCTTCAAGTCCCAACTCCCAATACCAAAACGATTCATTTTTAAACTTTGTAAATTCCATTTATGCCCTCAAAGATCAATCAACCATCCATTTCATTGTAGACTAGATTTCAAAAAATACACAAGCGCCACATGGGCAAAAGAGTCATTCACATGTGAGTTAATGACTATAAAATGATGTCATTGGGATCCCATTTTTTATTTATGGTCAAAATCAAATGGGGCGTACTCTTCGACTACATTGTTTCTTGTTCCTTATTCTGTTAAAAAAAATACGGAGTACAACTCTGATCCTATTTCTATTGAGTAAATTAAAAACTGTTAAAAAAAATTTAAAAAAATCAAAGAGAGGAAGAGAGATCCTCTTCATCTCAGATCACAATCGTAACTTTCTCTGCTTTTTATAAACAAAAATAAAAAAAAAAACATCTAATCTCTGTTCAAGTGAACCCCCTCCTCCACATCCAATGACCAATGCCTCCGCTTTAACTGTAAAAGTCTCCCCACCACCATTACCACCTCCATTTCTCATTTCCCAAATCACTCTCTTTTTTTAATTTTTTTAAAAATCATTCTTTTTGAGATTGAGCTAAAAAAATAATGGGGTCCTTCCTTGCAACAAAAGTCACGTAAATTATGCAACATTTCTCATCATCTATTCTTAATCACTAACTTAACTATACTATTAAACTAATATTCACTACCTAAGTAGTACGTACAAAAGATGATTTGAGATAAATTATCTGTCCATCCTTTCTATAAACCCTGTACAACTGTTATTCCCATACACATCCTTCCCATTTTCTTTCTCATTCTCTTTTTTTTTTTTTTTTTTTTTGGGAAAAAAAATAAACACATTTTCCCTTTTCACTCTATACCTATCTTTCAATTCCCTCTTACTTGAATCGCTACAAAATTCTAACCCCATTACACAGGAATAATTCAACAAGAATAATACCCACCTATCCAATTTACGATTTTACCTCCACCCATTTCAATGTACAAGAATATAATCCCATTGGCTGATCAACAAAACTCGGCCAAGGCTGTAATTCATCCACTCATCGCGAATCTAATTCACCATCTCCAGTGATTGTCATTGCTGCGTTACCCGCCCATTTTCTCCCACCTACCAAGTGAGTATGTAGGAGCCTTTTGATCCCAATGTTGTGAACATTGCTATCAACAATATTGTTGAATAGTTCTTGACTTATGATTCATTCCACATGGAGGGGGACCCTAACACCGATGGGGACTTCCTTTTTTCCAATGGAACAGTGCCACCATTTTAGGCTGTGTTCTAGAATTTCTCTCTTTCTCCACTGCTATCTGTCTTCAACAAATATTCTTCCGATGAAGTCACGATATCTCTTTGAATATAGCTTAGGATCCACCGCTGATATCGACGTTGGATCAGCTTGCAGAGATTTATAGGCATGCTCTAATCTCTTGCTGATATCATAATCTTGCAAAATGTCAATTATCCCAAAGTAAAGTATTACTTCATAGATTTCACCATTTCTAGCAGGGGCCAGGTTTCCGTAGCCACCAGGAATGTACTGATCAAAATCACTTCTCCTAGCAAGCCGCTCTGCTCTGGCTGGCATGTTTGCCCCTAGTCTGATCAACGGTTTCCTGATCAAACAAATTTTACAACATTAATACCCTAAACTCGTCTACAGGTATAATACAGGTATAAGGACTCAAAACTCATCTACAGACGAAGGATTCTAAGAGCCATGTCTAATGTCAGAAATAACCATGGCATCCCATACCTAATTTCAGGTGGTCAGACTAGAAACAACGACCTATCTGATCCTTATCCATTGCAGTAATAGGACCATATCAATATCCAAACCTAACTAAAGATGCAAGTTAACAAAGCTACCCAAACCAGATCACACACACAGCCAATGTCACTTCCAATTATGCATTCCAGCAAGGCCACATTCAATATATGATATAATTGAATATCCTAATCCGAAAGATGAAGTCACCATATCCTAAAACTGATAATGAGGCATACATGTAAAAAGAGTATAGCACACCTCCAATCAAGTTGAATAAGTTGAATATCCTAAAACTGATTATGAAGTCACCATATCCTAAAAACTTGCTGGCTATGAAGTGTCTACAGATACCGATCACATGACTTGCCCAATCAGCTCAAGAAGACATGCATACATCTCCAATCAAGTTTTGACATAGAAAGATAGCATTTTCTTTAAAAGCCAACTGAACAACCACAATGCAAAATCTTTCACATAAATAATATTTTAAATTCAGTTCAATGAACGGGAGCAGAAAGCACACCTGCCAGCAAGAACACGGTCCATGTCCTGTAGTTCAGCTTCTAGGAAGCGATGTCCACGCAAGTACTTCTCATTCCGATATGAATCCCGTTTTCCTGGAAAAGCAATGGACATAATTTACTTAGCTTTTATAATCTTAGTACAATACAATTTTAATGCAGAGAGAAGAATGGAGTTAGTACCACGAAGGACGAATGGGGATAGGCCCATCTTATCCCCTGTGTTATCATCGCGGAAATGAACACCCACTAAAAGACTGTAATCCATGATTTTCTCCGCTTCAAGGAACTCACAATCCCGTTCAACTTGCCTGATAACAGATAAACTTACAATCAATTAAAGCTGCAAAATGATAGTATATGGATAATTACTATCAAATTAATCATGTCCAACCACTCACTTCATCAATTCCTGATACCAATTCCTTTGGAGGCGGAAGACAAAGTCAAGATCAAGATCCTTGAGGGTAGTAGTTTCATCAATCTCAACCTCGGGCTTCTCTGTGGTGCGGCCATGTCGAGATCCTTTCAAGTCAAATCTTCTATGAATACGGTACTCGGAGCAAAACAAATTTCCCATGACAATGAAGCGTGTCTGGTTGAAATTAAATTGACAAAAACAGAATTGAGCAATTTGAATACAAGTCATGAACCTGAGCACAACAAAACATTGGTAGTCACATGAAACAAGTGGTTGTACCTTAGGTCCACCAGCTGGTTTGACACAATGCACACCATAAAACCGAGTCACGAGTGAATTTTCGTAGCGGCAAACATGTTGGTAGTAACTTGGAAGCATCCTAAGGAGAACCTGAACGGTAGAATCACCCAATTAGGACACGCCTAAATTTAATAATAGCAAGTTTCATTATTATACATTATAACTAACACTAGAGCTTGAAAACAAAGGAATCACCGAATAGCCAACCAGGCAGCCAGCCAGCCTAACAGCAGAAACATTTGGTAGAAAAGAAAAATTAAAAAGCACAGGTCAAAAGAAATGGCAAACAAACCTTGACTTCAGATTTCTTCACAGTTTTGATCATGTATCGATCATCCTGGGTAAGGTAGAAAAAACTACCACTCTTCCCAGGAGAAGAAAGTTCTCGGAGAGCATCATTCCCACAAATTGCCAGCATATAATCAGCCGGATCTATTTGAAACAGCTCCCTCAAATGTCTAAATCAACCAAAGAAATATATAAATTTATCAGCATTCATTCAAACTTTGTTAGTACTATAATACGTCTACAAATGATTTCATCACTCGATCCGATTCATTAATTCACTGACCTGAACACCATAGGACAATAATCCTTCCATCGAAACTCGTTTGATTTATGCGTTGGTGTGAGTTTTGTACCTTCTGGTGGAAACCTTGTCCAGAACTTCTCCTTTGGATCAAAATCACTTGTTTTCAGATCCCTTAATATTGAAGCATGCTTCCCAACTGAATGTCTACAATAATCATAATATTAAACAATCCATCATTAAAAAAAACAACAATAGCATAACAAATTTAGAAAAAAGAAAATGGTCGAATCATCAAAATAAAATACCTAATACCGAGTTGAAGATTAAGCATCAAATCATAATTCTTATGACCCTTGGAAATGGTTTGGCCAGGCTTCTTAGCTTCTTTAATAAAACAACAAGGACTCTTAGCAAGTTGGCGATCTAATCGTACAAATCCATCACCATAAATCATAGAAGCAGCTTCAACATTATCAATTATATCACAAGTTATATCACCTGCTTCTCCTTCACTTTCCCATATACAAATCCTTGGGAATATCCTCTCTCCTCCAACACCACTATCCATTGAAACCCTTTTCTTAGGATTAAAATTATTATTGTTCGTCACAAATAATTCATTCCCATTAGTAATCCCATTCCAAGACGACGGTCGCAACGGTGGAAGCGGCGGCGGTGTTGGCGGCGGTGGGTAAGAAAAAGTCCCATTACCTTTAACAGCACCATTATCCCAGCAACCTTCAAATTTATTACCATTGGCCCAAATTAAACGGCCTTTACCACAAATCAAACCATTCTTCCATTCACCATGGTATTGATTTCCATTCCTCCAAACGTACCTTCCAGTACCATCCTGTAAATTCCTTCTCCATGAACCCTCATAGAAATCGCCATTAGCATACCTTTTCTCACCATAACCATGTTTTTTATCCGACACCCAAGTACCCTTGTAAGTATCACCTTCTGCACCGGTGAAAGTGCCTTGTCCTTCCATCCGACCACCTTTGAACTCACCCTCGTAGGTTGCTCCCGACGGCCATGAGAACTTCCCTTTACCGTTGGCTTTGCCTTTCTTCCACTCTCCTTCGTACATACACCCGTCTGACCAGAGATACTTTCCGACACCGTGAGGGACATTTCCGAGGAATGTTCCTTTGTAGAGATCTCCGTTTGGGAGGTGTTTTTCTACTATTGGAGGGGATAGTACGGCGTCGTTTTGGTGGTTGGTGGGTGTTACTCGTCGAGTGGTTGCCTGAGACCTGCTTCTGATTAACGGGTTTTTAGAAGATTCCTTTTCCGGTGTTTCTGGGAGTGGTATTATTTCCAATTCCAACATCGATTCAAACATTTTCCGGGGATTTTGCTGACGGGTATTTGGTAAGATTGGTAAGGAAGTGAGAATGGAGTTTGAATTTATTTTAATTTTATAAATATGGAAAGGCTAAATAGGGGTTAGGTTTAGAGGGGAGTTTTCCGGTCGAATCTGCAGCATTTTCCGGTGAAGAGAGAGAAAATAACACAATGTAACAGAAAAAGAAGAAGATAGAAAAAGAGAGAGTAAAAGTTGTGTGGAGAAGGAAGAAGCAGAGAGAAGAGGGAAGAGAGGAGAGAGAGAGAGATAAACAAAAAAATAAAAGTGAAATTTGGGGATGGTTTGGTGAAGAAGAGGGAGAAACAAAATCCCTAAGAGAGAGAAGTGGTATGATTTGTCGGTTATACCCTTGGGACCCTTGTGTTTGCAATAAGGGATTCTATTCTCCCTCCTAATTATGTTTATCTTGACGTGACGGAGTCGTGTACACATAGGATTGGGGCGTATGTGTATTCTTTTTTTTAATACCGTATAGTCTACGTATTACGTCTTTGCTTAGGTTGTATACCCTCAATCTTGTCTTTTAATTTCAATTTTGCCACTTCTATATTACTACACTTGAACTCTTTAACCCTGCCCACTCTAATTGATTCTAAAGTACACGTAATTAACCCGTTTTATCTTTTTTTATTTGACTAATATACCCTCTACTTCTCTCTCTCCTTCCACTTTGAATTTTGTCTCTTTCAACTCTTATTCTATACGAAGTATTTCTACGTTTCTCTCCCCAGTCCCCACCAATTATCGTCTTAGGGCCTGTTCACATTTACTGAACTGAGCTGAACTGAACTGATTGGAGCTGAATTGAACTGAAATGAAATAAATATTTTATGAGAGAGGGAAATTAGAAGCTGAGTTGAACTGAACTAAACTGATTAGAGCTAAACTGAACTGAACTTAAGTAAATCTGAACAGGCCCTTATGGCCACATTTTGAAAAAGTCAAAGTGTCAATATCGACTTACCAATTAGCATTAATTAGATATAATAGTTTATATTAAATATAATAGTTTATATTAAAGTCAGTTTGATTATATTTGTTAATATTGTATTTATGTTAAGTTTATCTTGTTTGGAGTTTTAGGCAAGTTAGGTTTCCTATTGTATTGTGTATATATATGTGATACAGAGTAATTATCAATGCAAAGGCTAAGAGCTTGTTCTCATTGACTGAACTCAACTGAATTGAACTTAATATTGCTGAACTGAACTGAACTTGAGTTAATATTTTATAAAAGAAGAAAATTAAGAGCTTAACTGAATTGAACTGAACTTATTAGAGCTGAACTAAATTGAAATTAATATTTTATAAGAGAAAGAAATTAGGAGCTGAACTGAACAGAGTAGAGTTAAACTGAACTGAACTAAACTAAAAATAAACATATTAGAACAGACCCTAAGTCGTTTTCTCCATTATTTCTCTTTAACATGGCATCAGAGCTAGGTTTGGGTTGTGTTGTGATCTGGGTCAATATATCGACAACTCATATGTGAGAGGGCGTGTTGAGCCCATGAGAAAACCCACGTGTGAGTGGTATGTTGTCCCACATTAATTGAGTGTATGAGTAAGAATTTGTATTGGGATGTGTATCCCAAATTGAAGAAATAAGAAAGTTGTGTCCACTTTAATTACGAATTTACGGTAATAACATCTAATATTACAAAGTGATTTTATCAACACAAACTTTAAAAAAAATCGGGTGTACAATAATTATTGTACATCCACTATAAAGATAGACTAATTTGATCAAAAGTTAGCCCTGAAATAAATAAAAGTTACCCTAATATGCATAAAAGTAATCCAATACAAATAAAAATTATTAATAAAGAATCACATTTCAAATGAGTAAAAATCAATTATTAGTGATTAAATGTAATTAAATTACCATTATAAAACTTTTCTTAGGGCCTGTTCTGATTGACTGAAATCAACTGAACTGAACTGAACTGAACTGAACTGAACTGAACTTATTAATTAGTGATTTTTAACTACGGATTAGTGGTCTTTGATTATATATTACTATACCTATGTGTATATACAAATGTACTATTTCATATGACATAATTATAAAATTTATAATATAATTATAAATTTATGGAAAATATATTAAAAACTTGAAACCTCTAAATATTTTAAACACATATACTATTTAATTTTAAAATAAAATAGTATTATGACAAAAGAACACAAAACACTTACATGTAGCAGAAAAGCAGCTATGGATATTGTCCGACAAGAAATAACTGATCAGATATGGGAGTCAGTTCAGAGGAATGCCGAGGTAATGGAGGAGCTTGGTGGACAAGAAGAAGACGAAGAACTAACTGACTATGAAAATTAGTTTAAGTTGTGTAGTACTCTAATTTTCTCAATAAGATTAACAATAGAAATGTGTATCAAAAAAATAGAACCATTTGAACAATGAATTGTATCGATATTATTATTATTATTATTATTAATATTAATTATTGTTATTATTATTATTATTATTATAATTAATTATTGATTATTATTATTAGTATTATTGTTATTATTATTATTATTATTATTATTTATTCATGATTATTATTATTATTTATTGATAATAATAATAATAATAATAATAATAATAATTATTATTATTATTATTATTATTTGTTGCGTCGTTGTAATAAGAGCTTAAAAGAATGAAATTTGGCTTTATATCATTAGCAATATCATTAGACATAAGAGCTGAGCTGAACTGAACTGAACTGAACTGAATTTCAACGGAAGAGAACAAGCCCTTATTGTCTATATATATAAAAATTGTGTTATGTTTTAAGTTACCCAAAAAAAGGCAAAAAGTTACCCTAAAATTAGGTAAAAGTTACCCTTATACTGCTCAATGTACAGTAATATTAGTGTAAACCGAGTGTATACAAAAGTTTTTGTTTTATCAAATATATATACACATAATTACATAACAATCAAATAAACCAAAGATACCAAAAGATACTCTGTATATCGTTTGATATCTCCAATATATATTCTTGCCATAAATGATTTATAATAATTGAGTTTATTAATTAATTATAAAACATAGCTAGCGTCTAGTCATTGACCTAAATGAACAAAAGAATGTAATCGAGTTAATCCACTTTGATTACTCTTATCTTGGACGGTAAGGAAGTCTGATTTAATATTAATAGGTTGCATAATCAAGCTGGTTCAAGGCTTTAAGCTATATTAAATTAATCAGATGACAATATAACATGATAAATTGTGTTGTTTACAGGATTTATAAATCTGTTTTTTATTGTTGAACTTCAAGCCTGCAAGAAAAACCGTCATCAGTGAATTTCTCCAATTTCCTTGGATCCACACAATTAACCTAATTACTCAATAAGTATACAGAGTATATAGACATTCTTGTATAAATCAATTATAAATAACAGGGTTTATACGCTGTACATGTCTTTTAGCCTTGTCCCTTCGTAAATATCGTAGCCAATTAAAGTGAGCGCAATTGCCCAGTGGAGAACGGACATATTATGCATATTGAACCCTAGCCTTATAATCAGAATATTCATTATTTAATTAAGGTAATTAGATAAGATACGTATCAACTATGATAATATTAGCTTATGAGTGGTGATTGATTGAGAGCAAGTTCCCAGTATTAACAAATAAAGATTTTATTTCTATGTTAGTTTATTTGGATAAAATGGAATCATCAGCACTATACTAACAATTAACAAATAGAATTTTTTTTTTTTGGTTTGACATGCGATTAGATTGTTCTTGAAGTTTTACATGTGTTTATATGGGAACTTATTAAGTAATGGCTTTTTGGAATACTTTGTTTTTAGTATAAGTTTATAAAAAGTTTTTTTGGTTTATGCTTAAAACATTAACATATCAATGGAGTGGTACAGAAATGTTCATCGTAATAGATTGAATTGATTCAAGGATTTAAGTGGATGACTTGGATTATCTTATACCTAAAGATTATTATTTATAGAATAATGCATGCTTATTGGCCAAAAAAAGGTGTAAGGATTTATTTCCAATCTGCATACAAATTAATATACTCAAATTATCTGACTTGTAAAGTTGTACAGTAAGTTGTAAAAGTGTACATATATACTGTTGTTGTTTCCCTAAGTTATCTAATCATAGCTCAAGCATGACATGCAATTCAGTAACCATGTAATTTTTTGGTTGCAAGTAAATAAATTATTTAGACACTGAGGTAAGTTAGACTTTCTAAAAATTACATACTAAATAACATTTTTGGTTAGTTTATACAGACACATACATGTATTCCAACTTATGATAGAGTACATACTCGATCTATACAAAACTAGATATGTTATTGTCTTATGAACTCTTATGTATGGGATAACTTTTAACCGTTTAGGAACTTAAAATATTACCTCTGCACTTGCAAGAATTTATCAAAGGATTACGATAACTAGACTTCCGATCCAAACAGTATAGATAAAGAAGAAGTATATTCTATTATGATGAGCTAGTTGCAACTTAGAAGTAACTTTATGACGAGGGCTTGGAAAATGCATGAATCATAAAGCAACGGACCCATCTCAAGCTTGCGTGGCCTTATAACGTCTGTATTCTTAAATTAGGAGTATTGCAGTATGACATGAAGTTGAGAGGGATTAACTCCCAATGTCCTAATTGAGAAAATTCTAAACTAATGGTTTGGTAGCTACGGGTTATCCATTATTATCTCATGTATCTACTAAGCAATGTTCACGATATTCCACCTCACTACATTCTTTAGTATACAAAGTTTTGATGACATCAATCAACTGTGTCTTGCCTAGTTTTAAGTTTCATACACAATATTTTACTTTTCTTACGTGCATCACTTTTTTATACTTTGTATATATATTTATATGAAGTATAGTATTATATACTTAAAAGACTATCATAACAAAATTAAATCATTGGAACAATTAAAGCGATATGAAAGAAGTATTTTATATAGCTTTATCTAGAAGATAGAGTAGAAGACTATCTAGAAGACAAGTCATAATTCAAATTTTATTCGATAATAATAGGTGAAAATTAAGTAACCAATTCAAGTCTACTACATAATATTAATTTGTCTAACCAAGTCATTTTTTATATTATTATTTAATCGCTAAAAAAAGATGTAATTAAAGTATTATATACTCGATCTGTTTATTACTTTGTTGAATTTCGGTTCACTATACATGACAACAATGAAAAGTTAAACCTTTTTTAATAAAATAACAATAATAAAAAAAACTTCCAAAAAAGTGGAAAAATGGTACAATATCATCAAATTGAATTTATTAACAGCTTGATTTGTTAGCATAATTAGCTAGAGTCATACTGTCATACAATTACATGCAATAACATACGTAAAAAGTAAATAAGACAAATATATAAAGCCAAAAAAAATCTTACATACAAAAGAAGTGGATAGATGATGAGTACTACGAGTACTAGAAAATCCTCATCTCGATCAAGAAGGAACTTGATAATGCATGCAAAACCCATAAATGCATCCAATCCTAAATTTGGATACAAGAAACTAACTTGTACCGGCCAATAATACATCACTACATACATACTTCATACTTGTGCCAAGTTGATGAATTCGATTTTGTTGTAAGTTATATAAAGTGCAAACATGAAATGTCAAACACACCAGGCCACTTGGTATCATTCAACCATCAACTTTAACTAAATCATAAGAATAAAAGATATGATAGAAGATAATGTAGGCTGTATGCATATATATATGTAGCTCACTAGCTCACAATGAATGGCAAGTAGGAAGCCAAGCGAGTCAAGCGACTAATAACCTTATCAGCTTTCTATGTTTGCCAAAAGTGGAGCATCACCATTTCGGATTTATTCTTGTATATATACATTTTTTTTTAAAAAAATATATTGCAATATGCCAATGTACCTTATTTATACGAGTGTGGCTTTTTTTTTTCTTCTTTGAGTTAAACGAGAATTTCATGCATTTAGTAGCTAGACTTTACAGCCACCAAAAAGAAAAATAGTACCGCGTAAAACTAAAATGGTCTTCAATATTCGGCATTTGCTATTTGCATGCTGGTGAACCCTTTCAACATACTCTCTATCAACTTTCATTTTTAAACAGTGCAAAGTGGTAAAGGTTGTATGTTATAAGCTAATTTAATTTACTTAAGACTAAAGAGTGAAATACTAAGCAATTAAGCATCAGTGATATACGGAGTAATAAGATTATTAAGTAAGATGGATAGATACATTGAAGGGCTCTAATACCATAATTAAAATGCTATTGTAAAATCCTAATAGTAGCATTTAGTTAGAAAAAGAAAAAAAAAACAAGTGGCTTGTAATTTAATGAATGAAAATAAAAGTAAATAATGCATGAAGACAAAGATGGGCTTGGTTTTGTGTGTGTTTCCTTGGTGATTTTCATTAGAAAATCTTATGAGTATAAATAAAATAAATTTTGGTTAAATAGGGGACAAGTTCATGATATTATTACACAATATCACGTTAACATTGTTACGACCACAAAAAATCTAGAAATATTGTTGATGACTTAAGTGAGGGTTTCCTCGACATCTTATCACTGGCCTTAAGAGTCTTAAACCAACAAAACTCATTTGTCATGCATTACTTTGTATTATATCCATACATAATAATTAATAAAATGCATGGGAAACAAACCTAATTAGTTACGGATCATATTATAAATAAAATTGTTAATTATTATTCCTAACACAAGCAACCATCTGATGATTGAATGTTGACGATGACCCTCGACTAGTTGTCATGTTGCCATACCCTCAATCATATTTCATACTTTAATTTGCTCTTTAATTTGCTTGTCCATTATTGCAATTCATCTCTTATAATTTCTATATTTAATTAGTTATCAATAAAATCTTTTTTCTTTATTGTTTTTGGCCGGTGCAATAATATGAATGTATTACAACATAAAAGAGGTTGAATATATTATATCTCTTCATTATAATTCAAGATACATATATCCTGGCCTTTTGTTTCAAAATCTAAGCGAGTAAATAATATGTATGTATTACAACATAAAAGAGGTTGAATATAATAAGCAATACATATCCTCTATCAATTAGATAAAAGTATAGACCAGCTCCTATAATTGGGTGTTTTAACAAGATGCAATACCAATTAGCTGGACATTCGGTTTAAGAATTCATTAATTAATCTACCCAAGCCATCCCCTGCCCCCCATATAATAAAGAAAATGGAATAATCATTTGATTTGGATTTTCTTTGGAATAAATCATCTGACTTGGATAATTAATTACATTTTGTATTCATCAATATAGTATACTATATATAGGAGCATCCGTCAGGGAAAACACAATATATTTAGATTGAAGACGGTTGGTATGGAGGGTTATACTTGTACTCGTAGTTTGTAGGACTAACTATATATTAATGCCGTAATTATATATATGTGCGTCAATTATCAGTTATGTATGTATATGGTGTTTAATTTGATTAATAATAATTGTGTGAATTGTGAGTAGAGTGTTGTTGTCATAAATCATAATAAGTCGTCAAAAAAAAAAAAAAAAAAAAAAGTCATAACCCATATCTTAGTTCATAAATACGAATTATACAGTATATTATTAATCAAGTAGCTGGCCTGATGGTATGATGTTTAAATGAAAGTTCAATAAAATTGGAAATTTAATAGTAGGAAAACTACTGCATGCATTTGACATCAGCTATAATGAATATCCAAACATCTTTTTTTATTGTAATAAAAATCCTGAAAGCAGCAGCAGCGCATGGCATGAAGGTCAATATGATATGGACAAAGTTCTAAAAGGGCTCATAAAAATATATATTTTGGCTACGTACATGGACATGAGCTATAGTTTTAATTTGTTGAACGAGATCATAAAAGATTGTGGCATACTCAATGGTACGTAGTATTTCTTTGAAAATATCTTGGGTGTAACTGTGTAAGTGGTTGATTGGTCGTATGCAAGTCTAATACTGGATCATCCTCTAATACTCGTTATAATAATAATAGTAGCATATGTCCAAAGTAACTAACCACTCTAACAAGTAAGACAACACTAAGCATGTCAATCTCTTAGAAAATAAAAATTAACTTCATATCAGTAATATGTCAAATGCCACATATTCATCCAATTACTCTGTCAAGATAAACTCAAAGTCTCATCCTTCTCATTCATCATCAATCAAATATTTATACACATAACTTAGAAACCTAATCAACGTAGGAATCTAATTCTATCTATCCTAGGAAATATTTAGTAAATCTTATCCTACGTAAAGATAACATAATATCAATACAAATATATCAAATATATTCCTAAGATATTCTTCCTTATCTTAACATCCCCCCTCAAGTTGGAGCATGGAGATCACGAATGCCCAACTTGGAAAGTAGAGTCTCGAACTGAGCCTTCCCCAAGGCTTTGGTAAAAATGTCTGCTAGCTGCTCCTTCGTAGGTACATACGAAGGTGAAATCAGTCCCTCCTGAATTGCATCTCTTACAAAATGCAAATCAATTTCAATATGTTTCGTTCTTTCATGAAATACAAGATTTTTAGCAATGTACAAAGCTGACTGGCTATCACAAAATAATTTCATACCCTGCGGATGTTGTACACCCAAAGCTCTTAGTAGTTGTTTCAACCACTTTAGTTCACATGTCGTAGCCGCCATAGACCTGTATTCCGCATCCGCAGACGATGTAGCAACTGTGGGTTGTTTCTTGGTCCGCCATGATATTGGGGAAAAACCAAGCAACACAAACCAACCCGTCAAAGACCTCCTAGACAAAGGACAACTAGCCCAATCAGAATCACACCAACCTTCAAGTTGCAATTCACTATCCGAGCGGAGAAGTATTCCTTGCCCCGGATGTTTCTTCAAATAACGCACTACTCTAAGTGCAGCCTCCCAATGTGCTTCCTTCGGATTCTGCATAAACTAAGATAAAATGTGAACAGAATATGCTAGATCTGGCCTTGTTACACATAAATAAATCAGACGACCAACAAGTCGTCTATATTTCTCCACATCCTCCAATACTCTGCCTTCCGCAAGAGCCAATTTATGATTTTGTTCCATCGGAAAATCTGCAGGCTTAGCTCCCAACAAACCAGTTTCAGAAATAATGTCTAATGCATATTTCCGTTGACACATATAAATTCCCTGCTTACTTCTCGCAACCTCAAGTCCTAGGAAGTATTTTAATACTCCCAAGTCCTTCATCTTAAAACAATCTCCTAAATATGCCTTAAATCTTGATAAGGCTTCTTTATTGTTCCCTGCAACAATCAAGTCATCAACATATATCAACACATTCAACTACAATGTTCCTCTGGTGAATGTGAATAAAGAATAGTCTGAGTAGGATTGCTTAAATCCATACTTCTTCAAAGCTGCAGTTAACTTTGCAAACCAACATCTGGGAGCCTGTTTCAAACCATACAATGATTTTTCCATCCTGCACACATAATCAGAATTATTTTTATTGAAACCTGGAGGAATTTTCATGTAAATTTCCTCCTCCAAGTCTCCATGTATAAAGGCATTGTGCACATCCATCTGATGTACTTCCCAATTCTTCACTGCTGCTACTGCTAAGAATGTTCGAACTGTAGTCATCTTCGCAACTGGCGCAAATGTCTCATTGTAGTCAAGACCTTCCACCTGATGATTGCCTAATATCACCAATCGTGCTTTCAATCTTAACAAGTTCCCATGCTCATCACGTTTCTCTGTATACACCCACTTACTTCCCAAGGCTTTCTTCCCTGGTGGAAGTTTCTGAAGGACCCAAGTGCCTTGCTCTTCCAGAGCTCTTATCTCTGCAGCCATCGCATCTCGCTAACCTGCATGTTTCATTGCCTCTTTGAAAGATCTAGGCTCATTCCCTGATGTTATAGCTGCAATATATTTTTTATGTTTCTCAGAAAAACGTGAGCAATAACCAAAATATGTGAGAGGATAAGGAGTACCTGAGGAAGATGATATAGGAGTCGATGTACTTGAAGATGAACTGTATTTCCGTATTGTGTGAGTGACAAAATCTCGATATTTAGGGTTTGGTATCTTCGGTCGTTTCCCTTTCCCCAAGTCCTCAACATTCCCCTCCACACGTTGCTGCAGAGGCTCGGCATCCCCTTCGACACCCTGCTGCTCACCTCCTGGCTGCTGCCCCGCAAGCGCACACCCCCTGTCAGCGTCTGCTGGGATTGCTGCGTGCTGGACAGGGGATGTTCGGGGCTGTGCAGCATCTTCAACACCACCTGGCTGCTGCTGGGCTACGGGTGGCTGTTGGTGCTGCACCCCGGGCTCCTCATATGCAACACCCCACCCCTCATCATCACTAAACACTTCATCTACCACCCCCAACCGAGGCTGCTCATGTACCCCCGTATTTGCCTTCACCGAGTCTTTAATAAATGGGAAAGTACTCTCAAAAAATCGCACATCACGGGACACAAATAACTCCCCGGTCTCTAAGTCAAGAACTCTCCAACCCTTTTTCCCAAATTGATATCCCAAAAAAACACACCTCCTACTACGACTAGCAAATTTATCCCCCTTGCACCTTTGATTGTGAGCATAGCACAAACAACCAAAAACTCTAATATACTCATAGGACGGTGGTTTATTGAATAATATTTCAAAAGGAGTTTTGTTGTCAAGTAAAGGAGTTGGAGTTCTATTAATTAAATGACATGCTCCTAAAACACACTCACCCCAAAATTTCAATGGCAAATTCCCTTGAAATCTCAAAGCCTGGGCTACATTTAAAATATGTTGATGTTTTCTCTCTACTCTCCCATTTTGTTGAGGGGTTCCCACACACGATGTTTCAAAAATCATGCCATTAGAATGAAAATAATCCTTCAAATTATTAAATTCTGTGCCATTGTCACTCCGAACAATTTTAATAACATGATTAAATTGTCTTTTCACCATAGCAACAAAATTCAAAAACATTAATTCAACCTCTGTTTTATTTTTCAATAAATAAATCCACACTCCTCTAGAAAAATCATCAACTATTGTTAAAAAATAATGGGCACCACATGAAGAGGGGGTTTTATACGAACCCCATAGATCTATATGCACAAGTTCAAATGTACAACTTGCTTTATTCTCACTAATTGGAAAACTACATCTAGGTTGTTTTGCACGAGGACAAACATCACAAACTTTATTATTTTTCCTAAATGAACTACTCACATTTGGAATCATTCGCAACACCGACTCTGAGGGATGTCCCATCCGTTGATGCCATAGGTCAAACGAAGAATCTCCTTCCACTGCTAGAACCTTCACTTGAGGAACACCACGGAATATATACAGTCCATCCTCGCGTTCACCCACACCAATCACCTTCCTCGTCTGCGGGTCCTGTATAACACATATTTTGTTAGTAAATTGCATCATACACTTGGATTCATCATTTAATTGAGTCACATAAATTAAATTGCACGTTAATTGAGGAACATAAAGCACATTCTCGAGTTTTAAACCACCCGGCAATATCACTGTCCCTAATACATCCGCAGCTGCCGACTTTCCGTCTGGCAAACCTACGGGACAATTTTGTATTTTCTTCACGTTCTCAAGCAATGTCAAATCACATGTAACATGATTTGAGGCACCTGTATCCACAATCCAAGGTATATTATTTATCTTACCATGCAACTGCTTATTTTTCAAGATGTCCAAAATTTGTTGGACTTGAGTGGCACTCACGCCAACCAAATTAGCTGCTGCATCGTCAGTCGAGGAAGCTTGTGATTGTTGCTGTGAGGAGCCGCCTACCTTGTTTGCTCGTACAGGCTGCTGCTGGGACGAGGGTGCTGCCGAGTTGCTGCCATGAGTGCGAGCTCCTCCACGGCCAGCCCCTCGTCCTCCTCTACCGCGGCCCCTGCCTCTTCCGCCACGACCACGTTCCCCCCACCACTCGGGGTAACCAATGAGCTGAAAACACTCACTCACGTCATGGCCTACACGATTACAATGGGTGCAAAACTTGTCACTATTATCCTCATATTTCGGTTTTGCCTTTGAATCCACCTTAAATGCTACTGCATTCTCCACCTTCGTACTACCGTCCTGCAATCTCTCGGCCATTGCTATATTTTGGTAAGCAATGTCCACACTTGACAATGGTAGTTGCGCAAGAAGTTGAGCTCGAATTGCTGCATAGTGAGCATCCAAGCCAATTAAAAAATAATGCAGGTAGTCTTCTTCTCGAATACTTTCTACTTGTGTAACAATATTACACTCGCACTTCCCACAACCGCACTTAGGAACCCGAACATAATTCAAGAGCTCTTTCCATATCTTTGATAATCTGCCAAAGTAATCCGCCACGGACTCCGTAGAAGCTTGTTGGCATGCTCCCAAAGCAGTCTTCAATTGACATACTCGTGTGCCACTGACCACACAAAATCTGTTTTTAAGATTAAGCCATAAGATACTAGCATCATCATAATCACCAATGGTCGATCGAACCTTGGGGTCAAGCGTATTTGTGATCCATGAAACTAACATGGATTGTACAGCAATCCAATCTTCTAACTTCTTTTCATCCGTCGGCATCTTGATTGATCCATCTACGAAGCCAAATTTTCGTTTGGCCATTAATGAGCGTCGAATAGCTTGAGCCCATTCATCATAATTCTCACCACGCAATTGTATAGGCGTGATTATACTTCCCGGAGCATCACTAGAACCGAGATAATACGTCAAGTCTACAGGGGTTTTGTCACCCATCTCCAACCAATTTATGATCTTCGTTTTTCTTGATTTGTGTTTGTTTTGTGTATTTTCAGGTTAATTTTCACGGCAAAAAAATTTGATTCTTGCCCTGGCTCATGATACCATGTCAAGATAAACTCAAAGTCTCATCCTTCTCATTCATCATCAATCAAATATTTATACACATAACTTAGAAACCTAATCAACGTAGGAATCTAATTCTATCTATCCTAGGAAATATTTAGTAAATCTTATCCTACGTAAAGATAACATAATATCAATACAAATATATCAAATATATTCCTAAGATATTCTTCCTTATATTAACATACTCAATCCTTTACAAACATTTTTTTTAAAAAAAAGATAAATAGGAATAGGAGGTGGAGTAATTTGTACAAACTGAGTATATTGTTACATTTTTATTATCTTTTTGTTAATCCTATCTAATCGAAATTTAGATCAACTTTGCCTGGATTAGTGACCTGGACAAATTTGGAGGATAGAGAGAAGTAAGGAAATCCCCTTCTTCAAAATTGTCTTTAATGGGAGATTGAACCTCAAATCTGATTGAAAGGTACTATCCTTTTCATTCACTACTTAGCTAAAAATTATACTTTCTTTTTTAAAAAAAAATTTTAAGTTAACACATTTTGACTTTGATATTATCAATTACATAATACTAAAGGCGAATCTGACATGACACTTGTCATGTTCTGATTAAAAATTTTCCCGCCACTTTTTTCTTTCCCTTTTTATTTTTTCTTTTTGTACAAAATCTTCATTAATATCAATTTATATAACCTATAATATTTAACCTTCAATTTGGCAATTATATTTGAAATGTATTCTATATGCATATTTTTTTATAATTTTTATAATAGGTATTTTTCTATAATAAACAAACATATAAGGTAATATATTAAATTAGAATAACGTACTAATCCCGTACTTCGTATCATTCTACAATGTATTTTTTTCCTTGAAAGTTTTTTTTTGCTCCAACCAGGATTAGACACTTTAGCTTTTACTATAAATTTTTTGATTTATTTATAGTTATAACACTACAATTCAATAACTATAAACATAAATATAAAACAAAAATTAAAAAACCTTGATTATTAATTGTCGTAAGAGTTAAGTCAATTAAATTTGTATAAAATATTTTTCCGGTTATAGTTGCTATAAAATATTGTGCCGGTCAAAACATGCCAGCAAAATAGGGAAATACGGGGTATATAATTACATTGCACGGGTTATAATTAACATAAATTTTATTCTCATATAAACAGTATAACCATTAAATTTGAGTGTTTTTTTTTAATGTTTATTAATCAATAACTTTTGATAACAATATAATATTAATTCAAGTTATTTTTTTTTTGAAAAGAAATTCAAGTATTTGTTTTAATTTTTTTTTTATATATAAATATATTTATGTTATATTAACATTGTAATTCATAATTTGATTAAGTAAAACCGTGCATTGCACGGGACCTTAAACTAGTTCTTCAATATTCACAAACTCTATTTTAACTAACATTTGTGAGTTATAACGATGGGAGACCTTGTTAAATTTGTCTCAGTGTAAAATTTTAAAATATTATTTCATAGCTTTTTCTATAATTCACTTATTGATAATTAGAGATATTTTTTATTAAAATTGATGGATTGGTAATTGTAATACGAAAATTGTGTCAATTACTGTATAAAAGAACGAGAAAGTACTAGGTATTATTTATTTACTTTTTTGAAGAAATATTACTCCATAGTCCGTAAGACATAGGGAGTACTTATATTTTTGCACTAGTACAGCAGTACTAGTAAAATAATTTTAAAAAATAAATTATTGTTTGAATATTGTAGGGCTGTATTAATTCAAAAAAAAAAAAAAAAAAAAATTGTAGGGCTAAGGGCTGTATGAAGATGAGGCCCATTAAAATAAAGCATCTACCAAGTGACTTGAGCCATCTCTGCAAACATGGCTCCAGTTGGGCTCGAGAAGATCTAGCATTGTCCCCCAACTTGTCGTATTTGGTGACGTATTTTAACTTGTTCCCAAAAATTGTCATTTCTTCTGCGATTTTCTTGTTATACCAATCACTAATCGGCCTTTCTACATCACCAAAACATGCCTTCAAGTCCTTTCACTGTCTTTTAAATTATTATTTATTGGACCTAAATATCAAATCTGAATACGAATTCTTCAACTTTTTACAGCATATATACAACTTTTTTACATGGAATATATATCTACGGAGTATAGTACCAGAATAAGATTTGGGTTCGCATATTAACTCTGTTAACACAAGTCATTAACACAGTAGCGCGAATCGCGGTAAGTAAGCAACAGGTTTGGCATGTTGCTGTGAATCAAGAGAGATGGAAGAAATTTGGTGTTGCAGGATAGAAATGCATGCTCTTCAAATTCAAATAATGTTGTATTGGTAATGTGAAAGTAGATGTACATTACATATACTCCAGTGTTGATGTTGCAGATACTGTCACTGACTGACTGATAGGTCATTCATTGGTAGCCAGGATGACCAACTGATGTATTGATAAAAAGAAGAGGATAAGAGTATTTTAATCAAGTGAAGAAGATTTTATACAGTTTGATTGCGTCATAAAGGCAAGGGTGATGCAGAGTTTGATGAATCAAATCTAGGCCTGCTATATTTTGGGAGGGAGAAACTGATACTGTCATATCATTCTGAAACTGAAAAGTGAGATAGATGGTATAAAGAAAGTGGAGAAATGGTTGTAAACTGGAAAAAGACCAAACAGCAGAGAGCGTAGCGAAGAAAGCATTCAACAAAAAATAGAATAAGATATCTCAAATACCATGGATAGCATGCCCATCCCTTTTTCACTCATGTCACCTGACTGTCTAACAGAGTATCGCACAAAATCTACTACTGTACGAGTATAAAAGCTACCTTTGGTCTTCTTTCATACCACATAACATTTGGCAATTGATTTTGGCACACCCTATGTTGATTTTGGCACACCCCTATGTGAGAAAAGCATAGAAAACCGTGCTCTCACATAGGGGTGTGCCAAAATCAACTAAGGGTGTGCCAAAATCATTTCCCATAACATTTTTATTGCTACTATTACTATACCACATATTTCACTATTAATAAAAGTGAGTAATATTTTGAAAATGGACAATGATACGAACAATCTAGAGCTTTGAAAGCCTTAATGATTATAAGTTTTTGCAATAGGTTTCCGACAACCAACACCAACACCAACACCAACAATTGTGTTAATTGGCACTTGTGACAGTTTATCCTAATCTCAAGCTTACAAACCAAATTAAGCTTTAAAAAAATAAGCTGCTTAGCACTTAGGTGGTCTAAATTTTACTTTATCACCTGTTTGTTTAACTCTTGACAGAAACGGTTGAGATTGTTTGTCATAATTACAAATGAAAACAGTAAATAGTGGTCACAAAAAGATTGGAATCCAGATATCCCATTACCTTCTGTAAAAAATTTCATATGCTTAACATTAAGTGCTCACTTTAGCTTTGCCAATGAGATACAAATAAAACACTTTGCCACAAATATCATGTTTGGACATGCCTATGATACTAGTTTCTCTGTATATCACGAGCGATTTCTACACACTTGCTTAAAAGCTCAGAATAAGCATGGGATCAGGAGCCTATATGCCATGGCAAAAAGAATAGAAAAATAGAGATTCTTTTATGATTTACCTATCATCTAGTATACTTTACAATATGTAATTCCCATATATTAACGACTCATTCTATCAATGCACCACTAGCCTACCCATGATGGTAAAAGAATTCTAGACACAGGAAAAATGTATGTTTTTTGGGGCCTTTTGGGCTGACCAAATAGGTGACTTCAGATGCGTGTAATCAGTCCAATAACTCAGGAGAAATTTGGCCAAAGATATCAGGACATGATTCCCAGTTGCCCTGTTCCCTGGCCTCCCAATACCCTCCGACCAATTGATATGTGTCGGTTTCTTTATCCTTGGCGAACCACCGTGGCTTCCAGCCCCTTTCTTGCATTTTTCGAGCCTGGAATGGCAAGCACAAACAGTTTTTTACTACATCTTTCAGATCTCTAACCTTGAAAGATTTGTCCCCTCAAAGAAAGAAAACTAAGGAAAAGCATAGGGAGCCAAATTCAATAATTAAACATTGCTATCACAAATTTAATTACCTGCCGCTGCCTTTGCTCTAGCCGCAACTTCTCTGCATTTGCCTTCTCATACTCCCCGTTTTCCAGGTACCTCTGGTCGGGCCTTAGCCTAGAATCAGTAGGGGGCAGCTTCTCCTATAAAACAGAAACAAAAAATAAATAATCCAAATCCACAAATAAGCACAAATGACCCTCTGAAGATATATTCCCAACTTCATTAGCTCTCAATCTGTCCCAAAGTGAGTCATTCAAGGACTTTGCTTTGCAGTATCCATGCATAACAATTGCTCAGGAGGTCTTGTTTAACTAGCCTAAGGCGCAGCTCTTAAAAATGAATCAATCTGCAAGCTCTAATTCAATTAGAACAATGAAACTAACCAGGGTTGATCATTCCAACAAATGAGATAGTCCAGGGTTGGCCTAACTCTTTATGGGTGGGCTCAAAACATTTATATGGAGTACCAATCAAGAGTAATTTAAGGTAGAATCAGGAACTGTAGCAACTGGAATTTGAGCAAGAATAAAAGGGACATTGGATCTCAGTAGTTACCTTTAATCCAGGAGTAAGCTCATTCAATGTCATTGCAAAGCGAGTTAGATTATATCTGGTAGGGTATCTGGGAGGCTTGCTTCGCCTCCACAATAACCGGGCTTCTGAGACAGCATCTCCCTTTCCTTTACCTAAGCAGTCACCATTTACATAATGCATGCTTTCATCCCACTTCCCAAACAATGTAGCAACTGTTTTCCCATTTCTGTCTTGCACTATACCTTGTACCTGGAAAGCAATCAGATATTTAGCAAGCAGGTAAAAATTTCTTGATGTGTTAAGCATCAACATAAACCTACTCCTCTTGTATTATAGCAACAAGGCAAGGTCAACTGTCAAATTTAAGATCACCAACTTCAAATAATACACAAGTTTACTAGAAATCCAACTCGAGAACAAGAAGGCTGTACAATTTTAATCCAGGGTATAAATAATTCTGCAGAGTCCAGACATTAACTTTTACACTACCAAGTACTTGCTAGAATCTTAAACATGAGAGCAAGGTATCCAATGGCAACAGAAACAAATTCATTAGAGATGAAATAGAAGGAAAAACTAATGTTATGTAGTTCTGCATTGGTTTTCCACATTTTCTAGACCTTTTTCAGGGCAGCGGAGGGTGATGAGCCTGAAGCTTAGGTGTTTTCTACATCAAATCTACCTGATTTGAAAACAAACGGAAAAGATCTTTTAAATCCATTTAAGTGATTTAATAAATTAGTAATGTTACCCATCATAGGTCAACCAACTCCTCACAAGCTCCCCCCCCCCCCCCCCCCCCCCCCCACAAAAAAAAAAGATGGAACAAGGCAGGAAATGCAAAAAGAAAAAGGCCCTGATCCTCTGGAAAACAAAAGGTAGACAGTGACAAAAACAGACAAGATGTTAATTTAATGTTGGTGAAGAGTGAAAATCATCAAGGTTTGGTTTGGGGAGGAAGAGGGACAGTACCTGTCGAGGAGTTCGGTCAATAATAGACTGCTCCTTGAACTTCAGCTTGCAGGAATACTCCCGATTTCCCTGTATACGCATCGTACCATAGTGTTCGCAATATAGCTTTCCTAATATAAGATTGTATATGGATGTGGTTACCTACAAAAAAAAGAAAAAAAAAATTTCTTTGTAATTCAGAAATTGAGCATAAGAGAACACTTCATATTAGCCAATAGTTGTTTATATAGCTCACCTTACTCCATTGAAATACTTCTCCATCATCAAACTCTAATGTCAGAATTCCAACAGGATCAAGTTGTATAGAGCGGCCCCAAAATTTACTTTTCAAATTGCTGTCCCCCCATAATCTCCATCCAGTTCCATCACAATGACAGGCAACAATCATAGGATGATGACTTACCTAGCACAAAATAACAAACCTAACGATTCAGTTTCCTTGTTCCAAAATAATAACCCGCTATTTTATTTCCAGAACTTCAAGGTCTCAATTCCAAATCATCATAAGAAACTTACCAAATGACATGAAAAGCATTATCAATAACAAAATAGAATTGTAAAATAGAAATCACTGATAATATGGCACTTTCAGGTGAGAGATAGAAACCTTTTCTGAGAAAAAACGGAGTCCTTTATCAGGAAAATCAGCTTCATAAGTTTCTCCCAACAATGGATTAAATGGCTTGCAGATTCGTCCCTCAGTAGAGGCATATCCAGAAACAGCAAACGCAGCTACATTGAGGATTCTCATAAGGCTATTTCCCTGAAGATAATCATATCAACAACACAATCAAGAATAAGAATGTAAATCAGTTCACAGATAGATTATGCGATAAGCACAAAAAACCAATCCTAACAAAGGTTTGAGCCATATGAAACAATTGTTAAGCCTTTCTAATTTCTATACAGCACATGGAGAAGACACAATTTCAGTTTTCAACTTCCCAACAACAACAGGCCAGGTGGGGAGTACGCTAACCTAAATTCACATATCTGAAAAATGACTGGAAAAGGAAAATGAGAAAGCAACCTCTAGGGGATCGAATTGAACAAGATTTTCATAAAAGAAATTAAATACATCATAAAATCTCATCTCTGTCCAATTAATGCAGATTGAAGAAATTTGACAAAAGCTGCAATATTTTTGTTTGAAATAGGCACACAATATCAAGCAGAAAGACAAGGCAGATTCACCAATTGTGGAATTCTGGCAATACGAATAGCATATTTAAAAGGCAATGAAGAAATCAAGATGAGACAAAACGACATGACATGATCTTGAATATTACCTGCTTTCCCCATGCGTTTGCCCTGTCAAGAAGATACGAATACTCCAATTCTTCAAAGCATTTTTGAAGAGAAGAGATTGGTTCATTAAAATAAACAGGAAGACAAACTTTTGTAAGATCTTTTCCAATATTATCTTTTATCATAGACCAAAGACTAACTCCTTTCTCTTTCTCCTTAGGATCAGGCAATTTCTTACGCCGTTTGACATAAGGAAAGTTAGCTACTGCATCTTTGATAGAAGGATCAACATCCTCCTCAGATTCAGCAGCATGAAAATCATCATCATCCGAAGAAAAAGATGATATCCTCAAATCAGATGCACTGCTTTTGAAAGAACTTGATGATAAGAAGTCCCTAGTGTCAAAAAAGGCGTTTTCATCTTCATCTGTGTCTTCCTCTGCAGCATCAGCCCTATCATTATCATCATCAGAATCACTTGGAGTTGCTTCTGCAGGATGGACAGACACGTAATGTGAAAATAAAATAAGTCAGCAACAACTTTTTCCATTCAGCCATAGCAAGAAGATAGGGCATTATTCAGCATATAAATTTGGAAAGTACAACCCATCCTCGATTGTGCGCACTAAACAAAGTTAATAAAAAAAGAAAGCTATAATTTAAGGATGAAAATCACATGATCTGAAAGTGCATCGGACTGTACAGAAAAACACAAGCTAGTCTTTGTTACTCAAATTCTAGAAAATTATTGCAAATTTACATGCCATCAGTTACAAGAATTTTAGTTAGCATTGCTGACCTTTCAGTTTGAAACAAGAGCAATATATAGTAGCCAAAATTCCAAAATATAGAAATACAATCAAATGATTCAGATCAATACTCAGACAAATTATTAAATAATCAGGAACTAGGCTCAATGTCAGAGCCACAGTGCACAATCCCAAACATGAAATGCAAAGCTATATCATATCAACATGAAATGGTTGGTAAAGCTGAGATCAAGCCCAACTCTTCCTGATTCTTCCAGTACTAAAGAAGGCATTTTGGAGACTTACAAAGATAGAAAAACCAACCAGAACAACTAAACAATGTCAAAACATAAAAAAATTACCACTAGATTTATCTTGTTTTGTTCTGGAGGTCGCCCCTTGCTCTTTTGACTGCTTCTGACTCTCGTCAACAACTGTGTTCTCCAAGTCCACCTTTTCGGTCTACAACAAGGCCAAATAAAAAAGAAAGAATTCTCTTAGAGGTCAGAATTACCATTTCAGCAATTTATTAAGCAAGTATTGTGTATAACTAATTAATCTAGAAACAAGAATAACTTGCAGTATCTTCTAATTAGAATGCAGAACAGCAACTCAAATCTTCATAGTTCAGTGGTTTTGAATTGCTAATGGAGTTGATCTATTCCCTTGCAATACATAATAGGTTATACATTGAAAAAGTTGCAAATTTGCTATAGTCGAGACAAAAGCCTTAGAAACCTTGTCATAGCAGACTTTAGATCAGAGCAACTGTAAGTTGTGGGGGGGGGGGGGGGGGATCTCAGACTGATTCAATATTAATTTTTTAATATAAATCTGTTCAAATGCAACATTTTTGAGCTTCAGATAAGTCCATCTTCAATCTGCTGTCAGAAGCTGACAATAGGGATACCAAAGATTAAGTCTACACCCTCAGATCATCAGATGCCATTAGTGCAATACTGCCTTGATAGAAGAAAAATGCAGAAAATTAAACTGTTTAAAAGCAATGGGGAAAAGGAATGCACAAGATGACTGGAAGACAGCAACCAAGGGAAGAGTAATCCAGTTAGTCAAAGAAATTTGCTTCGATGTGCTATCAAGATGCACCAGCAAAACAGCCGAAGAAGCTGAGTATTGATCAGGGAAAGTCAGGTGAAAGCTGATAACAGTTGGATACTAATGAACAGATTTCACTCATATCATACATAATATCTCGTCTAAGTTGACATTGGCAGCATCAAATCCAGTACTCCACCATTAAATACCCCAACTTGAATACACCATAGGTACTCGGAAAATGAAGTTATCATCAAATATTCACTTATCACAATTGGTGTACAAAGTTTGACTTGGTTACAAAAACAACTATATTAGAGCCTAAATCCCCCATCCCTTCAAAAAAAAAAAAAAAAAAAAAAATCAGCTTCATGAGCCAAAATGTCAAAGATGCATCTCCATGAGTCACTCAAGTAGAATCTTCTCCACCTAACTCATCTGCAATATCATATAGTTACGATTTTCTTTATTATATAAGTTTAAATATTTTTTAACAGATTAAATAGTTTGTTACATATAAAACAAAAAATTTAATAAAAAAGAATCTGATTATTATCTATACCTTTTTATACCACTTTCATTCAACTCATCCTTGATTTACCTCTACTTAAAAAGAATTCTATAAAAAATCTATGCAAATCAATAGTGTCCAGCCACCTAATGAATCCTAAATCCTAACAGTCTGCAAGTAGTTGCAAAGAATTTAGCAAGGAGATTGGTAACTCCGTAACATGAACATATAAAGCTCTGTTTGATACTTTGATGGACTGATAAGAGTGTCTGGTGATAATACATGCTTGATTACTCATGTATGCAGTTTGTGGAAGTGGAGTGATGCAATTGTGACTCCCATAGCAATGACCTGGAGTTGAGTCCTCATACATTTCATCACTCAGAAAACAATCACCCCAATTGAGTTTCCCTGAGACAGATACTAGAGGCCAAGTATAGGACTCATATATACCTTGGTAAAAATGTAAGCTTGGTCCTGAGATCTAAATAATTTTATGGATTCTTGGAAATTAATTGAACATTATACAATACTACTGTCCAAAAATATTTGCCTTAAGTTTAAAAAAAGAGATTTCATAATATACCTATTTAATAGATTAATTAATATATTGTTAATTACAATAGTGGGAAGGCAGGCTATACAGGAGAAACTGAAGAAGAATGCTGAAACCGATTAGCAGGCTGTTCTCTAATTTTGTTAACATGTACCTCTAAATGACGCAACGTATCAATAAGCATCCATTGCTTCTGCTTGAGCAATACAAGTTGATTCTGCATCCCTGCAAACTCTGCCCTCATAATTTGCTCACTGTCCTGTATGACCGCTTCACTGACACCCTCTTGTTGGAGCCTTTGCCTCAGCTTTTCAGTCGACAGAGCAACATTGTCAATCGGGGCCATCAGCTCGCTGTTGGACATCCGAGGAAACATATCCTTAACAGCTTGCAGGGCATCCACCCAAGTCATTCGATCCTCACGAGTTTCAGCTCTTAAATGCAGCCTCTTTGTACCAGTATAAATGGAAAATCTCTTGTCATCTGATCTGCTTTCGCGAATTGATGAAACCTTCAATAACAGGAACTTTCAAAGTTCAATCAAAAGTATCATGAACAAGAAATCATAGCGCTAATAGAGATAATTCTGACGAATATCAATAAAGCAAAATAACAAGCTCCCTCAATTCCAGTTAAAATTCAAAGTAATTGTACAAAAACTTAACTAATCATCATGTCACATCTATTCAGTAACTACCTAAATCATGAGAATATACAGTACCAAGTACAAACTAACATTTCCCAAATCTAAAAAAAAAAAAAAAAAAAAAAAAAAAACCAACTTTCTCTTCTCACAAAATCTAATAAAATTATACATATGATATCGATCCAAAAATTGAATAATATGAAAATGAAAAAGAGGAAAAAGTACCTTGAGGTGAACCTCACCAAAGGGTTTACGGCGGAGAGAGTTGGAGGAAGAATTGTTACCGGAACGGCGAATTCTGCGCATAGACTCATCGCCGATGACCTTGAAACCCTTCTCAGACTCCAAAGTAAGGGTAATTTTATGAGGTCCATGAATTTTATAATAAGAAAGAACACCATCTTGTAGCACAAACCACCTCGGTCTCCATCCTTTTCCATAATTAACCCATTTATACAATATCCCACATATTCCATTTCCAACAATATCGTTAATCTTCACTTCTCTCTGATCCACCGTCGACAATTGCTGGTGATTTTGACTGTTCAAAATACTGCTATTATTATTGTAATTGTTATTATTACTATTACTATGATTATTATTGTGATTTTGATGAATTTGATTTGTAATTTGATTGGAAGCGTTGGTGATGGTGCTGGTGGAGGTGGTGGCGGTGGTTGTATTCTCTCTCCTCCTGATCGCCGCATCATTGTAGCCGTTAATTTGCGGAGCGTCGGCGGAGGAGAGAGAGTGGGACGGCATTGGAGGGAATTTAGAGGGTTGGTCGCGATTTGAGATTGGAGAAACGCAGCAAAAAGGATGCATGTGATCCCTAATTTCCCTGATTTGTTTGAATAAAATTAGGATTTTGAGCGGATCATCTGACCGGAGTGAAGTGAACAGGCAGTTTCCGGTAGCGTATCATCGGATTCCGGTTGATTGAATAAACGGGGCGGGTTGAATGAATCCGAATGATGAATTTTTGAAAAATAGGAGAGAGAAAGTCGGGGATGACCGGAGACTCTGGAAAGAGAAAGAGGAGAGAGAAGAAATGTTGAATGGGGTGGTGAGGTGGTTTTTCGGTTTAAAGTTTGTATTATTCAGGCGGTTGGAATATGCCTTTTATTTTCCTATTTTACTAATCTTCATCACGTCAATTTTTGAGGTTTTCTTTTAATGCTTTATCTCCTACGTTTACAATTTACCCTTGTCATTTTTAAAATTTTTTTTTTTTCAATTTTCATTTATGCCAATTACAAATTTTCAATTGTCATTTATAAAAAAAAAAAATTAATAAATGTTAGGGGATTTTATATCATCAAAGTAAATCAAATTTCGCCAAAGCAATGATGCTTTTGGAGGAAAACATTCATACAAATACGTTCCACATAATCACTATATTTCATCTAGCTACAATTGTGATTACTCTTATATGGAGTATTTGAATAATTAAGAAAATAGAATACATTCTCTTGAGATAAGTTATCGATGTTCAAATTCCTCAAAAAAAAAAAAAAAAAAAAAAAAAAAAAAAAAAAAACAATTAAGTGAGTTTTATTAAGTTTTGATAAGTTTATATTGATTGTAATCTTAGCTAGATGCATATGCGGTGATTTGTATATTTAACAAAAGGAAGCAATTCAAAGTTCAAATTAGATAATGAATGGACAAGGTTGTGATTTGTGAGGGGGTCAATGCTCGTTATTGTGACGGGGAGGAGGATGGTTGGACACTCACACTAGTATATAAGTGATGAATATTGAAAAGAGAAATCTTTTTTTTTTTCTCTGATAATGGAAAATTCGTCGTACTAGTACATGATTTGTTAATCTCTTTGTAATAGAAGATTGATTTGACAAAATACTCAAAAGCAAGACCGTTTATACAAGATTACTCATAATTAAATTGGTAGGGTAAATTATTCCTAATTAAGTAATATATTCACACAAAGCAACACATTATACCAAGTATTACCATGTCAATATCATTTGGTTTCATATGATTTGAATAAAAAATTAGATAACTTGTTAGGTGTTACTCATTCCTTGCATTCATAGGGTGGTTTAGACTTGGTTATTAGCTTAATCATCACGCTTGCTAATGGTCTCATGAGTACAAAAATGGCTGCTATTCCTTGCCTTTGCTTTCAGTAATCAGATTACTCATATCTACAACAAGTATAATCTCACGGGTTTGGATTTGTTTAATACATTTACGCCAAAAAGTAAAACGCGCTAATCATCACTTGACTTTAGTTATCGAAATTGAACACGCACCTAGATTATGAAACTCTTTACTTGAAAATAAAGACAGTCTTTTCCAAATTATACTAAAACTTGTTTAAAGCGACTTGGAAATCTTACCCCTACTTTTCTTGATTATACCTATACTAGTCTTTAGTTTAATGTTGTATTCACCCCTTCAATCCTAGCCAAATTTTCAAATATTATTCTCTCCATTGCCAAACTTTAAATCATATGCATAGAATATTACATGAAGACGAAGATAGGTACAATAGTTATATGAGGGCGTAAAACAACGTAGAAAATTCAAACATCTGTCCAAATGCCTAAGACGTATGAGTGTTTGGAGTATCGGATACTCCTTATATTATATACGTCGACTCTTGAACGTGTTTTGTGTTATTAAGCTAAACAAAGGAGGGTTGATTAGGATGGAGTAATGACAAGACATCAAATCTAGTAAAAACAAAATAAAATTAGCGAAACATAAAGGGCCGTGGGCAAGAAAAGGGGACAAAAAGCAAGATAGTTACAGTTGAGTTGAGATGGTCAATTGTGGCCACAGTGATAATTGCATCTACTTGTAATGTGTAAACTGTAAAGTGATTGTGGAAGGTGAATCAATAATTAATTTATTCATGTACAACATAAAAAAGAACATAGTAGCCAAAACCAAAAATGTACGAATAATATGCTTATTAACATAATACTACTAATACTCACCCATCATAAGCCAGGTGTGCAACTCGAATTGGATCCAAATGTAGTTAGAGCTAAGCTCCGATGAATCGGATGGGGCAAACTCAAAAAAAAAAAAAAAAAAAAAATTATAATACTAATACTGTAAGACAAAGAAAAGCTATGGGAGGAAGAGAAAGAAGGCATCCCTGACAAAAGAAAATATAGTACTAGAAGGCGAATCAGGTTCAGTTGATATGAATAGTTGATCTGTTTGATTTGATGAAATTGAAACGCTAATACTAGCCAACAAAGACGATTAGGATCTGATTCCAGAGATTTCTCTCTCAATTCTCTATCTTCAATTCTTCGCTGCTGACTCACCCTGCCAAACAACAATTGGACCTTTTATTAGTCACTTTCCAGCTCAATCTCACTCCTGCAGGTGCAACATAAATACCATGTACTACTTTTTATTAGATCACCTGTTTCAGGCATCAGCTTCAGCATTCTATATCTCACTATCTTGTTATTTCTAGAATATATTTCTGGTATTGTACATGTATATTGCCATTACGTATGTCACTCTACAATTTTAGTTTGGATGGGAAGAAAGATTTGCTGTCAAATCTATATTAAATGTTGCTGTACTTTGGATCATTCACGAAAAGTTCATTAATTTGTCCAGCTTAAGCTTAACCAATCATTTACTTCGTAACACATAACAAAGACTTATACTAAGTAATATTTAGTTTCTTCAA
Organism: Chenopodium album; assembly: GCF_948465745.1. Classification (NCBI taxonomy): domain Eukaryota; kingdom Viridiplantae; phylum Streptophyta; class Magnoliopsida; order Caryophyllales; family Amaranthaceae; genus Chenopodium; species Chenopodium album. The sequence continues at coordinate 5,315,230 of NC_137858.1, forward strand.
TGACTAGAGATGGACTTTGAACAAGCAAGTTTGACATGCACAACTGTTAAAAGTGAAGCAACAGTTTAAAATAAATTTGATAAAAGGAGAAAGAAGCTAAAAACAGAGTATTCAGAGATTTAATCACAGAAATTAGTGGTGGGCATTGGGCAACTTGAAATAAATGAATAGGGTAACTGGGATTTGAAAGCAACAGAAGCTTTATTCTTGAGTTGAAATTAAAATTGGTCCACCATTGTGTTACTGTACAAGTCCCATGTGACTAAACCAGACCAAGACAAGAATGGCCATGAGGATAAATCAAACTCTTCTTCTTCTGTTAAACAAACTGCCCCAATAATTCTCTATTGTTTCCATTTTTGTCTTACTGCTATTATCTATTTACCCACATTTATATAATCGTATTATAATTATTTATGTATTTTCATTAGTTATTCTTTTTTTCCGAGGTAAGGAAAACGACGAACCCTAAGGTCAAATTTCTAAAGGCTCAGACCACCTTCCTCATTCAAGTACAACCAAGTCATTTTCTATATTAATAACCCTGGATTAAAAGGTTGCCTTCTAAATTCTTACCTCCCAATAGAATAAAATAAATTAACGATTAATAATATACTGAGTATCATGAACGCAGTTGCATGCATCACCTAGCGCCATTGACAAGCTAAACCTCACTTGATGTGCTGGTCTACTTATTTGATGCAGCTTGACCAAGTGCTTCATATGATTTGCCATTCAGATTTGAAGACAACTACCTCACCACCTCACCAACTCAGCTTTATTCATTTCATTACTTTATTAGAGTTATAATTAATATTAATTATTATATTTGGGCAGAATGATTTAGCTTAATTCAATGATGATTAAGTAGTTGGCAAAGTCCAACTAGACCATCTGAAATTGACTCCTAGACGTCTAGAAGGAAAATCATGGGTTAACTATGTAAAACAGATTCTTTTCTTATTTAATTAAACACTTTATTAAATAGTGTTTATTGATATAAAGTCATAAGGCATTCATTAAAGAACCTTTGCTGTACTCCTAAACCTTATAAAAAACATGGTTTAACTATGTGATATTCCACCGTCTATTCTATTCTAGAAAAACCACAAGTTTTAAAATAGAAGGCAGGTAAGAAACAAACAAATTAGAATTTATTGGATTCTGGACAATACAACTGTTTAAATGCTTGCTAGATAAAACTAGTGTCTATCTCTCCTCAGCCCTTACCAATGGAAAACTAATATTCGATGAAAAAGAAGGGGCTCCAGCTACTAAGGTATCCCAGGTACCAAAAGCGGAGAAAGTTTCTACAACACTGTATCAAGTATGACCACAACACCCCAATGGGAAACAGGATACCCTTAATTAGATCACCTAGAAAATGGACAAAATTATCATCATTACTTTGCTAAATATGCTGGGCTTGCTCAAAACCATATTTAAACTCCTGCAATTTTCACCTAATATTTTCACCCCTAAGAAAAGCGACTCACTTTGCTCTTTACAGAGGATAATACCTTGTTTTTGGCCCCTTTTACTTGTAGTGACCTAAAAACAGAAACTTGGAAAAGCAAATGAGTAACTCTTTTAGGTGGGGAGTAGAGTGGGGACTTGAAAAAAAAAACATATTTGTGAAACATACGACGCAAAAGGCAAGAATGGTGCCAAAAGAGTCATTGTCTATGGAACTGGAGGACATCAATCTATGGTGGGAATTTGAGTTGTAAATCTAAACTTATATAGCTGGAAGCTGTGAAACCATCTAACTAGCTGGCCACACATTTACACATTCTAACATCAATATGCGTATGACACGAGAACTCGAAATGGGTGCCCACAAGATACTTCATAAGACTTCAAGTCTGCAATACAAACAAAATTGGGTACTACGGCTACTCTTAGGCCTTATCTCAACGCCTATACCCATCTAGTATCATCTCATAATATCATGATAATCTAACATAGGAATCATAATTGTTATGCATGTTACTCGTATCGTGACAGACTGCCGTCCATTTTCAATTGTTATGGGATGGGCTCTTGCCCAGAACAACAGCTCAAGGGTACCCAATTGCATGAGCCTAACATAATACGGAGTATTGTGAATGTGAGAATAAATTAATGGTCTCTCATAGTCATTATTACGGAGTACAAGACAATATTTAAAGGACATCCTAAAAAGAAAAATGAGCCAAACAAAAAAAGGATGAGGGATGAGGGAGTACTCCAAACCTTTTTAGATACGGGTACAGAAGTGTGGACCGTGGGTGTGATGAAGTCAGTCACAAATGCTATCTAAGTACTTTATGGACCACCTCTAATTGCACTTCCAGACTGATGGTGTAAATAATTGTAAGCTTTTACTCTTATAGAAAACAGTGAAGTCAGGGCAGTCAGTTCGGCAGACATATGGATAGGGTCAGATCGAACAAAGTTGCTTGATGACATTAACTACGGATGAAACTTTGAATCACAAACAATTAAACACACCAACAGCTAATGCAACCAAAATACCAAGTACACAAGCAACTAACCCAAACACATCTTCCTTGATGTTATTTATTTTGTCACTCTGTACCACCAAAACATTGGTCAACATCTTCCAAATTGCGCCAAAAGAAATATAATCAGATCTAGGTTGAATATAGACACCAATAATCATTCAAATCAATAATATCTGACATGCTTCAAAAATTACATTAAATCCGTCTGAACAGGATTGCACTACTATATGCACAAATAAAAAGGCAAGATCTAACATTGTTTTAATTATTTCTTTTAATTAAAAAAAAGAGGGAAAGGAAACAACCTCATAAATAGAACATGAAAAAGAATGGTAGAGCACTCTTCAACTCAATTTGTGTCTGACTAGTCCTTTGAAGAAGTCAAGGCTGCCACGCAGGATAAAATTAAGTATATTAGTCATTAACTGACAAAACTTAAAAAGATATAACTGAATCATCAAATTAAAAGTTGTTGACTGCAATGTCCACAAGTCTTTAACAATTCATGTAAACTAAGTTGGAGAAAATTTGAATAATTGATCTAAAAAAACAATTAAAAATCAGAGGTGCCAATACAGAATAAGATGAAATGGTCAATAATAAACGTAGCCAGTCTACCAACCCACCAAAAAGAGCAGCATAACAATTTTGAGGAAAAGAAAATTTTTGGCACGTCTCTGTAGTATAATAATATAATATGATAACAATTTACAAGTACCTTCAAATTTTGATATTATTAGTAAATTTGGATTGAAGCCATTATCAAACTTCTCAACCTCTTCCTACTCTTTCAACATGCAGACAATAGGAGATCATGTAATATTGGTAATAAGACTAATAACCTCCTATATTTTCCTGCTATGCAAACCCACGCGATTGATTCTTCTTCTTTGTCATAATACTCAAATTATTTTCACAACAACTGTCTATTGGCCTCTAATAATAATACTTGTCCTTTTTGATCATCAACAGAACCTAAGAATAACAATTAGATTCAAATAAATGTTTCAATCTTACATCACTCATAAACTTCTTGTCTTTTCAATCCATGAAATAATTTTTCTAATTATCCAGGATAAAAAAGAACATATATAGATCTAATACTCCAATATTTTTTGTTGTATTTCGGTTATTCATAAATTGATATCATAAAATTGCTTTCCAGAATCGGTGGGATGTGTGGAGAAGAGAGATACCTCCTTAACATTCCTTGAAAGAGGATTTGAACCAAAGTATTCAAAAACCTCACATACGTAGCACACCACTTACATGTATCATGGTTCACAAACAACTAAAGGGTATCCTCTCACAATATAATCCTTCGTCACTCAATTGATGCACAATGTCACTGCTTTGACCTGCTTGAAAGGCATTACGCTAAAGGGAACTGATGCTTTGGAGCAATTAGAAGATTCCCTAGAAATAGAGCAGGACTCTACTTGTGGCAACAACATGATGCTGGGTATCACTCCCGATTATGGGTTCAAATCAATACATTCAGTCACAGTAACTACAGATTATATACATAATAATCACGAGTATCAAATTTTAAAGTCAAAGGATATTATAGATTGTTGACCCAACAGTAAAATATACACAGCTTGAGAGCAGAAAACTACCACACACGCGCACACACACACACACACACACACACACACACACACACACACACACACACACAAAAGGTGAAAAGTTCCAAAAAAAATATCACAATGCATGTATCCACAATATGTTAAGGTTAAATAATCCTCTATAGACTGCAGGAGGCTAGTAAAGATCCATGGAGATTGCACTTCACTTTTGCCAAGAAGGCTTCCTACCAGTGTCCAATAAAAGTCTCCATGTTGTCACATAAGTTATGGTGATTAACTGATCACCATAAGGCCTTCCATGGGATCTACTCACATCTAAAGCCCAAATCTCATACTGGTCCCACAGGTAGCCTTATCTTCTGCTACATCAATACAAAACTCTTCATGCTGTAGACAACAATTATCTTCTGAAAGTGGCTAAGGAGCTTAAGAGACTTACCAGCAACATCAAAACCGAGTTCTGTTGACATTATTTATAGCTTTTAGCAAGACAGTTAGCATTGGTTTTGATATCATATATGTACCCTACAGCCAATGGATTACATTTGCAGGCTTCACAATAAATGTTGACATTTATGATTGGGCATTGGAAGGGTCTATTACTCTATTATAAATGATTAAAGGCTGCAAATTCTGGAAAAATGAGCCACTACATGTCTATTTTCATTTATGATCAGAATACCAATAAAGGCTGTTTTAAAGCTTGAAAGATTTCTACTCGGGCTTTCCAAGGTGCTAGTATTGGGTCATTAAATCCTACTGACGGTTATAATACATCTTGTACTGGTGCCCCCGGGAACCCTGCCATAAATTCACTAGTTGTAATTGTTCGCTGGGTATCGGAAAATCTTCAAGGGCTTGCTTTGCAGCCTCATAAATAGTATGTGCTAGATGCTATCTGGATTAGGCCCATCACCAGTAAGGTGGGCAAACTCATCCCAAGTTTCACCTCTAAAAGAAAAAGACAAACGGAAACCTTGGAAAGACCTAGTCAGCATAAGAAATACAAGTCACTGAAACGTCATGCTCTACCATATAGGCGGATCAATGTTTGGCCATTATGCAGAACAAAAGACTCTGCAGTCAGTAAAAGTATCACGAAAAACCAGCTAAGACGTCCTCATTTCATTCTTTACAAGTTACCAATGTGATATCTTTGATTTTTCAACGCTACACCAAAACCAGAAATGCACTGTTCAATTTGACACCATCGTCAATAATGCAAGGATTCACCTCTTTTCCAAACAAGGCTGATAGAAGTGAAGGAGGTAAACTGCAGTGCGGCACCTATAGAAAGCTGCTCCCACAAAGCATTCTAAAAGGAAGGCTACTATTGTGAAATAAAGCCAATAAGCCATCCCTCAAATGAGCAATGCAGGTTTTGTATGCTAGGAAATCATGAACTTAATCAACATTGGAAAAGAGAAGATCTATGATGACGAACCTATTGCCATCTGGGTGAAGTTCACACATTTGACCATCATCTCCAACTGCCAATAGATATCCCGATGATGTCAATCCCTGCAAAAAAAATCAATATATAGTTTAAGAACAAAAAAAAATGCCAACATATCCAATGCAGATACCAACAATCACAACTTGCTAGATACTAATGCCATACAAATATTTAGGGGTCTAAGCTGAAATCACATACCAGTAAAGTTATCATTCATCAATTATACCTTGTAATTTTCTTAATGTAGGTATTCAAACTAACAATTTTGTTTTTCCCATTAACTTTCAAAGATCTTACCGTGCATGCATAACCATATAAAGAGTAATGAAGAATTCGAAGTACTAGACCAGGACACATGATTGACATTATCTTTTTATAGACATGCATATGCATTGCTTTGAAGTATTACCTGAATAGTAGCAGCATTATCCACTGTTTGGCCTTCACGTGTATCCTGTACAATAACTCTTTGTCCACTGCAGGTATACAACAAAAGAACATCAAGTCAATACAACTGAATACTTGAATGTGAACTATATTGGGTGATTTAGAACTAAACATAACATGATTTATATCATCAGTCAAGGAGTTTTTACAAGATGTTTTCTTTATGAGCAATGATCAGAAATAAAGCCCATTTAGAATCAACAATTATTCACATTAGGACGCAGAGAATTATTCCTGCTCCAGAAATTGACAAGGATTTCTGTCCCTAGAAGAACCCATCAAGAAATTCAGGGGAATAAAGTTATTAATTGAATAAAAACCTATCAGAGGACACTATACTTCTAGCTAAAGATACTACAGAGTGTCTCAAGTATTACATTTATACACAGTTGACCAACAGTCACTATATTGCAACCCTTGAAGCTGCAATCCTGCATGCACCTAAAACTTTTGGAGGATCTATATAGTTCAAATATATATGGTTTATGCCTGATCCCAATGCAAATTTGTGCATCCTGTTTTGAATAATTAATGAAGGCTGCAAATAAAAAATACCCTCAATCCATTTTTTCTGTAAATGTAAGAAATAAAAGCTTGCATAGTGCAGTCAACTTCGTAATATAGGCAACAGCAACAATTTGCCCCTTTGTCTTGCGAATGTCATCCAGTTAAAACAAGTAAAAGCATTAGCAAAAAAACGCCTGTAAATTATAAAATCCAAAACTTCTGAATAGTTTATATCCCCAAAGTAAGTATTTCTAATTTGCTACATACCACAGGGAAGGCTTATAAGCCATTAATAACTAAGGGGTATGAATGTCCAAATACTTATATTGCGAAAGTAATCAAGAAGATAGGGTTATTAAGGCAAACCAATGTAAGACAGTCAGTAAAAACAATTTTTCTATATAATTGAGGTTTAGACAAGATAGGGCCTGCATCTAACCTGTGCAACCAAGTCTGGTAGTAGAGTTCCTCTAAAGGTTTGAAACCTGCAAGAATAATAGAATTATCAGTATTCTACAAAAGAATACCTTTTAATTTTCACCATTTCTAATAAAGCTCTCTTCAAGTATCAAAAGAGTAGATGAGGGAAGTCAATTAAATCTTACTTCATGCAGAATAATGCAAATATATGTACTCACTATAGAATGATTGATCTGTCATAATTAAGATTTCTTTCCATTAGATTAAATTCAAGCTTTTGTCAAAAATTTGTACTAGTAATAAGTCTTTAATCGAGTTTGAAACAATTCACATATACTCCTCCAAGCAAGCAGGGGTAAAGTGGCATAAACATTAAACAGACTGTGGGCAGGAAACTAAATAGAGCAAAAAGCTAACTATATATGGATTAAATAGAGTAAACTTGGTTTACCTTGGCTTAAGAATTGGTCAAAGAAATTCTCAAACTTATTAAAGAAGGAGGCCAAAATGTCTTCTTTGCGTAGTTGGCAGGACATAGAGGCTATTTGTTGCAACCTTGCATTCAAGCAAGTCGTCGGCTGTTTATTATCTACATTTAATCCAATCCCTGAAAGAGAAAAAAATGATCTTGAAGTAAGATATAGGCATACAAGTAATACAACAGATCTTTTGCATCAAACTACAACAGGTTGGCAATAGGAAGTTATAATAATAAGTCATTGAATTGGAAAACCATTGAAAGAGGTAAATAAGAGGTTTGACGGCATTTACCCACACTGATATTGAATTTCTTCGATTTATAAGTGGATGTGCAGAGTACCCCGCCAACCTTTAAGCCATTTAAGTAAAGGTCATTAGGCCACTTAATTTTAACCCCCAACTGAGGCAGACCATTGTTAAAACAAAGATCTTTAATAGCTTCTGTAAGTGCAAGAGAAGCAATATATTGCACTAAAGGCACTATTCGTCCATCCTCCATTTGTAGTGTAAATGAAAACATAAGACAACCTGGTGGAGATTCCCAAACATTTGCTGACCTTCCTGCACATTTAAGCAACAAGTACATTTATCTTAGCAAGATTCACATTCCTTCGTTTGTTTAAATGAAACACTTTGATTTATTTCACATATATATAATATCAATTTTTAATTATATATACTCTGTTACACAAGCATGTGTGATCTTGTTGGATTCGTGCCAACGATTATTTTCTAAATATCAAAAAAATAAATAAAAAATTAATTCAATTTAACTTAATAATTTAACGACATTAATGATCAAATTTAGGCATTGACAAGCATGAAGTAGTTGTGTGTTTGGGGTTTGAAATGCTGCATAATTCAGTGATTTAGTGAATGAGTTACAATGTTAAGTAATTTACAACCAGTACAAACTATAAGTGAAAGTTTAGCACAACAATCAATGTAAAATGTTGAATAAACTGAAATGATAAAAGCTACTCCGTAATATGGAATAAAGTTACCTTTGCCTTTGAATTGAACATCAGCAACACAAACTGATCCAACAGGAAGCTCACTGAAATTACTGTTACATCACCAAAAATACAATAATGAATATGGTGATTGTAAGAGTAACAATAAACAATGAAAGAAAAGGAGAAGTAAAAGAGGGATACTGTGAAACGACGTCGTGGGTAGAAGGCAAGCGAGGAGACCAAATGAGAAAGCGTCCAAAACGACGAGTAGAAAGTGAAGTGAAGAAAGAATCCACATTAAACGATGCGTTGGTAGGTCGGGGGAGGTGAGATTGAAGACGAAGAGATGTATTGGCATTCGTATTTGGGAATTGAAATTGACCAGCACTGTAATTAGTATTAGAATTAGAAAACAGGGAATCGGCAATATCTTTCTCGGCCGACGATTTTCCGCAGAGAAATAAGAGAAGATGATCGGAGTCCATGGCTTTCACTCTTGGAGAACGACAACTAAAACCCCGGAACATTAAACTCAAAGGAATTGCGATTAATTGATGCCAATTATACGGAAAGTCGAAGGGAATTGCAATAAGATAAACGAATAGCATCCGCCTTTGAAGTAGAAAAAGAAAAATTGAATGAGCGAGTTAAAGTTTCGACCAAAATTAAACTATGCTATAACTTATGTAGTTATGTGAGTTGAAGACAATGTCCTAGTTAATCAACGAGCTTGACAAAAAATAGTGACATTTATATATTTTTTTTTAATTTTTACTATTTTTTTTTTTTTAAAGAATACTCCATAACTTTAATTTATGATTAAGTCATTTTTTTTTTTGAAATCTACGATCATGTCATTTGATGATTGGAAAGCTTTATCAATTTCATTCAGTAACCTACTTCTAGAATTGACTTTAACAAAGAAATGAAACATTCACAAAACCCGTCACTAACTACCACCGTCATCATAATAGTTACTTTTTTTTTTTGGGACTCTCACCATAGTTACTAAACGGAGTTAACAATTAAAAAGAATGTCCATGTCAGCAAGAGCAAAAGTTGTAATATTACTACTTAATCTAAGGCACATAATTTCAAAATTGCAGCTTGTACCAGATATTAACTGGGCGCTTGGGCGGACATTGCTCGAAAATCCAATAAAACTAATTCACCATTTTTACCAATTTACATGTGAATATTCTTTCATTTATAGGATGAACAATATACAATGTCCATTGCAAAAACCATAACGAGAACAAAGCAACGAAAAAGTATCCATATCTAGAACTCTAGAAGAACACAATAAAAAAGAACCAATCTAGAACTCATATCAGCTGACCACAAAACTGAACTTACCAAGACAATGGATCAGTCCGCCAAACCCATCTACCTCCTACCCTTGGGACGCTTAGGCAAATTGCTGCTGCTAGGGCCAGCACGGGATTTCCCATAAGCTGCCTTCATCTTCCTTTTATGTCTCTCTTCCTCGCTGTCAGATTCATCTCCCCTCTCACGGTCTGCATTGCTTGCTTCTCTCTCTAGCTCTTCCCAACTCAAGCCTTTTTCATCCTCCTCTTCCTCTTCGTCCTCATCAGACTCCACCAAGGATTCACTGTCAGAGGCTTCATCTTCTGACTCTGACTCAACCTCCACATCAGATGGCTCATAGCCTTTATCTGACTCTGACTCGTCAGTTTCAGAATCACTAACATCCATGTTCAAGAATTCCCACCCTCCATCTTTTATAAATTTCTTTGGATCATCAGTGATAGTCTTCAGAATGGCACGCCAATGCAGATTCAATCTGCTCTCGTAATATTTGATATCAGTGGTATCTAGCCATTCTTTGATGCTTTCCAAAGAACTGGTGGGGATAGAATCAATTCGGAACACATCTTTCTTAAAATCCTTGAATATGATTGTCATGTCGAAATTCTTCTGCCCAAAGCCTACTCTCTCCAAGTTAACTATCTCAATCTCATTCAGGGTGATCACAAGGAAGGGTGTCTCAATCAGCTCAACAATACAGCTTGAAGTGGGGACAATGAAAGCAGAAGCCTTGTATGGTACACCATGGAAGCCAAGCTCCCTCAAAGGCATATCAAACTCCAGGTCAAGATCTTTAAACTGTGGCATCCCCCAAAGTTCATTAACCCTGGTGACAAAATTTTGGAAATCCATGCTGATTTTGTTCTTCCTGTCTCTTTCTCGCTGTTCTTCTTCAATCTCATCAGGATCATAGGCAGACCGTCTACCACCACCCAGGGACTGGACCATTTCCATCACTTCAACGTAAAACTGCACATCCTTGGTCTTTTTGTTACCCACCATTATATGATTGTGAAGGTGGAAATGAAGAAGAGTTATCATCTCATTTTCAGCAGGCTGGAAGAATGCATGCTTGATATTAGCAAACATGATATCAACATGCTCATCTGGCCTGGAGATAGAAAACCGAAATCCATTCACATGTGCTTCTAGAGCACCATACCTTTTTACCCGTCCACTAAAAGCAGGGCGGACCAATAGATCACAGAGTTTCATTGGCTTGGATCTGTTTTGAGCAATTACAAGTTTTTCCTGAGTGACCAAGGTGGCCCTCTCAGCCCTCTCAGACTCCCTAGTAGCAACCTGCCGCCGAAGCGTCTTTATCTGCGTAACCACCTCTTTCACATGGCTAGAGTCTTTTGAACGGAATGAAACTTCCTTCACAAATATTGCCCCCTGATTCTTCAAAGAATTCGCATCGTGTGGACTAAAAGGTGTGCCTGGAACGTTAAAAATTATCCGGAAATACCAATTGTGATTGGTTTCTGACTGACTGATTATACTCTTCACAGTGGCAATGTGGAAAGGGACCATGCTTCCATAGATGGGCAGTAAAATTGCCTCATTCTTCTGATCAACCTGAATCATCATTTCACCCCTTGGTTGTGGAAGATCATTTACATTCTTGTAAGCTACCAGCTCTGTTGAAGATCTTGATGAAGAACGATTATCTCCTGCCCCTGCACCACCACCAGCAAGTCGCCGAGCAGTTTCTTCATTCTTTTGGCGAGCAAGTTCTGCTTGATGCTGCCTCCTAAGCTCTTCTCTATTAATCTCCCCATGATCCGACCTTAGAGTAGTTTTTGTAGGAACAGCATCAGCCTCATTGACCTTGCGCTTGGCCTGTGGAAGACAAAAATTGGCAGGGTAATCAAGTGAGAAGAAAACACAGATAAAAGGAATCATATATAAATTGTTTGTACAAAGTAGCCACATATTCAGCTTATTGCCCATGTATCTCCCACCAATACTTTAACTTTTAGTAGAGCAATGGATGGCAGAAACTGAATATATGCAGAGCATGCAATAGAAACATATAACATCACAAGCAGCATCCAAGATGTCTTTTCCAAAAAATGCCTAGTCATCATCACAATCATTGTAAGTTTTACTCTAGTGGCTCATCATGTCAGAAGACATAGATCAACAATCCAACATCAAAAGATTAAGTTCCCAGAAAGCCCAGTAAAGCAACTAGAAACAAAGTGAAGTGCATCTAAAGAGGTCACTATAAAAGGCAGCAATGAATAACTACACAGAAACCTTTTAACTCATAGAGTGTGAAACAAAACAAGTTCGAAACTGACATACACAGGACTCCATTATTTCAGGCTTCCCTCCCAAAGTCACTCCATTTTCCAAAACTCACATAAACCTTTTCTTTTCCCAATTTACAACTACTTAATTTAATATTTCAGTTTCTATCTCTATTAAAATTAAAAAAGAACAGAAAAAACTTGTTACTTTGGCCACTGCTAAACTCTCTTTACAATGATCCCATGAAAAATTAAGGTTGTCTGCTGTCCACTGTCCAATATAACTCTACATCTTTTGGATAATGGATAAAGTTATTTGAGGAGTGTTATTCCCTATCCCACTTTTCCTATTCCATCCCTTTGATATTTCCGGGTAATCTTCACACTTAAGATTTTTTCCTCATCACATTTCCTAGCATTCGTATTTCTCTTATGAGCAAGCTCATGAATCAATGTAAAAAATAAAATTACTTTATGATTGTTGGTTATGTTTGCTTGCTTGGTGCGACAGTCTCAATTTAATCAAAAAGTAATGAAACTTTAGATCTACTTCCAAAATTTCAATTAATTGCATTTAAAAGTAGAGATTTATATACATGTATTATTTACATACACTAATTAAGAAGCCAGAGCAAGGCTCAGGTATTACCTAATTAGACAATGATCACAGCACCGAGGTGCACCATGAGGAAGAGCAATCAATCACATATTCAAACTCTTGATATTAAACCTCTTAAAGATCACATACAGATCTCTCATGCAGAGAGCAATGAGTATTGTAACAAATTAAGATTACAAGTGACATTATCAATTTGTCACAGAACATAATAAGTTTATAGTGTATGAAGGCCACAAACATAATGGAATTCAACATAGATGACATATAACTGTTACAAAAATCATTCATCTGATGCAATGATAATTATAATTCTTCAGTATATCTCATATATTCTGAAGCAATTTACTCCAATACACAATCTTTTTTCTTTCTATGCTATCAACCTTTTACAACAATAAATTTTTATACCATGTTCTTACATTAAACATAAAAGTACATGCTAGTCATCAATAACACTTGAGAAAAATTTCATAAACAACATGCTGCAAATATTTGAAAATATGAAAGTAAAAGGTGTAACTGAATTAACCACAAACCAGCATAACAGCACACTAAAAACTCTATTCTTCCAGTAAAATTCTGTTCAAAAACATTACCTTGGGTGGCTCAACCTCTTCCTCTTCTTCATTGAATGAGTAAGCAACATCCTTCAATGCTTTAGAGCTCAATGCAGTCGTAATTTCCGGGCCCTTCTCCCCAACAATGACAGTATCAGCTAAAAACAAGGCAAAGTTCTGGCTTTTGGGGTTACTTGCCTGAGTCTTCATGTTCTGAAACCCTAAAACAACATTAAAAACCATTCCTGCCTTCAACTCCCTGTCATTGTTAGCATTCAAGTTCAAACCCGACTCCCTAAATTCAAGACCAATACCAGTACCCGCTGATTTAGTCAAATTCGCCACCAATCCCGGGTCCTCTTTCTCAACCACAGCAAGAGCAGCAAGGTAAACATCATTAGCTTTATTCCCCGGCTTAAGAGCAGCAATGGCTGCTTCTTGTGCCTTAAGCAAAACCTCATATGCCTTACTCTGATCCGAATTAGCATCAATCAAGACGGTCCTTGCTACATTGGAACAATAGCTATTATACCTAGAGCCAACAGCACAAACAATGACACTAGCAGGCTCATAATACAAATTATCATCATTACTCGAAGCACTCGGCCTCAAATCAAACTTGCCACCACTCTGAATTATCGGAGGGTAACAAATGTCCACATTTTCCGCCTTCAACTTCACCTTAATTTTAATAGGATCCAAAATCACTTTCTCGGTTTCATTCATCATCGCCGAATGCGTCAGCTTCTTCTCCTCGTCGATAACCCTCTCCAAATTAGGAACAACATAAGTCTTCATCACAGACGCCGTCAAGAACGCCGCCTTCTTAACATTCACCAATTCTCCAGCATCCTTGACGGCAAACAACTCGGACAATCCGTTAGCAACATCAGTCAAGTCGATACCCGAATTCTTCAGTTTCCCAAGCCACATTTCCAGTAACCCTCCTTCTGGAGCTTCCTTGGACAGGTACCCAACCAAGGGCTTCTCCTCTGACGCACGCAGACTCTTCAAAATAGTATCCATATGCGACGAGCCGTCTTCGCCTTTTCTCTTAATATATGTCAACACTTCAATTCCTTGGGCATCCTTCGCTGCTTTCTTCACGACTTCGAGCAACAACGCTTTCTTCTGGCTACAGAGGAAATGAATCTGCTTCTTCGTGAACACCATAATTGTATCAGGAAACTCGTAACCTAGAAGCCATATGTTTAGCGCCGATGATTTCAAGTATCGCAAATCTTCCGACGCTGGCGGCGTTGCAATTGCTAACGCCTTAGCATCTCTCCATAAATCTCGATTGTTTTTCCAGTTTGAGTAGAGAGCCTTCAATCTCTTCGAAAAATTGTCCAAATTGATTTGGTATGAATTCGTCGACATCGCTTGCTTCGAGTTTTGTGGGCGATTGAGATGCTCAATTAACAAAATTCAACTGAAAATTTCGAAGACGAAGAAATTGATGGAATATTAGGGTTTCATACGGAGAGGGAGATATCAAATTCATCAAATTTGATGAAACTCTGAAATTGAAGAGAGTGAGTGGAGTTATGAAGAAGAGAGAGAAACAGAGAATGGCGAATTGTTTTTATAGTTTTGGCAAGAGAAAAAAAAAGAGGGAGAGCTGACTGGAATTTGCGTGGGCCAGGGTTTTGTGTTTTGAGTTAAACAGAGTAGTTTTCTTTTTTTAAAAAAAACAATAAATTTCCTCAAAAAAAAAAAACAATAAAATAGTTTCTTTTTAAAAATACAATAAAATAGTTTCCTCAAAAAAATACAAGAGTATAGTTTAAAAAAAAAAACAAAAAAACAAAAAAGTTAAACAAAGTAGGGAAAGACTGAGACTGAGAAGAAGGTAAAAGCATGGAGGAGGAGTTGCAGAGATATCTATCGGAAAAAGGGCTTTCCGTTTCAGTTTTGCCGGAGAAAGGACGTTGTCTTTTCATCGACAGGAACTTTTCTCCAGGTTTTTTTTTTTCTTCCTTTCTAATTTTCAAGGAAAGATCAACCCATTTTCTTGCATTGCTTTGCTAGAATCATCGTGATGTTTACATTTATCAATTAATCATTGGGTTTATCCCTCTAATTTTACCTATTAATTACTCAAACTGCTGCAACAAACCCCAAACTGCCATGCTCCACTTTTTACAATCTTAGCTGGGAATGCAGGTAAGGTGTTTGTCAAAATTACCCAAACATTATTACTCATTATACGATTACTGGGACAACTGTAATTAGATTTTCATGATTCATCTTTGGTGTCACTAAGTATACCCAAAATTCATGTAATCCCCTGTAACAGAAATACTGCAACTTTTGTTCCAATTCTATAGCTATATGTACATGCTATACTTTACTTGGGTTCTTACCCTATTCAGACCATAATCTTAATTTGCTATGGTGCATCTTAGCAAACTAAATTCCGATCAACTGTTATTTATCATGATCAACGGATAACAAAGGATGGGATGTGTTGCCACTAGTGGGAATGTGGGATTACCAATTAAGGATCTTTGCCTACTAGTTACAGATTTTTTTTGTACCTAATTCTTATCAGCATGCGCCTCCTGCAGGTGAGATTGTCATAAGCCAACAACCTTATGTTTCTGTGCCAAAAGACTCGTCCGGTGCCTCAAGATGTGAAGTCTGTTTTTCTTCTGATAAACTCAAGAAGTGTTCTGCTTGTCATTTTGTGTGGTATTGTGGGAGTAATTGCCAGGTATTTTCATTGTTTTCTTTCATCAATGTGTATGTAATAGATAAGAATAATTGGAATTAGTGATATTAACTTGCACCTAATTTTGGGCTAAAGTGCTTAAGTTCATCTAGAAATGGAGAAAACATCACAAATGGAATTTTTAATTTATATGTTCATCATCTCAGCCTAATCCATGCTGAAATTTATGTTTATTGTTGTTCCCTTGCCAGAAATCAGATTGGATGTTCCATCGTGTTGAATGCCAGGCACTCTTAAAGCTTGAAAAGGAAAGGCTAAAGTACCTCACACCCTCTATACGCTTGATGGTTAAGCTTTACTTGAGGAAAAAGCTGCAGGATGAAAAGGTTGAGTATCTTGCATACCTCCATGATATTATAAAATAGTAATCTGTGATGAAATTCTTGAAATAATACCTGCAAAGTATACTCATATTCCTTGTTAAGGTTGTTCTTGTTCAGCGTACCTTTTCTTTCTCCTTACTTCTATTGCTGTCCTGGCAGTAATTGTCATAATTTAGAATCTATGTCAATTGTTTGATTTGGGAAGTCATCAGTTCTAATATATAATTATCTAGCAAGCCAACCAACTTATCCTGTTCTGAAAGAATTTATTTTCTGAATTTAAATTGATAACTCATGCGTTTTTCTTTTGGCAGGTTATACCAACTACTGTGACTGATAACTACAACTTGGTGGAGGCATTAGTATCTCGTATCCTCTTGTATGTTCCACAAAATGTGTAGAACCTTTTTTTTTTTTTTGAGTAAAAGGAGAGACTGTGTTTGGGGACTGGGGGTGGGATTTTGGGGTCTAGGAAGTACAGTAATTATTGACTGAGAAAAAGAGCTGGAATTCATGGGTGCTTCAGTTTTATCAATTAACCTCTTCTTGACATAATCTTACTCACCTTTGTTGTTTTGCTTAACCATATTTCCTTGAAGATATGTCTGAGATTGATGAGAAGCAGCTGGTTTTATATGCACAGATGGCCAATCTTGTTAGTGTGATACTTCAGTGGCCTGGCCTGAAACTGAAAGAAGTTGCAGAGAACTTTTCCAAGGTTTTCTGTTGAAACTTGCAGTTGGCTAATCATTGGAATGTATGCATTGCCCTGGATGTGCTCTGACATTGATTTCTTGATTTGATAGAGCTTAGACTTCCAGCCATTCGGCAGCCAATCTATGCTAAATTTATCGCTGTTTTATTATGACATCAGCTTGATCCTTGTTCAAACTAAAACACCTTTAACAAAAAAATCTATGTAATTATGTTTCTATCCATGTATCACTAAATCAAATGCTAGCTTTATCAGATTCCAAGTGAGGTTAAATAGGTTATCATAATTCATTCTTCATTAGAGATACTTCAATTCTTTGTTACTAGAAAATTCTCAAATTTGAGTTTGGACCTGGCTCTCATATACTCATTGTTCTATGTTGTCGCAGCTTGCTTGCAATGTACATAGTATATGCGATTCAGAACTTAGACCTCTGGGTATAGGACTATATCCTGTTATATCTATCATCAATCACAGGTAATTTGGCTACTTTTTTTTTTTTTTTTTCCACTGTTGTTTGTTCAATCTCTGGAACTGCAAGTGCTCATTGGTTATAGTACTTCAGTTGCTTGCCAAATGCAGTATTGATGTTTGATGGAAAACAAGCCGTGGTTCGTGCGGTGCAACCTATACCTAAAGGTACTGAGGTAACTAGATATTATTTTATTAGCTCTTTTTCATTTTTTCATACAGCCATTACTTTGAATAGTGTGAGAATAGCTGCAGTATTACACAAATCATGCTTGTATCCTTCTGGCCATTCCGTCTGTAATTGTAAGCTGAGCCCTCCCCCCCCCCCCCCCCCCCCCCAAAAAAAAAAAAAAAAAAAAAAAAGGGGAAATGAGAATTGACGAGGGTGACATGTTGAACAGTTGAAGTTTTTGGTGCTCTTGAAGGTACTAATAAGTTACATAGAAACTGCTGGAAGCACCATGACTCGACAAAAGGCTCTAAAAGAACAGTACTTATTCAGCTGCTCATGTCCTCGTTGCATTATATTAGTAAGTGCCTCAAATTATGTCATTTTGCATTAATCACTCTGAAGCTTATGGTGGAAGCTTGTTACTTTCTGCTGTTTAACATTGACCCATTGCATCATATCAAAGGGGCAATGCGAAGATATTCGAGAAAGTGCTATATTGGAGGGTTATGGATGTGTCA
Organism: Chenopodium album; assembly: GCF_948465745.1. Classification (NCBI taxonomy): domain Eukaryota; kingdom Viridiplantae; phylum Streptophyta; class Magnoliopsida; order Caryophyllales; family Amaranthaceae; genus Chenopodium; species Chenopodium album. Next base: position 5,333,288 of record NC_137858.1, read on the forward strand.
ATAATGCATGCATGGGATTTTTGCTCAGGGATTCAGGTAAATACGTTTTTTAGAAAATTCGTGAACATTACATGGGTACCTAACATCAGTTATCATTTTCTAATATGTAGATAACAAGGCGTTCATATGTCAACAATGTGGCCATGTGAGGAAACTGGAAGATATTAAAAAGATTGCAAGTGAAGTGAAAACTCTTTCTGAAAAGGCAGAGATTTCCCTCAAATCAGGAAGTATCCTTTTTTTTTTTTTTTGAAACTGGAAAATTAGGCTAGTTTTTATGGCATCCTGCTGTAGTGTTTATTTGTTGCTTTATAACCCCCCCCCCCCCCCCCCCCCCCCCCCAAAAAAAAGGAATTACTTTTTATTCTATTAGATCCAGATGGAGGTGGTTCTTTGACAGAGTACAGATTATGAAGAAGCTGGTTCTTTGTATAAGACAGTTGAAAGGTTACAATTAAATTTATGCCATCCATTATCTCTTAATCTAATGCGCACACGAGATAATCTCCTAAAGGTAAATCTTGATCTTGTATATTTTATCCCTTGCAATATTATCTAGTTCAGCATAAATAAACAATTGATAAGATTAAACTCAAAGAGTACTAACACAAACACATAGTGGAGACATTGGAGCTCTAGAAGACTCACAATAGTCACAAAGCCCTAACAGAAATCAGAAAACTTGAACTAACTATGACAGTAAACTTATGATGATTTTAACGTGCAAGTCCCAAATGTATTTTCTCAATATCAGATATATATGGAGCTGAAAAACTGGAAGGATGCGCTGGATTATTGCAGATTGACTCTTCCTGTGTATGAAAGTAGGCCTCAAGATCCATACACTCTTTACCACCCCCCCGCCTCCTCTCTTTTTTGATTTTTTTTTTTTTTTTAAAAAAAATTGGGACTAATGATGTCAAACTTTCCGGTGATTGTCCTGCAGAGGTTTACCTTGGTTGTCATCCTATGCTTGGGTTGCAATATTATACATATGGAAAGCTTGAATGGTAAGAATATTCTCTCTTGAAGTTAAGCACTTTGTGTTCATTTGGAGACAGTATGATCAAGAGGTTATGCTCTTCCAAGATAGATTGCCTTATCTTTGTACCCTTAATTGAGAAAGGCTATGTGCATACAGGTTACTTGGGGAGACTGCAAATTGTGTTAGATCATTAACCAAGGCACTGGATATTTTGCGACTGACCCATGGGACAAATACGCCATTTATGAAGGAGCTGCTTTACAAGCTAGAGGAAGCCCGTGCTGAAGCCTCTTTCAAACTTAAATCCCTTGTTGAAGACTGAATGTGTCTCTACTACAAAGATTAGTACAACGCTTGCCTATTAAAAAGATTGGGTTCTTCTATTTAGTGCTCTATAATTGCAAAAACTTTTGTTCTTGAGAATCTGTAAATCTGTGGGTCAAAAAAAGAGAATCTGTAATTCTGTACAGGCAGTTGGGATTTAACCCAAAAAGGGATCTGAAATTTGAATTGTTTTGCTGTCCACCTTTAAGGCTGTAACCACATTATCAGCCTCATAAATAATTTGGAAATTTAATTATGTATGGGTCCTTAAAAAATTGATTTGATTTTATTTGCGGTTCTTTTTAGAGAAGACTCTTAAAAAATTGTAAAGTAACTTTGAATTTGATTAATCAAGACACAAACCAAAATAGAAAATAGAAAAAATTGTAAAGTAACAAATAGGAACTACATTCATTTCATGGAGATTACAGGATTGTACAACAATCATAAATCAAAACTCAACCAGTGTTGAAAGGCACCATAACAACTTTTTTAAATCAGAACTTATTCACAAAACATGTTATGTATAGAAAGAGAACATGATTCAAAATGCTTAGCAGAAATGTTGCTACTGTACATTTCTCTTCTACATATAGACTAGCTCGTCTTTGTAAGGTGCTGCTGGAGTTGCTGACAGATGCTTGAAATATGCGATAGTATTTTAAATTGATGATCTCGAGATGTGGCAGTTGGATCTTCTAGTAGCTGTTGGAGCTCAGAACAAAGACTTGGGACTTTCTCATCATTTGCACAAGATTCAGTGATCAGCTGAATAAATTTACAGTTTTTCTCTAGTGCAGTGGGCAACTGCTGCTGTATAGGAGGAACAAGAAATGGGTGCTCAAGAAGCTCAGGAATTCTCCATCTTTCATTGCGGTCCCATGCAAGGCACTTCTTCATAAGGTCCAGAAGCCAAGGGTTGGAAACTGGTCCATATGTGATTTCATGACTGGGATCAGTGATTACTTTGAACTTGGCCCAGAATGTCTTGTATTCTGAAAAGGGTGTCCGTCCATAAACCATTTGATAAAGAATGCAACCAAGAGACCATATGTCTGATGGGCGCCCACATTTGATAGTATTTCCATTTGCATCACTCTCATTGCACATGAATGCCTCCGGTGACATGTAGCTCAATGTACCTACCTGCATAAACAATAGATGGTATCTGAGCACTGACCTCAATTCCAGTTTGAGAGTTTACAATAAAACCATTAAAAATACTGGGTGGAGGAAGTTAAAAACCTGGGCGTCCCTTTGGATGTTGGTTGTATCACTCATTATAGCTTTAGCAATGCCAAAATCAATGAGCTTCAATGAACCTTTGACAAGGAGAAAATTGGCTGGCTTCAGATCAGAGTGCACTATACGCTCTTCATGAATTGTGTTTACAGCTTGGAGTATTTGCTGACATCAAAATTGACACAAAAACAAAGTTAGTGTACTGTTCCCTCAGTCTAGTCAAAAATAACCAAAAACATTAATTTTTGTTTCAAACTACTCTGGTACAGAGATGTGATATCTATACCTGATGAAATGGATGAGTTGCTTAAGTTGGACAGTATGATTACTGCTCAACTACTTTTTAAAAATGAAATGTTTTGATAGTAAAGTAGTAAAGAGAATGAACGTGTACATAAATTTGTAACTTTGTAAGGAAAGTATAATGCCAATGTCATGGTAACGCTAGCTTACCCCCAAATTATATCTTTCTCTTCATAATAAATTCCCATTATCACCCAATACTATGTGTGGTGGCATTATCACGGACATTAGGATGATACCTTTTTACACTTAAATTTAATTTAATTTTACCACTGATAAGCAGAAATCAGCAATTCATTCTACATTGAAAAAGCAAATCCTGTCAAGGCTTATTAAACCAAGAATGGGATCACAAACCTGCCAGTAGAAACGAAGCCAGTTTTGATCCATAGTTGAGTTGGTGCCTTCAATTTCCCTCCACTTATGAGATAACATATGAGCCAGGTCAATTTCTCCATACTCAAGAACCATGTAAATATATCCATCATCTTTGACTCTGCTGTCCTTGTTAGAAATGGAACCGTTCATAACTTCATGCAGTAAAGCTTTATCCGTAACCTAGAACATGACAGTGCTACCAAAGTTCAGTCAATCAATGAATGTCCCAAAGGAAAACAGAGAAACTATAAATCATAGGTTTTAAATCCCAAAAAAAAAAAAAAAAAAAAAAAAGATCCTATGAGGCTGCATAAGAAATGAAAGAGGATTGCAACTAGCTGATTTTATTGCTTCATCTTGTATACTCACTCAATTACGCTTAAGGTAAACATGATGTGATCGTTAGTGTGGTACGATGAGATGAGGATAAAACAAAGATTGTCCTACCTACTTAAGCCCACAACTATAGATCACTGAATGATAGTATATAAACAACTGAAATACGACACTAAATTTTACAGGAACCATGTCTGTTATATTCCCAAAAGAAATCATTAGTTCTGATAAGACAGTATAAATTGGAATCTGTAGAGTTCCTACCTCAAAATCAATTAGTTGGATAATATTATCCTTCCCCTTTAACTTCTTTAAATACAGGATCTCTTGACAAAATCCATAAGCAGTAGCATAATCACGGCCTTTAAGCTTGATTTTTTTCAAAGCATAAATTGTACAATCAGATGAGATAACTTTATGAACTTCACTACTTCCACCACTTCCTATCTTGCCAAGCCTTTGATAAAGTTTCCCATTCACCTTAAAAAACAAGTCAGGATCATAACCCTTTTTCCGAGACGGTGCCTTTTCATGTTTCTCTGATTTAGAGGGCTCCAGCTTCATATTAGAAGATAGGTCCTTTGATGAGGAGCTAGGTGGTGGAATATGTGAAGCATCAGCCCCCTGTCCTTTCTCCATTATGGGCTGGCTTTGAGTTTGGGGTGGATCAGCAGGTACTTTAGTTTGCTGCAAGCTATGTTGTTGGATTTCTTTGACTTCTGCTAAGGCATTTGTTGCAGAGCTCGAAGCTTGAGCTCCACTGAGTGCCCTGTCAGCATCAACTCCACTGACATTTACAGATGTAGGGCAAGCTTGATGCATCCCATCTCTTATGGCTATGTTCTGAGAAATCCGATTGGCATCAGCTAAGGACCCAACTGCTGAACTATCATGATGTGGGCATGAAGAATGAGTTGTTGAATTGAGCATTGGTGCAGATGTGGCATGGACAGAGGTTGTGGTGACACAAGATGATCCCACCACAGAAGATTGGGTCATTGGATGGCTTACATCATTATGCAGGAAATCTCTCAAGTGGTGCAGCTGGTTCTGAAGAGATGACATTCTTACTGCTAGTACTGAAGAGCCCCCATCACCTCTCGAACAACCATCTGCATCAGTGCTGACAGGATTCTGAAGTTTTGGTTCATTGTTAATGACATTGGATGTCTCTGCTTGATTAACCGCCTCCCACTCCATTTCTGTCAATGCAAGTGAATCCATATGAGAAGATAAGTTGTCCAATCTGGTGGCCAAATCCATTCTGGTGGCCATTTGACCATCAGTTCCTGCATTAACAGCAGCATTGAAGAAAAGGAAAAGGTACATTCCCCACATTTTCACAATTGATTAATATTTGAACATGAAAGTTCTAAAGTTGATGATTAAGATTTATGCAATATAATACCAACCCAATTTAGATGAAGTAATTTAAGAAAATGTTGTACATTCTGAACAAAAATGGCATCAGTAAAAATGAACAACAGACAAACACACCGACCTGTAGCACAACTTGGACGCAAAAGCACAATCATAAGAGTGATAGGAACTCCTAGGTAACAAGCAAAAATTTGAGTTGTTTTGTTCTAGGGAATAAAAGGTTGCATAATTTAAACAAGTAAAAAGTGGATTCTAATAAATTACCCTGTGAATTGGCAGAGCTGGCCAGTGAAAATTTAACTTTCCTTGAACCCTCCACCTCTTGACAATGTTTCGATTGTGCACCAGAGGAAACATTGATGTCAACACCCGCTTTGCAATTCAGTTGAACATCCTTGGTGTGCCCTCCAAATGGATTATACTTGTCATCATAGGTATTGGTGATAGTACCAGTGAAGGAAGGAGGCGTAAGTGAGGCATCTTCCTGAGGATCGATGACAGACGATCTCTCATTAGTGTGGCCATCGAAATTCTTGGGTTGAGAAGCAATTTCAACAGACCTCTTGGTCTCTACTGTTAAGCCTGAATTATGCACAGAATTTTTGGGCGTCTCCCTTTGTGGTGGCACACTACGTCTCGGTAACAAGTTAGTTGATTGCATTGTACCTGTTAGTTCCAAGCACATAAAAAAATAAAAGTAAAGAGAGGTATCTAGTTGAAGCCCCAAATTAGAGCCAGAAAATCTTAAAATTGCAAGCTGTTTAGCCCCAAATTGAATTTGACAATGAAGCATTAAGCAGAAGCAATCGGATTGAGCATTGACAGTAGTAAAACCTAATTGGAGAATTTACAATTCAATTCAAGCATATAGAATATGAAATTGGACGGTTGATAGTGATGTTTCAGATGCCGAAAATCTAAAAACATAAAGCAGATGTTGATAATTTAGTAGAAGTAGAGTAAATAAAAGCAAACCCTAAATCGAAAAAAAGGAGAAAAGGCAAAATGAAAATAGAAGGGAGATTTGAGAAAAATACCAATGGAACGGTGTCGTTTGAAAGCGGCTTGAACATTACGGAGAAAATCAGGTTGAGAAGTAGTAGCAGTAGAAGAAGAAGAAGAAGAAGAAGAGGAAGAAGAGTTGAAGTTGAGGGAGCGGGTGGTGGAGGTGAGCAGTGGGGCCGGAACGTTAGGGTCCCCGTCCATGGCATGGAAATACCTCTGATTGCATCTCTGAACAACACGCTAACTTCAGAATCTATACTTCACGATCGCACACCCAGAACAATCGCCATTGTTGCCAAGATGAAACTCAACTCTACTGTACTCAATTCAGTATAATTTTGAATTCAGGGTTAATGGCGCTCTCTACTCTCATTCTCTTAATTCAATTTCCTTTTTATGGGCTCTTATTTTTTGGGGCCATTGGATTTCACCCCCAATCATGAAAACCCAGAGGCCCGTCAGCCCAATGATGAAATGTTTATCCAAACTATGTTGCGGCCCAGGCATTGTCTACTATGTGACTTTATTGTAATAAGCCCATCAAATCACTTGGTTCTATTTACAACAAGCACATATCACCCATTAACAATTTAACACACTCCTTATAGAATTTAAGAAAGATTAAGGGTCTTAACTGATTTACTGAACTGAATTGTTTATGAGAGAACGAATTTAAAAACTGAACTGAAATTAAGCTGAAGAGAACAAGCCCTAAAATGTGTGATAAAGATGAAAAGACAATGATTACTTTTGCCGTCACTTTTAATCCTTACGTTTTGATCGTTTTTCTATCATAAATATGCCAAATGTAAAGTTAAAAAAAAAAAAAAAAAGACGAAGGAAGTACGTATTAGGGACGGATGAAGTGCAAAATTTTGCGTTATTTCAAGATTTCTATGTGATTTCATCAAAATCTTACATGTTCATTTGGGTTTCATAATTTTAACAAATGTGTGACTAATGATAGAATTTGGACGTATGCGGAATTTTAATGGACCTGAATGTTGTCATACAACAATTTTTACATTTCATAAATTATATCATGAATTGTACAATAATATTTTTGGTACGAGATGACTTATTTCAGGCTTACATAACTCATATATCTAAGTTGTGAAAGCTCATGTTTCTCACTTTCTTGGTGAATACTTTCCTCACTACAACAATTTTGTGGGAGATCCTTACATTCCCAAACTTTGGTGGAATACTCTTGACTCCACACACTTCACATTACATCACTTGCATGTATATACAGTTGTGGTGTTACATGCTTTACCTACTTAGGACAATGCTTTTAGATTAATCCAAGTAGTCTTACGGTCTTACCTAGTAATAGTTACTGCCTAGATTTTTCTAGGATATTTATCAACTAGATTTTTTTTTCTATTCCCAATCTAGAATATACTTTAGCTATTTATATTACAAAATAACTTAAATTTTTCTATACCCAATCAGAAAAATTAATGAGACAAGGTTTAACCCTTCAATAGCTCAATCTCTTTACTCAAAACATAAATACCCAACCATTGAAGGATAAAGTTATGTTAAAGAGAATGTTGGAAAGTTTAAAGAAAATGAGATAAAGTTTAGAGAGTCTATATTAAATTGAAGAGTACATGTATAGTAGGATTAGCATATAGATCATTATTATCCTTTTACATTGAAGATCTATTTTTTTTTTTTTTTTTTAAAAAAAAAAAAAAAATTCCTTTGTAGAAAGAGGAAGAGGAGTTCATGATGTAAGCAATTGTATTATCTTCTATTAGACAAGTAAGATCCAATATAATTATGAACAAATGACACAAATTGGGATGATTTCGAGACGTCTCGAACTTGAAATTGATAAAAGTGGATTGCTCAACTTTCGAATTATTCTTAGTAGTACTCTATCTCTTAAACTATTAGAATAATTCTACATTTATACGTGCATTTGCTAATGATCAAAGAAAGAAGAGCTCTATTTGACTCTGGTCCATTAAATAATCCAGCACCAATTGATCAATATTTATTTGGAGTGTATTTTCAAACAAAGTTTTAATTAAAGCAAGAAAAGATGAAAGAATTTACAGTATATATTATAGTTAAATAATGAAGCTGCATTTTGAATTTTGAAAGACAATACAAAAAAAGATTGTCTTGCTGCCAACAAACACCATAGCATGTACATAGGGCCGGTAATTGCTCACATAAGACAGATAGAATCGTCTTCGTCAGCCTCGCTCGCTACAAACCCGTTATTTTTTCTTAACATATTCTTCCATTGATCTGTATACAAGGAATTCTAGCCACGTTGTTATACAATCTGGTTATTTTCATCTTTTAAAACAACTTGCTACATCTTTTTCAAATCCTATACATATACAATTGTTCAAATTCCAAATTCACCAACCATATCTTATCATATCATATGTACATTTTTGTCTAGTAATATTGCTGTTGGCTATACGTACGCGTTACTGTGAACTATGAAATATATATACTACCTTCGTTACATATTATTTGCAACGATTTGACATAAAGTAGAGAGGGAAAATGTCTAATCGTTGCAAATAATATGTAATGGAGGGTTTACATATTCAACAAATGTAGTCTTGTATTCTCATGCATTGATGCATGCATAGCATTAATAACGCTACAGTATAAGCCCTAGAAAACCTTACTTTATGACAAATATATACAAGGCTCTACCCTATGGGATGCATTAATATGAAGCCTAGGATATTGCATGCTTCTCTTATACATACGCATTACGTACATATACAAAATACATTATTAATTCTGATTTTTATTGCATGAAATTAAATTATTTTTATTAGGAAAAAAATGGTATTCTATCATGTTACAAAGAGTATTATTGAGAATTCGAGATCGATAAATAACATGGTGACATTCTTATATCGAGCTATCATATATTCATATCATCATATGGCATGAGATTTGTTCATCTTCTTAGCTCAATTTATAATTTAACTTTATTTGATTAAACATTTGAATTGGGTGTTGTGGCACTTATGGCTCGACCTCTGTCAATGACATTATTGACATTACATATATATAGTACGAGTGCTCTCCTATGAGTTATGAGTATCTATTTGATGCACTCACCGTACACGAATGGAACAACGAAACTTGATAAATCACGAAGTCATATTCCCGATTATAATGCATGGCCAGGATGATATAGTATGGAACAATTAATAAATATGAAGATAGATATGCTACATTGCTACATACCTACATTAATCAAGATAATGGAATTAAGTACACACTGATGAAGTAAGTTTATAAAATTCAAGTACTTCCGTTGGTAGCTAGGTTAGGGTACGTGGGATGAATGTGGCTCGGTTTAATTTAAAAAGTAAAGCTCTGAAAGTAAAATAGAGCTTTAATTTTAAATATTCCATAACCATAAAGTGTGGTCTCTCTTACAATACATGATTTTGAGGCAAAAGGAATCAATTTTTTTTAACATCAGCTTTTTTACTTCCTTTCCCGCTTATGGAGGAGCAACCCTCATTAAGTCATTATGGTGCAATTAGTGATTTCACCTTGATTTTGGTGTTTTTCCATCAGTTTTCACTTTACCCCAAAAATTCACCCTTGGGGGAAAATAGCCTTCAATTTTATTACTACTAGCTTGCTGAATTTTTTTTTACCTACCTATTCTTAAGTTCAAAGACCCTCTAGTTGTTTTATGTTTTATACTAGTATATTGTTCACTTTCAAAATAGTTATGATACAAGCTAAGTTTAGATGATAACATATAGTAGTACATCAATATGATTCGATCCAAGTAATTTAGATGATGGCTAATAAGCCACACTCAAATAAAGCTACAACCATAAATATGAGAGGTTGCTAAAATGTGAAGGGGAAAAAAAAAAAAAAACTCATATGTTAATTAATTGTCTTGCATTGAAAAAGAAGTGGTGCCTGATAGACTACACTTGTTACCTACTGATTTTAAAATGACATGTAATTGAACTTGAATAAAATATCACATCATATAATTTTGAAGAAAAACCACATGATTTAATTACTAAATACGTATTATAAATCAATTAACTCCAATAGATTTTGAATTTCAAGTACTTTTTTTCCAAAAAAAAAAAGACAAGAAAAGAAAACCATCAAATTTCTTTTGATAGGATATTAGATAATTGTTCCAATATATACTGTATCAAGTAAAAAATTATAAGACAATACATTAGGTAGGCATAGCAACAAAAAAAATAGTCGGGAGCAATAATAAGTGGTTAGGAAATAGGACCCAAAAATGAGCAAGATACAACAATATAGGAAGTGAAGATATACATGACGAATTACTACCAACTACTAAATGATAGGGAAAATCAGATAGTGAGGGATACTTTAAGTGGTTACAGTTTTCCTTCCGATTTCTAGAAATTTTGAGATCGATTTTCATTACTTGCCCAAGCTGTCTTTGTGGCTCTTTAAATATCAGTAAAAACAAAAAAAAAAGGAAAATCAAAGTTGCGATATGACGTTGGAGAAGTGGAGAGTATGTTCGTGCGTGGTGTGGTGGGGATAAAATTAGTTACATAATCGTCCAGTCTGGCCTGGTGGTTTGGGCTGGTCATTTAAAGCTCAACCTACGTTACTACGTACACTATATCTATCAATTACTCTTACTGTACTAGTGTACTGTAACTTGCTTACCAACAACTACTATTACGTGTAGGAGGTATATTATATAGCTTAGCCATGCTACACTATGCACCACTATTAATGCACTATAATTAGCTCACTAGTATTACTTACGAAGTATTATTTTAGTTCATTAATATGATTTTATATTAAAGTTTCTCCTTGGCTCTTGTGATGGTCTCCTGTGAGTCACTTGTGAGTTATGAGTAGAATTTTTGTGCATCAATGCTCTCTTACTCTGTATAAATTGTATGGCAATTTTATTATTAAAAAGAAAAAAAAATGATATGATCTATGTTAATAACTTACTACAATGCGCAATGCACTCCCCTATACATCCTTTGGTCACTGAGATTCTTCATTTCAACGGCCAGATTATAATTCCAAATTGTTTCATATTGTTTTTTCATAAATTAAAGTAAAATGATTTATCCACTAAACATAGTTACATAACAAAGATAATACCTAAACCAAAAACCAGTCAATTACAAATTTATAACTGCTTACTGCACCACTTATGAATAAAAATTATAACTGGTCATTGCAAGATGGAAGACAATCATGTACATTAGTACATAGAGTTGCGCTAAAATAGGAAATAGTATAAGGGACGTTAAATTCACGTTTATTTGAATTTATCTTAAATTTTAAAGTATATAAAAATAAGGTGAATAAAATAGAGCTTCACTTATTTCAAATATAAATTAGAACTAAATTTTAAAAACTTGCTTTCTCAAAAAAAAAAAAAAAAAAAAAAAAAAAAAAGTTAATTGTTAATTGTTGGATAAATGTCAGAATTAAAAATTATAAGCATTATAATTTTTTAAGGATTTATGGTTTTAAAATGTACGAGTATCATATTGTATAGTGGGAAATTAATAAAAAATAAAATTAAAAAAAATCCAAGCTAAGCATAGTATAATAAAGAAACAAGTATATAGCCTAATAGCCATATAGGAGGGTGGAGGGTGAATCATGAAAGTTGGCCTCATAAATCTCAGTCTCAAATCCAAGCAATGCAACCATAAATTCACAAAAAGCAAAGCAAAGCAAAGCCTCTTCCTGGCTTCTCCCTCTTTTTCTTGCCCTTCTTTATTTGCAACCATCTATCTGCTTTTCCAGCACTTGTGCTTTAAAACTATCCCATGTGACCTTAGTTAACCTTGAAATAGAAAATTCACACCTGTTTTTTCTTTCTTCCCAACAATGGCCAAAACAACAAATCCTAGGAAGCTCACAAAAGAAGTTCACAGAACAAGAAGTCAACCTCCTTCACAGAGGAAAGATGACAAAGAAAAGCAGCAGTCGCAGCCGCAATCACAAGCATTACCTTCATGGGTGGTAATGAGGAACATACTCACTTGCAAGCACCTTGAAGTGGAGCAACAACCACAGCAAGAGCAAGCATCACTATCCCAGAAAAAGAAACAACAAAAGCAAAAGCATGCTGAAAAACCAGCAATACCGGAGGAAAACAGCAAGAAGAATAAGAAAATGAAGTGTTCAGGGTCACTCTGCAACAACACAAAAGTGATGCAGAGGCCTGAACCAGTTTCCCCTGAAACACTTCAGAGAAAAAGCAGGGGTGGTCCTACACATGCTAGTAGTAGCACCACCAGTAGCAGCAGCCATGAAGGATCAAATCGGTCAATCAAATCTCCTGTTTTGAGTGATCTTAGTAACAACAATACTAACAATAATGGGGTCTTACTTAAATCATCTTCTTCTAACAGTACTACTGCTGCTAATTACTCTATTAAAGGGATTCCGTTTAGAAGACTTTCAGGGTGTTATGAGTGTAGAATGGTTGTTGATCCTGTTTTGTCTTTCACTAGAGATCCTTCTCTTAGAGCTACTATTTGTTCTTGCCCTCATTGCGGCGAAGTTTTCATGAAACCTGAGAATTTGGAGCTTCATCAAGCTGTCAGGCATGCAGGTACTTGCTCTTTCTTAATCTCATTCAAGCTCATCTTCCTATTAATTTTTCAATTATCAACTTCTTATCCATGCTTAATCACATACACACCACTGTTTATTATTCATATTACATTTGTAAAGATTCTAGCTTTAGTCTAGTTTCAGAAGATATAAAGGTAGAAAGTGAGCTATAAAAGTCATAGACTACAATATAATTAATCTTCTTGTTTAAGTATAGAATGTTTAGTTATCACTTTATGGCAATTTTGCTCCATGTCATAAGCACTTTAGAGCATTTTCATACTTTTTATGTCATAAAATTTCTTTGACTAAGATGATTTATGTTTTCTGCTGTAGTATCTGAACTGGGTCCTGAGGATACAAGTAAGAATATAGTAGAGATTATATTCCAATCAAGCTGGCTAAAGAAGCAAACTCCAGTATGCAAAATTGATAGAATTCTTAAAGTCCACAACACTCAAAAGACCATCAACAAGTTTGAGGAATATAGGGACTCAATTAAGTTTAAGGCAACAAGGCTCCCTAAAAAACATGCTAGGTGCATAGCTGATGGAAATGAGCTTCTAAGGTTCCATTGCACCACATTTATGTGCTCCCTAGGTTTAAATGACTCCTCCAACCTTTGCAATTCTATCCCACATTGCAATGTTTGTAGCATTATTAAAAATGGATTTAAGCTAGCCGATGAGGGGCCTACAGGCAAAGGCATACTAACGACTGCCACGAGTGGCCGAGCTCATGATCGAGCTGATGTTGGTTCAGAGGAGCAGGAGAGGAGGGCAATGCTGGTGTGCCGGGTGATTGCCGGGCGGGTCAAGAAGAGCCCAGAAGGCGGTGGATCAGAGGAGTATGACTCGGTGGCTGGAGCAACCGGAGTTTATTCAAATTTGGATGAGTTGTATGTTTTTAACCCCAAGGCAATTCTGCCTTGTTTTGTTGTTATCTATAGGGGGTTTTAGATGTTTGGGCTAGAAATCTTAAATTAGTGTAGATTATTTCTACATGCTTTGGTTATTGTATATCTTCAGCTTTGGGTAGGGCAACGATTTAATGATATTTTGTACTATATGCAATATGCATGGAAATGGTAGCCCTTGGTTAGAAAACCCAAGCAATGCAAGTAAAGATTGTTCTAATTTGGCCCCAGTCAACTCCTTAGAAAATGAAAAAGACCAACTACCAACTTAGCCAGTGAGTTGAATTATTTCATTTGATCTCATTAATAGCTTCATAAGTTCATTTCAAAAGTATAATGACAAGTTAAATGAATTATAGTATTGGTTTGGAGTCTATTGTGAAGTAAAGGGAAAATGAAAGATGATATTCATTGATATGTCTTATTAAGAGAAAAAGTAATGATAGAAAAGGGAGATCAAAGACCTGGTCGGTTTGGCATGAATAGATGTCCTAGAAATAGATAATGAAGTGAAAAAGATGTCACTGCAACTCACAAATGGAAAATATTAGCACATTGCCTGTGTTTGTTAGTTGTAATACAGATGCCATAAACTAGCTAGACGTGGTCCAATCTAACAATATTATTGCCCTTTATAAAAGCGCCCAACCAAACAAAATTATTGACCCTACAAATTGAAAACACCAAATCCATGCTTCTTTGAGTAAAATCTTTGAGTAATCAAACCCAATACTAAATGGGAATTATGATGAGTGTTCAACATTAGTACATTACATTAGTTTCTAATTTTAGCCCAAAAAACGAAGTTAACATGTTCATTATAATAAAAGTTGAAAAATACTCGATGTCAAAAGAAGTAAACAAAAGCGTATGTATGTATGTATGTATGTATGTATTACTCAGGAAGCAGGGAGTTAATACTTAATAGTTGAAGTTGATGATTCTTGAATTGTACAACAAATGGGCAAAGGAGGCCAGGCCTGCTAATGCAAATGCAGTAGACAGTAGCAGTTTGATAAGTAAAATGATGTTGAAATAACAAAAATGAAGCAATGTTGTATGGGCGTACAGCTGCTGTTAAGTGTTTAATACCAAAAAGGCACGACTCCCCTAATAAGCAAGACTGGTTATTAAAGTTAATGAGGTCAATTATCCAGATTCCTTACAACACTTGGCATACATCGTATCGTATGGGTTGAGTTACCACAGCTTAATCCAAGTGTTCCTTTTTATAAATTAATGCAGGAGTCAAAAACTGCCTTGATTTCTATTGCTCATTATCAATTGTAAATTGCAAAGCCTGAGTCCTGAGACTGGACACACTGCAACTTGTATGCATGCCCCCTCTTTTGTTTTTGCTACAGAATATAAATTACAATAGTATATGCTTGTTTCATTAAATTAGTCGAGCTAACAGACAGTGACACACACAACCCGGCTCGAGTGACCCTGGCTAGTGGCTAGATTATATTGTTACAATATGGCTTTAGGTCCAGGTAACTAAATGTACTCACTACACTAGTAAAGTATCTCATTTAGGAGGGTGACACATGCAGCTGTGGTTTTTTTTTTTTTTTAATTTTTTTTTTTTAATTTTTTTTTTTTACATAATAAAAAAGAAAAGCAAATGGAAGCTGGGTTTGTGAAATGTTACAGGGCTCTTTAGTCTTTGATTTGGTGCAGTGTTCAGCTTTCAGAAAAAGGGGAGGAAGAAAGAGTAAATTTGGGTGAATTACAGCGAAAAAATTAAAAAAAAAGAGCATGAAAAGAAGGTAAAATAGAAAGAACATGCTTCAGTGGATAATAAGAATAATAATGAACAAAAAGAGTAGAGGGAATGCCGGAGTGGGATGTTGAAAGCTAATATGAAATCATTACAGCGACAATGCGCATGATCAGCTTTCACTATTTCGGAGTATAAAATTTAAGGAAAAGGAAACTGATTCCTAGTATGCCGGAGTGGGATGCCCCTCAATTAATGAAATTTGCAATTACAAATCACAATCTAATTATTACTCTACTAGATTGTTTTGTTTAATCAAAATTCGGAGTATTATTGAACTGATGCGGCTAATTTGCTTCTTATTTTTTTTAAAAAATAAAAAAATCATAAATCATATTTTCATCTCATTGATTTAAGACTCAAGAGGGCTGTAAGCAATGCAGCATCACCTTTTGTCTTTAGATTGGTTTAGGTTTAGGTTCAAGTTCAGGTTTAGACTCAAAAAGGCCCTTCAACCCGCTTTGTTTGGATAACAAAGAAGGAAGGAAAAGACGGGGAGAGAAAATGGAGGAAGGGAGGGAAAAGAAAGGGAGGGGGAGGTGAGCTCCATTTTTCCTCCAAATCTCTCCAATTTTGGAGAGACTATGTTTATTTAAGAGAGAGGGAAAACGGATCTCTCCCTCTCCTTCCCCTTCCTTCCCCCAATCTTTTACCCAAACAAGAAAATTTGTCCCCCTCCATTTCTCTTCTCTTCTTTTCCTTCCATTTCTTCCTATCCAAACAAAATGTTAATGCGCAGGGACCAGGGACCATTTACCCTTTTGTTCACCATCCCAATTCTAATTATATACTTCATATTTCGCTTCTTTTCAATTTAATATGGCACCTAATTTTCTTTTACAGAAAAGAATAAATATTACAGAGTAATACAAAGGTTTAGACAATCTTCTCTCGAAACTAAAATATAGCACCTAATAAGACGATCAAAACAACCGTAAGCATTAGATGTTTAGGGTCTAGTTATAGGCCTATAGCAGATATTGTAATACACGAACAAATACAAAAGAAGGTTAACTGGTCATCTCCAAACAGAAAATTTCTATTTGAGGGGCTACTGGAATACTCTATTGTACTAACAAAAGAACAATAACAGATCATCTCCAGACAGGAAAAATCTATTAGAGGGGCTACTGTAATATTATACTAACAAAAAAGATTATTAACAATTAGGGGTGGTTGCCCCAATGGGTAACATCAAAATTGGCCCAAGGAATGTCCTTGCTTTGAGCCTTTCAAGGCCGCAGGTTCATCAACTCATGGTTTTGTAATTCAGCAACTCCTAATGTTGACTACAAATGCATCATCATAATAAATATGAAATTACCTGCACCAGAGCTGCCAGCAAGTATCCCACTTCGTTTAAATGAACTCGGGCACAAACTATCAGCAATGGGACATGGACTTTCTGTTTGAGCCTTGAAGAATTTGTTGAATGATAATACCTCTTCTGGTGTGGCTCTAAGACAAAACTTGGCCTGACTCATGCAAAATCACTGGAGTCTGAAGAATGGCATCGCCTAGAAGTTTCCACTAGGTCCTTTATCTATACTTAATTACCAAGGTATGTTCATTTGGCATGGCATGCTGGTGTCACAAAAGAATAGCCGTATCAAATTATGTGCTTTAGCTGGTGATCCAGCACATCACCCACATTTGCTCTATTTACAGTAAGATTTTGAGCTTCTTGAAGACATCTACACTGCGGAAATGGGTATTTGTAAATTGAGTTGTGCCTGCTAGATTTTTTTATTCTTGGCATCATAAGTCCTTCTCGGTTGCTTTCTACTAGCATCACCTTGACCTGATCCTTAATCTCTTGCCAACTGTCAAAACATTTGTTAAATCCACACATTTGAGTTATCTGTCCAAGAATTTTTGAAATAGTGGGAAGTGTATGAAGTATATGCATGAACGATCCAAAGTTCCAAATCGGACAAGTGATTTAGACTTAAAGCTAGCGTACATGCTCAAATCACATTCGTAATACAAGATTGCAGATTAGCTGTTCAACAAAGAGATAAGAGGGACAGTTACCTGATGCTTGTGTTATGAAACAGAAGAGCAAGTTTCTGCTTGTCAGGTTTAATAGTCTTTGCATGTCCCCCATAGATATATCTGCGATGACCCATGAGAAAATGTGGAAAATTTCCACCCTGAGTGGTCAAGAAAACCTCGCTGAATAAGCATACTGCATAGTCCAGAGCAGCCAATCTAGATGAGTACCCCTGTCACAGGTGAATAAGTTTGAATGATTTACAGTGATCACTCCAATAAACTGGAAGCTACTGCTACAGCCATTATAAATTCTTGAAATGTGAAGCACCTAATTCATAATTGAATCTGGTCTAAATAATGATTATAATCAATTACATCCTGGATCACTATTAACTTATTCATAGTCCCAGGAAAATAGCAATAATCACCTTAAAATAAGCAAGCTCTTCAGGGGATGCAAGAGACTCCTTGGTATATAGAAGCGGAAACATCTCTAATAGGGGACTTAACTGTCTCTCCTCCTGATATAGTTTTCCTGATGCCAAATAGATCAATGTATTGTTGTCGAACCCCATTCCTCTAAGCATCATTCCAACCTATGCTGACAATAAATGTAATGGAAGGAACAGATGAGATACATGATTATATAGAGGTGCAAAGAACCAAATCATTGGTTATTTGAGATTTATTATTCAAAGAACTATACTATTTGTTCCAAACATCTAGAGATAAAAAAAAGATCCATTGAATTATACACTCTTTTTAAAAGTCTATCTGCAGGGTCTTTATAGCTTGACTGAAGGGTCTTTATAGCTTGACTGTTTAAGTGAAAGATTGAACATACCTCCACAGGGGTAAGAGGGCATTTTCCACTGATTCGATTGAGGCCAGGATTGATTACTGTGCCCCTGCGTCTAAATTTCCCCTTCCATCCTTTCTCTCGGACAAAGTCCATTTCAAACTGTTCTTTCTTTCCTCCATCGTAAATGCAGCACGAGAATGCAACCATGTCCTACATGTCCAGTCAGACCCACATAAATATTAGCAATGTTCAGAACATTTGATAGAAAAAGACAAACCATGCTCCAAGAAAGATTGGATACCTCTTCAAAACGGAGGTGAACTGAGACATATTTGCCATCGGATTTTGGACTCTTCTCAATCATGCGCTTGATTAAACTTTTGGCAAGTGCCGATATAGGAGGTGCAAATTTTAAAGCTTTGTAGTTTGCAAGGCACCTTAAATACTGAATGTCTGGAGGAATATACATTGACAATCTATTGGCAAAAGGAGCTATGCGAACAAGCCTGGCTGACATCAGGATATATGATCATTACTATACTGTAAGTGTATACAACTTCATAACGTACAGAATAACTCATGTGACATAGCAAGAATAAAGTTCGATCCACCATATGCTGATTTGATCATCACTGTATTTTACTCCATACTTTCCCACTGTGATGTTGTAGTTTTATCTCATTATTGTTTAGTAATGTTCAGAAAAATGATTTAGATGGTTGGAAATGGGATGAAGTTTTATGTTATGTCATGGAAGGGTAACTTGTATCATCATGAGCATGCCTCTTAAGAGTAAAGTAATTGTTCATGAAGAAAGCAATAATGGAAAACCAACGTACCCTTGATTCCGTAAGATGGGAAAAACTTCTTCAAGATAGTAACTGATGGAAGACCAAGCAGGGACTTGGACAATAGGTACATTACTGATCTCATAATCATATTGTTCCATAAGTTCTCTAGGTAGTTCTCGAGTCACCCTCACAAAGCCAGCAAGAGTGTTTATAAAATGCTGCTCATCATAGATATCATCAAAATGACTGAAAAAATAAAAGCGGATTAGGAGACTGGCAGATACCTAAGTTAAAAATGAATAAAAAAGAAACTTTAATGAAAAGCCAAGCAAAAGAAAGACAAGATGAAAGACCTTCGATCCATCCAGACATTGTGATATTCAAGACGTGGAATTACTAATGTGGCATTCAAAAACCCAGCAACAGCCACTGCATTGCATATCTGAATCAGAAACACAGAAGAATCAGCATTTGTATTACATTATTTCTATACATAGAAATGGGATAGTGATGGCTGCACTCCCAATAATTAAGTATTTCCACAATTATACGGTTTTCTCTTTAACCTATGAACAAAAATAGCGCGGAAATCTGATTCCATAGAGATAGTAAAACTGATACAATTCCATCAAGAACATTGCTGCTTATAACAAAAAAACAATAATAGACGAATGTAAGAAGAGGGAGTGCATTACCGAAGACCTCTGCTGATTAAGGCCTCCATTAGCCTCAACAATCAAATATCCATTATTTTCTGACCTCTCTGAGAATGGCAAAGTCATCAAGGACAGCTCAGGAATAATCAATATAATCAAATATCATGTACATGTATAAAGTATTTGCTTACCCATTCGTGTTTCTTCATATGTAATTTTGCAAGGCTTTTCAATTTTCAATTTTTTATACATCCAAAGACTAGATAACTGCGAGAAAACAAAAAATCCAGTGTACCAATTAAGGTAACATTTGAATTAGCTACGATTTGAAAGGTGATCCCAAAAAAAGCTAGTGCATTTATTAGTCAATCTCAAATTCAGGATCACCAATTGTGTACCAATCCTAACACTCAATTCCCCATGAAATCAATAATAGTAAGTTGATCAATTCTACTCATTCACACAAACAGCATTCCAATTTCTAAATTAAATAATATAAACAAATTGGAGTATAGGAATGTAAAATCAAAAACTGAATGAGACAAGCACACACAAAAAAACACTGTAAAATTGAAGTCAATGTTACTACAGTTGACATACAAACAAATACACAAATATACGAACTATTATTAAGAAGGGAGAGAGAATTAAGACCTGAATAGGAGGGGAATCGTCGGTGAGAATATGTCGTCGAAGGTTGTGGAAGATCTGATGACTATGGTAGACAGAACCAGGAGGAGGAAGAGGGAAGAAGAGTCGAGAGAGAGGACGAGCACAAAGTATCAAACCTAAAAGGTAAAGCAACGGTAAGATCAACCAGTACCGGAGACACCACCGGCGCCGGAGAACAATGCCGGCGTAAATCATTTTCCGGCGAGGTTTCGAGCGAGTAGTCGTAGATTCCATAATTTCGAAAGAGGGAGTAGAGAAAATAATCAAGGAATAAGATTGTATGGAAATTCAAAGGGATGCATAGCTGCTGCAGGTGGTGGTGTTTGTTGTTGGGTGGGTGTCAAAATTAGGGGTATAACAGCACACAGCCCACTAAATACTGTAGTACTGGGGTTTTTCAAACTTTCAAAGTCTGCAAATCTGCAATCAGTTTTTGCGAGGAAAGGGCCACCCTTTTGCCTACTACTCCCTTTTTTTAATTTATTTATTTTTTACTCTTAATCTCACGGAGTACAGTAATATTTATCCACTATTACTTGGGTGTTGGGTCTGCCTTTCTGATTTTATTACGCTACTAAGTTAAATCTATTATCACAGTATATCCTATTGGATCTTAGCTTGTCCAACTTGTTCGGAAGATTTGTTACTGTTAATCCTTAATCTACTCTAAGATCTACACCATTACAGTTTAATACAGCTGTAAATGAGTAAAATAATCGATAATTCTCGGCTAAAATTGTTTTAATTACCATTTTCAAACCAGACAACCAGCATTCATTGTTCATGTAATTCATTGACAATTCATCTATTTACTTAACTTAAATGTTATTTGTACAAGAGTCAAAATTCATTATCTTTGTAAACTCGGAAAAATCATATCAATTTCAAATTTGATTTTCTATATAAAACAAGCTTGACCATATAAACTCATCTAAACAATCGTGCTTGAGTTGCTTGACGACTCATTGACATTTCTAATATCAATAGTCATAATAATGTGGTTATTAAAATTGTAAATCAATAGTCACATTAACGTGGTTACAAAAACATACAAAAATTGTCACCAATACAAGGATACTAAGGGCCGCGTCTGATTGACTGAATTGAGCCGAACTGAACTGAACTTATTGGAGTTGAAATGAACTGAATATTTTATGAGAGAAGAAAATTAAGAACTGAACTGAACCTATTAGAGCTGAACTGAACTGAAAATAATCTGAAAAAAAAGGCTCTAAATTAGTAAAAGCCAATGATTTTTACCTCAAATTCTCCCCTCCCCCTCCTTACCCCAAATCAACCCTCTTGAGTCTTGAAACATTATGGAAAAATTGATTGCTCCTTTTTCTTAGCTAGAGTATCTTTTGTGCACACGCACATCTAGGTGCATTTGTTTTAGATGAACACAAAGTTACTATTGCTCATTGGATGTACTTAACTTTAACAACACTTGAATGAATAATATTCCTCATTATTGACTTTTTTCGATACGTTTGCAACATGCAGTGGAAATCAATGAACATAAGAGATCCTCCAGACAACAATCTTGTACAATGCTACTTTGATGCAACAATAAATCACCAGTTCACCGCTTGTCAAACAATTTAAAAACAGTCTTCTTACATAAAACACACATGACAATGTCGCAAACTTCACCCCACCAATTTTATCGTATAATCACCACATATTTAGTATTTCCTACCATTGTACAATTTCGTATTATCAGTAAGTAATTTTTGCATAGTTTGCACACTTCATGATCATAGTAATAGGCTAAAAGTTGTCAAAGATTAAAACTGTCATTAATCAGAATTCAATAATCAGTCAAGCGTTCCAAATCAAACAGATCTGGTCCAACATTACCTCAAATCATGCGATAATTATGAGGAAATTATCATAAAAAAAATAGTTATAAATCTGTATTCATCCAAATGGCACAGGTCAGAGAGCCACACTCAGACACTCAGTCATTATTTTTCTTTTTGGGCCAGACACATGATCTAGAGACCTTCTTTAATGGATTTGATTTCTACCTACCATTCATTACTGGATGAAACTGACAACATTGTACACCAATTAAAGGGTCCTTCATATAAAGAGTTGCCAACCCCTGTGACTCAGGATTTAAAAGAAAAAAGAAAAGAAAAATCAATTACAGTTTGAAAGTTCCAGCCCAAAATTAATATCCTTGAAACATCAGTACAATTGTAAACAAAGTGGTCTTAAATTGAGAAATGAATGGGGCCACACTATTAAGTGTTTATGGGTAATACTACATTATTAGCAAGTTACTGTGCATTTACATTTGAGCCTGCTACTCTGCAAGGCAGCTGGGGGCCTGTCTACTGTCAATTTTAAAGAATGATGCACCCTTTACATCAATTGCCTTGCAATCTCTGAATAGGCCATTCGCCATAGCCATTTTATTCTTCATAAGTACTCCGTATCTCACAAAAAAAAACCCTCAAATTCCATCGAGCAATTCATAAAGTAGTAACAAATAACTACAAATACAAATCAAACTTCATCCGAACTCCAAAACCTTCCATTTTCCCATTTGCAACTAATACATTATTCTAGTCAAAAGCTGAATTTCTTACATTGAAGATGGGAACCAATAGATACACTGACAGCATAACTGAGTTGTACACATTATTATGACAAGATCATCTAAAAGGAGGTCTGCAGAGTACCAACTCTATCACGGGGAATCAGCCGCAATTCAGATCCATGCTTGAGGAAGACATTACCTAAACATTCAAATGTTAATATAAGTTAATCATCATTAACACAATTTGTGCTTGATAAATTCTTCTTAGCAGTATTCTAAGCATCCACCAATTCTTCTGCATGATGAGTTCAGCACAATTCCAAAATTTGGCTAATTAATACTAAACCATGCATATGCACTCAAACAAAATGGAAAGAAGAGGAAGATAGTGAGAAACTGAGAATGCAGCAGTGGAAGCTAGACATAAAAAAGCTTAAAAAATCTTCAAAAGTGATAAAATTATACACAATAAAACCACAAAGACCATCCTCTCTGCTAAATTTGTTTCACAACAAGTTCTCAAGCTTAACATAATTAGAGTCTAAATGAATGCCAGGTTCAAGATTAAATCAGCACTAACCAGCGTGCTAATGTACTAACAAACAGTTCAAAATAACAACAGTCCATGCTCTATAATGAAATTCAAGTCTTCACCAAAGCATTGTGTATTAACCTTACATTCAATTTTTGAATTTAATTTTATAATTTAAAAAATGGATGAGAAGATAAGACATAATTAGCCACTGAGACTTATTTTCTTGAAAATCAATGCTAAAATGCACAAGAAAAGATGGACGGAAGAATAAACTACAAATACATGCGTCAATGAGGATTGAAGAGATAACAGAAAAACATCCAGACAACTAAATCAGATTCGACTCCCTACAATACTACCATCAATTTTGATGCCGAAATGTCATATAGCCACAGCCACACTGTGACTAAGGTAGACATAATGTAACAGATATTAAATATTTC
Organism: Chenopodium album; assembly: GCF_948465745.1. Taxonomy (NCBI): domain Eukaryota; kingdom Viridiplantae; phylum Streptophyta; class Magnoliopsida; order Caryophyllales; family Amaranthaceae; genus Chenopodium; species Chenopodium album. Next base: position 5,356,988 of record NC_137858.1, read on the forward strand.
AACTGCCAAGCAAAAGAAGAAGCCTTGAAAAAGAGTATTAATTGTCACAAAGGCTTTCAGTAGGTAGGCAACTTCTAATAAATTGACAAACTTTCTTTACCTGCACTTTGCTGAGGATTGATACCAACACCATCTGTGTTTTAAAAAGAAAAAAAATGATAGATAATTAGTAGAATGCAAATTTCAAATCAAAGAACAATATATTTTAGATTGCTTGTTCAGGAGATAAGTTCTAACTTCGAAGATATTAGCCCTGTAATAAGTTTGTTCATTCTGATACGGAGTAATGAAAACCAATATGTTGGAACCTAGTTAAACAAATACATGTTTCCTTTTGCATCCAAATGCATCTCAACTAATGAACTTCCAGAATCCAGAGTAAAGCTGAATTTTTAAAAATAATATACAAGTATATGATTCTGTATCTTATGTCCCTCCTAAGAAATATAAATCAAGTAATAAGTAGATACACCACTAACAACCTCGTCTAGAGAATATTAAAAATATGCCTGAACCACCATAACCGTATGTTTTAATATAGCAAGGTATACAAGTTCTGAAGTCAATGCATAAACCATGAAGCTCTCCAAAAGTTCAGACAGCAGGGAAGAAAAGTTGGTATCATGGTAACCAGTGAGGCAATAAACATAGGAGAGTGGTTATTTTTGTTGAATTCACATATCAAAAACAAGCACTAGAGAAGAATTTGACCTCATGTGCCAAATCTCTCTCCCCCTCTCTACTATGGATTATCCCAAAACAATTTCATTTTATAATTTTCTTTGGAGCTTATTAAGCATGAAAATCACCCCACTAGCTAAAGAGAGTTCATCACATTTGATAGGTACAAAATACATGGAAAGCTTTGTCCTTGGGAATCATGATTTATTAATAATTTTAAATGCTTTATGTAATCCTATATGCCTGCCAAATAAAAAGGAATTGCAGGATTCATAATCTAATACAGTTTTTATTAATTTATCCCTGGCTCTTAATCTTTCTTGTTCGGCTGATAACGCAAAGATGAATATACCAGAGCAGTAGACATTCCGGAACAAATGAAGATGCCACAAAATGGATACGAAAATAAAGAAAAGAAATGAAATGATGTATGTTTGGATGCACAAGTTGATACATGTTCATCCCTGAATGCCACAAATATCACAAATTGCATTGATCCTTTCCCAGCATGCCTCTAAAACTAATTAAGACTTATATATAAACAAAAATTTCCTGAATTGGTCGTTTCCAATGTTATAATGCGCAAGTAATGTTTATAACTCTCATCTATCCAACTAATCCATCAACTGCATCAGGGAAGTAATAATTGGAGATGGCAAGAAAAACCTAATTTAATCTGTTTCCAAACAATTATGTTAGCATCATCCTAAAAACTCACCCAATTACGAAAATTGTGTAATTCAAATCGAAAGAAGCAGAAAAATCAGAAAAGAAAGATCTAAAAGAGTTGAATTGGCGAATAAAAAAGAAAGAAATACCATTAGTGATGATAGCGCTGGTCTGAGGAGGGACCTTAAATTCCTCGGCGGCGAATTTGAGGACGGCGGTGAAAGGGGCAGCTTCCGGCACGCTAAAACTGTTTATATTATGATTGGATTAATAACATCTCTAAACTTACAAATTTTGATTAGAATCTGAATCGAAATCAAATGAGATAGATGAAATTACACTTTGAAAGGAAGCTTTGGATCGGAAGTCAGTGTTATCTTGAAGGACACCTTGCCCCCTCCTCCTCCTTCTGCTCCACTCGCCATTGTTTTCGCTGAATTGAGACCTTCTTCCTTACCCGATCAATCAAATAAATTCTCTGCGTTTCAATTAAGCTTACTTTTCCAATTTTGTAACTCTTTATTATCTTTTGCAGCCCATTATCCTGCACTTGCGCCACTCTTCTTTTTTTCCCACTTAAGGCCCAATTTCAATTCCCACATTTGACTTTAGACATATGGAGTCAATATTGGTTTACTTTAATTTAGACCTTGATAATCATGTTCCCAAACCAAAATTATTGAAATCTTATGCTATAAATGTACAAGAATGATAAATTTCATACAATTAAATTTTTAAGATCGTTTAAAATTTAAATTATTTTCATGAGCTGACCTAGAATGGTGGTGTCATGGACTATGGCTATATTATTTTTTAATGACTCATAAGGTGAGAACAGATAGTACCATTGTCTAGAACAATACGAAGATTAATATTGCATTATAGTAATATTGCATTGCATATTAATGTTATGCTGTATATTATAGGAAAAAGGAAATACTCCGTATTATTTTTTTAGATAGATTTTTCTGGTAAAATTTCTTCATTATATATACCACATAAATATTAATATCAACAAAATGAGATATAACCTCAAATACATAAAATGCGTGTTTATTCATCGACTCTGGTTTCATGTTGATACATTGATATTCAAACAAATTATTTTCCATGTACAAGTACAAACCTCCTTCCTCCTTCATTCCAACAAAAATAAAAAGCACAAAAAATTACAATGTATAAATCCAAGTTCAAAAGGATTGGAGCAAAGGGAATTATTTTACAAGATAATCATTAAATACTCCGCAAAGTTACAAGGAATAGTAGAGCAAACATGAAAGACCACCATTTATTGAGATGTGAGTCCATCCTTGTAGAACCGCTACAAATTAGTTTATCGTCATGGTACGTGCACGCCCGCTTTGACCTACACATACATAATTAAGCCAGATCAAATCCAAAGTTAGAAATTAATCAAACACAATTGATAAAGTCAAAAAGAGATTAAAAACAAATAAAAGGTACTAACTTGGAAGAACAGAAAGTGATGATGTAATCGGTGCCAGTACAGGTAAAAATGCTGGTAGGATCATCATAAGCATAACTATAAGAAGTAGGGCAAGCTTGCTTGAACAACTTTGAATAATATGTAGGATGGCAAACCGATGGACCGCCGTAAAGTCCCCTACAACAATACTCATCGGTGTCAAACACGTCACAAGCACTCCGGCAAGCCACCGTCTTGCTACGATCACCAGGAGCTTTGACAGACAGCTCCTTGGGACAATTCTTTCTAAGGTCTTGATTGCACCCAGCAGTTGTACAGTTACCTGCCCCGTGTAACGGTTTTATTGACACTGGTATGTTAAACCCATCCACCAAGCTGACGTCATAGAAGTCTGTTTTTGCCAGGGTGAACTCCGCTAAGGTTGCGGGTGGCTTACCGGCGGCAGCACATTTTAAAGATGTGCCGCACGCACCAGTGACGCATGTGCCATTTCCACTTTGATCGAAGTTGCACCCAGTCCGAGCCCAAATTCGACCTGACCATCCAATGGGAGCAGTGAAGACCCTTGACTGGCCTTGCTTTAAGGGAAAGCCTCCTCCCTCGAAGCTGTCGCCTGGTATTATTGCTGGCCATATCGTCTCTCTACAATCGTTTGTGAGTGTGAACACTCTAGACGCTTCTGATATCCTCCATCTCCCTGCATTAATAAGTAATTGCATTATTGATTATATCTCGTAACTTACATTAAGGTCATTAACGTACAACAAAGAATAATTACCTATAGAAAGAAGAAAGCAAATGATAAAGACAAAAGATGTGAGTGAAATTGGATTTGTCTGCATGATTAATCGGGATGAGATGGATAATAAAAGAGATGGATGAAATTGCGGAAGGAAAACTGGTGGTTGATTTAAAGGACTGCATTGCAAAGCATGTAGGAGAAAATAATGAATTAGGAGGAATGCGTGAGACAAAGAGGAATAATAAGAATATGCATTCCCTGACTTTTGCAACAACATTTGGTTGATTCGTTGTCCAGACCTAACCTAGCCTCCAAGTTCTCTTCCATCTTTTTCATTCATCTATCAGAGTTGTTTTACACAAAGGATCTTTTTACATTAAGCCATGATGAGATCGATATACCCTACTTAATTGTACTAGTACCATAATGTAAAGTCTTTTTTCTTTCTTAACAAACTAGTGAAGATTCCAATTCAATGGTTTAAAGCATTCATTAATTCGTTTACAATTAACAATGGAGTACTATGTACGTATTGTCTCACATAGCTAGACAATACACAATAGGAGATTACTAGTAAATTTATACACCACACTTTTTTTTTTTTTTTTTTGAACAACCACACACTTTGTAGTTAAGCTATTTAAAATGCTTGATTTTTTTGCTAATTGGCCTGATCAACACATACGAAGTATATCTAATCTCTTTAGCTTTGGTATAGTGGTTCAAACAATTATTAATTTATGCACCCGATCGAATTACATAAAGGTTAAATTCAAAGAATAGAAAGACTAAACTCAAATAACAAAAAATGCTAAAAAATAAAATTAATTTATTCGTTTAATTTTTTGGGTAATCACATGCTAAATCCAATTGCTTATTAGATTTAACATGGTCAGATTGATATCCTAGTGCATATGTTTTCATTTCATAGGAAATGCTAGCTACAAGATGTTATTAGCTAAATTATGTTAATTAATTTCTGCTTCCTTAATCAAGGTCAAGTAAATAAGAGTATTTATTTTTGTACCATGATGATTTTTCCAATCAATATAAACAATAATTCCATCTTATTCCAAATGTTAAATATGTGAAGGAGAGAAAAGACTCTCAATTATTTTTTACTTGTATATATGCAAAGAGAGTAGAAACTCAATCTTTAGCATTAGGTTTGAAGAGCAAATTAAAAGAGCTTAACGTTAATATATAACAAGGTACAACGAGTATAACAAGGTACAACGAGTGGGGAGGGGAAATTATTTCAATTATTATCCATGAGGTACGTCATCAGATCATAAGGAATCCTTCATACAAAGTAGGGTTATTATATAATGGTACATTACAGACAATTAAAATACTTCATACATACATATATTATATAATTATGTAACCGATAAGAGTGATACCACTGATACGTATGGTATGTAAGTCACATTTGAGTACATATGGTTCACATTTCATTGGAAAATTTGATATTATACATTATTTACAAAGTGATTGTACTGTTGATGTTTCAACAAAAAAAAAAAAAAAGCAGAATTAAAGTTACAAAATGACATTACTAATTATCCAAAAGCTGAATTTTACAGGGTATTCCACAAAGTTACTAGGAATACTAGAGCAACGGCGAGTGACAGCCATCTACTGAGCAATGATTTTAATCCCATAGATCCGTTACTGCAAATCAGTTTGTTGTTATGGTATGTACACACAGGCTGAGACCTGTACAAATAAAAGACAAATATACAACCTCAAATCCAAGCAAAAAATATAACTATGATTAGTCAAAATTATAATTAATTATACGGAGCATTATTGAACAAAAGAATTGGACATATAAGTATATATGTACCTGGAAGAACAGAATGTAACAACATAATCAGTACCAGAACAGGTAAAAATGCTGGTAGGATCATCATAAGCATAACTATAAGAAGTAGGACATGCTTGTTTGAATAACTTCGAATAATAATTAGGATGGCATGTAACCGGATTCCCATAAACACCCCTACAACAATAATCATCCGTGTTGAAAACGTCGCAAGCACTCCGGCATGCGACCGTCTCCCCGTGATCAGGGGACTTAACAGAAAGCTCCTTGGGGCAGTTCTTCCTGAGGTCATCATCACACCCTGCAATCGTACAATTCCCTACACCGTTTAGGGGCTTCACTGCCATGGGGATGTTAAACCCGTCGACAAGGCTCACGTCGTAGAAGTCTACTTTAGCTAGTGTAAACTCTGCTAAGGTTGCTGGTGGCTTCCCTGCAGCACCACATTTGAGGGATGTGCCGCATGCACCAGTGAGGCAGGTGCCGTTGCCATCTCGATCAAAGTCACAACCAGTTCGGCCCCATATTCGGCCTGACCATCCTACGGGAGCGTTTAATACCATGGATTGGCCGGGTTTTAAGGTGAATCCTCCTCCTTGGAAGCTTTGGCCAGGGGTTACAGCAGGCCATATGGTCTCTTTACAATCGTTTTTGATGGTGAATATTCTTGCTGCTTCTGTTTTTATCCAGCTTCCTAGATTTATATTAACATAATATTTGAATTATATTGTACGTACATTGATGTCTGCAAATAGTCAATCAAGTGATTAAAAATAGATATCGAAAATCAATTAATCATACATACCTTGAGAAATAAGGAAGAAAATAAAGACAAAAAATGAAATTGGTGTAGTGTCCATAATATCCTACAGTTGGAATTGATTTATGTCTAAAATTCATGGGTTGATTGATTTATAACATGAATGTACGGCAATGATAAAGAAGTTAGGAATACGTGAATAGTGGAAACATCCATCTAATCTAATCTAAATTCAAAAGGCAAGACTATCCTATTAGCTTTATGCAGAGCAGCCCTGTTGATTAATTAATCAAAGTATGCGTTAAAAGTAATTAAATTAGGGTGATTCTTTGAAAGCAAGTTGTGTTTGGTTCTATTCTTGCTTGCTTTCAGAAAAGCTCATGTGATGCTGTTAATTAATGCAGGGATCTCTTCACAACATGATATTTGGACCGCCCTTCATCAATATGCTTTGGGCTGGGCTTTTTAGTAGTGTACTCGTAAATAGAATAGTATAATTGGGCTTGATTATATGGCCCAAATTAATCAGTCAATACACCAAAGAGTCTACTGTACTTATTCTGGATTCGATTTCTTAGGTTCATTCCACACACATCCAGTCTTTTACTAGGCTTTATGATCCTTCCAAACCAAAAAGAAGGTTAAACTTTAGAGAGTTAATTATGATGACACAAACTACGTATTGTCAAACATATGTCCACGATTGATCAATATGATACAACTATCTATGTATTCAGAATCAGTACAACAACATGCGCTATTGATTTAGGGTAGTGTTGCAATATTTGTAGTATGGGTGAACTGGCCGAATGATAAAACCAACACATACACATCTCTAAATCTCTAATATTGGATTCGAGTAATAACAAGTTTGAATGATGTTCAATAGTCTCTTCTAAAATAGGCTACTGTTTAGCAAATAATACATACCATATGCCAATAAGAAAAATCCAATTGTGACGATTCTAGAGGTAAAGATGAGATTGATGTTGGAAAAATGGTAGTTGATAGAGGTGGATGTGAGGCAAAAGTTAGCCAAAAATGAAGACGATTACTATTATGATTGATGATTTGATGTGGTGATAAATGATAACTCTCCAAGCATAAAATACCAAATCTCGTTATCTCCTGCATAGTGTGACATATATTATACAGTTAGTTGAAGTTTAGCCTTGGCTACTTCCTGATGTCTGAAGCTTGTAATCAATTTAGTAAACTACAGCTTATTGTTTCTGGTATCAAGTTATTAAGTAATGATTATGCATTTCCCACCGCGCACCCGCACAAAGTATAGAGAAATCATCAATCTATCTATAAATCTATAAATAAATAAAGTAGACGAGCTAGCTAAGCTAGGGAGCAACCAAATGTTCTTTCAGGTTGTGGAAAGGGCTCTTCAACATCTATCATCCTTTAATTTGGCCTTCATTAAACAATCTCACCGATTTATGTAGATTAACATCGATCTTATATACACTAATTATTACGGAGATTAGTTGCATAGCCTGGCCCTAGACTACATAATTAGCCCTTTCTTCTCTTTTATTGTAAAGTCAGCCAGTTGGCACACGTGTGATGCTAATCATGATAAGCACCAAGCCCACCCCTCTTAATCATTTCTTCCATTCTTTAAATCAATATTAACCTCTAACTTCATCATTAATCTCCCCCTTGATCATTTTTACAAGTATTATTTTATGGTTTATTACCATAATACGAACTCCATATAGTCAATAAAAACGATAAAATGTCAGTTTACAATTTAGAGGATATCAATACAACAAATTAAAGCACAAATTATAGAATGTATGAAAAAAGAAATTTGAACTTTACTTTAATAATTTGCTAAAAAAAGGTATTCGTATTACATCTTTTAACTTTTAAAATTTTAAAAATTATACAAGTATTAGATTTTAAGCGTGTTCAACACAATTGAGATATATCATTATATCCTATATGTATTGGCGTATTGGTGTTGGACACGATATCTTGAATGAGTTGCATTAGTTGGAGGGTGTTTTCATCTTTGTAGTAGTTGTAAGCTTGAATATGATTAGTTATAAAAGTAAATGTAATATGAAGTTGAATACTGATTAAATAATAAAGATAAAAATAGTACATGGGGATTGATAGCTTAAAGCGGCGTGATAGTGAGATAGACATCCCGCTCGTGGGGTTGCATGCTAGAGTGACCCAAACAGAGAACCTGAATAAGAGGAAAAGGAAATAAAAAAGAAAAAGAAATGAATTGAAAATTGAAAAATGAAAAAAAAGAAAAAAAAAAGATGTTGGTTGGATGGCCACGGCTAGCTAGCAAGAGAGTGTGTGCGTGGGAGATGGGGACAAAACTATATCACCTACCAATTAAATGAGAGCGATGATCCCATACATTCATACATACATATATACATGGCAAACAAACACCTTTTTTAAATAATAACCAGTGAGTAGCCCGGACGTTGTCCCGGGATACTACTTTTGTAGTTGTGCAAGTGCTAATTCGTAAGAGCATTTAATAGTGTGTATGTAGTATGTATATTCAATACTTTCATGGTATAATACTATTTAGTGTGAAACATTAAAGCATAACCAACAATTTGCCTAGATGGTTAAGTAATAACATTTCTTCAAAGTGGTCAAGGGTTCGAACCTTTTCATCCATATATATTTTTTTTAATATAGTTGAGGCAACATGAAGTATTGTTGGTAATGCAGATGATGTGGCACATTGAGGAATTGAGTGGATGACGTGGCGTAATAAGGAGTTGAGTGAGTGACGTGGCGTAGTGAGGGGGTCTACGTGGCGTAGAGACGTTTTTAGGAACGCCTTTTAATATATTATTATTTATAATTATAATCGAGGAAACTTGAAGTGAGCAAAATTAAAAGCCTATTCAGTTCAGCTTAATTTTAATTTAGTTCAGTTTAGCTTCAATCAGTTCAGTTCAGCTCCTAATTTCCTTCTCTCATAAAATATTCATTTCAGTTCAGTTCAATTCAGTTCAGCTTAGCTTAGCTTAGCTCCAATCAATTCAGTTCAGTTCAGTTCAATTCAGCTCAATTCTGTAGATGTGAACAGGCCCTAAAGCAATTGAGCGAGCTAATCATTGCTCCCCTCTAATAAGAGTCCTTTTAAGAAGCTGCTCCTTTCGCATTCATTTCTAAGCTACAATGACTACTACTTAAGTCAAGTCCTCCTACTCCTTCCTACCTTACCTTAGCTTACTATATATAATCTACTACTTATTATTTATTAACATACATACAAGTGCTCAATTTCATTTGTGTGAGACAACTAAACTTAACTCTATTTTGATACCAGTATATATTTACAGAAACTTATAGTAAACTTATGGCTTCTGAGAAGGTGGAGACGGTGGTAGCTGGGAACTACGTCGAAATGGAGAGAGAAGAAGGTCCGGAAGAGTCTTGTTCCATTAAGACCAAGCTTTCCAACTTTTTATGGCACGGTGGCTCTGTTTATGATGCATGGTTTAGCTGTTCTTCCAACCAGGTACTTATTATTTTAGCTTGTGTTATTATTCCCATCAATTAAACACTATGCACTGCACAAATATATACTAATTACTACTACTACTACTATACCACTGCATCAGGTTGCACAAGTACTACTTACACTACCATACTCATTCTCACAACTTGGGATGTTATCTGGAATACTCTTCCAACTCTTCTACGGTTTGATGGGTAGCTGGACTGCTTACCTTATCAGTTTACTCTACGTCGAGTACAGAACCAGAAAAGAGAGAGATAAAGTTGATTTTAGGAACCATGTTATTCAGGTTTCTTTTTTATAACTTTTATGATATGATACAGAGGTATACTTTTGATCTATTCTCTTTTTGCTACCTAATTTGACATTATGTCGAATGATTGAATGAATGCAGTGGTTTGAAGTTCTTGATGGATTACTTGGGAAACATTGGAGAAATATTGGCCTATTCTTCAATTGCACTTTCCTTTTATTTGGATCTGTCATTCAGCTTATTGCTTGTGCTAGGTGAGTCTGCTCCTTGCTTTACTTTACTCAATTATAATAAAACATATACAATCCATTTATATGGTGATTATGATTATATGTTGATATGATTAAAAAAAAATGTGCAGCAATATATACTACATAAATGATAGCCTGGACAAGAGAACATGGACATATATATTTGGTGCCTGCTGTGCAACGACAGTGTTCATACCATCATTCCACAATTACAGAATATGGTCATTTCTAGGCCTTATCATGACTACATATACTGCCTGGTATCTCACCATCGCGTCTCTCCTCCATGGCCAGGTATTTATATTCTCAATTTTCTTAATTTTAAACCTACAGCTTGAGGTTACATAATTTTTCTGCAGTCCTGCCGCGAGCTGACCTGAATTTTATTATGTTCTGTTTTTGTTAAAAAAATGATAATCTAAGGTAGACGGAGTAAAGCACTCTGGCCCTGCCAAGCTGGTTCTCTACTTCACGGGTGCTACCAACATTCTCTACACTTTTGGTGGCCATGCGGTCACTGTGTAAGTTTTTATGATTATCTTTTTCCTTTCTTTAATCATTGTCATCGCCGCCAATTAAATATTTTATAATTTTGCAATCAACTTGGTTAAAATAGGAAGATGTTTGATTAAAATGTGTGGCATTACTAATTCAAACTATGCTATCATGACTGAATGCAGAGAAATAATGCATGCAATGTGGAAGCCACAAAAGTTCAAGTTGATATATTTATTGGCAACATTGTATGTGTTAACTCTGACCCTGCCATCAGCAAGTGCAGTGTATTGGGCATTTGGAGACATGCTACTAGATCATTCCAATGCCTTCTCTTTACTTCCTAGGACTGGTTTTAGGGACACTGCTATTGTCCTCATGTTAATACATCAGGTTTGATCATTAGATCAGTAATACTGTATGTTAAATCATCTTTGGCATAACAACATGCAATTAATTAATTGAGATTTGGTATGTGCATGTGGTGCAGTTCATAACATTCGGATTTGCTTGCACTCCTCTATATTTCGTGTGGGAGAAATTCTTAGGCGTGCATGAAACAAAAAGCATTATGAAGCGGTCATTGGCGAGGCTTCCGGTTGTGATCCCAATATGGTTTTTAGCCATTGTTTTCCCTTTCTTCGGACCAATCAATTCAACAGTTGGATCACTATTGGTTAGTTTCACAGTGTACATAATTCCGGCCATGGCTCATATGATTACTTTTGCACCAGCAGCCGCTCGTGAGGTAAATCATTATGTACTGAATAAATGTTATGTTCGTTGTTTATAATAATATGAATTCAAGTATTAAGTTAATTAATAAGTAAAATGTTCAAAATTGAACAGAATGCAGTGGAGAGACCGCCATCATTCCTAGGAGGGTGGGCAGGAATGTACAGCATGAACATATTCGTAGTGGTATGGGTGTTTGTGGTAGGGTTTGGGCTTGGTGGGTGGGCCAGCATGATGAATTTCATACAGCAAGTTAACACATTTGGCCTTTTTGCCAAGTGCTATCAATGCCCTCCTCATAAGCCCAAGCTTTGAACTTATGCTTTTTTCTTTTTTTAATTTTTTTTTTCTTTTTTTTTTTCTTCTAGGGAGCTAAGCAAGCAAAACCTGTTGATCATTATATACTCCGTACGTAATACATAGAGTGTGTAAAGTTTGGCTTTTTTTTTTTTTTCCTTCTCTTATTTTAATGAGCAAGGTTGTTTAAACCTTTTTGTATTTCCGTGAGTTAATTGATAAGATATGTAAACTTGGTTTTTCATGGAATTTTGTACTTCATATATTAACACTTTTTGGCATGGATAGATCTGGTGTGTTTTGTGAACGTGAAATAATCATATTTTTAAGCAATTGTATATTTAAATATTTCGTATATAAAGAGAACATCATATGCACCTACCCCAAGAAATTACAAAGTGGATTCCGGTATTTTTATTTGAGCCAATCATATTTTATTGTCTATTTTCTCTATTCTAATAGTTGTATTATTTATCTTACGGTCTCCAATATACTCGTATTACAACAATGAATATACGACAAATGTTAATATTTTGCAAACATACATTAAGATAAGGCTAATAAAATATCATATGCATGATTATTTTCTCTTGTATATCAATCAAAATTTATGATAATAAAATATTGAACTTAGCTTTAAGTCTTTAACCTTTATACGACCTTTAAAGTGGAAAGGTGCAACTATTAGTGAACGGAAAATGTATATATATAAACTATGTAAATTCAAGCAATAAAGGTATGTAAAAACTTCATGAAGTATTTATTAAAATTGCATGTATTAAAAAAATAAATAATATATAGTGACTATATATGAATAAGTTATTAAGAACATGTATGCGGTTGTTCTTATATATACATAGAGCGGTGATATTGAAACTTATACTTTGGATGTACCAGTTAGTATATGCTTTACCAAACATCGAGAACATATATATATATATATATATACACATATATAACTTAACCCACGACAAAAATCGTAACTAAATAAATTTATTATTTTTAGCATCAGTACAATAATTTATCCTAGATTAACCAATTAATTTAAAACAGTTTAGCTTGGGGTTTGAAAAATATTATAGTTAGAGTACAGAAAATGATGCACAAAGTTGTCGAATGTTGAATGATTTAGAAAGGCGTAGCAATCAAGGTAAGGTAAAGGAAGTCAGATGGAAATTGCGAGCAGCCATGCATGTAACATGCAATGTCTGTGTGTGTCTGATTAAAAAAGAATTGAAGAAGAAAAAACTAACGCAAAAATCCAAGTGATTTTACCTAAACTTTATGGCCTATATATACAGTGCAGACATACGGTTATGGTGGTCCTTTGATTTAGTTCCATTTATAGCAACTTCATACATACCTTATCACTTACCCTCCTTCTCCTTGTCTATTCCTACTTTGTGTTTTTATCTCCTGGATTTTGCCTAACGACAAACTATATTTTACACTAACAACTAACTTCATTTAAACGACTTTTCCATCTTTCTTAATTTTATACATTAAGATTTTTTACTTTTCAAAATATGAAATTACGTATAAGTATTTTCAGGATGATCCTATGGTAGTCATTCTTGCTTTAAAATGACTATCATTGTACCGTACTAATTTTATATTGGCTGATTTTTTTAAAATGTCAAAATTATTTATAAATCATTTCAAATAGTTGCACTAACTAATTGCATGTTGGAATACTAGTTGATGATGATTAAACTGACCGAAGGAGATGATGTTGTGGAAAAGCAATACATGGTCAGTTGGTCACATTATGGAGCAATGGAGGTATATCTTGTTACAAACAAATTAATACAAAGTACTTGTTAATTACTTAATATCTACTCATTTGACAATCTTTAAACAATTTTGTAGATAAAAATGTATTAGTTTTGTATATTATTATATGTACGTATTACTTTATTAGTTTAGTCATCCACTCGTCCTCTCTTTTCTATCTTTTTTAGAGTACGCCAATTATTACTCTGTATCAATTTCTATGGCTAATACTCAATAAAATCAGATCAAATAAAACTTGTAGCAACAATTATCGATCTTCACATTGCACATACATAAGTGTGAATCTACGTACATTAACATTGGTGATTGCGAAAGAAGGTAATGGAGCTTTAACGACTTAATTAGGACAACACGTACAATGACTTTAAAAGAAGCGAGAAAAGACCATTTTATCCACCCTTGCTTATGGCTAGTAATCTCCCATAGATATCAATCTTACAAATTACAATCCTATCATTATACTTTTTCCAATCAAGATGAGATGACACTTTGAATTCAGAGATAGATCGATGCCAGAATAAACATGTGAGAGAAATCAAAAGAAATCTGTTTATAAAGAAGGCAACCCCATCAGGATAAAGGAAACGGATATAAAGCAAACTATATTAGGTTCGTTTGACATGAGAGTAATTATTGATGCAGAAATGTCAGCATTCTATCAATTTCATCAATAATCAGTGGAAACTGGAAAGGAAACTTTTTACGAAGGGTCTGTTCATATTTACTGAACTGAGCTGAACTGAATTGAACTTATTAGAGTTGAACTGAACTGAACTGATTGGAGTTGAACTGAACTGAATTGAACTGAACTGAGCTAAAATGAATATTTTATGAAAGAGGAAAATCGGGAGTTGAACTGAACTGAACTGAACTGATTGGAGTTGCACTGAACTGAACTGAACTTATTGGAGCTGAACTGAACTGTCCCTAAGTACTTTTTTTTTACATGTACTAATTTTCTTAAGCGGAAAATTAAATTATTAGGAGCAACAAGTATTTTTCTTCAGTTCATCATTCATCCGCTTTTATTTACTCGTAATATACCACTTTGACATATACTTTAAAGAAAATATTAGATTGGATATACGGACAAATTATTCATTTCGTTTACCTTTTCCAAGTACGGAGTAAACAAAATAGAGTTTGTATATACAGAGTGTTCTACTACAATACTATTTGCCTATTTGATAAGTGGCCAAAAAATAATGGTGAGGAAAATAAATTTGTATGTAAATTTGTAAAGAGAATCAAGGTTAACTCTCATGGTAATGTTAACTCACCTCAAGTTAACCATATTTTCTGTAAAAAAAATACATTCCCACTGGTTATTGATGGTAATGAAAAAGTATAAAGAATACACTTCCTTAAAGATGAAGTCGTATTATTGTGGGGATTACAATGAGAATTTTCTTTCTAATTTACATTTAAAACTTATTCGCATTACCACCAATTATTACCAGCTATAAAATTGACATAGTAGTACTTTGTATATGATCTAGAAGCTAAGTAAACTTCAAATTAATCATATTATCACCGTTGACATATCATTACGAATATTACGATAATTTAATTCATAAGCTAAATCAGTAAATTGTGAACGTTACACCTTCCTTCCATAGTTCGTTACTCGTTAGACAAGTGAAGTGTCGTTGTCAACGTAAAAAAGAGCCTAGCTTTATTTTATTAGTGACAGGGCGAACCACTTTCAAGTGTTCGAATATCACATGTCTTCATCTGATTATTAAGCTTTGATGCTTTTTACTGACTGTCACATTCCATGTCCATTAAGTTTATTTTTTATCACCCAAAAAACTAAACAAGTTTATACCATATAAAAAATTAAAAATAAAAATACTTAGCACAAATTAGATAGTTTGATAACACTGTGTACATTGCAATTAATTGTAACTTGGATTAGTTGGATAGGAGCATATATATGTGCACGAAAATCTGTTTAACTAGTGATAAAAATGTAAATAAATAAACAATTATTCTATTATAAATTAACCCTACCAATATTAATTAATTATGAAAATGTCATAATGACTAGGCAAATTTGTTATTTTTATACGATTTTGACATTGATAAACAAGTTTTGTTTATAATTGTGATAAAATAAGCCTTCCTTATTAATTAAGACGGGGAAAGTACTTGTATATGTTAGTTACTCCCTAGGATATAACCTATGGAAAATAAATAAAAGGAGCTAATGGTTTCAACGCAACATGGCAAATCACGTAAAACGCTAAACAACCCAAACTGAATTGTTGCTACTAGTGGAGTAGTAGATGAAATGGATTTTGAAATTATTAAGGTTCAGTTGCATAACACTAAAAAGACATGGGCTTAATAAACCCTGGCCCAACATTAGATTTTAGAGATGACATGAAGCAAGTTATGGGCAACTTACAGATTGGATTTTAGAGTCAAATTAAATATAATATGGACATATTTCTACCAAACTAAATAGGTAGTCAGTCAGGCCTAACCATGAACATCATTGTGCTGTAAATTTAGCCATGAAGTTCGCACCAATTAATTAAGAGTGAGTTCAAACAGTGAAGACCCTTACTCCCAACCAGCATCATTCTTAGTCATATACGTACTCTGGGGAAAAAAAAAAAGGAAATTAACACAACAAAGCTGACTGAAAATACATGAAATTTAACTTAAACACACAAGCGCAACATGATGTAATACTCACATCAGCCCCGGCCCTGAGCATAGGCAAGAGGTGCGACAGCCTAGGGCCCAGGGCTGGTAGGGGCCCATAAATCTCAGATTATAAGCTCTATAAGTAATAAAACATTCATAATTTTGAAAAATTTAATGTAGCGCAGCGGAATAAAGCAGGCAAGATAGTGCTACCCCTCAAAGAAGGTGCAGGGATCGAGCCCTCCTGTTAATCTCTTTTTTCTTTTTGCATTGACAACTTTTCCCCACTCCCATGTCATTCTTTATTTAATTCTTTGGTGACCTATATGTACCTTGTTTTGTTCATTTTATTTAATTTTATTTAATTGATATTTTCTTATACTCATCCCGTCATCCGTAAATAATATTGACATTTTTATTAGTTTTATATTTCATATTAAGAACTCTCCTTTTAGATTGTATTTTTCCACCAAAAAAAATTAAATTAGTTGTGAGATTATAGCTTATGAAGTATTACATAGTAATCATACTAATATTTCTCTTTTTTTTTTCAACAACAAACTAACTACCTATTTGGCTATTTGTGAAATTGAATTAAATTTATAAATATTACTCCCTTGTTTTTTAATAAGTGCTACATTAGTACTTTTGCACTATTCACTTGCTCTCTACTCTCTTTGACTAATGATTGTGAATTTGTGATACGTATATATGATATACAAAATTCAAAAGTTGCATATAATACGAATTGAATCGTAGGTAATAGAACACTTATAAAAAGAATGGAGAAACTATTACGCTAAATTGCCAAATTTTTTTTTTTTATCATAAGGGCCCCTAATATCTTACTTTGCCTAGGGCCCATAAAATGTCAAGAACGGGCCTGACTCACATAATCTAAGGATTAATCTTAACAATTATGGCACGATGTATAACTAGTGGCCGGGCTATCCTCAAGGCACAAGGAATTCAATGTCTGATTTACATCCTATTACAGATACTTAGTATCTTAAAACATGATTGCTTTACATAATTTTTCACTTGCAACATTGTATGATTTACATCATGTTTTTACTCTCTTAAACCGTAGAACGTCATGATCTCTCCAAATGCCAACAAAATATGGACTATATATAGTATATATATATATGCAGTATCATTCAAGAATTTTACTAATCGGAGTATTGTTACAAATGATGGATTAAAAGACGGATAAGAATATGTACTAGAATAACAAAGCGCAAAAGTGGAAGAAGACGAGACCCATTTAACCTATACAGTTATTACAGTGAGTAGAATGACTGCAAATACAATACGAGTAGCATGTCTTTGAAGAAATTAAAGAAAGAGATCAACTGGAACAATCCCTGGCAAAATGACCTTCCTCTCCGCAGTTGAAGCAGTCCACTCTCCCTTTCCTCCCACCACCACGGCCACGACCACGACCACGACCACGACCACGAGAGCCATTAAATCCCCGACCCCGTCCAGGCTCAGCATCAGCGTCAGCATGAGCATGAGCAGGAGGAGCATAGCAATCCCTAGCAAAATGACCCAATCTGCCACAGTTATAACACTCCACAACACCAGTGCGACGGCGTCTTCCTAGAGGGACCACGTCGATAGCTCTGCTTCTGCCATCTTCGGCGAGGTCCAGCTGAAACTCTACCCGTTGACCGTCGTAAAGGGTACGAAATCCGTCGAATTTGATGGAAGTCTGATGGACGAAGAGATCTTCCAACTCGGAAGGTGTATCTGTTGTATCACTGATGTCGGGGGTAATGAACCCGAACCCTTTCCAGCCATTGAACCACTTAACCGTTCCTCTAAACCTCTTGCTTCCTTCTGCCATTCTTTCTTTCTTTCTTTCTAACTTATTAACAAATGGTTGCTATTGAATCTCTTTGTAAATTGATTAATTAATTAAGTGGACTTATTATATGAGATCATGATTGAGACACCTCTCTTGGCCCTGTTTGGAAGGACGAGCCCATGAATTGATCACACAATCAGATATTTAGATTCACTCACCCTTAGCTATACTCTCAAACCTTATCATATTTTTGTGTCTTTTAGAGTCCATATAGAGGCTCAAACAAGTATAACATCGGCTACTTCAACTCAATAGTCTACTTACTACGTACCGTGTAGTATGTTGAAAGTTGAAACTAGAATGACCTTAACCAATTAATCTAATGGACATCTATCTATACGACTATACCCTTAGCTTTTACGAGTCTTATTTTGATATAATTATACTTTCTACATAAGAATACTGGAGTGTGTACAACACAATTTTTGTTTTTTAACATTTAACAGAAGAGTAACTAGTGACGACGTGAAGTTTTAATGGCTGATATCTACCCCTACTCGAGGCAAAGCATGCAAGCCACTTAATTGATTGAATTCCCATTTACTAGATAGCCACAAGAACCATTATACTATTCCTTACTTTTCAAATACATACAGTAAACATGTATCAGTGGCTCCAAAAAATTCAAATTAGGACCACCATAAATCTGAGTGGTTACAAAAATTCATAGGAAGTACTCTTACATATTCAGTGGTGCAAAAATTCATATAAATCTTAGCGGTGCCAAAATTCAAATATATTAAAATTAGACTTTTGCATGTCAATCCTTCAATATGGTCCTTTTTATGTTTTAACATTTTTTTTGTGTGTGTGAACTTAAAATTTGAACTAAATTTGTCTAAACTTATAAAATAATTTAAAATAAGATTAAATAAACACAACCTTAGGTCCTTAGGGCTTGGGTGATACCTCGAGTTATACATTAACTTCATAATTAAATTCCTTAATTATATTTAATTTTAATAAAATGACATGTAATATACTATAGCTTAGTGGCTAGCAATATAGTTTTAATACTATTATAGTGCCCATGCAATGCACGGATTTACCAATAATATATATTGGGATTTTTGTAATTTTTTTTTAGTTTACAATATTCATAAGTTCAATTTAATTGACCTTAATTATGCTAACAACTCCTATAAAGACTCTAACAACCTAATAAGAACATAAATTACCAAAATAATATGTACTTATTTTAAATTAATTACCTAAATAATAGCTACTATATATCTGTTTAAAATTAAATAGCATTTGAGCGGGAAATTTTTTAATGAAATAGTGCCACGTGTACAATTTTGAAAAAAGATGACATCAACGGTTGCTAGTTTAGTACGAAGTATTAATTATAGATTATAGATACTTGAGGTCTTAAGTTCAAACCTTGTCCAATCCATATTTTTAAGTACATAAAATGAAATACTTGATTAATTGAGGGAGGTCTATGTCATGTGACACCTAAACTTATTTAGGAACGTCTTTTAATATATACGAAGTAGTATATTGCTCACAATATAAAATTATTCCCAACATGTTGAAGGTCAAATAAAATCATTTTAATGATTCTTTCAAAAAAAAAATCATTTTAATGATTTGTATATGTACATTTTTTATTATCAAATTATTGATATGATCAAAAGTCATTTTCAAAAGATTTTGGACCAATTGAAGAATACTCTTTTCATATCATAATAATTGACATATTTTGACTTTTTCACTATTCATTTTATTACTTTAACTATAACTTTTGAGTGATGTATTACGCATGAAAATCAACTTTTGAGTAATTAGTCTTTTTTATATTTGGGTTTAAAAGTTATGGTCAACTATTAAAAAGAATAAAGTGGTGATTGAGACTGCACTTGATAGGGAAGACCCGTGTTCAATCCCCACAATAATAATTGGGAGGGACTGAAATCTAACCACCCAGAATTAATCCCGAATCTGGATTAGCCCAAAGGGTAACCGTTAATTTTTAAATGATACCCATAGCCATACCCGATAACAAATAATTGGAACGGGTATCCGAACCATTATGGTTATCGGATCGGGTACCCTAATTTTCAGAACGATTACGAATCGGTTTTTCAGGTTTTTGGTTTTTCGAGTAGTTTTGCTCAGCCCTACAATGCGGTGCATAGATTGAACACCCCTAATTAGTAATTAGGGGGCCTAGCCGCCTAGGTGCAACTGTGTAAAAGTAAAAGGAAAAAAGAGGGTAATAGACTAATAGTCACCCGTCAATGTGGGTTGGCAAAAATCCCATATGAGACAGAACTCATGCCTCACGGGGTTGGCTGGATTGGTGTTGGATGCAGGAGTACTTTTCTCTCTCTCGTTGGATTCCTGTCATCCTCCTTGTTTAATTTTCTCTGTCATCAACACAACTTTACCTTCTTCCTCTCCTGTAACGGAGCGTATACATTCAGCTTCAAGAGTTACTTGCAATTCTATGGTAAACTTCCTCTCTTTCTTTCTTGCTTAATTTCTTGCGCACCCCCTTTTTTGCTTCTCTCTATTATTTGATTTACCATTCCTATTATTCAATTAGTTTTAATTGATTGTAATCTTTACTGTTGGATTTTTAACTTTTTAATAGGTTTTGTAAATTAATTGTTGAGGGGTGTACGCGTGTTAGTTTTGGGTGTATCCTGAGTTTTCGATTTTTGCCTTGTTAATGGAGGACATATTTTCCATTTTGTCTTTATTTCCCTTTTCCAACTCCTCATATGTTATCACCTCAACTATAAAGTTATTTTTTGTGACTTATAAAATCAATCATTACTAAACTTTTTAATTTGCCTCAACTACCTATATTGTCAATTTCTTTCTTTCTAATCATCAATTGTAATACGGAGTTTGAGCTTTACTTACCATTTACCAATACTCATGTCACAATGTCACATCATTTAGATTAGATTAGGGAAGTATATAAGAATCTAATTAGTAGCTTATACTATTATTTAATTAATCAGAATAACTTATGCATTTGTCGCTTTCTTCTTGTATCATGTATGTTTATTGTTTTCATCTGACCATTATAACTAATAACAGATACTTATAACATTAAATTATGCTACCTGCGTCATGATTATTAGATGATTTCCAGCAGATTACTCGTGTCACCTCATTTAGATTATATTAGGGAAGTATATAAGAACCTAATTAGTATTATACTATTATATGATTAATCAGAATAACATGAATTTGTCACTTTCTTCTTGGAGTCTATTATCGCTTAAAAGTCGTACATGTATGATGTATGTTTATTGTTTTCAACTGACCATTATAACTAATAAGTAATAACAGATACTTATAACATTAAATTATGCTACCTGCTTCATGATTATTAGATGATTTCCAGCAGATTAATGCTATAGAATGACTATCTAATCTTGTCATCTCTATTGTTCTTCTTTTTGTCTGTTTTACATCTTCATGATTATACCATAATATCATACTGATAATGCACTATTACTAAATTATGAGAAAACAAGTTGGGGTTGATATTAAACCTTGTTTGCACATTTCTTCCTGCTACTAGTGAAGCTATCTACGGACCAATGGCTGCCGTTGAACCTGACCAGATCAGTGCAGAACATGTAACTACCGATTCACAAGCAACGCATAGTGCTTCTCTGGAACGAACTGTCAGTTCCAGTTCGTCGGTTGGAGGCCTTTCTTTTAGTTTGCCTGCTGGATTTAACTCGCATTCAAATGATAATCGTTCTCCATTAGAACTTGGAGACCAGGCACCTGATGTTTACAGACATCAGTTGGCTAGTGGTCTCCGATTGTCTGTTGAAAATGCTGCAGAAAATGGACCTGGAAACCAGTTGACGCGTGGTGGTTCAATAGCTCGAGCAAGCAGCAGTGGTGCCTCACTGCGAAGATTATTTAGCCTGTCAGGTGCTTCTCGCTCTCATCTGGACGAGGATGTAGAAAGCGAATCTGTTTCATTGGCTGGGGATATTGGAGATAGGATTTATAGCAGAAGAGGAAGTCAGAGGGAGAGCATCCATTCATCCATGGAGCAAGGGATCGCTTTTCCAAATGCAGAAGCATTATTGTATTCAAATGGCTTTTGGTCTCAGAATCATACCACAAACACCATATCTCCAGTATCACCCTTGGTGTCTGAAATCATAACTCCACCCTCCACAAGTGCTCTCTTGCACAATAAACAAGTAAGCTCGCGTTTAGATATAGGCTACCCCTTTTTGCTTGAATCATTGTTTATTGTGAGTGGTTCCTTTGCTTCAACTTCATGCTGTGCATTATTTGACTACAGGAGGAGAAGAAGGAGCTGTCGCCATTTTTTGAATATTGTGCTTACCTCATACATTTGTCTGTCTTTGGAATTCTTGGGGTAAGAGCTTTTATCATCATCCATGATTTTCTTGCAGTAAGAAGAATTTTAAGCAGTTGTTCTGTGTTTCTCAAATCTTACCGTGTAATGACTTCAGGCTTTTGCAAGTTGGGGTTGTATCTTGAGTCTTCACTTAGCAATATCTGATCTTGCAGGTCCTTACCAGGTTTCTACTACAGAAACTGTTTGGCTCTAGTGTTATAGGTGTGACGAGTGACAAGACCATCCTATATCTTGATCTACCATCTAACATGGTATTATTCTTTTTCTAATCGAATTGCCTTACATGATAGACCATGCCTTACATGATAGACCATCCTTTCGATTCAATTCGCTAGATGTGTAGAATTGAAGAAGTAACCAACTTTCAGGCGTGCAAGCTCCTTAGGAGAAGATTCTAATTTACTCTTCTATGCATCTTGAAATTTTCTAAACAAATGTTTCTCTAAATTTGGTTCTCTTGCCTCTACAAACAAAGACAATAGGACTGGTTATGTTTTCTTACAGAACTTTGGGCATCTTGCAGGTGGGTTCATTTTTAATGGGATGGTTTGGTGTAGTTTTCAAAGGCAAGATATCACACATGTCAGATCACCTTGCCGTTGGACTTTCCACTGGTTATCTAGGAAGCCTTACCACCTTCAGTGGTTGGAATCAGAAAATGCTCGATCTTAGCGTCAATGGGCATTGGGTATTCGCAGTACTTGGCTTTCTTGTAGGTAATTGTTTTTTATGGCAATGTTGTCATTGGGTTTTGTTACTTGTGAGTTGTGATCTTTGTGATATATTAACTATGGCCATGGCTTTGTTAAGTGTAATTTTTGTTTATAAATATTTTTTCAGTAAGTCCATTGAAAGTTTCATCATCTATGATCTCAGTATATCCTCACCTTTTGTTACTTTCAGGGTTGTTTCTTGCTGCTTATTCTATTATTATTGGAATTGAGACAGCTAAGGGTTTTAGGTGGCTTCTTGAAAGGACTGGAAATAGTTCAAGCTTCAGCAAGTTGAGGGTGAATAACCTTAAGAGTCACTTGATAGTACTATCACTATTGATGTTGGTGTGGGTTGGTTTGTGGACCACAAGTGGGATCTTGGAGAACAAAGAATTTAAAAATGGCGGCAGTGGTGCTCAACTTTGGTTGGGATGCCTTGTCGGTCCTTTCGGGGTTTGGTTGAGGTGGTGGCTTGCTCGATTCAATGGACGTGGACTGGGGAAAGCAGGAAGGTGGAAATGGATCCCATTTGGGACATTGGCTGCTAATGTGTCTGCGGCATGTGTGATGGCAGCTCTTGCTACTGTGAAAAAGGCGGTAAGATGCTTACTTTGCATGTTTTTTTTCTATTTGCTCATATGATTATAATAGTGGGCTTGGTTGATGTGCGTTTTAGGCTTATTGCAGGCAATCGTGGTTGCTTTTAATATGCTCAAAATTAGATACGTGGTTGCCTCATTAGATGTTTGTTAGCATCAATTGCCTCATTGCTTAATCTCTTAATCCATTTTGATATTTTGTGGCTGCTCTTGATCCTTGGCTAAACACTTGCAATCTTGCACACCTTTGTTGTTGAATTTGAGTTTTTGAACTTTTCAGTTTAGATGTTGAAAAATAGAAGTATGTGCTCAATGCTTTATAAGTATTGCTAAGCTTTATTGGTAATCCTTAAGCTGAGTATCTGAAAGTTTTGTGTAATTGGTGTAGGTCAATACAAAGGATTGTGACACAGTTTCCTCAGGGATACAATTTGGCCTCTTGGGATGCCTAAGTACTGTCTCCACATTCATGGCCGAATATAATGCAATGAGAGAGAGCAGTCGTCCTTGGAGGGCATACGTGTATGCATTGATCACCCTCCTGATATCATTTGGCTTAGGAACCTTGATATACTCAGTACCGGTGTGGACATTGGGGTACAATTAAAGCCTGAGATTATTTAGCATTTTTGAAATTTAAGTACATCACGAAAATACACAATAGTTGGTGCTAGTTTCATGTTGGTTAGGCAAGTTTCATCTTAGCTGATGCATATATATAGTTGAATTTTTTGTAACATGGAAGTGTATATATGGTTATATACAAAATAATACATCAGAACTCTGATTATCAGCTATAAGTCTTCTGTATATGAGATCAAGACACAGAACATGTTCTGATGTACTACGTATTAAAATTGACAAGAGAAAATAAAATTGCTTTATTTATGATCCTTTCTAATTACTGTCAGCAGTTTACTTTGAATTAGTTCCATTGACAGATTTTTTGTTGATCCATCAAAGAGCACACATTGGTGCATTTGATACTTCTCAGCCGTCTTGCCGCTAGAAGTTTTAACATTCGACAAAGTTCTGCTAGAAATTTTGGCCCCTGTGCTATGATCATTCTGAAAATGAACTGTTTTCTATCAATGAAGCCTATTTTGGTTTGCAGTGAAAGCAATGAGTTTATTCGGAAAGCAAATCATAGGCAATATTGCCAGGATACAAAATGAAACTCCTCTTAAGAAAAAAAAATAGCAAACAAGACACAGGAACTGTAAAAGGTAGTTTAGAAGTAGATGAACCAGCTAGCTCAAACTCATAACATCTATTACTGAGGGAGCTTGTTAAGTTTACAATATTTGTAATCAGCAAACTTCTTAGTCTTATACTTGGCCGGATTGTTTTCGGTGATGAGCTCCGAGACAGGCCCCACCTCGTGGTGTGATGGGGGCTCAATGAAGACGGGCCATGACATCCTTGTTTTATCTTTGTTGACAGTTGTTCTGTGAAGCACTGCCTTGTACTTTCCATTGCTGAGAACCTGTGATTAAATTCATGGTAAGGCCTAAAGGTAAGAAAATGAGCGAACTCTACTAGAGAGTAAAAAGAATAGTTCGCAGAGAGTACCTCAAGTTGGTCACCGACATGGATGATGAGAGCATTAGGAATGTAGCGGACATTGTACCAGAGACCATCTCTACAAACTTGAAGGCCGGCGACATCATTAGGAACAAGTATTGTAAGCAAACTCAAATCGGTGTGAGCCGGCACTCCAAGTGCTAGTTCAGGGCGAGGACATGGTGGATAGTAATTGATCTTAGCCAGATACACCATTTCATCACCACCTCCTCCCTCTCTTATCTTATGCTCTTCCAATCCCAATCCCTTTGACCAGCATTTCATTAGCTTCTCTGTTACCCCTATTAAGTATTTCGCGTACTCTTCATTCGCCTTCCTGTTTGGTTGGTTTTATTTTTGAGCAATAATCAATATTCGAGTCAAGAAGGAAGCTAAGAATGATAGCATATAAAAAAGAAGAAGAATGTACTACTACCTCCGTTTCATTTATTTGCAACAAGTAGACATTTTTCCTCTCTACTTTATGTCAAATCGTTGCAAATAATATGAAACGGAGGTAGTACATACCTGTAAGATGGAGGATTCTTAGGCCAAAAATGGTAGTTGATAGCAGAGGGAGGCCAAATGTTGTGGAACAAATGATCAACCCAAGGCCTAACAGTATCAATATTCTTACCAAGCTTGTTGCTGTAACCTTCACTACCCTTATAACCAGGTGGTGGTTTTGAATAGACTTCCTTCTCTTCCTGTGGAAGCTCAAAGAATTCCCTGCCTGCTTTTTGCAAATCCTGAATAACTTGTGTTGGAATCCCATGATTTACGACTTGGAACAAACCCCATTCTTCACTCGCCTTTGAAATCAAATCAACCAGTTGATCTTCGTTGGCCTCGCTCAAATCAATGGTTGGCACTTCAAGTTCAGTACCATGCACCGTTGTTATTGCTGGCTGCTCATTCTCTGACCTTATGAACTCCTTTGGAATGCTACTCTCTTCTATTATTCTACCACTATTATTGAACTTTAAGGCTATGTTTTGAACTTTTTCTACTTCCATTGTTAACCTCACCCTAATTAATCAGGTGTTTTAATCTTGTAATCTCACTAGGCTAGCTAATACAACATGCAACTCCCTTTCAAAGAAAAGTAATAGTAGAAGATTGGAGATATTATAATAATGCAAGTCATGCAGAAAAGGTGAAGCCGTTATATAGCCATATTTAGCGCAACTACCCCCGATACTAAAGTTTCAAAACAAAAGATATAAATGGTCTGATGGTTTATCAAAGCTTATTTAACAACACTACGCAAGAGGACAACTGATCTTCTAGATTGGAGGGGGTCATCTTCACTACACAAATTATAATGAAAGAGTGACGTGGGTGAATGTGGTTCACTCTATAGATGTTACCAACCCAACTTACAGACATCTTACAATGTGCCCTGGCCCCTCATTCATACAACTCCTATTAATTCATGAATACTATGTGACCACTGAATACTAGTATACAAATTTGATTATGGAAACACACTAGACCTTGGAATACGTAGTACGAAGTATATATTATACTTTCACTAGAGCCAAGTTTTATAGGTGTTAAACTCACCTTGTAAATTTGAGGTCACAAGTTCGAGTCCCACTAACTACAAAATGCTTAGGAGTAGGGGGATTCCCTTACCTCTCCCCTCTACTTGTGTAGATATATCATACATTCATACTATATAGAAACATATCATTCATTTCTGGCAATCTCGTGAAACATACTCCGTACTAATAAAGACTCTTTAAGACATGTTTTTTTTTTTTTATGGGATTTAAGACATGAATATTTCTTTGTTTATTCACTGATCAAACTAATCAACTTTGGCAGTTTCATGATCTAATGTTTATGGTAAGAATGAGTTGATCCTCAAGATCTTGTTCAAAGGTGACCGTTCACTATTGCAGGGATAACTATTTTCTCACAATATATTATTAATAAACCACCTCACCTAAAAGTTACGTTTCATTACTATTATACACATGAACATTTGTATATCCCTTTACAGGACTTAATTGGCAATGACATTATCTAAATTATTCTGATAAACAAATAATGATAGGAATACATGTAGCAAACCAACTCTAATAATCATGGTTCAGACCTCTAAATATTCTTTCATCAGCCAAATGATCACTTCATATCTTTAGCAGAATCATAAATTCAAATAATTAAATTTGGAGATCATTATTGCACATACAAGATAAAACTTTTTTTTTTATATAACAAGTTTGAATGATCAGATGAAAGTGCTATGTAGATTTAAGTATCCAAAACTACAACGTGTGGCAATAAACTCAAGAGAATTTTCAATTTGCTCTGAGTTTATGCTAGCTTTCGAGTTTATACACACTATGTCACAATACAACTCGATAGCTAACATTAGATGAATGACTATTAACCGCAGCAGGAACCACATGCAGGAAGTGAGCCTGAACCATGAAAAATATGGGTTAATACAACAATCCAAAGTTCAAAGGAAAAAACGAATGAGGAAAAAGGAGCTTACTATGATCTGCACCATTAACATCCCTCAATCCACGAACATTGTCTAACCCACGTGGCGGTCCAGGAGGACCACCACCGTAAGGGCCACTTCCACCACCAGGGCCACCGCCATCCCATTTTTTGCTGGACCCAGATGATTTCCTATAAGCATCTGATTTCTCCATCTGCAACACAGAGCACATGCATTATGTTACCAAATAACAGCACTACAAATTATTTTTTTATTTCTTCAACTGCATAAGTAGAGTAATAAACTAATGCAAGCTAAATGTGATACTCACCGAAAACATAGTTGTAAAGAAAACTACAATGAAGTTGATGATAGACCAGAAGGAATCAGTGAGCGTCTTCAAGCGCCATAATGATCGCTTTGATTTGACAACACCTGGTTAAGAAAAACTCTGGTGGTGAACAAAGGTCTGTGTTGCCGAACATTACTACTAGCATAAAACTATAACCAAAACAAACGGATGGAACGAATTCAAGTCACCAGAGCGTATAAAATAAAATAAGAACATAGCCCAACAGCTAAAGAAATGATCGAGCAAAACAAGAATTAGTAAACAGGGTTATATAAGTTGATACTAGATAGGATATAAGGAGGCAATTAGAGAATTTACACCCAGAGGAACACACAAAGTTAAAGAAACACCCCAAGACCCGAATATATTTTGCCTAGTTGGTATGTAATAGAGGGAGTTTGGTTCGAAGATGAAAATAAAAACAGAAGTAATTGGAGGAATGGAATGAAAATATGAAATGAAATACATTCCATTAAATTGATTAAGTTAATGGAGTAATTGGTCCATTGATTGTAACAAGACCATTCATCATGAATATGAAATTGTTCCTGATTCTGTTTCTAATATCAGTTGGTTATTCTTGTTCCTATATGTTCCTGTGTATGTAGTTGTATCATTCCATCTTTGTTTGTTATTATAGCTTATATGTTAATCTCATCAAAAGTATTTTCCAATGCAAGAAGTATCAAATTTCAAAGAACACATATCTTATATCAAGTAACAAAACATGTTTCCAAAAAAAAAAAAAAAAACATGTAATTGTGCTGATTGAATCCTCACCATAGTCGTCTGTAAGAATCAATCAACATCTATGTCTAACCTACCAAATCATTAATAACTCAAACCCTAATAAAAATAATAATAAACAACAAATTAAAATCAAAAGACTTAAGACAACGAGTTATGCACAGCTGATCGGAAAAGAGATACAGTAATTTGTATTGACAAAAGCAGATCGACCACAAATGAATTGGAAAACACAGAAAGCAATTGAAAAACACAAAAACCAATTGAAAAAGACAGAGAAATGAATTGAAAAACAAAGAAATGAAATAGAATGAAAGAGACAGACAAACATACCTCTCTCAACGTAAGCCATGGGAGACACTGCTTCCTGCAAAAGTATACAACCAAATGCGGAGTTTTTTCTTACCGATCACCGCTACCAATTTGTCTACCGACTCAAACCCCCAATTCACTCTTTATATTTTCTGTGTTTTTTTCTTTTTTTTATTAGGGGCGACGACTTATCCCGACCCTTTTGGATGCTGCAACATACGTAGTATTACATAACTTGCACCTATAGCCAACTGCCACGTACTATTGACTTGTCACCAATTTAATTTTTTAAAGCCTCACCCTTTGTTTGTTGGCATAAAATACAATATATGTTCAATTCCCCGCAACAATTGGGATAGACACTATACATTGTCACAGTTAATGCCTCAATTTCTACATATACTGGAACCTAATCATTTAGAACTGATTTTCAATCTGAATTAGCCCAAAGGGTGAATCAGGTGAAACACCCAAAAAAAAAATTACAATATACAAAACGTAATTCAAATTAAGTGGTGAAAATGTCTGCACCTTCACATG
The DNA here is from genome assembly GCF_948465745.1 of Chenopodium album. Taxonomy (NCBI): domain Eukaryota; kingdom Viridiplantae; phylum Streptophyta; class Magnoliopsida; order Caryophyllales; family Amaranthaceae; genus Chenopodium; species Chenopodium album. The sequence continues at coordinate 5,386,638 of NC_137858.1, forward strand.
CTATGAAGTGGAAAATGGACAGGTATAATTTATACCGAGTAGTCAAGGATCTATCCAGAAGCAATAGTTACTCCATAACTACAAGGATGCAGCTAATCATGTCAACAAAGTGACACACCAACTCTACCATATGTGGTATATCACACAATTCACTAACATCATAACTAAATCAATAACCCACTGTTGCATCACTCATTGTGGATGATTTCAGGTTTGTGGTATACAGCAGGGCAATTGATGGTTAACAATACCAGCTTACAGCCTTACACTATAATCACAAGCCATAAAAACTACCAAGTATTTCATAAACCTCACAACTCATAAATCATAACCTCACAACGTACTTGACAATGTATCTTCGAGAAATGTTAGCTTTCCAAATTAAAAGGCTTACACATTACAGAGTATTCATTCATCCCTCATCATAATTTACAACATACTTGAATAAGCTTGCCATATCACTCATAATAATACACTAAAACCTTAAGCTTAGTCATGAAAACTAACGTGGACCTGAAACCTGTTGAGATGAAGAATACGAAAGATTATTATGTTCTGTACCACCTGCACTCAAAACTGAGGCATTAACTTCACTATATGTATCACTTATCTGTCCACCCATTCCTACAACAGAAGGTTCACAAAAGCGACGACCATAAAACCGCAGAAAATTTAAAGATTCTAATCTTGGATGCCCAAATTCAATCCTTCCTTCAAGCATCCCAACAATAGTCACCATGCTTGGTCTCAGCTCTGGCTCCTCATGAACACAGCACAAAGCAATGCAAACTAACTTCTGCAACTCTTCGTTTGTCACACGACCCTCTAGCCTCGGGTCAGCAAGCTCCAAATACCTACCCCGTTCATGCATCTCTAGAGCAAGCATAGGAAAATAGACAAGTCCGGAATTGGATGATAGTGATGAGCAAATACCAGAGCTATTATCATCATCTAGGCTATGACTCTGTTGCATTGGCTGTGGTGAGCAGTTTTTCCTTCCACTCACAAGTTCTAGCAGTACCATCCCATAACTGTAAACATCAGTTTTCTCTGAGATGGCAGAGCTAGTAAGCCACTCTGGTGCAAGATATCCCCGAGTGCCTCTCAATGTTGTAAAATGACTGGACTGTTCAGGATTTAAAAGCTTTGACAGCCCAAAATCAGAGATTTTTGGTTGAAAATGGTAGTGCAAAAGGATATTTTCTGGCTTCACATCACAATGAATTATTTTATGTTCACAACCGCTGTGCAAATAAGCAAGAGCGCGTGCTGTCCCAAGAGCAATATTGAATCTCTCCTGCCATTCCAGAACAGGACCGTTGCCAAATAGACTCCGGTCCAAGGATCCATGGTTCATGTACTCATAAACCAATAAACGCTGACTCCCTTGAGCACAAAAGCCTTTCAGCTTTACCAAATTCACATGGTGAACATTTCCAATGACTGCTATCTCTGTGCAGAACTCCCTCTTCCCTTGAACACCCAGGTCATTTAGTTTCTTCACAGCCACAACCGTTTTATCCAGTAAGATTCCTTTGTATACAGCACCGAAACCCCCAGAACCAATCTGGGTACTGAAATCATCAGTTGCGGCCCTCAATTCGTCATAATCATACCTCACGGGCAGCCCAGGTATTGAGAAGGCCTCTAATTCTTCTGGAGAAAGTGAACTTAGATGGCATGATTTTTCAAGTCCAACTTTGGACTTTTTCCATTTTCTCCACCGTTGAAGGCCTAATCCGGCAGCCACAAGGAGCGCAATAGAAGGAAAGATAATCAAAATAACCAATGTAACTACTTGTCTTCGATCACTAGAATCATCAACATTTTCATCTGTTACATTAACTGAATCTAAGGTTTTAATGTAACCTAATAAATCACTTTCACCAGCCACATTTGACATAAATGACCCCAAGTGGTCACGAATCAAGAAACAAAAACCCGATGAGTTCCTGTGGAAAAATCCCAAACATGAACAGTCCCTAGAGCAGAGATCCTGACACTTGGATGAGTTAACTCCATATGTGATGTGATTTAAAAATTTGACAGCAAAATAGTACTTACCAACCCCCAAATCTAGGTATAAGATGTTCTGAGAATTATCTGAGCTTTGATTATGAGAAGAATTACAAGCAAGTGGTAGAGATAATTTTGTGTCACTTGGAATACAGCCACTTGCTTGATGCTCAGGATAAAAACTAGATGGACATGAGCAAACAGGGCCATTTGAAGCCCCATCAATACTGCACAACTTAATCCCGCCACATATATAAGGGATTTCACAACTGTTGCGAGGCCATACAAAATCTTCGTTCCAATCTTTACCTGAATAGCTACGGATTATGAATTGGCCATTTGGATCCACCTTCACAATCCGAAATTCAGAGGGTAACAAGTTAACTTGGAGTACAATAATTGTTCCATTATGAGCAAAAAGATAAAGACCCTTTGCGTCCACCAACATATATTCTGCCGCATAATTTGAGTTTCGATGAGCATTAGGATCCATAGACAGCTTCCAATAAGTTGATCCACCCCATTGCAGTATAGTGTCTGAGGTGGTAACTGAAAGACTATAATTGCCACTGGAGAGATTATCGTCTGACTTTGACAGGGAGCTGACTAATAAAGTCCCGACTGGTAAGGACTGGCCCATCACCATTGTATCAGTCGGAAAATGGAAACTCTCCCAAAGAGAAGCGTTATTGTGATCAAGCAACACAAGATTACCAATTTCAGTAAGAATCAGGGCAAAGACAGATGAACTCAACTGTGGGGTTGACCATTTTCTTTTACCACTATCGTCAGAGACTGATAAGCCATCAGAAGAAAGCAGCATCTTACCATATCTTGAAATGGGAGCATCACGATTAGCAGACCAAACAATGGTGTGAGATGCAACATGTATGATACATAAGTAGAAGTTGGTTTGTTGATTGCCTGGATTGTAAAGAGCTGCCTTGAAAGTTCTGTTGTGTGAATATAGAAAGGCACCAGAATCCTCAACAAAGTGGAGGTACGAAAAGGAAAAGTTAGGGGTGATGAGGTAGGAGCCAAAAATGGCAGGGATCAATGAAAAGAAAATGAAGATGGTAGAGATAATTGAAAATAAACCCATAGAATAGGAGTTCATAAACAACCCAGAAATGAATTCAACAATACAAGAAAAGAATAGTTGTCAATGATGGAATTAGTCTACCCACAAATCCATCCATCAGCTAATCTATGTTCAATTCTCTCTCAAATTCTACGTTCAGCCAAGTCAATCAATCCTTTGTGAAAGAAATGGGGCTGTATAAATTTGAAGCTAAGATCATATCAAATTGGGAGATATTACTACTTAATTAATTAATGCTCCATAAAATAGATATGGAACTAGAGTTAGATAAGCGTTGGCGTGTTCATTATTATATTCTAATGATGTAATCATGCGCTGAGTAAAACATATTACCACCAGAGTATATATTACCAACTAAACTACCTACCTTACATGTTCATAGCAAGAACTTTCGGAAAACATGGTAATCGAATCTCTCAAAAACAACAAGACCCTTGTTCTATAATTCAGTCAGAAGCAATAAGAATGTATAAATCCTTAGATTCCTTACATAATACTTCGTTATACAATAACTGGCTCTGTAGTAGGAGCACAATAGTTGACAAAGATAACAAATTTGGATTCTGCATTTTGTATTTCCTAATACTACTACCCTTGAATGTATAACTTTAATTTTAGCCTCTTAGAAAATAGTAACTTTGAATGATATGATTCTACTACAAGCTAAGGTCAAGTAGTAGCTCCCTGTCCTAAGTCCTAACAACAATCACAATTCACAATTATTGTATGCACTTAATAATAAACAATCACAGACTCACAGTTATTTAGTCCAATATATTAAATAATGCAGCAATAATTACAGTATAAAGAATAAAGAAACAAATTGAGAACAATTTACAAACACATGGTGTGCAATAATATAATGAAGTCAAATAGATTTACCTGGTGGGGCAACTGAGCTCTCAAACGCCGAAATCTTTGAAATTATCGACATTAACACTCCCTCGTTATTTACTATGATTTCCAGAAATGTCGACTTTACTATTCGCCATTAACAGGTTTAGCATAGAAGAGAAACTGAAAGTATTTCCGAGTAATATTGGAAAAATGAGGAAGAGATACAGTTAGTGGGTTTCTTGATGTGATTGTTTGGGGTTAGTGAGTTTGGGATGAACAATTTAGAATTTGTTCACATTTACTGATTTCAACAAGTAACCATAAAATTAGAGCTGTCAATTCGGGTAAACGGGTCGGGTTTGGGTTGGGCCAACTTAAGTCAGGTCAATTCGGATTAATACCATAACCTATGGGGGTCGGGTTTGGGTTGGGTCATGCTTGACTCGGGTCACGTCGGGTAAAATTCATAAACATCGTATAAAATATACAAGTTTTTTTTTTTCTTATGTATAATTCATAAACATCGAATAAAGACTCAAAGTTAAATAGTGTCGAAACTCTCAATGAAGCACTTAAAAAAACTAGAGGGAGTACTCCGCACTTAAATAAAACCCTCCATCATCATCTTTATTCACGTGTCCTTAAATTTCCCTCAAAATTTTTTATGGCATCATTTATTTCAACATTCCAACTCTCCCTAAAAATAAAAATTTGTGTTAAATTCAAACTAGTAACTTATCTCAACATAAAGGTATTGAAAAAACTCATTACACAAAAAATCTCAAATATCCTTGATACATATAATTATAACTAAAATATAAATAAGAACCAAATTTTAACAAAATTCAAATTTAAAGTTTTGAAAGATAAAAGTGTGAAAATCAATCATCAAAAAACGCATTAATGATTTTTCTCTTTTCAAAAACACACTTTTATGAGAATAATTTTTTATTTTAAATTGTGCATTTTAGTTGATATTTAAAACACCTTATCCTATTGATTATTACTTACTCTACTGGTTTCAAGGCCTCATGCTTATGATTGATGGTGTTCCTTCAATCTTTAAAAGATGACCCCTTTTTTTTTTGCCAAACTTTGAAAACTATAATGCGTTATTAATTACATAGATTGTGGCTTTAGTGCGTTATTTTGAGATGAATTTCAAACTTTATTCAATTTTAGTAAGTCTAATAAAATGCTTATAGGTTGCTCTACATATATCATTATCATTTTAAAAACATAATTTTTTTTTTTTGGGTGATTTATGACATATTACTGCTATAGAAACCGTTAAAGTTAAAAGAAACAATAATAAAAATGAAGTAATTTAAGGACTTATGGAGTATGTATAAGTTAGAGGTGATCAACTATGATCCTTGAAAATAAAGTGGGTTTGAGCAAGCCAAAAAATGTATTGTGAGGTAAACACATGAACCCGACTCAAAAAGAGCTTGAAAAGTTCAATTTAGCCCGACAAATCCACCACTTTTTGGTAATATTGGGCATGACATTTGATGTTGAAGCCTGACCCGGTCCAATTTTTTGATAACCTCTAATATAAGTCACTAAATCTATAAGACCAAAAAAAAAAAATAGAAAAGTGAGGAGGAAGACAAGGGAAGTTGGAGTCGGCGCCCAAGCGCCTAATGTCTCCGCCGACCAATCAAAGCGTCGCTATCAATAGGCACCTCTTCTTTTCCCTTCTCCCCTCGTAAAACAAACAATCCCCCTCGTCCTCTCTTCTTCTCTCTCCTCCCTCCGTCTAACATATCTATTTCTCTGCTATCCGATTCAACCCCTTTTTTTTATTTAATTTAATTTATTTAGCTTTTAGTACAATCCATAACAAATACTTTCTTCATTCTCTACCTTTCTTATATTCTTTTCTTCATCGTTTCCTTGGCTTCTTCCGTCAATTTTTTTGTTCTTCGGGAGATGCCCTAATTATTTTCCTATAAATTCTTTTCTTCTAATTTTTATTTCTGTCTTTAAGATATCCTTTTTAATCCAACTTATATTAATTACAACTTCAATCAAATTTTTTCTAAGTTATGGGTGTGATGGTTGTCGAACAATTACCAGATTTACAGCAGCAACACCAGCAATCTGCTTGTAACAGCAGGTTTGAGGATCTCGTTGACAAGAAGAAAAAGCGTCGATCTAATCGTCGTTCTAAGCAAAATCCTGGTATTCTTTTTTTAATTTTTGTTTCTTCTGATTTTTATTTTTTAATACTGTACTATTGACTTTTTAAAAAAATCCTATAAAAAGCTGCAAACTTTGATTTGGATAGAATAGAAAAGGTATGAAAATTTAGGTGAACGAATGAATGTTAACACTGAAACTTTGATGACCTCATCTGGGACTGTGAATGTTGATAATTGTTACTCCAATATTTATCACAATTGGCTTAATTCAATCCTCTATCTGTAACTAAGCTTTAGATAAAGGGAGGATTGCGTATTTATTTAAACAAGAAGTATGGATTATTGATTGATTATTCATACTCGTGGTTTTGATTTTGTAGGGTCTGGTTGTAGTGAAGTTGCTGGACATGCTTCTAATGGCTTCCATAATGATACCTTGTCAACAGCTAGTTCCTCGTCTAACCAACTTCCACTTAATAATTCCTCCGATTCCGCTTTTAATAATTCCTCCTCAGCAATGCATTTACATCAACCCGTACAAAATCTCAACTCTGGTGTACAAGTTAATTCAAGGTCTTTTCCTACTCAACATACGTATCACAATTCGGCTAGATTGCGTGATGATGCTGGTTTTATACCTCCTAACTTAGTTAATGGTTGTAACAAGCAATCCCACTTTGATCCACACATGTCACTGGATCTTGTAACGGAGGCATTGCAGGTTTGTCCACACTTGTCCGAAACATTATCTTTTGTATTTTGCTATATTATGCTGGCAGTGGTATATCCTCTTATTGTGCCCTCCTTTTTCTTCTTTACTTGTCATGTTATTCTAGAGAGGCGAGGTCTTCCAAGCAGTACTACGTGTCAATGCACATAACAGACTCGAGGTTGGTTTTTAATTCAATTTACTAAGTTTTTGGTCACCATTTCCTGATTCAATAATTACTTTATCAACTCTTTTTCTGTTGATAGGCTTATTGCACAATTGAAGGTGTCCCAACAGATATTTTAATCAGTGGCATCCCTAGGCAAAATAGAGCTGTAAGTCTATTGCTTAAATGCTACTTCTTGCTCTTTTTTCATGGCTCATGCTGATGTACATGTTTAATATTGCTGCTTTCACTTTTTCTTATTGGAATCAGGACTAATTAGCTTATAGACTTTGATACTTGTTGTATTTGTGGTTGTGGATATCTAATTGGCCTTGTATGGCGGGGATTTGCTTTCTTTGGGCATTTATTTCCCTAGGAGTTATCTATGTTCCTTAATTCAATATTGCTTATGATTTTAAGGGGTTAGATTAGTGCATGTTTGATTTAATTTTATCAAAGGAGATGGAATAGAAGCATATAAGAAGGGGAAGGGTAACAATTACAATTATTAGCCCTTTGGTATGAATCGTATAGTTAAGTTAAGGATTCCTGTGTATCAAATTGAGGATCAGGGAAAGTAATTTTTTAACCATAGGGTTGGAAAGGGCGACATATAGGTGATTATGGTTACCTTTAGAAATTGGGTGTGTTACTGATCCCTCATACCAAACAATAGGCAATCAAAACAGTTTTTTGATTCCGTTTCCAACTATTACCCAACATGCTCTTAGAAACTACCTTTATTCAGTTTCAAGAGGCATTATCACCACCCTTCTCATTGTAGGTTGGGTTTTTTAAAGAGGCATTGTGGTCATGATGTGGCTGTACCGCTGTAGGCTTGTACAGTTTTCCTGCATACCACCTTTATATTTTATCATCAAATTGTTTGTGTTCATGACCTGGATCTGGTTGGTGGATGTCGATCAGTAGCTGAGGATAATGAAGAGGTGTGTGTGTGTGGTATCAAATGAAGGGATTTATGTGAAATTTGCATAAGTTTTGGGGTACACCTTAAACTTCCTTTATAATGATAATTTATATAAACCGTATACCCATCTTTTGAACACAATACCTCTAAAGGGTATTTTTGAGATTGTATATTTGTAGTCTTGTTATAGATTTCATGGATATGCATCCGTGTTGGTGGTTCTTGAAGGTTTTTGTTGCATTTTTTCTTTCCATTCTTGTTTCATTTTAGTATCATATTGTAATTTGTGCCACCTGCATAGGTGCAAAACCTATATAGCCTGCGGCTCCTTGGTGAGTAGCAGCTTTCTAGTCCTGAACTCCTGATGCTAATCACATCGTTCTGACGGATGAGTGTTATGCAGGTAGAAGGAGATGTTGTTGCAGTTAAGGTTGATTCTCCTCAAATGTGGAGTAAGATGAAAGGATCATCTGGTTCTGGGAGCAATTTGTCTCAGGTAGACAATCGTGATCCTTCTGTTTATGCTGAGATCAATCAGGACAGCTCCAAGGGAAAAACTTCACTTGATCTACAATCTGGTCTTCAGCCTGTGACAAATTGTTCACCTGTTGAGGAAAATGGATGTGAGTTGAACTATATTAACGGGGATAGTTGTCATGGCTCTGGCTTAGATTCTTCACGTGAATTTTGTCCTCGTGGAGAGAATGAGGTTCTGAATTCAGTTGAGAAATTGTATCAAGCTGTTGTTTCCTCCCCATCTAAAAGACCAACTGGTAGGGTTGTGGCAATTATTGAACCCTCTTTTCGCAGAGATGTTGTGGTGGGTGTTCTGAAAGCTAATTGGTTGCATTCCAAGGAAGGTTACCAAAAAGAGTACTACAATAAGAACACAAATTTGGTGCCTCCCAATTGCAATTACATCCAATTAATACCAACTGACCCAAAGTTGCCTAAAATGATTGTCCCTGTGGGAGCTTTGCCACCAAATATTAAGAAAAGGTTGGATGCTGCAGATGTGTCTGTGGAAAGAGAACTTGTTGCTGCGCGGATAGATATTTGGCCAGAACAAAGTTTACTTCCACATGCGTGTGTCATGCGTAGTTTTGGGCTAGGTGGGGAAGTGGAATCGCGCATTGAGGCAGTTTTGTTTGAAAATGCAATTTGTACTTCTGACTTTTCTGAAGAGTCACTTTCCTGCCTGCCAATTGAGTCATGGCAAGTCTCACAGACAGAGCTGGAACATCGAAAAGATATTAGAAACCTTTGTGTATTTACCATTGATCCTTCCACGGCCACTGACCTTGATGATGCCCTCTCTATTGAAAGGTTGTCAGATGGAACCTTCAGGGTTGGGGTTCACATTGCTGACGTGTCTTATTTTGTTCATCCAGATACACCCTTAGATGTAGAAGCACAAGTTCGATCTACCAGTGTTTATATGTTGCGGCGTAAATTGTCCATGCTACCAGCTTTGCTTTCGGAAAATCTGGGTTCACTTATTCCAGGAGTAGATAGGCTCACTTTTTCTATCTTCTGGGACTTGAATGCTTCTGGCCATGTCCTAGATAGATGGGTTGGTCGTACAGTGATTAGGTCTTGTTGCAAGCTGTCTTATGAGCATGCACAAGACATAATTGATGGCCGAATCAGTGTAAACAGTGTGGAGAGTGGTGAAAACAGCTTTCCTCAGCTTTATGGCCATTTTACTTGGCTTGATGTTTTCCAGTCTGTCGGATATCTAAATGAGATATCTAAAGCTTTGAAGTATAACAGATTTGTTGATGGTGCTCTGCGGCTTGATAATGCCAAGGTTGTATTCTTAATGGATGAATTTGGAGTTCCATACGATAGCGTACTTTGTGAGCGAAAAGAGTCCAATTTTCTGGTAGAGGAGTTTATGCTTTTGGCTAATAAGACGGCTGCAGAAATTATTTCTAGAGCTTTTCCAGACAGCGCTTTGTTGCGGAGGCATCCTGAGCCTAACATGCGGAAACTTAAGGAATTTGAAGTTTTTTGCCGCAAACATGGTTTAGAATTGGATGCTTCTTCATCTGGCAGCTTACATAGATCGCTGGAAAAGATTAAAGAAAAGCTTAAGGAAGATTCAATATTTTATGATATTGTAATAAACTATGCGACTAAGCCAATGCAACTGGCAAAATACTTCTGCACTGGAGATGCAACAGTGCCGGAGGATGGTTGGGGTCATTTTGCGCTGGCAGTTCCCCTCTACACTCATTTCACTTCACCATTGCGTCGATATCCTGATATAGTTGTACATAGGACATTAAGCGCTGTTATAGAGGCAGAGCAGAGGTATTTGAATTATCAAAGCAAAGGAAATAAACTCAGTCTGGCAGGGGATGTTAGGTGCTTCACTGGGATGAATTTTGATAAAGTTGCTTTCCAATCTGTCGAAGGTCAGCAGGCATTATCTGATGCAGCACTAAAGCACAAGCTATCATGTAGGGAAACACTCACAGATGTAGCCTCCTACTGCAATCAGAAAAAATTGGCAAGTCGTCATGTCAAGGATGCTGTTGATAAACTGTATATGTGGGTGTTGCTGAGGAATAATGAGGTTTGTCCTGTTTCCTTGTAACTATACTTGTTAGTTAATTTAGGTATCAATGTTGGTGAACATAGTATTTTCGTTTTTTCCTAGTCTGCAAGCCTTTAATTTTATAAGCCTGAAAATTAGGGTCAACTTAAGCATACCTTTCCAATATTAGAGTATGGCAACTGTCATGGACATGTAATTAATGACTTTGTCATACCTTTGTTGATTTTGCAGAGTTTGTTCTCAGAAGCTAGAGTTTTGGGAATAGGTCCAAGGTTTATGTCCATATATGTGCAGAAGCTCGCGGTATGTGTAGGATTTTGGCTTTATACTTTAATGTAATCGCAATGTTTACTCTTTCTCAATTATCTTGTGACCTTTTTTTGTTAGATTGAGAGGCGTATATATTACGATGATGTTGATGGCTTGATAGCGGAATGGCTTGAGGCTACATCTACACTTGTTCTCAACTATGTGCACCATAATAATAAGCGCTTCCAACGGAGAGGTAACCAATACAAGCCGCTGGAAGAAGTGGCCTTAGTTTGTAGTCCTTGCAACTTGGAACCAGATTTTGATGCTTTGCAAAATGACAATTCTGGCAAACCATGCGAGCCTACAGATTGTGTGAAAAATTCTTGTCAGCCTGTAGTGAAAATTGAACCTGTTGTTTTCCCCCTAACAATTCGTGTTCTGTCTACAATCCCTGTTGCACTTCATGCTGTTGGTGGAGATGATGGGCCTCTGGATATTGCTGCGAGGCTCTATGTTACTTCGTATTTCAGGTGACTTCACACTTGTGATTTAAAAAACCTCTGAAAATGGAGTTCTTTTTCATATGGGAATGCTGGATCTCTGTTTGTAGATAGTGAAGTTGGTGTACAGTCAAACATACGTGCATTCAATTTTAAGGACTCCGTAGTAGTTTCTTTCTGACCTGAACTTCTTGTCTGGTGTGAGGTGTGCCAATTAGAAGAAGGGTATATGCTCTGGCCATTGGTAATAGTGGCTATTTTTATTATAAGCTGCTTTTGGGGAGATCAGGTCCATGATGTATTTTTTTTGAATTCGGGCCAGTCAAACCCTTAGCATATACCCTCTTCTTTTCCCCCTCACTTCTCTAGTTTTTATTATTTCTCTTCTTCTTCTTCTTCTTCTTCTTCTTCTTCTTCTTCTCTCTCTCTCTCTTTCTCCTTTTGTTTTTTTTTTTTTTTTGGCTGCTGCTGTTGCCCAATGTCTTTTATAAATTTTGGGTAGCTCAAAGCGGCACAGATAAGAAAGGTTGCAGTCAGAATATCTTCTACAGAAGCGACTTTTCCAGGGGTTATTTTCTTACCATAATGCTTCAGTTAATGTGGCATAATGTTCATTCAACTTTGGACGTTGTTGTTTTCACATAAGTACTCCCTCTGGCAATCTGTAATGGACTAAGGGAGCAGTTGATTAAGTTTGTTTGCGTGGAATAATATTTTGATTCGACTGTTGTGAATCTTAAATTATTTGTACCGAGTAGTGTTTAATGGAAATCCTTTAATGTAGATTTCTGTGTCATACTCCTAGTACTCTAGTAGGCATTCTGTATACATAAAATCTTATATCCAACAACTTTGTGTTTGTGGTATGATCAATTAATTTGTGGTATGAACAAACCATACTTCAAATAATTTTTGCTGTGAAGTATGGTTTGTTCAATATTAAGTATGAACAGAACTTGGAATTTTTGGCTGTGTTTGTTTTAGAGGAACTTTTTCTGGTTTTCCCTTGTTTGGTTTTTGACCGGAAGAAGAAAAGGAAAACTTAGATGGAAAACTTACTTTCCAACTAGTTAAAACCATTGAAAGATGCCCAAGCCTTGGTCGAAATGTGTATTTTAATGTTGTAAATTGATTTATGTTACTCGTAGAAAATGTCTTGTTTCTATACTATCTACCCACCAGATCAACATATAGATTTCCAATATGTTAATTCTTTTATAATTCTAAAAAGTAGATTATACTTCCTTTGTTTTTTTTAGATGTAGTTTTAATTAGATATCACTAATCATGATGCAACTTAAAAAAAACGGAGAAACGAAAATTTATTGAAAATTAAAGTTGTGTAGACCGACGTGTCTAACTGAAGTGATGCGTTAGGGGAAGAGGGAGTAATAGACGAACAAACAAATAAAGAGTACAATGAAAAGACGTGACTGATTCATAAACAAAGCAGCCAAGCCAAGCCAAGCAGGTTCAAAATAGAGAAAGGTTGGGAATCAATGGGAGAAAAGGAAAAGGGAAATGGAAAGGGCATGGGAATGGGATGGTACGGACCTCTAATAGACCTATCGGCGGCATCTTCTCACGTCGGTGATTTTGTGCAACTTGTCGTATTCGTACACCACTCCACTCCCGTTCAGGTTTTATGAGCTCTTTATCCTAATTATGAAACCTGCAAATTCTGGTTTCATTCTATTCTGTTAATTTTACTTTGTTCGTTTGTTTTGTATATATTGTTTGGAAAATTGTACAGTACAAGTCACAACGAGGACGAGAAATGGGTAGAGGAGGAGGTGAATTGATTCGCACAGATATATCTGTTGGGGATGAAACTCGACCGATATTCAGCATTACCCTTTGGAATAACAATCTCGCTTCTTCAGTCTCTGCTGGAGATATCCTTTTCTTCCGAAGTTAGTTTTGCCTATTTCTCTTCTTACTCACTCACTCACACTTTTACTTGAAGTATTACTTACTACAATAGTTTTTGTCTGTTTCTGTTTAGACGTCAAAGTATGTTCATATGCTGGTATGCTTCAAGCCACTTCTGTTGAATATTCTTCTATTCTTCGTCTCATCCATCCTTTCCATTCACTCCTTTCGCGAGGTATTTGAATTTCTATGTCACTCCGCTTTACTGTCTCTTATTTCAATACTATGGACTGCCAATAATATATTCTGTTATTCTAGGTGTGGATGATTTGCTCACTACTTGTCGCCTTGTTGGCTCTGCTAAGGATAAACTTAGGAGGGTTATACAATGGGTGCAACTCACTAGATCCACTCTTTATCAACAACCTAACTTCCACCATGTATTATATTCCTGCCCCTCTTTTTTTTTTTCTAAGCATAAGCTCCATTCCCGCTCTTTGATGATTATATATCTGTATGTTATGCTAGACGACTGCAGCACCTCCAAACTGGAAAGTGCACCAAGAGCAATCACCCCCTCAGTGTTTCTTACTTTCACAAGTGTTGCACCTGTCTACTTCCTGTAAGGCCATTTTTCATGCATCCATTGGTGAAGTTTTTCTGCATTCGCTGTGGCCTGATGCTGACAATGAAAGGCTCTTTATCAGTAGTCGATTGACTACTACAGCTGACTTCATAGTGGAAGATATGATATGTACTGGCTGCCTCCATTGTGGCTTCCCCTTGTGTTCTGAGTATGATACTTGTTCAAATTTTCACTAAAATTTTCAACTCACAACCATTATATTGTTTATTTTATACTGATGTGTTGATATTTCTTGATCACACCAGCTCCGCAACTGTGGGAAAACAAAGTCCATTATATTGTGTCAAGAGCTCAAATCGACCTCATACTGTAGGCATAATATATAGGCCATTTATGGTATGACTTTCTCTTGTTATTAACTCTATCTCTCTTATTGGACTTTGAAAACATGATCAAGTGTTGAGTTGTGATGTGGTATCAAGTGCTTGTTCTCATATTAGTCATATACAATTATACAGTTGAATGGTATTAGTGTATTACCGTGATGACAGAACATGTTACCTCTTGGTTTCTGTCAGACTGTCACAGGTTATACTGTAGTTTTATACCAATCCTTATGATGATAATTCTTAAGGATGAAAATACAATTTTGTGTTCGAAATCATCTGCCAATATGTGTATAAATCCTTAGTGCTCCAAAAATGTTATGCAACAATAAAACGCTTGATCAGGTGTTGAAGCAAAAATTGCAAATGAAGTTGCAGAATGCCTTTTAAATTACTCGTACTTTACTAATGACTATTCTTGTAAAATGCAGCTATACGTGTGGGATGACTCAGAGTATATTCCACTTCATGTTACAAATAAAGCAGCGGAGATTCTGTTTGGGAATATCATTGCTGAAGATGTGTACCAGTCATACAAGGGCCAAAAAGATCATCAGTATCTGAAATATCCTTTTAAGGCATATGCTAATAAACAGAATCACGGAAGAGTTGAGGCAAAAGGCATTGGGTCAAGCTCATCAGTCAGGCCTGTGGGATTAGAGATGAGGAAACAAAATGATGCTAGAAATCCTAACTTCTATCTAATATGGTTGATTTTGCTACGGATGTTGCTTCTTAAAGGGAAAAATTCCTCTTTGAAGTTTGAAGTCCTTGTTAATCCTAGCTTGGAAATAGAAGATGGGAGATTTGAAATGATATATGTGTCAATGTCATGTGAATAGTCATATTTTAAGTATAAAATTTGATCAAGGTGTTTTTTTCCAAGTTCTGAAATGATATCTGTATCAAACCTTCAGTATCAAATCATAGAAAAATTGTATTAAGAGTTAAAGAACCAAACTTCAATAATTGTGTTAGGCATATTGCATGATTTGGATCCAATCGGATCAATCCTATACATCTAGATATTTTATCTCAAATTTTTGTATATTGAATATACCTGTATAGATCTTTCAACAAAATAAAAAAATAAAAATAAAACCTATATATAGATTTTTATTGATACTGGAAACGGGAGAGCACCTTTGCTTGAATAAATCGCAATACTAAACTTGACATATAATTTAAGAAAAAACATAGGGTGCAAGTTAAGGGGGACTTTTATAATACGAAGTATAATGTATAGTTGGTGTTGGATTAGTAATGCAACAAATGCAAGTAGAAGAGACAACGAGGGAGAATAAAATACGAGTAATAGTCGACCCTTAGCAAACTTCATCAAGAAGTGTTTTTACCAACAAAGTGTTGCTCATTCTTTTACAAGTTTCTTACCTCAAATCCGATTTGGGTTCAAATCCTACTAAGTAAGAGTGCTTGGGGTAGTAATATTCTTACCCTCCCCTCTTCTCTAAAGTTTCCGACCCACAAATCTTGAATTAAAAAAACCGTAAGAGTTGGTCTGATCGGGGTCCTCGTTAATTTTTATTTATTTTAAATTAATATCAAGAAGCGTTTAGTGATTCCAAAACTCAACTCATTTTAGCAGTCTGTATCAGAAAAGGGGGAGCAAGCATAAAATTGATCATCGGAGAAAGAAGTGTGTTGGTGGGAAAAGCAAAAGGTTGGAAAGAGAGAGAAAAGATGAGAGGTGTTGGAGGACCGTTGCTGTGCATCGGAGATCTGCTGTGCGATGTTGGAGAATCAGATGATAATTTGGAGCACCCAATTCCCCATATTCAAACACCCTCTTCTCCTTCTCCTTCTGCTTTGCCTTCTTCCCCTGATATCCACCTTGATCTT
Organism: Chenopodium album; assembly: GCF_948465745.1. Classification (NCBI taxonomy): domain Eukaryota; kingdom Viridiplantae; phylum Streptophyta; class Magnoliopsida; order Caryophyllales; family Amaranthaceae; genus Chenopodium; species Chenopodium album. The sequence goes on from NC_137858.1 coordinate 5,402,562, forward strand.
CATCCTTCTCGCCTTACACAACTTTTCCAGGTAAAATGTCTTTAAACTATATAATTTACTTTTATTATCAAACCTAAAATTTGCTCATTTACTACCCAAATAAATTCTATCAATTTTTGTTGCTCTTGGTTTAATGTCCCAGAAAAGGTACAATCTCGGTTTGTGTCTTGAGTTGTATTCTTCAATCAAAGTTATATTCTTCAATGTTCTTGAGTTGTATTTTCAACCAAAGTTGTAAACTTGTTGGGGGGTTTTATCTTTAACAAATTAAGAGGGATATTATGTCAGTCATTAAACTATCTGCTTTGTTTGTTCTACTAAAATTTTGTTTAATTTATGGACATTGGTGATGAAATGATCACAAATAGTTGTATAATTCATCAAAATTTGCCCCATATTCAAGAATCTCTACTCACTAGTGGTGTAGATTTCAATTCTGTTTATAAATCAATCTCATTCCAATCATGGCTTGTTATAGGAAAACTATGAGCAATTGAACAAGGCACTTGATGGGACAGATCATTCATGGACTAGTTTGACATTGAAGGTAAACTCATTCTACTTGTATAAAACACCTCTAACTCTGACTACTAATTGTCATAGCATCATGCTTCAGTGCTTGTAAATTTGTTAATGCTCAAATGCTTGCAATCCTTTCTTCTGCAAGAGCATTTGTCATCGCGCTTCTCTGTTGTTGTATTCAGCTTCTGCTATCTGACTACTTGTATTTTTCTTCTTTGCTCCCCTCCCCTCTCTCTTCTCTTAGCTGTGTACTGCTTTGGATACTGCAAAGAAGTTGATTGAATCCACCAACTCAAACGTGACTGTGCTGTCAGAGAATGTTGGGGAACTTGAAAAGATGATCAAGAAAGGCGATTCTGCTATAGCAGAGGTCAGATCCATTCATAGCTCAATAAGCCAAAGGATTACTCCATCCAGTGAGAGTGAATCCTAATCACAACTCATTAAGCATATCTGTTGATAGTGAAGTGTAAACCAACTTATGCCTTCAGGTAGAAAATGTCTGTGGATTTGCATTTGTTTTCTTTGGTGTATGAAACGAAGGATTTCTCTTGTTTAGCTCTTCCCAGAGTAGCAGTTTGCTTCGCGCAAGGGTACATTATCTCTTGGATTGGTTGATTAGTAAGACTGTAAGATTGAAATCTAATTTAAATAAAGAAAATACTTTTTAATTACTAATTTTGTTTTGAGGTACTCTAGGATTACTGAGTTAAGATTACATTTTATAGTTTTTTAGTTTTTTTTTTTTTTTTTTTTTTTTTTGGCAATTATGAAATTTAATGTCATGTAGAATAACCATTGAATTGATATTGAGCAATATTGAAGTTGAAATGTATAGCCATTCCATGGAGTTTTTGCTCTTATTTTTTATTTAAAGGCGTCTGTAACTATTGAATTCAGATTTTGATCATTAATTTTTCAGAAGATCCATTAATAACATTAATATATACTTACCATCTAATGTCAAAACAAGCCTTCTTTTGGGATGGGGGTGGAGAAATGCAATATCTTTGTACACTTACTATTATTTGTGAAAGTATGCCTTCGGTTATTATTTATAGATCAAGAAAATTGTTTCAATGAGCCTGGAGAGCCTCCAATGAGGCAAATGGGAAACTATGAACCACCCACTGGATAAATTGTGCCTGCTGAGATTTGGTAGTCCCAGACTACGAACTACTCCCATCTGTAATTCAGGTCAATGGTTGGCGGTTCATTCAATGCTGGTCTACTAACCACTTACAGACGGTTCTCTGCGGGTATTTGTTTGCAGCTTTTTTCTTCCCTCAAAGTTTATGCTTATGTTTTCTGGATCTAGAACTAGAAGGGTTTGTTTTGATTGGGTTATTACTCCAATATACGGCTCTGATAGATTATTTGAATAAAGATACTTTATTCATCTGATGTCAGGTATACTGTTTTGCCAACTGAATACACTAATATTGCAAATGTCTGAAATAATATTGCTGCCAGTATCTAACTTGATGATAATTCTTGTTGGTCATGCCATTATGGACTAAAAAATGTTCAACATGCTAAAGTATTCAGGGTGTATCATAATTGTCTTTGTAGCTCTAAATAAATCTTAATGCATGTGGTTCTTGAAATATGTCTTCTCATGGTGAAACTGTACTAGGCTACTAGCTCTTCCTTGATGACCGGTCTTCACTATGTAAAGCTCTTGTTTGCAATAGTCAAGTTTTGTTGTAATGAGCTAGTGGGTCCTTTGAAGATGCTAGTAAGTAAGATTAACAATATAAATGCTTGTGGTGAGACTAATTATGCTTGAAATTGTTATTTATACATTAGAGAGTGAGGTCATCTGTTTAATGGTTGGAATTTCTTGTGGAGTTGACTCTTTACTAGCTTTATGGTTTAGATCATAATGGGTTGCATCATAAGGCCTTTTAAAAATGCTTTTGCATTTATTTCACTGTAGCAAAGGTCATTGCATTTTGTATAGATAAGGGAAATAGCCTTTATGCTATCTCAGAGAGTAGTCAAGAGTAGGATTGCATGTGTTTAAGCGTCTTTGAAGACATTGGAGTAATTTTGATAATTGATATGTATATTTTTTGTGAGGGGTATATTGTTGTCCAAAGTGACATTTGATGATCTAGTTTGTTATTCTCCTTGCAATTCTTAAAATCTTCATTTTTCTATGACTGTTGAGATACAGTTGGATATGGATTATTAACATATTGGGTTGAGGGTGTGGATAGGAATAATTTAAAGGACCTCTTCATCCAAGTCTTATTTGAGTTGTTTACAATGCCTCCACAGTATTTTTGGTTGCTAATGTTTTTGGGAAGACTAATGTTCCTCTAAAGGTAAGAGTTTGGTGACATTGATATTAATGATATGCTTCAAAATCTGAGGACTTGAGGCTGGGGTTAGTTACTTTGTTGGGTATCAGGGTATTTACATGCTGTGTTGTGTTAGCAATGTTTCTAGACTCCTTCATTAACTTCATCGTCAAGTGACTTGATATTTTTGTAGGAGTTTATTTGCATGTCATTAGAATGTTGAGTTTGCTTCGTTATTGTTTTGAATTGTGATTCATGAGGTTTGTAACCTTGAAGGGGCTAAGGAAAAGCTGTAAGGGTGCTGGGTGAATCCATTGTGGCTAGGAAGGAATTCACATATGTTTTTGGGAAACTCTTGAATATCCAACAGGCCTGACCAACCTCTTTCTTGTGGACTGAGGGAAAAAGTAGTATGAGAGATTTTCTCCATGCCACATTAGTGACAAAGCTGAGTCTTTGGGGCCAATTTTATAACTTGTACTAGATGAACTAATGAAAAGGTTAATTCTTACCTGAAAGGGCTGATATCCATTGTCAAAGCCTTTACCAACTTTTAAGGATAATATGTGCATTCTTTTTTACCCTCCCTGCCTAGTGCCTACCCCCTTTTCTCCTATAAAATTGAAGATTTCCTGCATGTGTTTTCCTAAAAATTTAGCTTTAGATTTCCTGCATGTGGTTTCCTAAAAACTTAGCTTTGCTGAAAAGCTTGTCATTTACTGCTTATAACTACTGACAGGTTTGTGCTCTGGGTCCAAATTTTTTTGTCTTTTATTTTGTTTTCTTTTACCTGATTTGGTCCTAAAATTGAAGTTTCACTATGCCCAATTGGTTACTAAAAATTACAAATGAATTGATTTCAGGAATCTCTAGATTGAATGCTGAAGTTTTTCTGTTTTCGACTTTTCGGATTTTTTGGCCCTGAATACTTTCTGTTATTTGATGTTGTTTTGGTTTCAGCCCTTTCAGGTTATGTTAATGTGGCTCTCATATAATTTATCGTCGCTTCTCCATTTACTTGCAGCATATGTTTAACTGTTCATCACCTGAAGTGATGGTAATACATTTTGCATATTGCTATTGAAGTTATATTGAAAATATTATCACTTTTAATCCTCATATAACACATCAATCTCCATGTATCTCTGTCACCCCACTCTTATTGATCTTACCTAGATGTCCAATACGCTTAAATGCTTAGACTTTTCATGTCCCCTTTGCCTAAATAAGTTGTGTTATATAACTATATGTCCTACTGAACTCTTGGATGGTGAAAAGCTAAATGATAAGTTCTTTTCTCATTTCAAGTGGACTTGTTGAGCATAGTTCCATGGTTTTGTGCAGGTAGATTGCAGAAGGTGTCCATGGTCGAGTTGCCAGAGTTGAGTTATAGAGATCCATGTAGCAATTGGATCAAGTGCTATCTTTGATGGTTTCTTTTTGACTTGATGCTCAAGGTTCAAAGGTAATCTCATGAAGCATGTCATGTGGAATGTGGATTGTATTGTATTGTGAAATGATGATATCAAATGACATCCGAACAGAAGTTAATTAGCCACATAATCTTTGTGAATCCCTTGAGCACATTTGACTCTTCGGCAAGACCAGTATATTCTGAATTACAATTGTACATGTATTGAAACTTATTGAACAACCATTTGAGATTCAGAAGATACTTTTTGTATTGTAATTGAACTAGTTGCAGATTGCAAAATTCAGTGGTGAATACAGAGTCGTATATAGATCATTGCCATCATAGATCTGAATATTAAAGCTAGTGGTATGTTTTGTGCTAACTTTAGTCAATGTTTTGATCTAGTCCGCTCCCATACCCCACCGAAATCTTTAAAATGATGTTCAGTATGTATACGTTCATGAGAGCAGAGCCAATTAGAGCATACTGCCCTTTTTATGTAGCTGTACATGTAATCGGTACATATTTTTTAAAACATTCGTGCTGCACAAGAAGTTGTTTGATCCGGTTCACCAGTTGTGAAAATTTTAAGGTACAGCAGGCTGTATGGCTGTATCTAGTAAGGTACAGACAAAAAAACGCGGAAAGAACATGTAGCAGTTTTTTAAAGAACATAAAGCTGTTTTGTAAAGAACATCCAATTTTATGTTTTTTTTTATACATCTAAATAACATCCGTAATATTTATAAAGAACATGAAAATATTATGTAATGAACATTATTTATGTATATTCACCATAATTTTTATTCAAAAAAATCAAAGAACATTTCACAATAAGTAATTAACATTATATCACAAATAAAAGTACGTTACACTGACAATTAAAGAACATGAACATATGTTCTTTTCACTCTTGTTTAATATAAATATGTTCTTTGTTTCAAAAAAAAAAATATATAAATATGTTATTTTTACTTTAGATATATGTTCATTACTTTTTAATAGTATGTTCTTTTCATTACAACGGTATGTTTTCTTTACATGTGTGTAATATGTACTTTTCGCGAAACGGTTGTACGATGCAAGATACCCACGCCTGTAGGAACCACACGATCTACCAGTTGCACATAGATTTATATACAATTGAATGTTTTATACTTTTATCATTTACATTTCAAAGTGATTTGAATGAATGAACGTGTAAAAAGAAAGATAAAATAATACTACGTAAGTAAGAATTTGAAGTAAAGTGAATTAATACAGGAATAGCAATAAAGTAATAGCGGAACAAAGATGAGATGTTACGACTTAGTAGTAGGTTTAGAGATGTCAAAATCAAATCCAACCTTATTCGAAACTGATCAAAAAAATATCTGATTCAGATTTCGATTCGCAGGCACATATTTAATACGACTCTACTTTTAAAATTGACCCCATCTAACCTTATCAAACCCGATCCGATTATTCGAATTGACACCTCTATGTGTGTTAGAGTAATGTGATAATTGTATGGGTGCATCGTGGGGGTGGTGGGCTGGTGGCTAATAAACAAGTGTTAGAACCGAGTTGAGTTAAGTGGGAGGATGAGAGACATGAGGAGTTAGGAGTGTTAGGAAGTTAAACACAAGTTGGTTTGGTTGTGTTTAGTCAGAATCGGATGAAGTGAAATCCCCCAACCTGGACACGGCACACGGGCGGCTTCAAATTGTAAAATGCAAATCGTAGACAGCGTCCATTGTACCTGGACATCTAATTCTCAAATGCTTCGCCTTTTTCCAAACGCGAATCCTTTTTTTAAAATTCCAACTCACTTCCATTACAGATTTGCTGCTGCTGCTTCTGCTTCTGCTTCTGCTTCTGCTTCTGCTTCTGCTTCTGCGACAATGTCGACTCTTTCCCCTGATATCGCTCAACCCCCACTTCAGGTATTCTTTCTCTCCCTACTTCTTTAATTTTATCATCACCCCACTATTATTCAATTTATTCTATTGATTTCTGAATTCCAAACGTTTTATTATCATTTAAGCGTTGATCGATTCCCTTCCTTCCTCAAATCAAATCCAAGCATCTGCTCTTCTGTATACTTCAATTTTTAGTTTATGTCTTTAATTTCAATTTCCGTTTACATTAATTTATAGTGAAGGCAAATTGTTAAGTTAATTAAATACAATAAGTTGTTGCTTGTAAATTGGGGATTCTTAGGGTCTACTGTCTTCGTATTGTATTGCCCATCATCGACCTACATACTATTTGTTGGATTTTTGTCATTAGTGATACTATGAAATCTTGAATTTCCTACTGTTGAAGTATAGCAAGAAGGGCCATTTAAGGATCTGTGGGAACTAAGGGGCATTCAAAGATCTGTAATTTAAGCTTTATTGCCTCATAAGTATTGTTGCAGCTCTGTCCTGCTCCTGTTTCACTGCATTAACACATTTACTGGTAAAGATAACACAGTCTCTCCTGCCTGACTTTTGACTTCAGATACATTTTGATGGAGTTTTACCTCTACTTGCTCTTCTTCTTTACGTCTTTGCTATTCTTGTTTCTACCAAACTATAAGTGTGTTACTATATCATGAATGATACATTGATACCTAATCTTGCTGCAACTTCATATTATTTACCATAGGAGAAGAGAAATAAATAAACCTGTCCTGTGTCTTAAACAATGAAAAATGGTGTATATTCTGGTATAAATGCTGTTTCCCTGATAGTTTCTGGGCACTTAACAGGTTGCAAAGCGCTTAGAGAAGTTTAAAACCACCATTTTCACTCAGATGAGCCAGCTAGCCATTAAACATGGAGCAATTAACCTTGGCCAAGGATTTCCTAATTTTGATGGACCTGAGTTTGTGAAAGAAGCTGCTATTCAAGCCATCAATGATGGTAAAAACCAGTATGCTCGTGGCTATGGAGTTCCTGACCTCAACTTTGCTGTGGCTGAGAGGTTTAAGAAAGACACGGGACTTTCAGTTGATCCGGAAAAGGAAGTCACTGTCACCTCAGGTTGCACAGAAGCCATTGCTGCAACCATGTTGGGTTTGATAAATCCTGGCGACGAGGTCATCCTCTTTGCCCCATTCTATGATTCCTATGAGGCTACTCTCTCTATGGCTGGTGCCAAAGTAAAAGGCATCACCTTGCGGCCACCAGAGTTTGCACTACCTCTTGATGAGCTCAAGTCTGCAATTTCAAAGAATACCCGAGCAATCCTCTTAAACACTCCTCATAACCCAACCGGAAAGATGTTCACTCGGGAGGAACTTGATGTCATTGCATCTCTGTGCATTGAAAATGACGTCTTGGTATTTTCTGACGAGGTTTATGACAAGTTATCGTTTGAAATGGATCACATCTCCATAGCCTCTCTTCCAGGCATGTATGAGCGCACCGTGACAATGAATTCTCTTGGAAAGACATTCTCTCTAACAGGGTGGAAGATTGGTTGGGCCATAGCACCTCCACATTTGACCTGGGGAGTGAGGCAAGCACACTCATACCTCACATTTGCTACTTCGACCCCAATGCAGCATGCCGCAGCTACTGCTCTGAGAGCACCGGAATCTTATTTTGAAGAGTTGAAGAAGGATTATAAGGTCAAAAAGAGGATTTTGGTGGAAGGACTACAGGAAGCTGGTTTTAAGGTATTCCCATCAAGTGGGACCTACTTTGTGATAGTAGATCACACCCCTTTTGGTCAGAAAGATGATGTTGCGTTCTGTGAGTATCTGATTAAGGAAGTCGGGGTGGTGGCGATCCCAACAAGTGTATTCTATCTGAACCCTGAGGAGGGCAAGAACCTTGTCAGATTTACCTTCTGCAAAGATGAAGGCACCTTAAGGGCTGCTGTTCAAAGAATGAAGGAAAAGCTTAAAAGGTAAAGAGTTCTCTTAATAAAATCTCTTTTGTAGGGGGAGCGGGGAGGTTAGTGGTTAAATGATATTTGTTGTGAACTTCAGATTGTTGAAAGGTTAAGAGAAAATTATTAATCTTGCCTTGGCGTTAGTTGGAATGATTATGATAATAATGCTTTGATTTTACCAAGTGAGGACTCTTGAGCACACTTTGGAAAGTGGTGGTTTAATAATGTGTCCAACTTGTATTTGGTTTAATTGTGTCATTACTTTTGAATAGTATACAACGTCTCCTTTAATTATTCGTAGAAACAGACCTTCTGTTGGAAAAGAAGGCCCGTGAGGAACCTGATTCTAGATTTAAACCCTTTTACTAAATTACTAATAAAGCATACTCTCTATGTACAAAATTTATACATGAAACTGTTAATTTCCAGCTTGATGAGAGTTATAGAATTCTGAAAAATAATTCGCAAGTGGATGAACCGATCAATGTATGATCCTATATCCTCTATTTGTGTCTTGTTGGTCTGTGGAACACTTGGAATGTCTAGAGAATATAAAGCATGTGGGTGAATGCCTGAATGGCGAGAATTCTATCTGTCTGTTGCATAGCATCACTTGTTAAGTTGTTAAACCTTGGCTACTTGCAACCTATTCCGAACTGTTTATAGTACTCCATGCTGAAAGTGTGAAGATCTAAATAGGTAGCGCACTGGTTAGAAGATTTTTGGTCGTTCTTTTTGTACAAGTTTAAGTTGGGACCAATTAACACAATATTTGCTGCAAAGGAGTATTAGAACTGCAATGTTTTTCCCTTTATGGCATACGCAGTAGAATACTTTGTAAATTGTACTGGAATTTACGAGTACATACAAATAACAAATTTGTTCAGAAATCTGAATTTCCTCAGCTACTTTGGTGTAGTCATAGATATTATTTACCAAGCCTCTTTTCATATATTCAGCAATTAATTGTGTAATGCAGAGTACTGCATACTGTGTAGTGTAATTGGTAAAGCCAACATTTTGGGCGGTTGCGAAAAAATGCTTTAATCAATTTAATTTGGCAAGGCTAGGTATTTGGGTGATTGCAGCTTATACTCCCTACGTCCCAAAAAGAACAACCCATTTGGCCAAAACTTTGTCCCAAAAAGAATTACCCATTTGCATTAAAACACCCACCAATTTGCTATAATATTTGTGCAAAATTAGCTTCCCCATATAAAAATTTGATTTTCCATGTTATTTTATTACTTTCTCTCTCTATTTTTTTACAAACCCCATGTAAATTTATCTTTCCAATATACTTTTACTTTTTTTTACTTAACTTCCTTAATACCCGCGTAATCAACCCAAATGGGTCGTTCTTTTTGGGACGGAGGGAGTAAATTCCTAATTTCCTACCCAAAATCTCATAAATCTGGTTATAAAAAAGGCATGTTTAATGCAACCTTAGACCTTACCAATAAGGGCAGTAACAGTAACCTTAAAACAGGCCAATAATTGTAAAATCTGGTAATATAATTAACAGATTCTGTTCAGAAAGGGCTCTTTACCAATGACATTAATTTCTATTTGGTAAGGAAAAGGAAATAAATGGATAGATTGGGGATTGTAGGTGAGAATAAGAAGCAAATTTTGAATTTCAAAATAGAATTACTTCGAAAATGGAGAGGATACTTTGTCAAGTCAACCAAGGCTGAAAGATGCAAAAGATCAGAGTTGGCCAACTAATATTATCTCCTCAATTAATAACTCTTCTAATAACTCAATCTGTTTTTGTTTATAAGTCAAAAGGCAATGATATTCGTCCAATGAAACACACCCAACTTCACAATTTTCATTTTCTTCTTGCTCATTCTGAGATTGCTATATGCTATTTTAAATTATATTATTAAACCAGTAAACCTTTCCCTTTTGACTTTTGAAGTTATACTACTCCGTAGGAATGAAGATATGAGATATAGAATATATTTTTATTTTATGTGTAGTTGCACAGCTTGAATATGTCATCCATATATCCAAATTGTACTACTTCCTTTGGTGGAGTAAACCACACTCTTTTCTCCGTACATTAAGTTCTACTTGTACTTTGTAATTTATACGAAATAGTCTTTATAAGGAGGTGTTATTATTATTCATTGATCATATATTTAAAAATTTAATCTTTTAACAGTTACAAAATTTCAAATTATTCACTAGGTAAATCCGAGTATACCACATACAGACATACAATACACATTTGACAAAGTATATTAAAAAAAATCTCAATAAATTATTCCTTTTTCTTTTTTTCCTAATCAAAATTTTAGATGTGAAGGCACACTACCAACCCAAAACTACCATATTCATGAAATGGTTACAAAACTCTAGTACCCTGACCTTCTTCTCCCATTTTCTTATAAAAATAAGGAAATTGGAAAAAGAGGTTCATTAAAGTTGTTTTCTCTTTTATCTGTTTGGTTTGGTAGAACATGATCACCAATGAATCGCAATTGAATAATGCTCTTTGGTTTTTTTCAAGTAATAAGAAAAAGGAGAGGGGTAAAATCATCTTGAGGATCACATGCAATATTGCTACTCGTAGAAACTATAGCACCAATCTGTGATATTTGCTCTCTTCTTCAACATTTTGCCCCTTTTTTTTTTTTTTTTTTTTTGTGAAAGAAAGACAACATTTTGACAATTGAAATACTTTGTATTTGACAATAAATGGAGAGAAAATTGGGCATTATATAAAATACGATAGGTCATAATGAACTCGATCAAAAATTAATGTCATTTCTCTAGTTTTATAATATATGGATATTGTTCTTTGTAACAAATTGGAAATCATTAATTTTTTACACTATATAGTTCCAAACGGCATTATATGACCCTAAGATGTATCCCTTAGGGTCTCAAGACTTTTTGCCATCAGGTCCCGTAGCCTCAAAAATTCCTCAGAAAGCGTGGATAATAGCCTTCAATTTTGGAATCTTTTAGACCTTTTTTCGCCCGAAAATAAAAATTGCCGAGATATTTACCATGGTCCTTAATACCCTCCGGGAGTCCAACGGGTGGGTGGAACCATCCAATATGCCTTAAAACGGTCAATATACCCGTTTGAAACTTGCACCGATTTCGTGAACTGAAGCCTACCATGGACATTTTTTGACAACATTTACTGGTCATATATGGTTCCAAAAGTCATTATATAACCCTAAGATGTATCCCCTAGGGTTGCAAGACTTTTCGCCATCGGGTCCCGTAACCTCAAAAAACGTGGATAATAGCCTTCAATTTTGGAATTTTTTGACCTTTTTTCGCCCGAAATTAAAAATTGTCGAGATGTTTACCATGGTCCCTAATACCCTCTGGGAGTCCAATTGGGTGGGTGGAACCATCCAATATGCCTTAAAACGGTCAATTTACCCGTTTGAAACTTGCATCGATTTCGTGAATTGAAGCCTAACACGGACATTTTTTACCACATTTACTGGTCATATATGGTTCCAAAAGACATTATATGACCCTAAGATGTATCCCCTAGGGTCTCAAGACTTTTCGCCATTGGATCCCGTAACATCAAAAATTCCTTAAAAAGCGTGGATAATAGCCTTCAAATTTGGAAAATTTTGAGCTTTTTTCGCTTGGAATAAAAAATTGCCGAGATGTTTACCATGGTCCCTTATATCCTCCGGGAGTTCAAGTGGGTGGGTAGAACCATCCAATATGCCTTAAAACGCTTAATTTACCCGTTCAAAACTTGCACTGATTTCGTGAACTGAAGCCTACCACGGACATTTTTGACAACATTTACTGGTCATCTATGGTTCCAAAAGTCATTATATGACCTTAAGATGTATCCCCAGGGTCTCAAGACTTTTCGCCACCGGGTCCCGTAACATCAAAAATTCCTCAAAAAACGTGAATAATAGCCTTCAATTTTAGAATTTTTTAACCTTATTTCGCCCGGAATTGAAAATTGACAAGATGTTTACCATGGTCCCTAATACCCTCCACAAGTCCGATTGGGTGGGTGGAACCATGCGATATGCCTTAAAACGGTCAATTTACTCGTTTTCGTACACGCGTCTTGTGTTGGCTATAAGCTTTCACGTGGCCTGGATAATGGTCATATATGGGTCGAAACAATATTACCTGACCCCGGGATGTACCCCGTAATGTTCCGTGAAATTCCAACACCGGGTATCAACACCTTCTAAAATCGCTCCGATTTCGTGTATTATAGCCTTTATATTTTCCATCCGTATATCATTTTTTCACCCGACGAGATTATGCATCCAAGTACTTCCAAGAGTTCCTAAAGGGCTTTGGGAGTCATAAATAGTGCCCGGAAACAAATAATTCATCCTTAATAATCATGTTTTAAGGGTCTTGGGAGTCGTAAATAGTGCCCGGAACTCGGTATACCTTGTCCTTGGGTGCACATGTCTTGTGCTGTTGTGCACATGCCACATGACCCCTTGTGCCATCCAACATCCCAACACTTGGGCTTTGTGACTTGTCTTAATCCCGTACTTAGCATTTTTTAGCATACGAGATGCATCGCAAACCTCGTTTTCCAAAATATAGGTGTTTTTAAGGAATAGGGTGGGAAGAGGGATGAATCGAAGCGACCTAGGGCTGAAATTCAGTGGCTTGTGGCAGCAAAGCCACTTACTATACAATGTACTCTAATCTTATTGTAAATGGGTGTACACAACAATTTTTTGGTTGAGCAACCCCCTCCTTATATTTCGAGGGCAACTTCATTGACCATTACTAGTTGTCTAGTTGATCCAAACCTTGATCTCACATTACAATATACATGTATGTAATAATAATAATATAAAAGAAATGGAGATGGCAGAGTGGGCCATGAGCCTACCAACTCCTCCCAAAAAATCAGCAAACTAGTTGAAAATGTTGTGTGCATATTCTGTAATTATGAATATATTAAGCATAGTATAATATAAGTAGTTAAATAACAATGATGAATTGAATTTCCAACACTGTTGATTCAAAATACGAAGTAGTTTGAATATGTTTGTTTTGAAATTGAAAGAATAGGAAGGAGTATTTTCAAAATTGGTACACCCCGTATACTTTGATTTGAGAAAGCTAAAAAGTTGGTTCCCCTTCTCCATAGGCCATTTTAAAATTAAGTAGTCATTATAAAATTAATCTGAAAAAGAAAAAAGAGTCTGAGAGGCACGTGCCGGAGTGGTACAGTAAAGGCATAAAGGGAGTTCAGGTCAGAAATCTGTGAGATCCAACGACCATATCTTCCCGTCAATAGCGGAGAAGGGTCTGATCCAACGGCTAAGATACAATTCGAAATTATAAGCGTCAGATGTTCATCCAACGGTCCTTAATAAGTCCTAGTATTTCCAATTTCCGCATAAGAATATATCGATAATATAAATAGAAATAAACAAAGAAAAGGCTCCCAATCAATAGTTGAGGTTTGATTTCACAATTTTCATTTCAAAACCATCTCTCTTCTTTCTCTGCTCTTTTTCCTTTTTTTTTTTTTTTCAAAAAATAATTCCAGAAATAGTTCGTTCGTTCGTTCGTCGCAGTAGGGTTGTTGGTATGTCGCCGGCCGCCGTAAGCAGCAAAGCGTACGTCAAGCGAATCTCCAGATACCGGAAATAGGAGACTCTCTCTCCTCTTTCTGATTAACAGTAATTAAAATTGAATTTGTGTTTAAATTGGAGAAGAAACAAAGAATGGAAGGTGGTCAAGGAAAGCTGACTCGGACACAGTCATCTCTACTCCGGTCATCTCCAACCATTCGATCGTCGATTCAAAGTCTATCGTCGATTGCAGATATGTCGGAATCTGATGAACCAGAAAGAAAACTACACAAGTCGACATCAACATCATATAACCGGAACCCTAGTGGTATTAGTATTACTGGTATTACTACTTCCAAAACTAATACTGCGCTAATCACCTTTGCTTTTACCCTCTTTCTCATCTTCATTTACCTTCAAACTGATCATGTTACTACCTCTGAGAATCTGTTATTCGCCCTCATTTTCATCGCACTTGCCCTCTTTTACCTGGCTAAGAACCGGGATTTACTTGACCGCTCTAAATCCGTGATTAGGAACTTATACAGACACCACCATCATCACAGACACAGGAAAGGGTCTTCCGTGGAGTGGTACATCGGGGATGAATCTGGGGAGAGAGATAGCCTTGTTGATTTCAAAAACAAGCAAAAAATGAGTACGGTGAAGGAAGGTGTTGAGCTTTACAGCAATGGTGATTTCTACGAAGGTGAATTTCACAAGGGTAAAAGTAATGGAAGCGGTGTATACAATTACTTTGTGAATGGAAGGTATGAAGGAGATTGGGTAGATGGTAAGTATGATGGTTATGGAATAGAGAGTTGGGCGAGAGGGAGTAGGTATAGAGGTCAATACAGAGGTGGTTTAAGACATGGTTTTGGTGTTTATAGGTTTTATACAGGTGATACTTATGCTGGTGAATGGTTTCATGGTCAATATCATGGTCTTGGCCTTCAGACTTGCTCTGATGCTAGCTGCTATCTTGGTCATTTCAAGTTTGGGGTTAAACATGGCCTTGGCTGTTACCATTTTAGGTAATTCATTCTACCCTTGTATTTTCCAATTACTTCTGTTCTTTTTTCATTCATTTATTGTATAATTGTAATGGATTTGTACTAGGTTTTTCTTGTTGAATCAGTCCCATCTACAGGGTTTGAAGGTGTCAATTCCTTAAGAAAATTCAACCCTTTAATTGCCTTTGATTTTTAAATTAGTTTAATTTGAGTTGCAAGGGCGGTTTGCTTTTTGAGTCTGTGGACCATATAGGATGGATGTGTCATGATCAAAACAATACTGTGACCCCCAGATCTGTTGGAGTATTGTTTACTGCAACTTTTTTATCATAATTTTTCTGCTTCGAATTGATTACATTCTGTTCAAATCAATGCCTCATACTGTGATTAGATGTCGTTCTTTCATTACTCATACAAGTATCTTCATTGTCATGCCTTCACTTTGTTTCAATTTCTGTGTTGTTCATCCCCTTCTTAGATTAACCTGAATTTTTGTCAAAGATATCTGATATTAAGAAAGTTGGACTCATCTTGTTTCCTGCTGTTTCAGAAATGGCGATAGATATGCAGGGGAATATTTTGGAGATAAAATTCACGGCTTTGGTGTCTATCACTTTGCTAATGGCCATTGTTACGAGGGCTCTTGGCATGAAGGCCGTAAGCAAGGCTTTGGGATGTACACCTTCCGAAATGGGGAATCCAAATGTGGTGAATGGGACAACGGTTCCCTCAAAACCCCCTTACCCCCACTGACAGATTCAGTCCTACGAGCTGTTCAGGTAAATCTTTGATCCGACCTCAAGCCATTTTAGTACCCGACAAGTTTAATATAGCATAATTCATTCTGCTGTGGCCTAATGTTTTGTAATGGAATTGTTCTTGTGTGTTACAGGCAGCTAGAAAAGCAGCTGAGAATGCAATTAACCTAAGGCGAGTGGATGAACAAGTGAACAAGGCAGTGATGGCTGCTAATCGAGCTGCCACTGCTGCTAGAGTAGCTGCTGTTAAAGCAGTTCAGAATAGAATGGATGGAAAATCTTATGATACATATGTGTAAAATAGGCAGGCAAAAATTGCTTTGCCCTGAGAAAATGTAAATTTTTGCCAAAATTTTCTTAACTACTGATGGAAACAAAAATGGCTGACCCTGGTAAGCACAAGCTAGCCGGAGGTTGAGATGAGATTTGAGGGGTGATTTTTTTTTCTTTTCCCTTTTGTTTCTTATGACCTACACTCTGTAACATGTACATAAATCTGAAAAATGTAGATTAATGGAAGCTGAATATATTTCAGGGTTTAATTCTGTAATGCCTGCCCAACTTCGTCTATCTATGGAAGATATATGGATAAGTATTACGGAGTACTCGTATGTTGTAATGTTGTATAGCTTACATTATTGACTCGATTATTATGCAGCAATTATGAGTTATGAGATTGCAGGTTTTATCTATTGTCAGCAAATACGCAAATCCACCTCTGCCTTATCTCTAATGTTGGAGCTTTGTCTCAATTCTTGTGGTCGGATTCATTTTTTTAGTTATCCTTTTTCTATGGAATATATTTAATGTAGAGTATACTCCATATAAAGAATGAAGGATATTTAGTTTTCTTACTTCAATTATTAGATTTATTATTTAATTAAGAATGAGGTGGTGATTAGTTAGTTCTAAATACTGGCATTGCCTTATATTACGGGCCTACTGACCAACTTGCAGAAGCAATAGAGACTATTACTCGTACTGTTTTCACCTTCTATAGCCCCCGCCCTGAATGATAAGTTCATTACCAAATTACGAAGGTGTTACTCGATGACGAAAAGAAATATGGGAAGTTAATATTTCTAAGAATTTGAAATTGTTTTGTGGTGTTTGGCTGATAATTTCATAGTATATACAAATACTTTGTGTAAAAATTTAATTATCTCGGTAAGTAAATTTTTTTATGGTTAACCAAACACTAAGTTCAACCAAACGAACAGTATTCTATATCATTTACCTGGGTCAACCAAAAAAAAAAAAAAGCCTTGGCAAAGATTATGCAGTTGCCTCGGTTTATCAAGCGGTAAATTTTTAAATAAATCAACAAAAATACTTAATTAACATGGCATTTTCGTAATAATATCAATAAGTGTGGACCCAGATTTTGATATCTATAATAACGTTGCAATTAATATTTTTCAACACTTGTTATTAATAGATCGGGTTATTTCAATCACCAATGTCTATAATAACCAATTTAATATATCTTTAAAGCTAGTCAATATTAACAGTGCCAATTCGAGTGTCTAAGTTGAGTTTTTTTGCATCAAGTCAGATTGGATGAGTCATGCTAGATCATTATGCACATACAAGTTGAATTTTGAATCGATTTACTTTTGGATTGGATTGGTTGAGTTTTAACACCTATAGTCAAGATAAAATATATGAACATCGTTGAATTTAAAGGGGAAATTCTCTTTGGTGAACTCTAACTTTTCAATTTTTTAAGTGGTAAACATTCTTAAATTTTATTATCAATGGTTCACCTGAATTGTCTGAGTAATATGTTTCAACACAAATTTGATTAATGTACAAAATTTATTATTTTATTCCTGATATATTGTCTGAAATGTTAAGATTTTATCTATTTCTCTATATAAATGTAATGCTGTACTATTCATTACACGCTTGTCAATGCATTGTTTTAATCGTTATTGTAATATCTTTCATTACTTGTAAAAACTATAATAAATTGATATAAATAGAGTATAACCTGATACGAATCTAACAAAATCTCACATGAGTATATATATATTTTTTTTTTCTAAAGTAGTATATAAATAATTTTTTTAAAAAGAAAACGGTGAAAATATAACATAATTTAGGAAAAACAAGAACAAGAATGCAAATTAACTTTTCTCCCCTTACCTCTTACTCTTCAATTCATCATTGACGAAAAAAAAGGGAACAAGAAAACTAGAGATCAATTGTAGCATGCATGAAAAGGAACCCCCACCATGAAGCTAAGACTTCATCATGTGCTTGTTCGATAATAATGACAATAATAATACTATCCTAATCCAAGAACCTAATATATTATACTTACGGCACATGGCTCCACATACCCTTTTGTTAGTTTAATTCGAGATATCGGCATCAAAGATTGATCTGCTTCCAGTTTCTCCATGCTCTATGTTTTGATCTAACTCCTCTTCTAGTGTTTGTCTTTTTTCGTTTTTCCAAAGATTAGTTTTGTCTTTCCTTTTTTTCACAACAAAAGTGATTTACCTTTGAAAATTATATTTACAATCGATTATTGTCACCTTTTACTTGTCTGACCTAATTTGAATTATCTAGAAAGAGCGGAATACTACTACCTTCTACGATGAAACTTGTGACATGTTTAGGATTTAGGGCCTGTTCTGTTACGTTTAAATTCAGATCAGTTCAGTTCAGTTCAGCTCCTAATTTCCTTCTCTTATATAATATTCAGTTCAGTTCAGCTCAGCTCAGTTCGGTTCGGTTCAGTTCAGTTCAGTTCGGTTCAGTTCAGTTAAGCTCATTTCAGTTTAGTTCAGTTCAATTCACTTAAGCTGAGTTCAGCCAATGAGAACAGGCCCTTACCATTGAGAGCAATTTTGATCTTAGTGAGTGGCACAAAATAAGCTTCATAGCTAAATTTTCCTTCACGGGATCTCCCATCCTGAAATCCCTTAATCATTCTCTTCATTATCACTCCTCATCATCCGGGCCATCCTCTTCATTCTATGTTGTCTCTGACTGGGGCTAGCTTTTTGGGCTCGAGTTGGAGAGATCTGACCCTTAGGCTTTTTCTGCAAAGTTATATTCTCATATGCATCATAGAAGACACACCCAACAATTTCTTCGAACTCAACATTGGCAATTTGATTCACATTATTAGAGATAGCAATGGATCCCTCATCTAGGCATTTACGTTCCACCACGGCAACACCAAGATATTCATAACAGAAGGTACAACTCTTTATAAAGAAGTTGAACTAGCTCTTCAACTAGCATTCAGAAACTTGAAATTGAAGGTGATAACCTATTAGTTACCAACTCAATAAAAGACCCCTTAGCAGATCGAGCATATTAATGAAGACACTCATTATTAGTTAAAGGATATAAAATGTATAAAAGTTGTTAATATGAAACTTTATATAAATGTCTATTTTATAACTTATTACTTTTTTATATCCGAAAAGGAAAAAAATCCAGGTTGCTTCTCATGAATCCCATAACACCCTAGGTGGCTTTGTGACTGAAACCATCTACTTTACATTTTGAACCATACAGAAATTTTAACATCCTTTTAAAGCTTGCACGAGACGTACTATTGGACGGGCTTCTCCGTTCTCTTGAATTCGACTTACTCAAGTGTCGTTCACATGTAACCTTTCTCCTATTCGGCCTTCAAAGTTCAAATATCAACCAGGGTGGTAGCAGGGTTTGGCCGTTTAAGAATTGGCCAGGTACTATTCATGTGGCAGCTGTTTTTCTTTGTTGGGCTTGGATGCATATAAAGATTACAGATACAAAGCCATTTGATGTGTTTCTTGTGCATAGCTTCCCAGACTTGATCATTGGCATCAACAAAATGTTACAATTTACGTGTACATAGTCAATGGCCCAAATAAGCCTTCCTTGGTCCTAGACCTTTGCAAGTATGGCCCAATAAGTATAGCCCACAAAATGCAAAAAGGAAAGGAGCCAGAGGTGTTTTTTTTTTTTTTTTTTTTTTTTTTTTTTTTTTTTTTTTTGCTGGTAACGAGAAAAAACTCTACCTGGCCAAAACCTCTCACAGATCCTCTCAATTCAAGCTAATAGGGTAGAAAATTTGAAGGAGAGGGTAAGGAAATCCCCCCCCCCCCCCCCCCCCCAAGTGCTTCTAATCGAGTTTGATTTGTGAAATGCATACTTTTCCACTAGACCAAGCTTTGCTTGGTGGAATCAGAGAATTATTGACAAAGGATAAATAGAGTAGATTAAAGTAAATATACATTGAATAATCAAATAAATATTTTACTGTTAAATTAAATCATTTGTTTTATTTGGAATGATTTTTAAGATGTTTTCGACGACCTTATTTCAAGGTTGGAAACTTGGAACAACTCTATCGAACTTGTTTCTAACTTTTACAAGAGCATATAAATTATAAAATGAGTATAATACGCTTTGTTCTAAAGATGGGCAACGGGCCGTGCCGTGCCGCCGCGGGCCGTGCTTGGCCATGCCGCGGTGGTGGGCGTACCGTGCCGTGCCTAAATTTGGCACACCCAGCCCACGACACGGCACAACCCACGTGCCTGGCAGGCCGTGCCGTGCCGGGCCGCGGGCCAAACCGTGCCATTTTTTTATTTTTTATTTTTTACAAAAATGAATATAAATAAAAATCGATGTATAAATATTTTTAAGTACAACTTAATTTTATATAAATGATGTTATTAATTTATGTTTATGTTAATGTTAATTATTTTGTTTTGAACAACTTTATTTTAATTAAGGTTATATAAATTATTTATCTAATTATGTTTAAGTTTATATAAATAATTTTATTAATTTAGCAAAAAACAACAATACATGTAATAAAAATTAAATTACTAGTACGTGCCAGGCCGTGCCACGTGTCGTGCCGGCGTGCCGACCCACGGGCCGGCCACCGTGCCTCGTGCCGTGCCCGTGCCGATTCCCAAATTTTTGTTCACGGCACGGCCCACGGCCCACAGGTGGGCCGCCGTGCCATGCCATGCCGGCAACTGTGCCGTGCTGGGCCGTGCCGGAATCGTGCCGGCACGGCCCATGCCCATCTTTACTTTATTCCTATAACATAGTCAAATTTTGCACACATGTTAGTTTGACCTTAGCTATATATAATTAAATTAGTAAAAATAAAAAAATTTATCCCCATTATTAAAACCCATCCCCACCTAGAGCTGTCAATTCGGCTATTCAAGTCGGGTTTGGGTCGGGTCAAATTAGGTCTCGGGTTAAATCAGGATCAGGTTATGTCGAATCAATCTAGCTTCAGATCAGGTTCAGGTTCAAGTCGGGTCAATTTCAGTTCAAGTTATAACGGGTCGTTCACCTTTTCGGATATAGGTTAGGTTCAATTCAAGTTAAAATCAGATCGGGTTTAATTTCAGGTTTGGGTTGTGTTGAGTCGGGTTTGGATAGGTTAACAAGATGGTACATTCAGGTTCGGGTTAATTAATGTTGAGTCGGGTTCTAGTTCAAGTTCAATTCTAATAAATATCGATGTGGCCAAGTTGAACTATATAATTACACCTTCCATAATTTGATCTAGAATCATCAAGAATTTATTAAACCTATATACGAGTAATAGAGAACAAAAGTTATATAAGATGAACAAAAGATTTTATTAAATCGGATTGAGGGTTTACAGAATCATACTAGTATATAAGCTAATTAAATAAAAGGTATATAAAATTTTATTAAACCTTACATGACTCGAGTTCATGTTTTAATTGGGCCGGGTACTAGTTCAGATTCAGATTGTTTTCGAGTCAGATTAAATCGGTTGACGGTTACTATCAGGTCGGGGCAGGTTCAGGTTCAGGTCATAAAGTATTAGATCAAATGGGTTTTCGGTTAAGATTAGGTCATGTTACAAGTCACTAGTTTCACCCCAGTGTTCGAGTACAGGCTGAGTTCATATCTTTGTCTGTTAAGGTCGGGTTCTCGGGTCGGGTCAGTTTTTGACAGCTCTAGCAATAATCCACACTTTTTGAGGTAATTTTGAGATTTCGGGCCTGGTGGCAAAACGTGTTGAGACCCTAGGGATATATCTCGAGGTCATATAATGTCGTATGAAACCATATATGATCATTATATGTTGTCATAAACGTACGTGGTTGGCTTGAGTTTATGAAATCAATACAAGTTGTGAACGGATAAAATGACCGGTTAAAGGCATATTGGATGGTTCCACCGACCCAATTGGACACCCAGAAGGTATTAGAGACCATGGTAAACATCTCGGCAATTTAAAAAATGGAAAAAAATTACAAAAATGAAGGTTATAATCCAAGCTTTTTGAGGAAATTGTGAGGTTTTGGGGCCCGGTAGCGAAAAGTCTTGAGACCCTAAGGGATACAATTCGGGGACATATAATGCTGTTTGAAACCATATATGATCATTATATGTTGTCAAAAACGTCCGTGGTAGGCTTGAGTTTACGAAATCACAAAAGTTGTGAACGGGTAAAATGACCATTTAAGGGCATATTGGATGGTTCCACCGACCCAATTTGACTCCCGGAGGATATTAGGGTCCATGGTAAATATCTCGGCAATTTTAATTTTTGGGCGAAAAAAAGGTAAAAAAAATTTACAAAATTGAAGGGTATAATCCACGCTTTTTGAGAAATTTTGAAGTTTCGGGCCAGATGGAGAAAAGCCTTGAGACCCTAATGGATACATTTAGGTGTCATATAATTCCGTTTGAAACCATATATGATCATTATATGTTGTCATAAACGTCCGTGGTAGGCTTGAGTTTACGAAATCACTTCAAGTTGTGAACGGGTAAAATGACCGTTTAAGGGCATATTGGATGGTTCCACTGACCCAATTGGACTCTTGGAGGGTATTAGGGACGATGGTAAAAATCTCAACAATTTTTATTTCCGGGCGAAAAAAGGTTAAAAAATTACAAAACTGAAGGCTATAATCCACGCTTTTTGAGGAAATTTTGAGGTTTCGGAGTACTATGGCAAAAAGCCTTGAAACTAAGGGATACATCTCGGGGTCATATAATGCCGTTTGAAATCATATATGATCAATATATGTTGTCATAAACGTCCGTTATAGGCTCGAGTTTACGAAATCACTAAAAGTTGTGACCGGATAAAATGACCGTTTAAGGGCATATTGGATGGTTCCACCGACCCAATTAGACTCCCGGAGGATATTAGGGACCATGGTTTGCAGGTGAAAAAGGTCAAAAAATTACAAAATTGATGGTTATAATCCACGCTTTTTGATGAAATTTTGAGGTTTCGAGGCACAATGACGAAAAGCCTTGAAATCCTCAGGGATACATCTCGGGGTCATATAATGCCGTTTGAAACCATATATGATCATTATATGTTGTAAAAAACGTCCGTGATAGGCTTGAGTTTACGAAATTACTAAAAGTTATGAACGGGTAAAATGACCGTTTAAGGGCATAATGGATGCTTCTACCTACCCAATTTGACTCCTGGAGAATATTCAGGACCATGGTAAACATCTCGGCAATTTTTATATTCTGGCGAAAAAAGGTAAAAAAAATTACAAAATTGAAGGTTATAATCCAGGCTTTTTGAGGATTTTTGAGGTTTCGGGGCCCGGTGGCAAAAAGCCTTGAGATCCTAAGGGACACATCTCGGGGACATATAATTCTGTTTAAAACCATATATGATCATTATATGTTGTCAAAAACGTCCGTGGTAGGCTTGAGTTTACGAAATCACTAAAAGTTGTGAATGGGTAAAATGACCGTTTAAGGGCATATTGGATGGTTCCACCGACCCAATTGGACTCCCGGAGGATATTAAGGACCATGGTAAACATCTCGGCATTTTTTATTTTCGTGCGAAAAAAAGGTAAAAAAAAATTACAAAATTGAAGGATATAATCCACGATTTTTGAGGAATTTTGAGGTTTTGGGGCCCGTCGATAATCCTTGAGACCGGAATACATCTAGGTGTCATATAATTTCGTTTGAAACCACATATGATCATTATATGTTGTCATAAACGTCCGTGGTAGGCTTGAGTTTACGATATCACTAAAAGTTGTGAACGAGTAAAATGACCGTTTAATGGCATATTGGATGGTTTCACCGACCCAATTTGACTCTTGGAGGACATTAGGGACCATGGTAAACATCTCAACAATTTTTATTCTCAGGCGAAAATAGGTTAAAAAAATTACAAAATTGAAGGCTATGATCCACGCTTTTTGAGGAATTTTGAGGTTTCGGGGGTCCGGTGGCGAAAAGCCTTAAGTCCTAAAGGATACATCTCGGGGTCATATAATTCCGTTTAAAACCACATATGATCATTATATGTTGTCATAAGTGTCCGTGATAGGCTTGAATTTACAAAATCACTTCAAGTTGTGAACGGGTAAAATGACCATTTAAGGGCATATTGGATGGTTCCACCGAACCAATTGGACTTTTGGAGGGTATTAGGGACCATGGTAAAATCTCGACAATTTTTATTTCCGGGCGAAAAAAGGTCAAAAAATTAAAAAATTGATGGCTATAATCCACGTTTTTTGAGGAAATTTTAAGGTTTCGGGGCACGGTGGCGAAAAGTCTTGAAACCCTTAGGGATAAATCTCGGGGTCATATAATGCCCTTGAAACCATATATGATCATTATATGTTGTCATAAATGTCCGTGGTAGGCTTGAGTTTATGAAATCACTAAAAGTTTTGAACGGGTAAAATGACTGTTTAAGGGCATATTGGATGGTTCCACCGACCCAATTGGATTCTTGGAGGGTATTAGGGACCAAGGTAAATAGCTCGACAATTTTTATTTTTCGGGCGAAAAAAGTCAAAAAATTACATAATTGAAGGCTATAATCCACGCTCCCATGGAGACCCTAACTAAGAGACCTACTCGATGACATCCTATATATTCTTCATAAGAAATTTATTGTAACTTATTTAAGACATATATTGTGAAGATAAAATATGTAAATTTTTTTTTTTTGTAAAAAAAAAAAAGTAATAAATTAAAGACCATATTTTCACATAATTTTATAATTCGTACTTTTTATTAGTTCTATATAATTAAGCCTAAGGCTAAGTAAACACTAGCTAAAACGTTTGATTGGGTATTCAAGTATACAAAGAAGCTAATAAAATTTTACATTACTTTAAAAATGATGCTCTATGTTTCAAAAAAAATAAAATGATGCTCTAAGATCACATGATGTGTCCTAATATGAACATTATAAAACCATGCATGGGAATCAAGAATAGTAGCAAGGCAAGTGCATCATGTGCATTCATCTTTAGCAAAGTTAACCGTGATGATGGGGCCATGATATCAACCAAAAACAGTAGGCCCCCACAAGCTAATGTGCACTTAATTGCAGATTTTGGACTCTTTATCCCTAATTAAGCAAGTGAGGGACCCATATTAAGCACCATACTAGTATTAGTAATATTCCGGACATCGCATCCAAAAGTTTAATGAAACAGAACTTCAAGCTCCTGCATATTTGAATAGACCAAATGCAATGTAAATGGATAAAATAAAGCATGTAATTAAGGATGGTGCCCCATGCAGTCATCTCCTTGCATGCATATATAAAGGCAGTGCATGTGCAACTTTGTAGTGAGCTAGGAGCGTTCGTTTTCCTAATCAGCCCTTCATACTTTCTCCGTTTTTTTTTAATTATAATGTTTGAAAGTTTTAATTTTTTTTGTTTTCTCATTTAATTACCTTTGCATTATTAAAGAGTTAAAACAATGCGTTGTCAAGAGTAAAAGTTAAAATATTACAATTACATTAAAGCAAAGGGAGTGGTAAAAAAATGCAATGTAGAAGTTTCCAACAGTCAAAATAGCCCACAAGGGTCTAAAAAGTAGTCATGAGATGCACTATGAGTCCGACTAATATTGTTATTGATCTGAAAAGTTAAAAACTTTCTTAAATTAAAAGGTATTCCCTATAATAATACATGATGAAAACGGACTATTTCCTAAAAATTTGACACCCGATGTCAAATACTTAAATAATATGGGTGATGCATATTGAGGTCATTAAAATGTGTGGAACCGTGTTCAACTAGCCATTACTCATTCACTTAAAGGTCTAGGATATGATAGTCTTGGGTCAATATTGGAAAAATAATGCTGGAACTGGTTAAATTGACAATTAATAGACAAATTACGCGTTAATTGCCACTAATCAATCACGGAAAGGTCTGGTTTTCAATGCAAATTGTAATTAATAAGATATCTTGAGCTATAACATACTTCTTCCATTCTTTTGTAATCGAAGCGTTAGAAGTTTTGTACTCCATACTATTCACACAAATTTCTTATAATTTATGAAAAATATAGTGATACTGATCTTTGAATTGAATCGTGCTATAATTTTTAAAAAATATACACTATACAGTACTACAAGCAATTTGTTTTCTTTAAAAAAAAAAAATTCTAAGGAATGTAATTTTTTCTTTGGTTATGATTGGGAGCATTCTATTAATTATATTCTAAAAGTATAAGTAGCCAATAAATACGCGTAAAATTTGCATAAGTTAAAAAAAAATGCCACCATCATCCTGCTATCCAGTTATTCCAGTATCTCCAGTTGCTGTTAGTCAAATAGCTATGTTCTAGGTACTTTCCCTTTAACCCAAAAAAATAAATAAATAAATAATTGCGTAATAACATCGTTTTCTTCTATTAACCTTTGAACCTGTCACGAAACATCCTTCTTCCAACAACAAAAAAACCACTATTTTCATACTACGGAGTAGTTACAGGTACTTCACCAAGACACCAAGTTACTACTCCATAGTATATACCAAGTACTTGATTTATTTGACACTCCCACTGTCCTTACATCCATCAAATAAAGATCTCGTTGGTATATATATAGACGAAATATAATGACATGGTTGAGGAAGATATGATTTTGGAATAAATTAAAATGCACACATTAATTAGAATCATCTATTGAAAAGCTATTCCCTTCAAAGGAAAAATAAATAGAGGAGTATGTATAAAGTATAATGAACACTTTCATAAAATTAACAACCAAGTTTATTCAATGCTCTTACAAATAATGAATTTATTTTGAAACTTTGCACATTACAAATCAAGTATATATACGAGGCTGAAAAAAATGCCAGACCTCAAATGTAATTAAACAAATATATATATGTATATAATTAAGTATATTTTTTCCCCCTCTTTTCTAGCCTAGTTGTATACGCTAAAATCGAAGGAGTACTAGCTACTCCTTAAACGAATACAGTACATAGATTATCATATAATGTGTGTGTATATATATAAGATGTAAATGTTAGTGGTGTCTCAAGTTGGCCATTGGCGCGAGAACAACTAGTGACGATTGAAATGAATTGGAAAGATGGGGAAAAAAGAATAATGAAATGTGAGAATAGAAGAACAATAGAACGGATTGATCAGCGGAAGCTCCACAAGGGAATGTCCCCATCATCGTATAGCTGCTCGACATCCATCATATTCATGGATGGAGGATTGAAGAACATGGAGTTCATCATTACACAATCCAAGTGTTTAGGAGATAGATCAAACCATGGGTAATCATTGTTCATCATAACCATGGATGAGGCAGCATTGTTAATGTCATCAAAAGTTGGATGATAGGGATCTTGAGCAAGAGAGATGATGTCATCAATGAGTTGGTCTGAGGGTGGCGGCGAGGATGACTGAGAAGGGGAGGATGTCATAGATGAATGAGAAGATGATGTTGACGGGTGAGCTTGAGTAGCGTGTTCATCTGTAATAGTAGTAGTAGTAGTGGTAGTAGTCGCAGCAGCAGCAGCAGCGGCGACTCGTTGGATGGACTTAGGGGACATGACAGTGGAAGTAGTATGAGAAGGAATAAGAGGGGAGGTAGTGGAATAAGCAGAATGAGGGAAGTTGAGGTTAGCAGAGGAGCCTTTAAGGCATAAGAGTGCAGCATCATAAGCTCTAGCAGCAGCCTCAGGGGTTGAATATGAGCCAAGCCAGATTCTAGTCTTCTGGTTCGGAGCTCGTATCTCAGATACCCATGAACCCCAACTCCTCATTCTAACTCCTTTGTACTTCTTCTTCAACGACGACGATGACGACGATGGTTGAGATGTTGGTGATAAAGATGATGATGATGACATTGCCTTGGATGCTTCAGATTGGGTCTTCACCTCTGCCTTCACCATTACTCAACGACGACCTTTGTATATATATATATATGTATGTATTGATGATGGTTTTTTTTTTTAATTTCTTGTTTAAGTATTTTGTAGTTGATGATCTCTCGATCTTTATATTGATTTAGCAAAAATGGAGCGAGGAATTGAAGGTGGCTAAGAATGGAAGTATATTATTGGGAGGGAGAATAGAAATGGGGAAAATAGAGTGATATATATATAGTCCGTAGTAGATCCCTCAAGTCAAGCAAAGAAGGTTGAGGAAATGGGTGACAGATCACAGATATTACTTCCTTTATTTTTTTAATGAATAAATAAATACGTAAAAATAACTCTAATGTGTATATGTGTAGTGTAGATACATTTGGGAAAAACAAAGAAAAAAAGGCAAATATAGACATAGAGTAGGTAGTATCAAATGTCTTTGTCTCCCTCCCCTCACTTCTTTTTAATTATCAGTAACTTTCCCACAAAATAGCCCATCAACTAGTCATTTATTACTCTAATGTTGTGGAGTAATGAAACAGTTCTTTCTAATCCACTTTAAATATGTCAAAATGCTTCTCTACTATCAGTAGTATTCCGTAATAAGGTTAACTAATAAAGTTTTTTTTTTTTTTTTTTCTTTTTTTTTTAAGGGATAACTGATTAGTGATTAGAAAAAATAAATTGATAAAAACAATAAGTGGCAACGTGATAATCATACAGTAGGTTTTTGCTTGTAGTACTAGTACTACAAGAAAATGGCAAAAATGCCGACACATACAAGTGACTAATAAATCGAATAATTAGCAATTTCTAATTTACCATGAACTATGAGTACTCCGTACTACTTAATTAATTAATTAAGTTATTAAAAGAAGAAAGAAATTGTATTATAGTAATGAGATGCCCTTTTTCTTAGTCTTAGGGTTAGGGCTGTAGGTGAAGTTAACAGATACGGACTACAGTCGTATAATGCAATTAGCAATGCAGAAGTTGCCTGGAAAAAATGGTTTGAAGCATTTTCCAAACCCCAAATCACAATGTGACTTTGATTAAAGCAAAAGCCAGTTGCAGCTGGATTTTCTCTGCACTATGCACCGGTTTCACTAGTTTGTTTATGTACACACGGTAAACCCAATTTTTTTACCCTCCTTTCAAAGATATACTCCTATGTTAACTATTATGAACAAAGAGTAATTATGCATTAAAAT
The DNA here is from genome assembly GCF_948465745.1 of Chenopodium album. Classification (NCBI taxonomy): domain Eukaryota; kingdom Viridiplantae; phylum Streptophyta; class Magnoliopsida; order Caryophyllales; family Amaranthaceae; genus Chenopodium; species Chenopodium album. The sequence goes on from NC_137858.1 coordinate 5,431,359, forward strand.
AAAATGACATGTGCTTTATATTTAAAACCCTTACTTCCTTTCATTTTTTAGTTGCTTCACTTTATAAACTTAGATTCCTAGGTAATTTTTGGAGATAAGAGTGATAGAGCGAGAGAATTAAAAAAAAAAACCCCATGTGATAGTAGAGAGATAGATAGAGTTTATAAAGTAAAAAGGAAAGTGATGTAACTAATATGAAAACTTTCATTTTACAGCTGTTTCACTCATTTTATATGTTGTTTACTTTATATCATATGTAAACTAGTAAACAAGCAACTAGAGTTAATAAACAACTAGTAATGTAACAATTCACAAACAAACAAAACTAATTTTTTTTTAAAAATACTGGTTTGCAGCATAGTCCACTTCTCCACTAAGATTTTAACAATGACTTGCTATGGTAGTGTGGTCAATGATGTAGGAGTTCGAAATGAGCAATTGATCATAGTAATAGATACCAAGTAAAACAAAATAAATTTGCAACTAAATTATCACTCATGTCGTCTTCAGCTTAATAATACAGTATTAAGATTTCTAATGTAAATGCAAATGTAGAATATACGCCGTAGAAAGCAGATGGAATGATTGAGAACCCACATGGAGGCATTGCTATATAAATCAAAAATTAATACTTCGTACTATGGAACAAATCTTTGTATAAAATGGAATAGGATACAATAATATTTACTAAGTAATATTTGGAAGCATATGATACTTTCCAAGCAGGTTCTTGAATATGCAGGATACAATAAAATGGACAGTAAATAGATGAAACACAGGACAACGCGCAAAACACAAACAGTAAGAGGGAGAGTGGATACTATAGAAAAAAGAGCAACACCAGCTGTTGCTAATCTGTCTCTTAAAAACCGCGTACTTACTTGTTAGTGATGAGAGAGAGGTTGTACGTAACACTTTAGAAACATTAGTACGGATTTTGATTAAAATAATAGCAAGTAAAAGAATATCAAACTGCTGACGCGAGGCTCGCATGATTTGACTTTAAGGTATCTTGTTACTCTTTAATCAGTGTTACCTAAATTGAGCTGGTTTTGGATGTGATTTTCAATGGTACGGCTACATGGTACCTTGTGTCTTAACTGTTGAACCCAGCCCCTCCCAGGTACCAACACTACACACCTCACTTTTAAATGATACTTGTCCTACCACCATTTTTCTATATGCCGCATCCACGTCAGTTAAACGTTAGGCTTCACCAATTGAGTAATCCGTATTAAAGATTTTTAATCTAAACCAAATTTATTTTAAGCATTTTCTATATTTCAAAACACAATCATGTTGAACCTTCTTAGACCCGTCTTAATTTTATTACATTATATACATTATACTCATTATTATAAAACTACTTTTGTGAGCCACTGTAAGTATGTAATTCTATTTTCTTCAAAAAAAAATAATATGTAATTCTATTTCAATCTCTTATCCCTTGGCCCAACCTATCTATAAGGTGATCTTATGATGATTAGACGATCTTTTGTATACCAAGGTTACAGCACACATTTTAATATTTCAAGGGTATGTGAATTGGTTTAATTTTGATAATTTACTATTATCCATTTTGATTATATATATCAGTTAAATGAATTGGATTAAAACATATCCAATATTAACAATCTATGCTGTCCCATAGTAAGTTTGGAACTTAGTTAGGTTCAGGTGAATACTAATACTCTGCACTACTGTCACGAGACATAAAATATCACAGATCGAGCGCATTTTGATTCCTGAAATAATCAAATATATATACAGCTATAATATCCTAGCTAGAAGAGACCAGGTTCAAATCTTTCAGCATCGGCAGTACTCGTCTATACTTGTACTGTTGTACATTAGTACAGTAGTCCGTGGTACGTTAGTGTGATGAGTGATGACCTTGATATAAAATTAAATTAAGGTTACATATGTTATTCGAGATACGAGTAGTTGCCAAGTCAAGAAGCCAGCCAATGGTTGGGCCCATTGTTTGATTTGAAGGTTGTAGATCAGATAGCAGAATGTGACTAAAGAAATAAAATCCCCATTTCTGAGAAACAAGGTTTTCTTGTGTTAAGGGGGTAGGATTATTAGTTGTCATTGGAATTAAATTAAATTAAATTAAATGGAGTAATGAAGGAAATCCCCAATTCCCCAATTTATGAGAAACGGATACTTCTAGGAAAAGAAGTACAAAAAACCATTATCCAGAGGTATGGCTTAGGTGAGGCTTATCACATATTCAGCCAAAGTTGACTTCAAAGGTATGGGCTTTGAGATTGAGATTTCTTTGAATTTTTTGAAAAGGATGATTTTGTATTATTGATGCCCACTTCCCTACAAGTATTAACAGTTTTGAAATTTACCATAGAAGAAATGAAAATCCCATAACTTTTCAAAAAAATGAAAATCCCATAATATCAGTCAAACCTCTTGAACCGACTTAACTAATGCCAACAAAAACAGCATCGACTTATAGGCAAAATAACCACTTTCTTATTATTATTCCGCATTGCAGATGCTCCCAACTATAATAGAAGATCCACCCGCCCGGCTTCCCGGTCTGAAAGGTTTACCTTTGAAAGAATAAAAGATTGACACACCCGGCTTTCCAGTCTTTCCTATCATGTCGACTTAGTAATCTAATGCCCAATAGTATGTACTACATTCTTACGGAGTATTATTATTTCCACATTATATTTCCAAATGCAACTACAACTCTAAAACACACATGAAGAATTGAGATTGGTAATCTCTAAATTGCATGACAAGGAATCAGCGACTGATAGTCTCTGAGGAAACGCATAAAATACCCATTGATATAAGTCAAAAATGAAATTGCAATCTACGTAAGTAAGCCCAGAGTGCAAAGGTACCTTTCATGGCCAGCATCCATTTAAAGCTTTCCATCAGCCCATGTATTAAGCAATTAAGGACCTGAAGTTTGTATCAGGTGCCAAGAGAGCTCCTACAAATTAACAATCACAGGGAAAAAAAAAAACAATGTAATTTCACTGGCATATGTGACAAGTTCAACCAATTAATATCGGAAAATATGAAATAAAGTTCTGATGTCAAACATTCATTAACTGAACCAACCAGGTACAAAAATGTCCAAACTCACATTAACTGTTAACATTTTTCACTACAAGAGCTGCTTAGTTTTTACTGGGAGTTTTCTGGGTTTTTTTTCTTTTGCCCTGTTTAGCCTCAAACAATAATTCCAAGGATGTAGCAGACACTATCTCATTTCACTTTGCATACCAAGCACTTTTATACACCTAACTCCTTGAAATATATCCTCAATCTCATAAAAAAAATACTAATGTATGAAACCACCATGCTATGAAGCATTCAGACACCACAGTCATGTGCTGGCAGGCCGGTAAAAGGAACAGATAGTAGCAGTAATCTACAGATCTAACCCAGGGCCGATATATTGAGCATACTATAAGAAAAATCTGTTAAATATATGTACAATTACTACAATCTTTAGCCTCAATATACATTAAAATATGAGGCAAAATGTTATACAAGAATCTCAATACAACATCAAGCTAACAAAAATATACATGTAATTGATTAAAGAAAAATGGAAATTGTATAATATCATAACAAATGAAACAAGTTGGGAAGGGCAATTACAATGCAGATGAAACACCAGCCATGCTGCATACTGACAAAATCCCATGTCCAGCTCGTGATTCCAATTGAGACAGGGATTAGATGTGTATTTGTCTTATTCATCAATTCCCTTGAATGAACTCAAACGATTTATTATGGATTCATACACCTTAATTCCACTTAAATATACAGCATCTTGCAGGAACTGCAAAGAAATTTCCACAATTAGAGAATGATGTCACAACATATATGTGTGTGTGTGTCTAGGACGAGACTTAGGATGAATAATTAGAATCAGACCTCATTATGATCATGAAGCAAAATTGGAGTATTTTTCATTGGTGAAAAGCCCAAAGTGGGAATCCCTCTCTGTCTCATAAATCTAGCATCAGTTGTAGAAGCTAGGATTTCAGGCTTCCCAAGTTTTCCTCCTGCGGCTGTAATAGCTTGCACAAAAAGAGACCACCATGGGTTGGTATCATCAGTTGACGTTACCAAGGGGTGACCCCAGAAGTCTCTATTTGGTCCTTTTTCAACAATCTATATGAAATCAAGAAATTAATTTCAGCAAGTAAATACAGGACAAATAAAAAGGAGAAACTAAACAAATTAGCTAATGAAATGGCACAGGAAGAGCACTATAATCCATGCATATGAATTTAAGTAGCAGAGAAAACAAAATATCCACATAATCCAGTTTCATACTCTCAAGCTTCCACAAAGATCACTAATACATAAACAATTGAGATGGCTTTTACCACTTCTGCCTTCATCCCGAAAAAATAAAAAATGTAAATCATTACAAAAATGCTACATGAGCCTAAAAGTGCCTGCCTAGGTCTTAGCAAGCAGAATGCCAAAAATGAGGACATCAACATCGTGTATTTTAAATCCTTACCAAGTTTACCAACCATACATTTGTACTTGCAAGTAGTTTGCAAGAGGCCTTGGGTTATACTCTTAACACAAGCTTCATTTGCCAATTCTTTGACATCACCTCAGCTAGAGCTACCTGGGGATATACTCAGTAATTTTTAGCCCCACATTTCAATTACTTTTTGGACTCTGGAGGATAACTTTGTGAGCCTTTAATCTAAAGCATTCACATGGCTATTGATACAAGAAACTTACAATACTCTTTTATTCCTATAGTCCACAAAATTAAGTGTTAATTTGCCATATCCTGGCATATCAAATTATCATGTATGGTAATATGAACACAGAAATTCCTTTAGAGACCCTATAGAACTAGGCATTCACCTACAAGTTTCCTTTTAGTATGGTCTTGCAAAGTGAATTAATCTTCGCTCTATAGTCTCCCACAGCTTACTAGTCCCGTGAATGGGTATGATCTCTAAAATGGGATTCTGATAGCAATTAAACAGCAGATGGTATTAGTTCTGTATAGCAAACGCATACAGCAGCATGTTCTGTTGAGAATTTCTATTGATCTAAAGGGCTCTCTGAAATTAATTGAATGCCTTCATCCAAGGTCTCAAGAAAGTACAAAAAGGAATTCCTACAACAGACTCTCAATTCAATGCCATCTCTGATGCAAAAAGCCACTCTGAATAATTTATTGATAGTTTAGCGGAGTGAGAAACATGGAGGGAGACAAGGGAGATCATTCTAGATGGGAAGATTATCCAAGGTTCTAAGGGTGGAATCTATAATTCAAATGGATGGAGATGTAGCTCATAAGATTAACACAGGTTGATTGAAGTGGAAGAGTGTTACGGGGATTTCATGTGATCCTAGCGTGCCTCATAGACTGAAGGATAACTTCTAGTGAACGGCAATTTGGCCTACATTGCTATATGGTACAGAATGTTGGTTGTGAAGCATTGTCACATATATAAGATGAATGTGGCGGAGATGTATTATTGCAACAGAAAGTATCAGTTAAGGAATGAAAAAGTAGGGGTTACATCTATTGAATACAAAATGATGGAGAATCGCCTAAGGCGGTTTGGCCATGTAAAAAGGAGACCAACCAAGGCTTCGGTAAGGAGGCTTGAACAATGGCAAAGTGTTTATATCGCAGGGGTAGGAGAAAACTTCAAGCAGGGTGTCTGATTGTGATATGAGTGCTTTAAGAATTGAGGAAAATATGGTGTTGGTTAGGGGCAAATGGAAGGAGAATATTCGTGACAAGATGTTTCATGATATGATATTATATATATACTTTTTGTTTATTTTAATTTAGTATTTACTATTGTTATTTACTCGGCTCATGCTTGCATACATTACTTGATTCCTTTGCTAATGTTTTCTCAAATTTTTATGTGCTACTCACATGTTATTCCTCACCTTTTTATCCCTTTACTACTCTTTTAGTTGATTATACTACTGATTTTTATGGAAGATGGCATTCCTGTACTAATAAACCTCTATCTCTTATTTATACAAGTCTCTTAAATCTTTTAAAAGAAAAATTAAAAGACGGCAGCACGGCAGTATTTTGATAAATTCTGCAATTTTTTTATAATACGACTAATGGTGCTACTTCACACCCTTCCACTAAAAGCCCTTTTGAAAGTAAGGAAGAAGGGCTCTAAAACAAAATTAATCAATCCAAAGCAACTAAGGGAAATAGTTAATACATCAATGGAAGATGCATTGATTGCAAAGAGAGGAAAGTCTTAAGAGAAGCTTAAACTTCATGAAGATTAGATTGATGATCCTGACATAAGAGTAATATATTTATGTATGAGTTTTTGGTTAACTAAAAATGAAAACAGAAACAAACTAAAAACTGAAATTAGTTTCCAATTCCTAGAAAAAAATAAAATAAAAGTGAGAGACTGACAGTATTTCCAAACACAACCTAAGTTATCAAATCATATTTCAAAATAACAAAATAAAAGGTACCCTGCATGAACCATAGACCCATGTACGTGGCTAGCTCTTACTAAAAAAGATAAAAACACCATATTGTTGGATAAGATTATAAGAATGAATACAAGCGGTGTTTCCTCTCATTAAAACTGATATGTTACTTTTTCACATACACAAAAGGATCTAAAAAAGATTTAAAGAAAAGAAAAAAACAAAAAAAACAGGGGAGCTTTGGGGCAATTTATTCGGTTGGCTAGTGTGGTTTTTGAACAAATAAATAAATATAAATTGAGATTTTCCACTGATATCTATGAGCATCCATTTAAGACTCATAGTCATGGACAAGGACAAGCAATCTTTGCATCTGATGCCATTTACCACATGTAAAAGTTGTAATACAAGTGTTCATTAAATTCCAAAGAGATTTAAAGTGTCCCTTAGAAAGTTCCATGATCACATATTATAGCATGTGAAATGTGAAAAGTCTTGGCCAAAGGCAAATTAAGTTACTGGGTCCCCTATGTTTCACACGACTAACTCAAGAAAACAAAGATAAACAAGGCAGCCATGTAACATTAGGCATCAAACTTTCCCCGATAGACCAACAAGGGCCTTTAAGTTATGCCAGCAGCATTAATTTACACTTTACACATTCAAAATTTGATGCACCCCTATCTTAATTGAAAAACTTTTATTTATTTCTTTAAAAAGTGAAATGATCCCAATAAATGAATTTGTTTAATAGATCTATAATTTGAGGCATTTTTTTATTCTATGTTATAGAAACTAAAAAGTAAAGTAACAGAAATTCTAAAAAAGAATATCGAAAAAAAAAATCCGAATTGGATCAGTTCCTCCTGAACAAATAAGTGCTTGGGCCACAAAACCCTATACTTTTCATTATAAAACCAATAAACCAGAAAAGGATGGATTATTTTGCGAAAGAAATTTTGGGCCTATAAAAAGTGGGATTTGTGCTGCAATAGACCTTAGTTTTTAAGAGCATGTCATCTAAATCTCGTGGCCACCAAGTTCAAGAATTTTTTTCCCCTTTTTCATTCAAGATGATTCACTAACCACCAATAGGGTCATGGAAACATAATCTATAGCTATTAAAATAAGATTTTTGAGATATTTTTATATGATTTATAACCCAAATGATCAATGTTAAATCCATTTCCCTACAATTTGTACAAAAGGGATGTGTTAATCATAGCAAATGACCTTAGTCATGTTTGATGTCTGATCCTATTGGATATTAAGAGGCAAATCAAGTACAGTCAACCAATTTGTGTAAGGACATTTCTATAAGATAGATAATTAAGAACCCAAAAACCTAACAAAATCCGTAACTCTAAAGCGCAGGAGCTGAAGTTCTAATGAGAAACCTAAGCAGTAGTCACTGAAGAAAGTTTTCTAGGAATTTTAACTCAAGAGTAACTAGCTCTTCTAATCTTCTTCCCCTAGCAGTGAAACATGTTGACAGCTACACATCAGCATAATAACAGTCACCTCTTTTCCCTTAAGAAGTAGGATACTTGCTTTGGTGCAGCAATACAAAAGTTTAGTTTTAATCACAGATAATGAAGAGCCACAGGAAGCTGATACTGAAAATCCATTTGCTTTTGTGTGGGTGTGGAGTCCAATGGGGTGAACATTTTGGGACTAAAAGAAACCGCGATACAGATTAAATTAAAACATTGGGTGAAGAATATAAACAGAACCTCGAATGTCATGTTCCTTGAAGCAGGAGCCCACTCATGAGCAATTCTATCTCTAATAAGCTCTGGATCCACAGTGGGTGGCAACCGAATATCGAACCCAGCCGAGGCCTCTGATGGCTGCATATTCATAGCAAACCCCTGCAAACCAAGCAACTAATTAGTCACAAAAATTAAAAATCAACAAAAAGTAGGGAGAAATTAGAACTGACATTAGAAGTAAGAATGCCAGCATCAAAAAACACAGGATTAACAGATATGACTTGAGAATTTGTGGCCAATCCTCTCTTAACCAAATTAAATTGAGAATCCCTAAATTGAGTAATCAACTCAATACTGATCATCAAATTCTCCATCGCACTATTATCATACATCCTGCAACCATGCCCAGGAACTCCATTAGCCTTAATAGTGACATGCCAAGGAGATCGATCAGCGTAGAAAACCCTAAACTCATCATTCGGAGAAGCCTGTCCTTCGTCCATCACAAACCCAACATTCAATTCCTCGAATTCCTTCGAGCCCACAAACTTAGCAGCCCCATCAAACCCTCCAATCTCCTCCTCAGGTACGTACGACAGGTGGACAGTTCTGATTGGCTCCTTATACCCCCGGAATTCTCGAAGGTTCCTGATGGCTTCGAGATACTGCATACCGATGCACTTGTCATCTTGGGCTCCGCGGGCGTAAATCTTGCCGTCGGCGGTTCGTACGGCGGAAAATGGAGGGTGGGCCCACTTATCGGGCTCTGCTGGGACAGAGTCGAGATGGGAGTTGAAGAGGATGGAGGGTAGGTCGGGCCTTGAACCGGGCCAGGTGACGATGAGTACGGGCTTCCCGGGAGCGAACTCGAGCGTGCGGGTGTGGAGTCCAATGGAGTGAGCTTGGGAAGTGAGGAATGAGACAGGGGCGGTGTAGTTTGGATTGGGGTGGGCTGTTTTGAAACGGAGGTAGGTTTGGAATCGGTTAATGGCAGGGTTGTCTTCTTCGAATTCTTCTGGTTGTTGTTGTTGTTGAGTAGAGAGGAGAGGAAACACCAACAGTGAGATGAGGAATATGGAAATGGGGAGAGAGTACAGGTCACCCATCGTTCAACTATTGGACTAAGGATACTCCCAAACCTCGTTTAAAGAGTTTCAAGTAGTCAAAAGCTTGATGGAGTTAAAGTTCGAGCTCCACCAACTACAAGTATTTTTACTTGAGAGTAGGGAGATTCCTTAATCTTTACCCTTTATTCTTAAGCGTTAATTTACGGAGTTGAATTCACTAAGTTAAGTCTAAAATAGGTGACTTAATTCTTGCAAAATATAGAAAAAGGGGACTCAATTTATTTTAAAGAGAAAAAGGGGACTGGGCTAGAACGGGCTTGGGTTATCGGTGGGTTTTAATTAATTAAGGGGAAAGAATTGAGTCCCCTTGGTTAAACAATTGAGTCCCTTTGGTTAACCAATTAAAAAAAAGTATGTTTTTTTTTTGTTAATATTTTAATTTGTAAAGAATTGAGTCCCTAATTTTTTATTTTAATACAGTCCATAATTTATTTTTAATTTCAGGGCTCTGCAAGTATTTATTGAAACTACTGATGTGTGCTTCTGCTACAAAAGAAAGACAAATAAGCTATAACCATGAAGATGAAGAACATGCTTTGGTTTTTTTTTGTTAAGAAATTATTATTGAAAGAATTATTTTTTTGGATAACAAATTTTAAAAAAACAAAGCTTTTGTTGTTGCACTCTCTTAATTTCAAACGATTATATTTCAGATCATATAATGATGCTGTCTCGGGTGGACATGGAGGTGTAAGAGCTGAGTGTGCACTGTGCAGCGAGGGGAGTGTTATCTCGTAATGGAAGAACTCCTAATGATCTAGTTCTTGAAGATATTGATGTTTTGATATTTCAAAAAAAAAAAAAAAAAAAAAAAAGATATTGATGTTTTGAATGGTGGCTTTAATGCCTTTTCTTGAAGAAAGGGGGGAATGTTGTTGCACACTTAGTTGCCAGGCTAGTTTCTATGGGTGGGGTTGAACAATTGTTTCTGAGTTCTTTTCCGCATAGTGTATCCACTATTGCGGACCTGGATGTAATTTAACTCCTTGATTAATATTAAGCCTCACGTTTCTTTCAAAAAAAAAAAAAAAAAAAAAAAAAAAAACAAGAATGATTAATGAAGGTATTAAATTCATTTGGTTTAATCAAGACAATAATGAGAGACTTAATTCTTTACAAGGGACTTAATTCTTCTTGGGTTAAATGTGAGTTAAGTCACCTAAAAACACCCCTTTAACTGGAAATTTAACCTCAATCCCCTTTTCCTCCATAAAATAAATTGAGTCCCCTTTCCCCATACTTTGCAACAATTGAGTCCCCTGTTTTATACTTAACTCTGAATTCACTTAACTGGTAAGAAGTGTCAGTTTAATACAGTAGTGTCATTTAACTTATCTTACCGAAAAAAAACAGTAGTCTATATTTTTTTTTTTCACTTTCTTATTATTGAGCATACACAGTTACTACAAGTAGTTATTAAATAATCATTCATTTCAATTTAATTGATAAATTTTGATTTTGGTTGCATTAGTTACATTGGTTTCTTTTTGTTATTCATATTTCGGTTACATTATGTGAGGTCTTGTTAAATTTAAATGTATAATTTCACATATTGATTATAAAGATTTTAATGTTTGAAAGCATTCATCATCAAATGTGCCAAAAATAATAATGTTTCAATTATAAAATAGAACAAGGTGCTATTTTATAGGGTTAAGCCTTAAGCGCAATTCCAATGAAAAGTCTATCAGATTATGGTTGGTGAGTTAATGTTAAACAACTGTTAGATCAATTTATCAAGTTAAATTCACTAAATACTATCTCTATTCGTATAATCCGTATGTTTTATTTAATCAATTACTGTAAATACACAAAAGTGTGCAAAAATGGGTATTTTATTGTGGGGTTGAAAACAAAAGATGATAAAAGAGACAACCCAAAAATATAGCAAAGCAAAGCAAATAGAACAAAAAAACGAAGCTAGTATATTGGGGAAAAAAATATAAAATAGAGTATGCTACTAAGTACCAGTACTTTGTACAACTTATACAAACAAACACATCATGAACCCAAGAAAGAATTTTCGATCCTTAGAGTCTGTTCTATTTACTTAATCTTCACTTAAGTAAACTTATCTTATTTTATACAAGTATGACATATGAGCTTAGTAGAATTTATGCAAACTTATTTTAGTTGTAATTTTTACTTGTTTGTGTAATCCTATTTGAACTTAATTTTTTCTTAGCTAAACTTATCTAAAATCTATTAAATTTATTACACCTGAAATAAGTGAAAATAAGCTGAATAAGATAAACCCCTAAGAGCAACTCTGATGTTTGTAGTTAGGAATTTGCTTGCAATTTTAAAAAGTTTATAGCATTAGCTTGATCAGCTAGAAAATGTAATTAGTTTGGTCGGCAAAGCTAAGTTGCTTGAAAAAAAACTTGTCGAAAGAAAATGCTAAAGCAAATTAGTATTCCATAATTAATATGAAAATAAGTAATAAATTAATAATTTAAAATGGTTACATGAGACTTTGCTGGTTGACGAAGAAAGAAAAGCAGTTATGAACGTTACAAATCAGCGGGTATTATAAGCAATGTTTTTAATTTTTTTAAAACCCCTATATATATAAACAAATAAATTTCTCTACATCATCAACAATACCGTGATTTAAATAACAAAAAATACATAAGCAGATCCTCGGATTCAATTGCCGCCGGCAGGCCTGAATTCAATTCTCTGGTAAATTCCCCTGCATTTCACTTCTCTAGCCCTCCTCTTATGATTCATCATCAATTCTAATTTATCAATCGAATTTTAGGTGTGTTAAATGCCATTTTCTGAATAGTTTGTTCTTCTTTTACTTTGGATCCGATCTTGTTAATGTCAGTTTCTGCTTGTTTATAAATTAGATCTATAAAGCGATCGCAATTAGTTTGTTTTTTTTTCCAGTAATTTCAAAATTGAGCTGCTCTATATTAGAGATCTGATCTGATCATTCATTTTAATTCTTAATGAGAGAGTGAAAAGGAAAATTACTTTATGCTGGTTTGTGGTTCCCAATTAGTAGAAATCAAATGTAGGAAGAATTGTGTTGAATTTTGTTTGATTGATTTAATTTTATTTTCATAAAAATTGGTCTGATAGGCCTGAGATCTAATATTTTGCATTGGTGCAGTAAATTATCAAAACCATGGGATCTGTTACTGAAACTGCAAACATGGGATCTGTTACCGACACTACAAACACGGTAATAACAATATGAAAATTGAATTAAAGATGTGTGTTTGTTTCCATTTTAAGTATAATGATGAATGAGTTCTGGATGTTGCAGGAATCTGGAAAGAAGGTTACCGTCATTTTTGTATTGGGTAATTGTCTCGCTTCCATACTTATATTCCACAAGATCATTTGAATTGCATAACATAACATAGTTGTATTGTTGAGGATCATCTAATTAGTTAGGATTTTACATGAGCAGGTGGCCCTGGCAGTGGCAAAGGCACCCAGTGCACTAATATTGTCCAAAATTTCGGGTACACTCATTTAAGTGCTGGTGATCTTTTACGAGCAGAGATCAAATCTGGTTCTGAGAATGGGTATACTTCTTGTTTCTTTAAATTGTTTTTGGGCATTGAGATCTAATCTAGTTCTGTGAGTGAGATCGAATTTGTTATCACATTGGCTTCTAAGCGTTTATTAAAATTGTGATTGACCTAAGTAGCATATCACTGTTTGTTTTCTAGTACCATGATCCAGAACATGATCAAGGAGGGAAAGATTGTGCCAGCTGAGGTGACTATTAAGCTGCTTCAGAAAGCTATTCAGGAAAGTGGCAACGAAAAGTTTCTGATTGATGGCTTTCCCCGCAATGAGGAGAATCGCGCATCCTTTGAATCTATTGTAAGGCTTCTCATCAGTAATAGTTATTTTCTGTGCTCTTTGTTAGTTTTTATGCATTTTGAATCTATTTTCTAAAATAATTTGTGTTTGTACAGACAGGAATAGTGCCAGAAATTGTTTTGTTTTTTGATTGTTCTGAGGAAGAGATGGAGAAGCGCCTGCTTAACAGAAACCAGGTTGGAGAAACATGGCCTCTTCAATTTTTTAGCTCATCTATTTTTCATTTTTTCCTTATTGACCTATTTTCCTATTAATTGGCTTCAAGGGAAGAGAAGATGATAATATTGAAACTATAAGGAAGCGTTTTAAGGTCTACATGGAATCCAGTCTCCCGGTTATTCAGTACTATGACAATCTTGGAAAAGTTAGAAGGGTAATTTCCAGTTTCCATGTCAATTAACAAGTTTTTTTCCTTTTGTCTTCACTCGCTCGCTGGCTTGTTTAATCTAACCTGTTCAAATCTTCACTATCTTGTAGATTGATGCAGCAAAGCCAATAGATGTTGTATTTGAGGAAGTTAAAGCTATATTCGAGAAGGTAATACTATCAACTTTAACAATTTTGTCCATGAGTTGTTCTAAGAATTAAGAATTGCTAAGTAAGTCGTAAGAATATGAGTGATTCCACTTCCATTGTTTATTGATCATTTCCCTGCTTCTGTAACTATGAATTTAGTCATACACTGTAATGATAGATTTATTTTTATGGATTCTTTTTCAGGTTGATGCCTAGATGTTTTACCAAGGATATCAGGCATATTTTTATTGAAGTACTAATCATTGATGATAGGATTTGGAGGTTTATTATGATTGTATAAGAAAACACACTATATTCCTATTTTTGTTTTCTCCCCTGATTTGTAAGGGGAGATGCCTATACTTAGAACTCTGGTTTCTAAAGAAAATGTATAAGTTGATGAATTATCTTGGAGTTATTTTGATTTATTAGTGGATTGCCAATGATCATTTTGATATTTATTGGCTTATTTTTTTAAACCTAAACCACTATTCAAATTTGAATTTTGTATATCAATTGAAGTTCTTAGCTTATGGAAGCCTCATCTATCAGAAACAAACTGGACTCCAAAACTTCTCTCCTTGTCTAGTTGTTAAAGCAGTGAAAACTTTCTTGTCCATCAATTACTCCAAAAGCATCGTCATTTCTAAAGTTGGTCCAAAGGTGAAAGATATATACTTCGTATTATTTTTTTACCTACAAAAAAGAGTAGCTCTAGCTTAGGTTCATTATGCAAGTATACCAAGTAATCCAGAGCTTCTTAGGTTCATTTTGCAAGTATACCAAGTAATCCAGAGCTTATGAGACTCTGACTCTAGATTCGAACTGGTCAGTCCCCATTTAAGGGAAATCTCTCCTAACATGTGTTTGCTCCCAAGTTTTGAATCCGAGATCTTAGTTAAGCTAGAATAACTCTTCTACCAGCTTAAGCACTTGTTGCTTAGCTCAAGATCAAATATAGTTGGGGCAATCATCTTAGATGGACGGAGATGTAACATGTATGAAAGCATGATATAGATAGGTGGGAAATCAAGAAAGGCTACCATGGCTATTGGCTACCATGGCTCTTGTATACAATTTTTTATAGAACAATTTAAATATGAAGAAAAATGGGATTCATTATTATCAATCAATCAAAGTATTAATCCCATAAGTGGGGTTAATTACATGAACCAAAAATTATTATTCCGTGTAGTCATCGACAAGATTCTTGCTCCTCCATCCCTACGGGCTTACAATTCAATGTCTCATCCTCATGCAAATTCCGTATACTTCATATCCTTTCGGAATAAATTATTATCAAATCTCTAAATTTGATTATCTTTTCTAATTTTAAACATTTGATAATATTGTAATTTTTTGAATTGCTTAATGTGTTTTCTAAGCACAAAGTCAATTTATTTGTCAAATGAACTATGAATCTGATTTTGTCAAGGTCTTCCCATATCTTCCTTCTCACTTATTTTCCAAATAAATAAATAAAGTGAAGGGGTAATTCCGGATTTACTATGGGCATTTAATAATTTGGACACTAATATTTGCTCTCTTTCCCTTTAGTTAATTATGTAATATAAATTACAATAATACTTGTATAACATAATAGTTAATTATTACTTTACTCTTTTCCGTCTTTGACCTATGCATCCTACAATTTGCCAATTAAAGAAAATGGTGGGAGGAGTGGATATATCTTATCAACTACCTTAATTGGTTAAATTTTTCAAGGGTGATACCGCCTAAAACCTTGGCTCGAATCTCTCATGCAACTCTCTTTACACTTTAAAAAATAAATAAATAAAAAAAAAAAAATAAAAAAAAAAAACTATTTTTGAAAGAAATCTTACTCCTTATTTCCTTAATCTTAAAATAGTCAACAGAGTTCTTCTGGTAGAGTGATAAAGTCGTAGAGAGGGCTTTGAAATAGTCAAAATGAAAAGGACCTAGTTTCTCCAAAAAAAAAAAAAAAATGTTTATATACAGTAATAAGCTAGTGGCCACGTATACGTGGCAAGTGAGTCGTGGCAAGGCATAATTGGAGAAAGATACGCCACGGAGGATGAGTGTGCGTGTGTTTGATACAAAGAAGAAGAGATATGAAACGCGCAGCTTCAGGGAGCGTGAAAATCCGTATAATTTCCTTCGTTCGGGAAAGAGCAGAGAAGGGTTTTGAATCAATTTTCGTGAATCAGTAATTCAGTAGTCAGATAAAAGAGAGAGAGATGGGTAGGTGCGTAATATACATGAGCTTGATGATGATGCTGCTGATGAATATTCGATTTACGGAGGGAATATGGTTGAATCTACCAAGTACAGGTACTAAGTGCGTTTCTGAGGAGATCCTGAATAATGTTGTTGTCGTTGCTGATTATGTTATAATCGATGAACAAGGTCACGCGTCTCCTACTGTTTCCGCTAAGGTCTCTTTCTTTCTTTTTATTCTTGGATATTGTTGAATTTTAATTTCAATTCTATTTGGGATTTAATTTCCTGTAAATTGTTGCAAAACAGGTGACATCTCCTTACGGCAACAATCTATACCACAAAGAGAATGTGACTCATGGTCAGTTTGCGTTTACAACGACTGAGATTGGTAATTATGTTGCTTGTTTCTGGGTTGATGGTGATCATCAATCTGCTACTCTCAATCTTGATTGGAAAATCGGGATTGCTGCTAAAGATTGGGATTCTGTTGCTAAACAAGAGCATATTGAGGCAATTACTCTTAACTCGACCTCTCCCTATTCTACTATCTCCGTTAATTTTTAGTTGCACCAAAGGAATATTTTTTATGTCGCCCAATTGCAACTAAAAATTAATGGAGGTTCTCGTTCAACACTAACTAATACTTTTTTTTTTCATTCTCTATTTAGGGTGTTGAACTTGAGTTTCGGAAACTTGAATCTGCTGTCGAATCTATTCATCAGAATTTACTCTATTTGAAGAACAGGTAGGTGCCCCAGCACCCACTTATGTATATCCTTCATATGCTCTTCAGGCTTCGCGCCTTACTAATTAATTTCACTAGACTTGTACTTATGGTTAACTTTCCACCCGACTTGTTTAATGAAGTCTTGCTGCTGTTACATGAACTTGCTGTCTAATGTGATAGGCCTTGGTTTTTTTTGTTTTTTTTTTTAAAGATTGGTATCTTCTCATGTAGCATTAAGATTGTTCATTGTTATGAGAAATTTTGATACAACAATGTAAAAACTGAGGCTGATACATAGTATTGTTGAATGATTTTGCACAGGGAAGCAGAAATGAGGGAAGTGAGTGAAAAAACCAATGCCAGAGTTGCCTGGTTGAGTATTATGTCCCTCAGCGTGGGTATTGTGGCTTCACTTTTCCAGGTGTGGCATCTGAAGCGCTACTTTCAGAAGAGGAAACTTATATAGTTATCACATTTCTGAGTCTGATCAAATCAAGTTAAGGGGAAGGTTCTTCATTCTTCGAAGGAGAACTAGAGTTGATAGTTTTTTGAGTTTTGCCCCAACAGAAATTTATTTAGCATAGAATCCTCCCCCCTCACACGCAGGGGTTATGGGTTATGTCGAGCTCGTTCTTATGTGTATCACCTCCCTACATCTAATTGGAAAAACCTATTTTAGTATGTGCTTCCACTGCCATGATTGAATTCTCATTTCTTGTAAAGAAACTATATATTGATCTTTGCTCCTATTACTCATTGTGTCACAATCATCTGCCATTGCATAGGTTTATTTGTAAATGTGTGCAAAAAGAATGTGCAAAAAGTGGGAAACAAAAAAAATCAGAAGGATTAAATGGTTTCTCTAAGGCACATAAAACAAAGCTTGTGAGGATCAAAGAGTGGAAGGATACATAGTCCCTCCATCTTCCCCCGAGTGATGAGGGTTCGATCCCCCCCACCCTCTTCTGGGGTGTCCCCTGTATGTTACCATTTGAAGTAAATGCAGCAAAGCTTGTTGATAATTTTTTCTTTTTTTTACAGAGCAGTATATTAATTAGATAAGATCAAGGAATTCGGCCGAGGTTAAAAGACACATAGGTGAGCTACTACATTACCTGCTCTTTTAAAACAATCCCATACAAACTCTTTTAAAACAACTATTAGTATTCCACCGTGCAACATGGTGAGCTACTACATTACCTGCTCTTTTTTAATGAGAAACCTTACAACCATTAAAAGAATAACCTAAAAAATGCACATCATCATATATTAGCCACATAGGAGACCATCTGGAAGAAGCACCATTGAGATAACCATGGCAGCAGAACTATAAATCATCACGGCCTCCTCAAATGCCCCTTCACTTTTGATTTTGCATACATCTGCTCTTCATCATAATAATGCTTTCTGAACAACCCTAAGCACCCTGTCCAAAATAAAATAAAAAAAACAACACTAAGCACAGAGTTACCAAATTGCCTCTGATATGCGTTTGCTCATCCATCCCATATAGATACTTGATAGCCCTCCAAGTAGTAACACCAAACAGAGTAATATCTTTTCTGAAAGTACCCAAAAAAATTACTGTACTAAACTGTTGCAAGTCTTCCTCTTATTAGCTTAGCTTGTTATGTCACCTGTCAATTGGAGGTTCCAAACAAACATTAGTAAAATCTGAAAAGAAAAAAGAAGTAGAAACTTGCTTATCGTCACCTGATAATTGAGCATTATACACATTGTTTACCTAGAAAGTAAAATCTTGTTTTTGTCTCACATTTTATTTCCTTCTCCACTACAGTATTCTAAACATGACCTACTGAATACTGTAGTTCTCGTTTTGCTCCTAGCAATTCTCTTCCAGCTATATATTTTCTCCAAATATAATATTACCTTCATATTTCTTTACCTGGGCTGGAAACTTACGGATGTGGTTGGGATATCTTTCATCATTCCCATGCGCAATTTAGCTGGCAACACTTCTCTGACCAGTGCAGCAGTGCCCAGTGTTAATTAGGATTGGCTCTCTTCTTCACAATCTCAACGAGTCTTCACTGGCCTTGTTTACAACAATTTTGAGCTTCAGTTCATTCAACCAACTAAACTAAAAACTCAGGCTCCTTATTTATAGTCTTGATACACAATATGGCACTCGTAGCATGACTGCATGAACACACAGGATCCACTCAATCCCTAGGTTCTACAATCCCAAACCCAGACTAGGATTGCTTCCCATTCCATCTACAGCGATTGTGCCTTTCTTATCATATGCTGCAATCAATTATCGCCTAATCTCCTCAAGGCCCATAGGCGGGGAGCATTAACATCAAAACTAGCAATTAGCATTGTGACAAGACGACAACAAGCTTCTTAAAAATCTTAATCTCCTTTAGCATTGTACTCACATCATGTGAGTTACTGCAAAACATTTCATCAACAAACATACAACCTCACAAGAAATCCAACTTTGAAACATCCTACACTGCATGATGAAAAGGGCAGCAGAAGTGGTCTGTGAAGCATTAGCTTGATGCAAATTTTTTCGTGTTTTTCTCAGAGATAAATGCGATAGCAGCTCCTGATTTAGAGCCACCATCATTTTGTTGGAGGGTTTTTTTCTTATATTATTTTACTTTAATCAGTTCATTGGACACAATAAAGTTCCTTGATTCAGAGTTTCAAACATAGCGCGTACTTCTTTTTATGCACCAATTTTTCATCTGCTTTATCCTCAATCCTCATCTATCCTAACCTACAATCAATAAGAACCTCCATCACAATCTGTAGCCACAATTTATCTAATTGAAAAATCATCTAATCTGGGAGGTGATGTTTATTCATAAGAAATTGTTAGTTCTCCACAGTAAATGGGTATGAAGGAGAGCATGCGTGTTGGGTAGAAACTCAGGGTAAGGATGGAGGTTGGACAGAACTAGGCAGTGGACACGAGGATTTTGTTAAAGGATTTTGATAAGTTTAGCTTACATTAGAGCTTAAAAACCCTCATTATGAGCATTCTTTGTAATGTTATGCAAAGTCAACCCCAAAAACCATGGTAGAACAAAAAAATAACCGATTTCAAATCAAATTTTTAATCTGAACTCCAATATTACTAATACAAAATTGAGCAATTAGCATTGATATGATGAAATCAACACAATTTAAACAAATACAAAAATAAAAGGCAAGTTTTACATACCTTATGTTGCCGAGGCCAAATTCCCAAAGTTGAGTTATTAATGCCAAATCCTTCACCATCAACACTCCAATATCCATCAAGGCCTCCAATCCTGGCAACTCAAAAATTCCAAGGTAGCAAATAATGACTAGGCAGAAAGTACATCATCACTCCAATATACATCTCCAACACTATGATGTGAATCCATTTAGTGCAAAAGTTATTATAAAGTGCCCATAACATTTTGTGTTAAAATGGTCTAGATGGCTAGATCAAAGGGATGAGCATATACCGAGCAACAAGGCAAGCTGTAAAGCTGACAAAGCTTATTACTGATAGGAGTTTGATACAAAGCTTACAAAAATTATACCCCCAAAAAAACCACAGATACTTGTTAAAATAGATAAATGGTGCTTCAAAAGCATAAGCATCTAAATGCCAAGCATCCAAAACATTGTTACTGCCTAAATGCTTCTCCTATCTTCCGTTGAATGACCTCTACACCAAGTCGGGGAGATAATCTAGGTAGTGTTACCTGCATTAAATAAAAAATAAAAATTGTCTTACAAGAATATTTAGGAACTCTTACAAGAATACTGCACCAGTAAAAATAATGACAATATTAAATATAATTAGGACCAACATTCCAACAATAACACCAAATCCACAAATTCATCGAAATTCAACCTCTCTCAAGCACAAAGCCTCAATCATCTCACTTAACATCCAATTAATCACCCAATATTTTATAGTAAATTTCACAAAGAAAATAAGTTGGACAATGCCTGCAACTGCACACTGGTACAACTAGCTAAAAGAAGCACATTTGTCCTGAAAAAAAGATTATAAGTGGACATATGAAACACTTGAAAGTGATATTTCCTTTTGAGTGCAAGTATGCAACAGAAGTGTTCACAGAGGTGATTGGGCAAGCAACTCCCTATACAAGATGTCTTCAACTTTCAATGGATGTAACTATGTAAGAGATGGGTTAAAATCCATTGTTAGTATTTACTCATGTAAGCATCCAACAACATGTGAGGTAATGTAGACATTCGATCAATAGAAGGGATGGGGACGCTAGGCTTTCAACGTATTTAAGCTTTTATGGATAAGTTTTCATCACCTATAATAAACTGTCTAGTCTGAAATGGGTGAAATAGTACCACAATATAAGAGAATACATTATTAAATGGGGAATTGTTCGATTCATCCTTATATGAACTTCTTCCGTTCCACAAATATTGTAACAATCACCATTTTAGAAAGTTTTACAAATATTGCAGCATTTTCGGATGTGTACATGTCTTATCTCTTTCTCTCCCCTCATCACATGTGTTTCTATCTTTATTCCTCTCTATCTCTCTCTTCTTTTTAAAATCGTATCCCATTCTCATGTTGCAATGTTTGGGAAACGGAGGAAGAATTTTCCATATAATAAAATTATAATAGTTTTAAGTAATAAGAAATTTTAAAATTGGAATAAGTAACAAGTCCACAATTGAGGTAAGAAGAAGATAGTACATCTCCCTAGTTATTACATAAGCTCACCAGCTTTCCTATTCTTACTTCTTACTTGACAGCTCTACTAGCAATCTAAGGTTTACCAAAATTGCCCCGGCTTATCACTTCCACTTGCTGAAGTGCCAAATACTTTTTTGCTCTCGCAATAGTGCATGTGGCTAGGATTAGGAGTATCGAAGCACAATGTGGACTAGAAAGGGAACTTAAGTGCCAAAACAATAATGACGGTGGTTTCTGGAGAATGATAATGGAGTTCATCTATACCCAACCTTCATCGCTTATACCCTAAAGACCATCAAATGCATGGGGCACGCAATAATACTGTTTATAGACACGTTTTTATACAAGCAACACAAACTTAGAAACCACTATTGAGAGCATTGAACGTATTTTACAAGTTACAATTCATGAATTCAATGAACCTGTAAGAATAACTAAAATGTCAGCATACAAGCTGTTAAATTTGTCATTCGCTAAGTTCCGTCCTTACTTTTGTTCTACCTCCATAGAAGTACAAACATGAATTGTTTTTCAATTAAACTCTCCCTTAATCAAATAATGAAGGATACTTGTGCTTTTTTTAAGCCAATTGAAATTAAAAATCTTTCAATCAGATTTTAATTGCATCTGTTGTTGGATAAGTTAAAAGATTCGTTTAAATTTTTCTACAAATTCGTCAAGTAACTTGCATTTAGGTTTAAATTCTTCAAATCAAAATTTATCATGTACTTCATACAGCTATAAATCGCAGCATAAATCAAAAAAACAGACCTCGGTACCATCAGATTGTAGCTTAGCCAAAACAGGAATCTCGTACTGGTAAGCCCTCTCCCACTCAGGATTAGTAGTAATATCTCTTATCTATCAATTCCAATTAATCAAAAATGTCAGATAAACATAAGAAGAAAGAGAAAACGCCATTGATGAAATGAAACAATTACCTGCAAGTCGACATCGTGGAGGGGATCTGTAGGCGAGGACAGAGAAAATGCGGCAGACAATTTCTCTTTGAGGCCATCACACAAACAGCAGCCTGGTTTTGAATAAAGAATCAGTTTTCTGGAATTTTCTGGTGTTGAAGATGAACAGCATGATATTTGTATGAATTTTGGAGCTAAAGCTAATCCTAATGCTTGCTTCTTGCTCAGTGACACCACCGAACTTGGAATTCCACTGATTGCCCTTCTCGTCGTCGTTAACATTCTGTCTCTCAGTCGCTATTTTATCACTCTTTTATCTCTCTATCTTCACCTTTTTAGGGTTCAAGTGTTCAACAATTGTGCTCCGGAGATTTCTGCCCGGTTCAACTTGAGTAGTGTTTATTATTTTGATTACCCTCTTGGCTCTTGGTATGTAATTTCACTTGTTAGATTAAGAAGGTTGGAATGGGAATAATGTGACTAATTCGGGGTTATCATAGTCAATTAGTCTAATTGACAAAAATTTGTTAATCGGTCCCTTTTGTGGGCTCTGCTGTGTCTTGTCTCCAAATTTAAATTAAGTAAAAAAAAAACCTCAGCTAGCCCACCACGAGCTAGAAGCCACGGTCAGCTCTCAAAACCAAATCTTCATCTATACAGCCATTTCTACGACGGCCACCGATCACCACGACAGTACACTCCGTCTTCCCGCCAAGCAACAAAGGCTTCCCCGTTCCACCAATGAAAAGGACGAGAGAGGAGAAACCTTAACACCACAGGCCTTCCTCTTTGTCTTCTTCTTCAACAACAATGGCGGAATGCCCTCAAAGCCGCTTTGCGGCGATTACGAAATGATACCCCTAATAGAAAAAAGTGTAAATTAGGGCCATATCAACCCCTTAAGAAAATCCTCTTCTTCGCGGAAGCAATTTTAATCACCGTAGGTAGTGGTGGTGGTGGCAGCAACGGCAGTCTGCAATAGATATTTCATGGAGGAAGAAGGTGGGTTGTTGTAATGGAAGAATGGAGAAGGAGGAAGAAAGGGATGATTTCATGAAACTTACAAAATTATCCCTAATTAAACTAATGAAATTACTCATTTACCCCTTGATTTACATTGCTTGTCAATCAGACTGATCATCAACAAGTATTTCCTCAACTAATTCCCTTATTTGTTTTATGAGAATGGGAAATAAACTTCCACGCAATTCCCATATTTTTATTACCTATAAGGGTCTGGTTATTGGGAAAGGGAATTGAAAGGGTATGAAATGACCAAATTGTCATTAATGAGAAAGGTGAAAAGGAATGGGAAATATATGAATACGCGGTATTGATGTAATTTTTTAGTCAATATCAACATATTCCTAGCAACCAAACTATGGATTTTTATTACCTTTGCATTTATTCCCAACCCCAGATGATTCTCACCCATAATTCCCCAAAATCTCATTTCCACATGCCAAAAGCCCCATAACTCTATTCCAAAATCTACGGCCAAACAACTTAGAGAGCTTACTTAATGGTGAATATATTCTCCATGTGAAAAAACACTTGGAAAAAAATGTAAAATAATAATAATATGGTCTTCCAATAAAATCTCACCTTCAATTAATCCAAAAGTAATCCTACCTTTAAAACCTTGATAGGTTATTGGTAACAAATTTTTTTAAGTAATCTTATCTCTGGTGCCACCACCTTCCCTACCAACCCCACCCCTACCTTCCCTTATCCACTCCGACCCTCATGGGCGGAGGCACATACACTCAAGTGGGGCCCCAGCCCCCGCCCTCACCTTCCCTTATCCACCCCACCCTCAGGGGCGAAGGCACATACACTCAAGTGGCCCCACTTGAACATGAATAAATGAATTTTTAATTTTTTTTCATATATATATATATATATATATATATATCTTTGCCATTAAATGTACCCACTTGACCCCATTAAAATTTATGGAATGTGTTTTGACTCCATTAAATATGTTTTTGGGATTCGTCACTAGCTGCCCACCCTACACTGTTGTTAGGTTTCCCCTTTCCCCAAAAGCCCTAATATAGACGTCATGCGAAATGCGCCTACCTTAGCATATATGAATATGCTTGCAATTGTATTAGATATAGTTTTTTTTATCAATCAACAAAGAAAAGAAAATATCAATCAATTATAAAAAAATTACATCAAAAAAAAATAACTTTCAGTTACTTAAATTAATATATTACATTATTTTAGTTTACGTCCATTTATACAATCAATTAATAATACACAAATACAGTGTACTAAGTTTCAATATAATAATCAACTAATTTATCAAATCAAAATCCTTCCAAATTATATTCAATAGCAAATAAAGGAGAAAGAGAGAGATGTTTTTTTTTCCCCATAAGTTATTAGCCAATATATTAATATCGATGATATTCATATAATTGTTAAATGAAGTTAATCAACACATTCGGATAATGATTTTTTAATCTATCATTTCCACCCTTTAGTAGGTATTTTCACAAAAGATTCATTAATTGGTTTAAGAGCAGATTCGTGTACATAAAAGACTAGTCTTAATTATTGGAGGAAGATACATTCATGATTGAGGTAAAATTTTGACCAAATCACAATTGATATGATGGATGCTAAGGACAAAGATCTTTCTGGTAGAAAACCCTTCAATTATTTGCAGCTTTGTGTGATTAATTGTTGTATGCAATTAACATCCCATGCTTTATCAAATGAAGACAATCGTTCCGGTCTTTATCTTTTCCAATTTAGTACAAAAATAATATTAATGTAGGAACAAGATTAAGAAATAATCATTTATTCACCTTCAATAATGGAATCACTTAGGACATGTATGATTGTAAGCTTTATTTCGTGCATTTGACCGATAGAATCTTCAAGGACTTGCAATAATAAGTATCTTGTCATGCACGTATAACATACCTTTTAATTTAATTGTACATTATTAGCTAGCATCCATATACATCATAGTGGAGCAAACAACCCTTTTTTTTTTCTAAATAAAGAAAAAGAGGTAATATTAGGAAAACCATCCTCATGAGGAAACTCTTATATAACGCGTTATATGCAAGAATAAGAAGATTAACTAGAGTTATTACAAGTTATAATGTCCATACAAACATTCGGTAATTAATAATGAGATTAATGACCAACATTAGTTATCCAGCCAATTGTTTGAATTGCCAAAACCAAACAATATATGCATCGAATAAAGCTCCAATCAATTTATTATCTTTATCAAGTTGATGAGAAATTAACAAACCATAAAAGAGAAACAATAGTCAATGCCACGCACCCATACTAACTCAACCTATCCCAACTTGACAAATACGCTTTACTTTTATTTTTTAAAAAATTATTTTGTACAAAGCAAATAATAAAACACAATTTTGAAAAAAAATAATTAAAACCCCTGAATTGTGATACATTAACATAAATAATTCTCCGGACAATTGTATCCCCATGGCATCTTCAAATAGTATCCCCAAATTGTGTATCTAATAGTGGGAATCCACCAAATTGATTCACAATGGAATCCAAGCACGAAAGCACTAACTATTCCCCCTTTAAATTTTGTTCCCTTCTCATATATCTGCAACTATTGATAACTTTAAGAAACAAATTATTCAACTTTGATTAATTATGCAAATAGATTATTCGAACTCAATTATGCAAATGTTTCGTAGTGGATAATTATATAGCAGCTCGTCGATTCTCCGCATATAGATGTACATGTAGCACTCACCACTTCCTAGTATATAATATTGATATGATAATGTTATTGCAACCTGAGCTACTATACCACCAACTACACACTATGACACTACTACTAAGATATTAGTGTAAAAATAATGATATGTGTCGATGAACTTAATGATAAAGTTTTGAGATTAACGATAACAAAAAAATCACCCCACGTCCCCACTTATGGTATTTTATGATTCATGTTCATCATGTTCATGTTTATTAGATGGATCTTCTTAACATAACAAGATCATGGTCCATTCTATATTGAAAAGTATCAAAATTAATAATTTACTTGTATTTCCGTCAAAAAAAACTAATAAAAGAAAATAAAATAAAATAAATTAACTCATTACATGCTATAAGCCTAACATTGCTTTTAAAATACCGTGCATTAATTGTATATACGAATGAAGTACTCTGTATTATTTAAGAAATTTTATAAGATACTAGGAATCATGACATGGGGAAAGTTTTACTACATAAGGAGGTAGCAAATTAAGGAAAGAAAACATACTATCTCTATTACTAATATATATTAACCCTTTTAACATGCTAGTCCTTTTTGCTCCACAATAATACAATATCTAGTTAAGTAGTTATTTACACTTTTTTCTTCACATTACCTTATTTCTTACACCTGCCAATTATTTTACACTTAGGGTCTGTTCACATTTGCTGAACTGAACTGATTGGAGCTGAACTGAAATGAACTGAACTGCATATAGCTAAAATGATTATTTTATGAGAGACGGAAATTAGAAACTGAGTTTAATTAATTGGAGCTGAACTGAACTGAAATTAAGCTAAAATGAATAGGCCCTTACTCTGTTGCCTTTTTTTTTCACACCTACTCACCACGACATCTACATTTCCTCTCCTGTTACTGTAATATTTGTGCAAAGAGTAAATGTTAAAATCAAAGAGAAGCTAAACTAACAAGAGTGGAAACGAAAATGGGCTTCTCACATATATTAAGAGAATTGTTAGGGCTTCATTTGCCTACATGCAAAAGATTAGGAGGTTACATGCATGTCCCTAAATCAAAAGACATGCATTGGGTAAAGTTATTCTTTCATTGTTTAAGAGTTGATGTATTTTTCTTCTTCTCAAGGTGTGTCAACTTATTTTAGTATTTTACATATCCCTACCTTATAAAAAGTAGTAAATTACTCTTATGAATAGTGTAATGTCAATTATACCCTTTAAAATGTGTATTTACATATATATCCTCATTAATGTATACAAGTTTTTTAATGAATAGTGTTTGGACAATTATACCCTCTAAAAATATTTAATTATGTAATTATTTGCTCTCATGCTTTAATGTTAGTTGTCTTAGACATTTATAATCATAAACATAGTTGTTTACATATTTTTTGTCATTAAATCTGTCAACAACTAAATTTATGATTTTAAGACCAAGCCGAAAAAGTCTTTAGATATGACTAGCTATGCGCGCGCATCGTGCTCGTTAGCTACCCTAGTAACTATAAAAGGTAGGTGAATTTACAAATATCTATATAACATATACAATATATATATAAAGTTCTTGTAATTAAGAGTAGAAGATTGACATTTGACAATATAGGAGCTGAGGTTTATTTATTTATATACTACTTTGAATTACTATATTCATTTCTTCTTTTTTAGGGCTTGTTCTAATACGTTTATTTTCAGTTCAGTTCAGTTCAACTCTAATCAGTTCAGTTCAGTTCAACTCCTAATTTCCTTCTCTTATAAAATATTCAGTTTAGTTTAGTTCAGTTTAGTTCAGTTCAGTTCAGTAGAGTTCAGTCAATGAGAACAGAACCTTAGTCTCATTCGACATAATTCTTAAATAATATGGAATTAAAAACTTTAATTAACTATGACAATATATACTATTGTGGAAATTTGTTAAATTGTCATATGAAATGTGGTTTCAAATTAAAAAAAAAAAATATTGCGGAGTAATATTCAGCGATTAAAAATGCAATTGCTAAAAGATATGGATTGGGAAACTTGTAAAAAGTGGGAAAAATATTTGTAAAGGGTTGGGAATAAAGAATTAGATAGGATGAGGGGGAATTGAAGGAGTTTGAAAATGTGAAAAAGAAAAATTAAACAAAAGAAACCCTGAAAATGGAATTAGTGATAATTGATAAAGGACTATACGGGCCCGATACACCTGATAATGGTGTCCACGCATACCATTAACGCTGTCGCATATCATAACACAAACAAGCCAAGCAAATTAAAGGCAAAGGCAAAGGCAAATTACTTAAAGCACTCTTCTTCTCTTGGATTGCATCATCTTCCAACACCAACCGCTAATTCAATTAGGTGGTCAACAATGATTTCCAATCTACATTTCCCCTAAAACCATCTAACTACAATACCACTTAAAGATGCCTAATAATAGTAAAGCAATTTCCTCCCCGCACAACTCCTCTCTCTTGCCGCACTTACATTGGCCGGTTAGGTTAGGGCCTGTTCATATTTACTTAATTTCAGTTCAGTTCAGTTCAGTTCAGTTCAGCTCCAATCAGTTCAGTTCAGTTCAGCTCCAATCAGTTCAGTTCAGTTCAACTCTTAATTTCCCTCTCACATAAAATATTCATTTCAGTTCAATTCAGTTCAGTTCAGTTCCAATTAGTTCAGTTCAGTTCAGTTCAGCTCCAATCAGTTCAGTTCAGTTCAGTTCAGCTCAGTTCAGTAAATGTGAACATGCCCTAGTTTACCTTACTTATGTTTATCTCATCTGATTTGAACATATTTTTTCGTATCTAAACTTAATTTTTCTAATTTGACTAAACTTATAACTTAAATTTATGCTAATTTATAAGGAACAAATCTATCAAGTGGAACTTTGTAAGGTTTGTTAGCATTATGCATTTTATTAATTTGTAATTTTCATAAGGGAAAATAATGATAATAACAACCATTCCAAGTGTTATTTGCAACAATAATACACACATTTCACCTGAGTCATGGCCAACTTCTTGTTCGTCCCCTCGACACAACTTAACATGTTAACTCTCTCATCATTATAACAAATCCAAGACCCTTTAACAAAAATGATCCTAACTCCCTTTCTAGCTAATTCAAGTAGCATAATTAATCTTTCAAAACAACACTCCAACCTTAATTAAGAAACCAATAAGAGATAGACCAACCCGCCAAAGTGTAAGCAGTATACAACAGGTGTACTGCACCCCAACAAATCCACAAACTAATTTCAAACAACCATCCAAGAAACTATAATGCGAGTTTTCAACCATTTCCATACATGCAAGTGATTTAGATTTATAGGTTGAATTTTGTATGTACACCGTACATTTCATAATAAGTTTAATAAGTATTGTGTATGTATGGCTTATCAAATTCATATCAAAACAAATTTTCAATACTTAAATTTTTTTTTTTTTTAATAAAATTTTTACTAATAACCATAATGTAATTAGGTAGCTTAAGCCCTTTAACTTTCACTAACGACTCCTTTCATTTTTATAAATGTTACATAAACTAACATACTATAGCTAAGGGCCTGTTCACATTTACTTAATTTCTGTTCAGTTCAGTTCAGCTTCAATCACGTTCTGTCCAGTTCAGTTCAATTCAGCTTTTAATTTCCTTCTCTCATAAAATATTCATTTCAGCTCAATTCAGTTCAGTTTAATTCAGCTCCAATCAATTCAGTTCAATTTAGTTTAGTTCAGTTTAGCTACAATCAGTTCAATTTAGTAAATGTGAACACCCTAAGTGTTACACATCTTTCTTTGTGGCAAAACACTCCAATTTAATATTGCTTATTATATATCTTTTCTCTAATGATCTCCAATCAAATCCACCACTCCTTTTTCATTTTTTCATCTTTTTTATTCTTATACAGTATTACTTTTCAATAATATATTAACTCTACTATTTTTTTTTCTTATGATCGAATTTCTAATACCCCAATTACTTCTATTACATCTTTTTATTTAAAGGTAATTTTTTTCCTAATACTATTTGTGGCGTTCAAATAAAAGTGTAACACTTAGAAAAACAAAGATGTACTATAATCTCTAGGGAAGGGGAAACAAAAGAGTAAAAAGTAGGTGTCTAACTTTTAAACTACCCATCATTTCTATTAAAGCCAATAAATGTTATTTTAATATTCAATCAAAGACTACAATAAAGCCTTAAAAGAAATTTATTAATTAATTACTTCAAATAACTAATGGTTTATTGTAATGAGAACTAATGGTTTAAATTGGAAAAAAGAAGATATCAAATTTGAAATTTTTTTTATTTAAAATTACAAAATAAGAAAACACATATTTCTCATATTAGGATTCATAATAATTTGTAATGAGACACTCTAAAAATCATGGGTCTAAACTTTTGATAATTACTGTATATTTTGTCTTTATTACTCCCTCTATTTTTAAATACTTGTTTCATTTCTCCATGCACAAAGTTTAAAAAAATTGAATAAACTAATAAAATATGGAAGTAGTGGGGTTGATGGAAGAGTAAAAAATTGTAAAAAAAATCAAAAGTAGTGGAGAGAATTGAAGGAGAGAGAGAATATGTGAGTAATATTATTGGGTCCACTTGGTGAAAGAAATTAATTAAATATTGTAAAAGCTTTCCAAATAAGGAAATGGAGCAAGTATTTAAAAACAGCCGAAAAAAAAAAAAAAAAATTGAGTGGAGCAAGCATTTAAAAACGGAAGGAGTATTACTCTTGCACATATTGCGCGTGTAAAAGGCTAGTCTATAATTTTAAAGTAAATAAGGAGTAGGGAAATGATTAATGAAATACTCGTATGTATAGTAGTATTCAGAAATAGGAAAATGAATACGGATAAGAGAATCTAAAATCTAAAACGAGATGAATTCCGATGCATGCATAATGCATTAAGGAACATGCATACGTGTATTGGGGATTCACATCCCACCAAGTGAGTCTACTTTTCTCGTGTATAAGAAGCCTCATTTATTTCTACATTTGGTGCTCCTCATCCCTTGCTTATTACTTACTTGTCTTAGCTTGTCTTCTCTCTTACCACAACCTACTAAGAGAGAATTCTAAACCAGTTAGCTTATTAGTTAGAGCTTAAGAATACATACATATTAATATAACCGAGGAAGTATATTAAAGAGAGGGGTTTTTGTCAATATTTTTATTACAAAATGGGAATCAAGTCAGTCGCCGCAAGTATAGCAAAGATTAAGGCATACTTGGCTATAATTTCACTCCAATTTGGGTATTCTGGGATGTACATAGTAACCGCGGTTTGCTTGAAGCATGGGATGAACCATTTCATACTCTCCGTCTACCGTCATGTTTTTGCCACCATTGCCATTGCTCCCTTTGCCCTTATTTTTGAAAGGTACGTGCCTACAACGTCGCCTACTCCGTATTTTTTTTTTTTTAAGAAACAATTTTAACTAATTATGTGTTTTATTTTGTGCAGGAAAACTAGGCCCAAGATGACCCTCTCAATCTTTCTCAAGATTATGTTGCTTGCTTTTCTCGAGTATAGCTCTCTAAATTCACTAGCTACCTAGCTTTCTCAATAGAATTTTCATGACTGATATCAATATTTTAACTATCTAAGTATATTCGACTCTCATCTTTAACTAATGATCATCAAACACAATAAATCTTTTAAAGTTCACTACGTTATACTTCCTTCATTTCAAATTAGTTGACACATTATTTCTTTTATCACGCCAGTGAATGCAAAATTTGAATCGAATATACTTTTATTATGCAATTGTAAAAAAGACACTAATAATTGTTGAATTTTAATTAACTACACATTGAAACAAATAAGATCTTACGTTATTTCAAAAAAAAAAAAAGATCTTACGTAACAATATTTTTTTTTTAGTAAAAGAATAATTAATTCTCAATACATATTTTTTTTTTATAAATTTCAGGCCTGTGCTAGATCAAAATCTATACTACGTGGGATTAAAAGATACATCGGCAACACTTACATCAGCCAGTGTTAACATCCTCCCGGCAATTACCTTTATCATGGCAACAATTTTCAGGTATGGAGTACTTCACAACTAATGAAGCAATTCATATTTAATGACTTTTCTGATGAATAAATATTTGAAAGAAATCTTTTTAAAACTCTAAGTTGGATATTGATACGTTTAATCGTTTATTATGTCACATAACTACATGCAAGTAAGATTTAAGTCTTACGTAACAATGTTTAATATAACAAACTACATAGGATTGAATATAAAAAATAATTAATTGAAAAATAATCCTTAAAAAAAAAAAAAATTATTTTCCTTTATTTGTAACACTTCACTTTGAGGAAGAGATTTTAGGTAAAGTATACATACACGTAATATCTAACCCTTCTCTATTCTTGGTATATATTAAAATTATAATAATTCTAATTAAGTGGTAATTTATCTAAATTAAGCAACTCTTAAAAAAAACGTGTCGAGGTTAATTGGTTAAATGTTGTGTTACAAATAAAAAGATAGCTGAAAACGGATTTTAAAAAAAAAAGGTTTTTTAATAGATATTACTCCGTACTACATATTTTGTATAATAATATCGTACTGTACTACGTACTAACACATGGATTAAATAGCTTATTTGCAATGGGTTGCATATTTTATAAATGCTTTAGTGCGGATGATGTGGTTTCAACAAAATGACTTTTAGTATCAACAATTTTATTGGGGGACACTTTATTATTTTACTTTATATGCAACCATGAAATGACAAAACCTCTTAACCCATCTCTCGAATTGTAAAGGCCTTTGTATTTTCAATCATGGCTAAACTAACCTTTTTTTTTTTTTTTTTGACAAACTGCTAAGCTAATCTGGTGATCGAATAATTGTTATTCCACTTATTTTTTATGTCATGCAGAAGTGTACTGGGATGCTATGTTTACAGTAGAACGATAAAATTTGATGTGCGTGCCTGAAATTTCAAATAAGATTAACATTTTTAAAAGCATAACTTTGATCAATTTTTTTTCTACGCGGGATAGAACAGTTGGTAGCTATATCTTTAAATACTACAGTATATTAGTAAAAAAATTGAAAAATTATTCTATTAAAGTAGAAATTGTGATTAATTCAACTACAAAGGTTACAATAATTAAATTTGGAATGACCATGATTATAGGCTGGAGAAAGTTGACATAAGGAAGCTACCAAGCCAAGCCAAGATCATAGGAACCATAGTTACCGTATCAGGGGCAATGGTAATGACCCTTTACAGAGGACCAATCATCAATCTTTTCGGAAGACACGGAATTGACCACCTTCACTCCGCCACTGCTGTTGCTGCTGCTACCCCATCTACTCAACATTGGATTATTGGCACCATTTGCGTCCTTAGCAGCTGCTTGGGATGGGCCGCTTTCTTCATCCTCCAAGTAAGGTCCCTTAGGATTAATTACGTCGTAGATATTTGTTTATAAAATACGATCAATCTCTAATTTTTAATTAATTTTGGTGGCCAGTCATTTACTCTGAAGGAGTACCCGTCACAACTATCTTTGACAGCATGGATATGCTTCATGGGATCATTAGAAGGAGCAGTCGTGTCGCTTGTCATGGTAAGGGACATGAAAGCTTGGGAACTTGGCTGGGACTCTAGACTTCTTGCCTCTGTTTACACGGTAATAATCTTTTATGTTACTCTATTAGTGAAATGAATATTCATTTTATCATCGGAATACTTGATGGTAATAATTAAATTAAAAATCGATATATGATTGATGAATGATGCAGGGAGTGATATGCTCAGGGATTGCTTATTATGTGCAAGGAGTTGTTAACAAGGAAAGAGGACCCGTTTTTGTGACAGTTTTCAGCCCTCTTTGCATGATCATCACCGCTGCTTTAGGATCCATTATCTTGCATGAGATACTTCATTTAGGCAGGTAATGTCAAATTAAATGACTTCATTTTACTTTAATCATCAGATTAAAGCACATAATAAAGCTATTTATGGACCCACCATTTTTAAATTTTAGAAAAAAAACTAGAATTAATTAATGCTTACTTGGAAACCTAGCTTAGCTCATTAAAAATAAAGCTAAAGCCCACTATAGATAGAGCTAGATTGCTATGGAACATGACATTGCCCAATAACAAAATAATAGAGCAAAAGAAACTTCAACTTAAAGCTGCTTCGTATTTTTCTTAGTTCTTCTTTTGATTTTGTATCTTGGTCGCATGTTATAAGGGATGAGAACTTTGTCGCTGATCACCTTGCTAGTTTAGTACCTATAGGTGTGGAACAAGTTTGGGAGAATTTTTGCCCAAATATAATTTCTCCTTATGTCCTAATGGACAAATTGTCCATTAATTAATAAAATTGGTACTAAACGTTCTTTAAGAAAAAAAAATAAAAAATAAAAAAAAAATAAACTTCCTCCCTTTCTAAAACACGTTGGGCCACAAAATGTATTTGGTAACATTAACTTCCCTTTTTTTTACGCCTACCATTTTTGTATATCCATGACCTTTTAATGAAAATTGATTGCATGAGTATAAAAGGATCTTTAATTGCATGTATGTGTTTGCGTGATTCAAAAGTAAGTTCAAATAAAAATGTTAAAGCTAATAGAAAAAATTGGTGCAGCATCATTGGAGCGTTGATCATAGTCATAGGCCTGTACACGGTGGTATGGGGGAAAAGCAAGGATATCCGAACACCTGATGAGAAAGGCAAGGCTCTACCCGAATTGCCCATTGTCACCGACACTGCCACCACCGCCGCCGCCACCAAATCTATTGACATTACTACCCTTACTTCAGACGATCAAACCAATCATTCTGAAATCCCGATGACCAAGAAGATCTCCTCAACACAAGATGTCGCGTAACTAACACCATCTCTGATGGAGCCCCCTAAAATTATTAAACAGGAAACAAAAAATGGATGTTTGTTGGTTAATATGTATAATTTGGATCATTAGACAAAATCCTTACAGCAATTGATCTAAATTTTTGAGATAAAAGGGGACTATCATGAAGAGAAATGATTAGCTTACCATATATTGTCGGATTGAAAGAAAATCCTTTTTATTTTTTTGGTCATCTTGTTGCTAATCAATTTGATTTTTTATCTCGCTAAATAGAGCACTTGTTATCATACAATTACACTCAGTGCTGATCCTAGTACACTAGCTTGATATTAATTAAGTCCCTAAACTTTAATTCATTGTCTTTCATTATTAAAGTTGGATGGCAGAAATTGAAGCCCCCAACTATTAACAAACTTGCATTTTTGTTTTGCGTGCTAGCTAATAAAATCCATCTTCAACAAAAAAAAAAAAAAAAAAAAAAACAAAAAAAACAAAAAAAAAAAAAACAAAAATAAAAACAAACCATATATTGTACATATTCGCCGTGGCAAGGAAGGAGGATAATCCAACCATTTTTGCTCAAAAAAGTGAGCAAGAAACTGCCTAATATAATGTTATAAAAAAACTACCTGATAAATGGTTAAATGTTGTCAAGTACTAACTATGGTCGGATTTCCCCGTTGACCTAATTTTCCGGCGTTGGTCCACCTCAAAACACCCCTGATAAACAATTAATGACCTAAAACTGTGTCAAATACAAAATACTTCGAACTTACTTACAAGAAAAGAAGAGTTCATGTCAAGCTACGAAGTCTTCGTTGTATATTTCACCACATGCATCAGCAATCCTTTCAAGCTAAAGAAAGCTGGTACAGGAGCTAGTTCTTCTTAGTCAGAAATTACATTTAAAAGGCCGAAGCAGGATCTGCAGTCCCAGAAGAGCCTTCCACCATACTCATCTGTCTTCTTAACTTAACAATATGAGCTTGTACCTATAACAAAGTCAATATTTTTTTAAAAAAAAATATGATCTTAGTTGTTAATCAACTTCGAAAAGTATAGCTTCTTCAACATAAGTGGTTACATTACACAAGTTTGAGAAAATGAAGTTGGTACCCAATGAGCACGTACAAGCAATAACATAGTGAGCACATTATTTTTTCTATGAATGAGCATAAAACAATGCACATATGAACAAGAAATATAAATATATTATATACTACAGTCTATATATGATGTGTATAACATGTTCTTAGTAGTTCAGCACCATAGAGTGAGTCTAAGACAGCCTCCTTGCAGTTGCAAAAATAAATTGGCATACAATTTAATGTCAGACATGTCCAAAGTAGAAATATATGGGGACATACTTTTACATTGGATCACAATATATCTGCAATTGCATAAAGGATTTCTATGCATGTGTATACCATGTTCTTGGTAGTTTAGCATCACAGACAATGCATTTTCCCATAGAGTCTAATCAAGGCAGCCTCTTCTCAATTGCAAAGACAAGGTAGCATACATTCTAAATGTCAGACATATCCAACATAAAAGTTATGCATGAGGACATTGTTTTACTTTGGTTCATAACTATATCATCAACATAGTAATAATTGACCAAGTAACTCAAAGTCATCCATAATTACCGGGACAACCGATTGACTTCTATAAGATACATCCTAATACTAGCACTCACTCAGGCAGGAATGCAGTTCTGCATGGGTACATTTAAATAGTTTATTATTTAGCTTGTGGTATTGGGCAAAGGGGTAGATTATGTGCCTCAACTCGGCCCAAAAAATGTTGAATTTACCATCTTCATTTGGTTCACTAGAGGGAAAAGGCCAACCAAAGAGATGCATACAATGGAGAAAGATATTCAAGCCAGTGGCAGGTCTTATTGGATCATAATCTTCAAGCAAATAATAAAATTATATACCATAATCAAATATCCAAATCATAACTAATAATTCAGGACATGTGCAATTACAAATTCACTGTCACAAATTCACAAGTCATGCCTTACAATAGCTTACACTTCTACACTAATATGCAATGGCAATTATATAACGTTCTATTGTTCAAACAGCTTGAATTCAATTGCATTAAATCTGTAATTAGTAAGCAGACAACTGAGATACAAAGTGATTAAATTATTAGTTTATACCTTAAAAAAGAATCAAAGATATTCTAAAAGATAGGAAACAGAATGGGACATAGGTTTGCAGACTTTTTGTGTCACTACGGATGCAAATATAACAAGTATTTAACAAAAGGAGAGAGAAAAAAGGGCTTTTAAAGTTTTAACAGAGGGGCATTGGAAAGTGGGAGAGTATAATACACATAGATTCTATCACTAACCGCTGAGTTTGATTGAATGAAAATGCGCTGAGTTGTACAACCATTGTTGTTACTCATAGAATTGTGATTCGGATTGTAGGATTGTGCGATCCTAGTCATCCTACAACAATCTGATTCGAAAGCATTGAAGCAAGAATACATGTAGGAACGTTGCAGGATCATTCATCAGGGCCGGGTAGGATTGTACAGGATCCAATCTGCAAACAGCCTAAGTTTGAACCGAGTCTTGAGAACCAAAATATACTCTCCTATCAAAAGTCATGATAATTGTATCACTCCAAATTTTTTGATGTGTTATGTTATTAGTAGCATTAACCATAGAGTGACCACCATGAAGCATACTCCTACTGCCAGCGAAAAATCAAAAGGGGAATAAACCCAAATGGACCCTTTGAACTAATAGTGTAAATTAGCTTTCAGCTTAGACAACAATACTATCTCTTCTACTCGAAGAATTATTCCCCTCTCCGCAATCATTATGCCTCAGAGCCTACCACAGAGTGACAGAATGACGATAAAAAGCCGTTGGGTGAAGGAGCTATGGAAGTTTATTGTTGGGTGAAATCAACCAAAACTCCTAGTTCCATTATTACTTCTCCAAGGTATATTCTCCTCAATTCACAGCATCCTCCAACCAAAAGGCACCCACCCATACACATCTACCACAAACATATCTAGCTCCCATCATCTATGAGTGCCCAGGCCCATTTCATATCTTCCCAAGAACTTAACAAAACAAGAATTACTTAAATGACAAATGAAATCACTTAGCATTCTATCACCAACATTTCCTTATACAAATATAGGATCTCAAAGTATTATGAAAAATAGTCAACTATTGCCTAAAGTACCAAGAATTTTAAAATATGCGAAAGCTCTTTTAGCATGCGAATGAGGGGGAGGAAAACACCTCTCTAGGCTCCTACTGTCATCCTTGAAGAAAATATGATAAACTATTGTTTGAACATTGCCACAGCTTATTTCTAACAATTCCAAGCTTGAAGACAAAATACTGAGAATGGTCAACTAAAAATCCAACCACATTATTGTCTACCTCTTACCATACAAGTGCATGGAGTTCTATATAACAAGCTGAAAAGAAACCTACTATATGGGTGCAAAATTGCAAATCAAGAAATCGCCACACACACATCAAAAACTGTAAAAGTTTTAAAGCAAGCACTACTTTAGAGTTTATCACACCGAACAATACCAATCCTAAAATAAAATAAATCTTAGAAACAACAATAATGCCAAACAGATTAATATAGAAACCAGATGAGTGCAATTACCTGTTGACGAGCTGCAGCAAGTTTGAGCAGTTCATCTGCCTCTGAAAAATTCATAAACCAATGGCCTAGAGGGTGATCTTTAGTGTTCCCTCTGCGATCACTGTTTTCTTCAGTCACAGCTATAGCATCAATTAAAGAAGCTCACAAAAAGTCCTTCAATGAAAAGAAATAAATATACAAAATGAAAGCAGAATCACATCATACCAGAGGGTGGTAGCTCCAAACCTGCAGGAAGGCGAGGAACAACAACAGCAGGGTGATTCTGCACGCGAGCAAGAAAGAGGTCTGAAGGATCAGGAAAAACAACTTCATCATATGATTCGACAACAACAGGCTTCTTGGTAGATTGTGGACCACTCTGTTCTAGAGGATATAGTTTAAGATGGTGGAATCTGTTGAGAAGTGGAAATAATCAATGAGATCCCGCCTACCCTTGAGTTGGAATTTGTTATATACACCCGGGTATATCATACACCCAATAAACCCGGGTTAGTTTTTGCTCCTCATACGCCCGGGTGTATATAACGATCTCTTCCTAGAGTAAAAGCACAAAGAAAAGTAAGAGAAATTACTCACACGTCCAATTTTCTTTCACACGCATCAGTGTGGAAGTAGAGTGAAATGGCAATCTCAAATTCACCCCAGCCGCATTCAGACAATTCAAAAGGGGGAGAATCAACAACTCTGATGGGGTTATTGAAACTGGGGTGGAGTTGAAATACAACACGCTTAACTACAACACTCAGATCCTCATTTGTTGCCCCACGAACATAGACTGTCCATTTATGTGATTGAGACCTTAGAAATTAAAAATTCACTTAGACATTTTATCAAACACTAGGTGGGCAATCAAAATATGCAAAGTGAGTCACTCACTCGGTTGCCTTCCGACCAAGCCAAAACGCAATGGTTCCATAAACAATTGGCACGGAAATTTCGACATCCTTGACTCTTCGACTCAAATTCTGAACATCACCCATTCATTAAAACTTAATCAGATGGCAGTAGAAATATACATGGAACCCTAACCCTAAAAATGTAGATGTTGAAATTAATTACTCTTACCTTTTTCTCTCTCTGTTCTAGAGAGTTTTCAGCTTTACCACCAGCATCAGAGTGATCGACCCCATCTTTTGGTGGTATTTCAGTCATTGCATATCGGAATAAGATAAAGAGACGCACCTTAAGGAGAGAGAAAGAGAAACCAACCGGCAGATGAACGTTCGATCAAGTGAAGAATTTTTTTTTTTTTTTTTTGAAGTGAAGAATTTGAGTCCAACAGAAGAACGATGAAAGATGATGAAGGGTTGTCCGTCTTTGTTTGCAAGGACACCGACTTGGTAAAGGTCAACCCGACCAGAAATTAGGGAAAGAAAGAGAAGCCAAAGTTGGGCCGTGGTTAGCTTTTTCAATTTTGTAATTTAACTGAAATTATTTTTACTAAGACCCCGTTCTCTTACGTTAAAATTCAGTTTAGTTCAGTTCAACTCCTAATTTCATTTCTTTATAAAATATTCAGTTTAATTCAGCTAAATTCAGTTCAGTTCAGCTAAATTCAGTCCATGAGAACAGGCCCTAATTCCCTATTTTATTTGTTCTTTAAACTTACTCCATATTGATTTTTATTAAACTGAAATTTATTTTATTGAATTCAAATTATCTTTACAGAAATAAATTTGTTTGTTCTTTCAAAAAAAAAAAAAAAAATTTGTTTATTTTGAAATAAAATTATTTTTACTAAATACGAGTATTATTTTTACGGTGAAGAGAATATGACTAAACTGACGTTAATTTTACGAAGTAAAACTTATTTTTCTGATTCTCTATTCTAATTATTCCATAGATTTACTGATTCCGAATAGTAATTTTTACAGGTCACTTAGGACCATTTTGAGCGAATTGGTATAAAGGTCAGATTATTAAAAAAAAAAAAAAAGGTAGGATAATTTTGGGCGAATTAGGCAAAGGTCGGGTCATTTGGGCAATTTTTCTTTTTACATCTCAATTTATATATGTGGTCACATGTCTTAAACTTGAAATTGGTTATCGAAAATGAAGATATTAAGGGTCTGTTCTGATTTATTGAACTGAACTGAACTTATAGAAGCTGAATTGAACTGAATATTTTATGAGAGGAGGAAATTAGGAACTGAATTTGAAATTAGGAAATTAGGTTTTAGGGTTAGGGTTAAAATGACGATGGATGGCAGTTATGGAGGAGAGAGAAAGTGGTGGTGGGTGTTGTTTTGGGCGTTGCAGAGGAGATGAATGGAAGCTTTTGTTCGCATTAATTCAGCCCCTTAACAATAAATAAAGTTATGGATTATGGCCTCTTTAGCCCATTTTCAATTTTAAACCCAATAGTACTTGTCCATTTTAGTTTTTTTTTTCTTTTTCTTTTTTATAAACGAGTAGGAAGATAGAGTAATTTTTTTTATTTTAGGGTTCATTTGGCATTGCTGTAGTTTTCTAATTTTTAGGGTTTTGTTGTATAAAAGTATATGATATGTGTCACATAATTAATCAAAAATTATTTAAACTTATTAAAATCATAATAATTTTGAAAACTGACAATAAAAAAGTGAAAACATCTTTTTCTTGTTTCTAGTTTTTGGTTTTTAATTTTCAAACAAACAGGAAACTGAAAACAAAAAATGATGTCAAACAAGTTTTAGTTTTTCATTATGTTCATTAAAATGAAATTAAGCTTGATATTTAACTCATAGGTGGCAACAAAATTTTATGAGATTGTAAATAATCTATTTTTTTCAAAAAAAAAAAAAAATCTATTTATACTATTACTCGTATAACATACAAGTGTATTGTATTTACATATAAGCAATATACATAAAATAGGCAAATCACAACATACCAAAAAAAAAAAAAAAAAAAGGCCGAAGCCCATACATACCTACCAAAAAAAAAAAAAAAAAAAAAAAAAAAGGTTGTTCAAAATTCTTATCTCCCGTATTTTGATCCCAATCTAGATCATTGCTTAAGAGTCCAAGCACCATGAAAGCCTAAAGGAAAAGTCAACGATTTTGGAACTTCAAATTTTGCAATAACTGCTCTTGCCTTACCAATCTGTTTTGAATCCAAGATCACTAAATTACACATTCGCCGTGAGACTACATACTGCAACATACAAATCATACAAGTAATTTAGTTTTATTGAGTGGTTTATAATATATTACTCGTATTGAACATGCGTAACTAGTTATTTTAATCGTAATGGATACACAATTTTTCATAAAAAAATCGTACATATTATTACTAGTAGAAAAGCGTAGTTAAATCTCACCTCTACCACTAGAAGATATCCATTGTCTTCATCACCAAACGATCCTTTTTTTACAAACATTGGCTCACCAACAAATCGACGAATACCAGGAGACCACGTACATACTTTTTTAGTTAAATTATCACGTTTAAGTATTGTTTCAAAGGGAAAATGTGATAATGTTTTATGTGAACCACAAGAAGCTGCTGCATACACAAATCTATGTTTGTAACCACAACATTCTGGATTAATCATTGGAAAATCTGAAGATTTTGCGCGGTTGTCTAAACGTGTTATTGAACATTCTCGATGTTTTCTATTCTTGTCTAATTTGATTGTCACCTGTAATAATTTGTGAGGAAAAAAAAAATTAGTAATAGTAATAATTAATTTATAGCTAAAGATTGTAAAATGTGCTTAATTGTTATGTTGGGATTTATAAAAGCATGAAACTAACCTCAATGAGTTGAGGCAAACGTTGCTCCTTCCCTTCTTTACAGTTCATCATTGAAGGGTCTAATTTGTCATCTTGCCAATTGTATCCTATCAAAATGTAATGTGATGACAATGAGTATTTATATACTGAGAGTAAGGGTTTGTTCTCATTGACTGAAGTCAGCTGAATTGAACTGAACTGAATATTTTATAAGAGAAGGAAGTAGGAGCTGAACTGAACTGAAAAATAATCGTATGAAAACATGCCCTAATTCAGTATTTGGTGAAATTAAAAACTTGATCTATATATATACATGGAATACAATATACTATTAATCATATACAAAATGAAATTTGACGATATTAGGGGTTAGGGTCAAAGGAAAAATCATTGTTAGATGTCATGGCCCAAAATTTTTTGCTTTTACTTTTTTAAAAATGAAAAATAGAGCGATTCCCATAAATAATGCTTAAACGAAAAATTGCTTACCAAACATCTTTTGAAAGTTGAACCACTTATAAGCACAAGCAGTAGCATGGATTTGAATCCTTAGGTTTCCATCATCATCGACATTTTCGAATGCATTAGCCACATGTAATAGCCACAATTGTGGAGCTTCTATAGGTTTTCTCCAGTATTCATCAGAATTACAATTACTTGAAAATCGAGGAAGGAGGTAAATGGAAGATGTTGGCTTGTTATGGTTTACTGAAAGAGCTGATATCATAGGTGCTTTTCCAGATATAGCTGCCATTGTTCCTGTGATTTTGTATCAAAAATAACGTAAGTGATTTTAGCTAATTAATCAAAAAACAAACTTGTTTCAATAGTTTAAACTAATTTTACTAATTAAAATTGATTATAAATTTAATACTATGGTGTACCGTGTACGTTTTTTTATGTACAAGTATTACGGAGTATTGTTTTTTAAAAATTGTTATAACTAGGTTCCAAATTTTATTTTAAAATGTTTTCTAAAAATTGAAGAGAACAACTAAACAAGGCATAAATATATAAACATATCTGTGTGTGTATAGTTATGCAAGTAATAAGTATTACCTAATATGTCCAACTTTACGTGATTAGTGAATAGTATGTAATGTGTATCGGTAAAAGCCCAATCATGAATCATTGAATGACCGGATATGTTGAATTCTTTCTTCTGCAATAATTTGAAGTTTGGATCGAATTCTGCAACAACAAAAAAAATGTTACTAACTTGTTACAATTATGTTAGACTGTTAGTAGCACTATTCAATGTCTTGTTTGATGTCTCCCATCTTAATTCTATTTATGTACTCACTTAAATAGTGCTTTAATTTGTATGATTTGAGAAAGATCAAAGAAAAATATATTGGATTATTGTACTCTGTATTTAGTTTTGTTTGTATCTTTTACTTCATACTTGTATAATCGAGGAAATGTAATTAATAACCATGATCCATCAAAAATCATGTTAGGCAATAATAATGTACTCCATATATCTTTAATACCATCATTAAATAAAATGAGTTCAATTAGTTCATACTAAAAATATGACAAGTTTGGGAT
Organism: Chenopodium album; assembly: GCF_948465745.1. NCBI lineage: Eukaryota > Viridiplantae > Streptophyta > Magnoliopsida > Caryophyllales > Amaranthaceae > Chenopodium > Chenopodium album. The sequence goes on from NC_137858.1 coordinate 5,475,068, forward strand.
GTATACCATAGAAAGTGTAGTGACTTCTAGGAAGTACCATATCTTCTGCATTACATGCCATAACGATAAGTCGTTTTCTTTGAGAGTCAACCTTGTAGTGTGACAATAATCGTTTTGACGGCATTTTGAAAATTCCTGCAAATTCAGGGAAGGAGAATCAAAAGGTATTGAAAAGAGAAGTAATTTTAGTTTGATTTATTAAAATCAAACCCACTTCAAACTGTTGCGTTTTGGTACGTACCATGAAGTATAGGCTTCAATATACGGGCAACAACATCCCAAGCATGAGATCGATCGATACTACCTTCATTGATGTCATTATCATCATTGAAAAAATTGAAACTTCCAATTGTATCCAAAGTTTGGGGATCAATTTCATATGGAGTCCCACCTTCCCACAAACAAAACAAACGTCCACCCCATTTTAAGATGCTAGTATTTGCCACATTTTTCATCACCTTAGTATTTGCAATCATCTTACTACCTTTTAACACAGAAAATGGGCCTCTATGAGTAAACCTCCAAGACCCACTTATTGGATCACATTCTTCCATTTGGGCCTTAGTTTTAACATACTTAGCTGAGAATCTCACTTCTCCCTTTGGCCCATTAATTTCAAAGGCCCTTAAATACCCGTGACCATCGAGCGGGTGGATATTTGATCCATAATCATCAATGAAGAGGCCCGGCCCGGTAAGATAGTATGTACCTAATGGGAAGTCTTTTGGTAATGCACCTTCAATGAGTTTAAGTTTAATAGGATTTGGTACTTCCAACCTTTGTGACATGAACAAAAATTGGTAGTCCCAAAATGCTACAATCTTCTCGTTGATAATTTCTTGGGTTGAAACCCGTCTATCGGGTATTGAAATGGGTATAGGTTGGATAGTGGTGGCATTACGTCGGAATTGTATTCTACGTGGTGGTACAAAGTTTTCTTGTGTCCGAAAGATAGTTGGAGTAATTATGTGGTAAGGCTTAGCTAGCATCTTTAGAGAGATTTTGAAGAGGGTTTTAGACTTTGGCTAGTAAGTGGTGGATGGCATTGCTATAATGCTATATATAATTGCATTCCAAATAAGTGTTTTGGCCCAATTAAAGACTCTCCGATGGTGTTGGACATCATTTTTGCAAATTTTGCTTGGTGGGTCCAAGCACTACAATGAAAATGCACACAATAATTGTAAAAAATTTCATGGACAAATGGCAGACATACTAGTTGTTTCACTTGCCATAAGTATCAAGTATGTTTGTTAGTTGCTTTTACATGGCTTGTTGCCCTTAATGGAATTTGATTTTTTTGTATTGAATTATTGATTTAGTAATTTGTACAACTCTAAATCCCCTATTTTGGTCAATCACCTATCATATTATAATAAAATTTGTCACAAATTATGAATTGTATGGGTAATTATTTTGTAGAAATTGAAATTGGTTCTTCATCAGAATCATCACTTATATTCTCTCCGTCTGAAAATAACAGTCACATATATTATTTTTTGAATTTTAGGAAACAAAAATTATGACATTTATCTTTATTTAAACCTTATACAGATGTATTTAAAAACACATTAAAATGCAAATATACTAATAAAATGTTACAAAGTAGAAAGAGTTTCATAAATGAGAAAAAGTATTTTCCTATTATAAAATTAAGAAACTAATAACAATTTTTTTTTTGGTTTGTGATGACGTGATGAATATTCAATTACGTTGACAAGTTTAATGCCCTTCAAATCTGGTGACATCCTAAGTTAATTTAATTACTTATCTAGGTAACTCTCAACGATCTCAAGTGTCACCTATATATATATTCTTCCACAACAAGAATTGATCATCATTCAACATTTGTATATGACATAATGGAAGTAATATGATTATCAATTATTATATGCTTGATCATATTAGTATTAATGCTAGTTGATGTGGCCTTGGTCCCTAGCAATGACAAGAAAGGATCATGTTTATAAAATAAAACTTGTATTACTAACCGTTCAATTGGCATCATCATCATCATCATAGAGTTAATTGAAGTTATATAGCAATTTTGGTTCAATCAAGTGTTAGTGTAAGGGCACTTTCTCCTTGTATATTTTGACTTTGTAGTCGTGCTTCCTAATGGATGCATTTCATACTATTGGTTTATTCCATAATTGGAGTCTAAGCATTTTTTTAGCCAATTGTAATGATGGTTGTCTATTGTTTGTCTAGGCACTCATAAATTTGTTGACGCTATTAATATATGATCTATAGGTGAGAAAAGATACGAAGTATGTTTTTTTGTATGGCATAATCAATAATTCAATTGTGATTCTTGGTTTGTAGTTTTCAATTATTTATTTTGAAGGTAAGTGTATGACCTGTATGTATTTAGACCTTCGTTACCTTGAAATAATTGCACACTTCTACGTTTTTAAATTTGTTGTATGTTGGCTTGTTTGGCATTGTTTTTCGTTTTCAGTTTTCTGTTTTTTGAAAACAAAAAACCAAAAACAGGAAACAAGAAAAAGGTATTTTCACTTTTTAGTTGCCAGTTTTCAAAATTATCATAATTTTAATAAATTTGACTATTTTTTTATATGACATTTATCATATGATTTTGAAATATAAAAAACCAAAAAATAGAAAACCACAATGATGCCTTGTATTAATGTTGACAATCAATCAACCACACAAAATTTTAAAGTATTTACATTTATAGACTTTTTTACTTTGTAATTTTGTGTGTTTGTGCACAATTCTAAAAACTAGTGGTCCATTGGTAACAAATCTAACAATGTTAGTTTTTAATTACTAAGTAAAAACTCTATTCTCTCCCACCAAGCCACCACCCTCCTCACTCGCATCTTGCTAGAATAATGCTAGGTTGCCATAATTTTTTTTGCTGCTAAGGCCAAAAATGGTAGTATAATTTATGATGAAATTACTATATTCAATCGTCCTTACTTAAAATTAATTTGTCATTTAAAGTTAACATATTAACACAATAGGAGTATAGTTTGAATAAATTAATAAGGGCAACAACCAATCAACCATATTCTTAATATCAAAATTACGGAGCAATAACATACCTTAACCCTTAAGTCTTAACCTCCATAACCAAAACGATAACAAACAAGCCCGATTTGTGGAGTAAAACTACAGTAAAAAGTAAAAACAGTGAATAAGCAGCACAAAAACCTGCCACAACAGCAAGCAACGTGGCAAACACAAACATCAGCCTCTGGCCATCTTTCAAAGTTTCAACAGTCTCCCCTTACTGAAAAAATACAACTCTCCCGCCAAACCCTCCTCCTTCATCTTCACTACCATTGACGTTTAACTTCTGCTCATTCTCAGAGGAGAGAGAAAATGGCTATGTCGTACGAACAACGCCTGAAAGCGGCGGCGAAGACTATAACGGCCGCCGATGATTCTCCGGCGCCGTTCAACTGTGATGAAATCGGAGTTACGGCCACCCTTAAACCTCACCAAATTGACGGCGTTTCATGGCTTATTCGCCGTTATCTTACCGGCGTCAATGTTATTCTCGGTAATCTTCGTTCGACAATTTTCTCTCCTTTTTTCATTGATTTTTGTTTGATTTAGGTGCGTATTAATTGATTTTTAAACCATGAAGAAAAATTCGTAAACCTAGGTTGGATTTTTTGTTTGATTATAAGTTGTGTACTTTGTTTAAGCTAAAATGGGATTAATTTGAGTATACAACCCTAATTTTATCGCATTTTGTGGCGAAATGAGGATGATCAATTGATCATTGTGCTCAGTAGTTAGTATAGAGCTCTATGATGAATTGATGATTAATTGAATGTTGAATTAGGTTATCACTTAGATTGATGGATGTGTTATGCTGGCGAAATTTGTACTAATGTCTAATAGGTAGTTGTTCGGAGTTTTTTTTTATTGTTCTGGACTAGTGTGCTTTAACTAGTAAGAACTGTGTATGACTAAATAAACACCAGTTGTTTACCTGCACGTTGGACCGAGATGGTGTATCCCGGTTTTGAGTTGAATTGATATGACGTTATAATTTTTGAACTTTTTGAAGTATATGATCATAATTTATGAACTAAATATTCACAAGTTTGAAGCACTTTGAACTATGTGTTCATCAGGACTGATAGCAGTTTATAGTAACTGTTGCCGTGTGTTAAAATGCTTGACAACAAAGGGGTTTGGATCATTACTTTTTTACTCTCGACTTACATTTTATATGCTCATGTATTTGCAGGAGATGAGGTATGGTACCTTCAGGAACCCTGCAGCTATATGTCAAATACTCAAATGTCATTTCGCTACATGTTTATTTTATCAGTGTAATGACAATGAAAGACAACAATAGGCATCACCATGATGCAAAGCATCTTGAAGAAAATTAATGCATTTTTTTTTGTCCTTGGTTCTGTTTTTATTGTTCTGGACTGAAATATTGGCAGATGGGATTGGGAAAAACTTTGCAAGCCATCAGTTTTCTGGGCTACCTGAAGTTCTGCAAAAGATTGCCTGGACCATTCTGTGAGTCAACATCTTTTGATCTTTTGGGTCACACATCATTACTTATCTTTTTTTATTTTCTTAGCTGATTCAAATGTCTTTCTAATATATGCAGTGGTCTTGTGCCCCTTAAGTGTGATAGATGGTTGGGTGTCAGAAATAGAGAAATTTGCTCCTAAGTTGAGGGTTCTTAGTTATGTGGGTGATAAAGATCACAGGCGTATGCTGAGGAGGACAATGTATGAACATGTTCAAGCACAATCTTCATCTACTAATGTATGTTTTGATTATGATATGGCTTTTGATTACACGTGAATTGCTGCTACAACTTTGTTTTTTAAATGCAATATACACTTATATATGTTATGGTAGTTGAATTTGGTTTTTGAATGGATTGCAGGTGCCTTCATTACATTTTGATATCCTTTTAACGACATATGACATTGCGCTGATTGATCAAGACTTCCTTTCACAATTTCAATGGCATTACACTGTGATTGATGAAGCTCAAAGGCTTAAAAATTCTTCAAGTGTAAGTTGGACACCTCATGCTTTTTTCTAATTGTTAAAAATAAATAAATTATGCTGTGTATGCTGGAACTTTCAAATACATAAACCCATAAAGGTCTGTCCTCACTTTGTGGAACATATTGTCTTTCAATTTCTTCTTTGGGTGCCAAAGAGCAGGAGAGAGACTGTAGCTTACTTTTAAGAGACAAACATATGTGAAGTTTGGGATAAGTAGTGTTGTCATTTGAAGCATTAAAAGGAAATGATGGAACTAATTCAAAACATCCTAAAATAAATTAGGTAAAAATAGAATAAAAACCAAGTACGTACTTGGAATGCTGTTAAAAAAAAAAAAAAAAAAAACTCCCAACCCTCCTCCCTATGTTTGTGATGAATGTGGATACTATACTATCCCTAGTGCAAGCTAATAGATTATTCCATTCTTGGCAAATGCCTATTAAATACCAAATACTAAGCTGTTTTGCATTTTATGAAAATTTAAAGTGCCTCACCCACAGGTTCTGTATGGCGTTCTCAAAGAGCGGTATGTAATGCCACGACGTTTGCTGATGACAGGCACACCCATCCAAAACAACCTTACCGAACTTTGGGCATTGATGCATTTTTGTATGCCATCTGTTTTTGGAACATTGGAGCAGTTTCTTCACACATTTAAGGCTGTAGGAGATGCTTCTGCTGGTATTCTTTCCTCACAACCTCACATTGCTTAGTCAGTTGGCCACTACCTCTATTTGAGGATATAGAATTGTCTTCTCTGTAAACTTTTCTAGCTATTCTAACCATCTTACTATTGAATGTATTTTTCCTCTTTTCTGCATGCACAATGTTTGAGTTTTCTAGGAATCACTCACCTCCCCCCACCCCCAATAAAAAAAAAAAATATGGCTATTGAGACTTTTTGGAGGAGTGTGTGCATTGATAACTATGGTTGTGTTGGTCTGTTTATAAACTCTGTAATGTTGATGACGGACAGTGACTAGTTGTCAGGCTGCTTTATCTTCTATTTATTGTTATTCTACTTATTGTATCTTCGTCATTATGATATATGAGGAGCTAGATAAAAGTTAGCTGTTAGCAAAGCAAATGACTGAGCAATTTATCCTTAAGAGTGAGAGACAACATGGTCTTAGCCTCTTAGGCTTTGATGTCTTTGTTAAATTTGTTTAGTTTCTCCATTAGAATTGGAAAGAGATTGATAGTTTTAAATGGATGTTCTATGGAATGGAGTGTGTGTCAAACATAAGTCAAGAGTGTATCTTAGAGGTAGAGGTTTTAACAAGTGTCCTCATTTGGCTGAATGACCCTGGGATTGATCTACATGCCATTGACCTGAATATCACTCAGCCTCTATTTTCATTTTGCTTCCTACTGTTTGCAAATGGGCATGGCATTTAGGCTGCAGTTCTTGCGTCTCATTTACTCTTGTTACGTCTATGCGTGTGCATCTTGGCAAAGAGTGTACCAGAATAGTCTATGAAGCAAGCAATTGATGGCTTAAATTTTCTATTCATTATATGTTCCCAGAAAATGAGCCTCCTCTTTTGTTTGATTTTGTATTGTTAACAGGTTTGAATGAAAATTGGCCACTGTCTAGCTGTGTTAAACTATGAGCAGAAATTTAGTGTACATGATTTTCTCTCTCTAGTTCTGAGCTCTGATGCACACTGTACAGCACTTTCATTTTTTTCTTGCGCAGTTGACTTCAAATAAGGAGAAAGAAGTTCCTGGTGAATGAAATCAGTCGAAAGCACAATATTATCATCTTTTACTTTTCTTGGTCAGACAAATCGCTAATCGCTTTGAGAACACATCTGCTGACCTTATGAACCATTTAAACAAAGTTTAATCTATTTGCTTATAAAATAAGAACTGTTTAAAAATTTTACTGTGAACTGCTGATTTGACTGAGTGCTTTTTTTTTTTTTTTTTTTTTTTTTTTTTTTTTTTTTTTTTTTTAAAAAAAAAATTTATTTTAAAATTTTAACTTGAAATTTCCTTATCAGGCCATGATGGTGCTGCAGTTAAGGAGCAGCTTAGCACTTTGAAGTGCTTGCTGGGGGCGTTTATGCTTCGCAGGACAAAATCTAAGCTTGTTGAATGTGGAACTCTTGTGTTGCCTCCTCTTACTGAGATTACAGTGTTGGTCTTCTATTACCACTTACTCCTTTACTTATTTATTTATTTATTCTTGTTTGGTATTCATCAGCAAATTTTGTAAGGTAGCTGATTTAAATTATATGACATAAAAGAATCTTCTATTTTGCAATTCTGCAGGATGGTACCACTAGTAGCCTTGCAAAAGAGTGTTTATACATCAATTTTAAGGAAAGATCTCCCTAGACTTCTTGCTTTGTCTTCTGGAACATCAAATGTCCCATCATTGCAGAATGTTGTAAGTCATCTTTACGACTATAGCACTATACTCTTGAGACTGAAGTACTGATCATATTGTTTTGATAGTTGATTGCCTTGTTAGAGGTTGATTATGTTGCTGCATTATGTCCCGAATTCCCTATAGAGTCCTTTATGCGGTCTGTAATAAAAACAAAGACAATCTCTGAGCCGTTATGCTATCCTTTCCGAGGAAAGTGTGTGCAGCTTGTGATAAGAACTGAAAAGAACAATAACCCTTAAGCGAAGAGTTTGAGTATCATGATCTTTGTATCCTTTGCATTGGGAGTCTTGCTTGAAATCCTTATCCGTTGTTCCTTTTGATCACCCAACATATATCTATCTGATCACGCTAAAATGAGACTTTAATTTCAATATGGTTCAATTTCCTCAAGATGAAAATAAATTTTGCTAGAAAAATTCTCTATAATCTAACATGATTACTCCCTCCGTGTTTTTTTTAAGTGTTACACTTACCAAATCCAGCCATGTTTTAATAAGTGTTACACTTCTGATTTTGGCAAAAAGCTACTTATTAAAATATTATATCTCTCTCCTCTCATGGTCCCCACCCAAAGCCATTACTACTTTTTTTAATTAGATCTTTCCTCTCACATTCATTATTTTTCAATAAATTATTAACTCCACTATATTTCTTTTACAATTTTTTAATACTTCAACTACCCCACTTACCTCTTATTTTATTTAAGTCAATTAAATTGCCTAAAACTATGTGCCGGTCAAACTGTAACACTTAAAAAAACATGGAGGGAGTAACATAATTAAACTTTTCTGTTAATTGACATTGTATAGGAATACTTTTGGACTTGGGAAGATACTGTTTCAATATCGACTATGTTTTGTTGTTGGAGATTTAATATTTGTACATGTTGTGTTTGTTCAGGTAGTCCAGCTAAGAAAGGCATGTAGTCACCCTTATCTCTTCCCCGGTATTGAACCTGAACCGTATGAAGAGGGTGAACACCTTGTTCAGGTAATTTTTTTTTTTTTCATTTTTTTGCTTGACACTGTGCTTGCATGGATTTTCTTTTCTTTTGGTTGGGGGTTGGGGAAGAACGAAGAAGAAGTTTGGTGCAACAGAGGATCTACACTGGACAAGTTTTTTTGGTGTTCATGGTGGTATCTTTGTTTTGTCTCGGTTTTAATTGGCTTTTTCTTTGGTTTGCATAGGATAATGTATGCAAATGCTTTTTTTTTTTTTCCATTTTTATATGGAGCAAACATATTGATAAAAAAAATATTTGGTTTAACTCTGTTTCAGGCTAGCGGTAAACTTATGATTTTGGATCAACTTCTTCAAAAGCTGCACGAATCTGGACACCGTGTTCTATTGTTTGCTCAGATGACCCAGACTCTTGATATTTTACAGGTTTTTCCTTTATTTGAGGACTACGAGAAAGCATAATTTTGTTTAATTAGATTGGTTAATTAATTGAGAATACTTTTCCTGTATATTTAGGATTATTTGGAGTTACGTCATTACTCTTATGAGCGCCTTGATGGGTCAGTTCGAGCAGAAGAGCGTTTTGCTGCAATAAGAAATTTTAGCCATCTATCAACCTCTGGGAATGTGAACTCAGTATCCAGTGAACTAGGTGCTTTTGTCTTTTTGATATCTACAAGAGCTGGTGGAGTAGGTTTGAATCTCATGGCTGCTGACACTGTATGTCCTTTCTGTAGTGTGTATAGAAATTGTTACTGTATTTCGTATTTTTTCTCTAGGGATGTTTTTATATCGCGATAACATTGTGCCGTTTGTGTGTGTTTCTGTCCATTTGCTTGCTCAGAATGTTAAACTTTTATTGGACTCTCCAGAGGTCTTATGTACATGCCCAAGATGTAAAAGATGGTGTCACTTCTTTGAAAGTTGAAATTGCTTCTTTTTCATAGATGTTAGTGTGCTTGGAAAATTCCTAAGAAAATAGGTATCTTGTGAATCTGAAATCAAAAGTTGAGGGCTTGTGTTGGCATTATTTTTTGTTTTCAGTTTCCTGTTTTTTTGAAAACTAAAAACCAAAAACAGGAAACAAGAAAAAGGTGTTTTCACTTTTCTGTTGTCAGTTTTCAAAATTATCATGATTTTAATAAGTCTAAATAATTTTTGATTCATTATGTGACATCTATAATATACTTTTAAAAAACAAAAAACCTAAAAACAGAAAACCACAACGATGCCAAACGAACCCTGATAGTTTGGTTTTACTTTAAAGAATTATAATCATTTTCTTCTTCCTATGGGGTGGGGATTTAGAGAGGGTGTTGGAGGGAACAGGGCTTAGGACTCTGTATAGTGTATACCCAGTACCACAGCTCCTTCCCATGTTGAATTTACTTTTTGTGAACACCTTCCAGTGTTACATAACAAATTTGTATTCAATGACAACCAAAGTGCTACTTATTGTTAGTTTTTATTTTTGTTTTGAATAATGCAAAAGCTTTCTGATTGAGGAAGTTTCTAGATTCCATTTATTCACATGCAAAGTAATAACTCTGTCTGTAGCCCGCAATGTACAGTTCTTTAAGATTACTGTCTTCTGTGCCATCAATTGCAGGGTTGGTGTGTTGCAGCTTTTTTCTATTCTTTTTTTTTTTTTTTTTTTTTTTTAATTTTTTATTTTTTGGTATCCATGGTATATGATATAAATTTAGTGACTTCGTTAAGTAAAATTGCAGGTTGGATTTTATGAGCAAGATTGGAATCCTCAAGTTGATAGACAAGCACTGCAACGCGCGCATCGGATTGGTCAGATGAACCATGTGCTGTCAATAAACCTTGTTACAGGGCGTTCTATTGAGGAGGTAAGAATAAGTGGTTAGTTAAGGTGCTGGAGTCACTGCATTAACAAAGGTGTCTAACAAGTGTTTTCTTCACTGGTTAGGTCATTATGCAGCGAGCAAGAAAGAAATTACAACTTAGTCATAATGTCATTGATGATGAAGCTTCAGAGCACATGGGGAAAGAACTCTCTGGGGAAGGGCCTGGCGACCTGAAGTCTATGATATATGGGTTGCGCTTATTTGATCCTGAAGAGAGTAGTAAAGAAAATACCAGTGAGCCAACGTTGTCAGAATTAGATACATTGGCTGCTGGAGTGCTTGCCAAGCGCAATGTGAAGAAATTTGATGAGGAAACTGGGAAGTTTGCATTGACTCCAATTAGTCTAAGTGGAAATGATTTTGGGATGGAGAGGGCTGATGCTACTATAAATGTTGACCCTGGTCTTGATGAAGCTTCATATCGTTCTTGGGTTGAAAAATTTAAGGAGGTATCAGAATCAGTTGATAGCACTCCTGTGGAATTGGAGAGTAGGAGAGTGACATCCGAGGAAAAATTTCAAAGGCTCGAGGCTGCGAGAAAGAAAGCAGAGGAAAAGAAGTTGGCCAAGTGGCAAACGCTTGGATACCAATCACTTTCTATTCCTGATCCAACCCTGCCAGTAGATTCTGATTTGATGTCAGACCGGGGTGCTGTTAATTTTGTCTTTGGAGATTGTACAAATCCATCTGTTGTTTGTCCATCTGAGCCGGCTGTTATATTCAGGTAAAGCTGTTGTCTTTGATATGTGCTCAGTTGTTATTTATGAAGTCGAGATATGTGGGCAAGACTGCAAGAGTAATGAGTGGCCTTTCTTGTCTTATTTGTTTAGTAATTTCCTTTCAGTTGCTGATACCATGTATGAAGATTCAGTGAGAATCAAGTTGAGGTTTGTGACATGCATTGGCACCGGTTTTCTTTTTTGACATGATATGGGGCGGGGGGGGGGGGGGGTGTTAGTTTATATCTTTACACTTTGTTTGGACATGAGATATTGGAGAGAAAGGAAAGGGAACAAGTTCCCTTGTTTGGATATGAGCTTGGAGAAGAAAGGGAGGTAGAGGCTATAGTATATACCATCCCTCCAGTATTGGAGTGATTTAGAGGATAGATGGAGCTCCACTTTTCCCTTCCTTGTATCCCATCCCCTTCATTTCCTTTCTATCTTGCTATTAAAACAAAGTGTTAAGGATAAAAGTCTGATATGCCCAGTTGTCCATGTTTAAGCTGAAAATCTGTGAATTTATTCTTATCTCTTCTGCAATGTTACATTTCCTTCAGATTCTCCTTTTATTTCTCTTCCTTCCTTTATTTATGTAGTTATTATTTTTTCTGGGGTGAAGTGCTTTGAGTTGTGAGGTTGAGGGTGAAATGAGAGACTTGATGACATATGACATAATATGTTGGACAAAGAATGCCCTTATTGAAATTTTGAAATATCAAGGTTTATGTGCGAGGAATTGAAGGGTTCAATCCTGACCTTAATTCTATACTCTGGGCAACACATTAGAATACAGGCTGGGCTTGGGATAAGGGATTAGCCATTAAATACCAATAACGATGGCACTTTAAATCCTAAGCTAAGAAGAGGATGCATATAAGAAATAAGCAAATCCATCTGTCCTCTGGCTATTCCTTCTGTGGCCTCTTTTTATACTCTAGTTTTTTTTTTTTTTTTTTTTTTTTTATAAGCTCTTGAATGCCTTCCTAGAGTCTATATGATTTGTTGTAATGGTAGCCAACTTCACACAGTAGTCTCATACGTCGTATTATATTAGGTTCGACATGACCCCACCCCCCCCCCCCCCCCCCTCTCACCCACACATACACACAAATTTAAAAGGAATACTGAAAATAGGCATTATTGCAAAATTTATGTATGCATTGTTCGACTTTTATTGAATTCTGTGGTGCACTATTTTCCTCTATTTTTGGTATCAGTATGATGATTTTTATCAGAAATAAATTTGTTTGTCTATCAGCTGCGTTGATAACTCTGGAACTTGGGGCCGTGGTGGCATGTTTGACGCATTGGCCAGACTCTCCAGTAAAATTCCAGAGGCATATGAGCGTGCATCTGAATGTGGGGACCTTCATCTTGGAGATCTTCATCTCATACAATTAGATGGTAAGTTTTCATGTTCAGTTTCTTAAGCATTTAACTGTGATCTTTTTATTTTATTAATTTTTTATCGCTGGCTCTCAATAAAATGGTCCAATACTCAAAATTCTCTCTGTAGTCTCCTAAACACTCACTCTTTTTGCTTTAAGTTCCTTTCTCAAAGTTGTAATGCGGAATAAACTCGAAGACATTAAAAAAAATTATTGACTTGCAAAGGTGCACTTGAATTCTCAATTGGAATTTTTTTATGTGTGAGTTAATTAATGGTAAATTTATTGACACCATTTTTTTATTTTTTGTACTGGGTAGCCATTTTAAGTAGTTTATGAAGCAAAGAATTGCATACAACCACCATTTTCTTCCTTTTTAAAAATAAAAATAAAAATAAATTTATAGAACTGTTGTGAACATTCTATTAACTTCATAATCTCAATCCTACCAAACTTATCTCTGCTGACTGCTGGGTCACTATAGGATGGTGAACTTATCTGTTTTTGGTCTCTTACTGGTTCAATCAGCGGTTTCATCTGAGATCTGAGTGCTTGCTATATAGCAAATTTAGTTGATTTACCTTCTACGTGAGCTTTAGGAATCTGAGTGTTTCATCACTGTATATGGCTTTGAAGACTGTGGCCATACTATTTGGCACATCGTTTGGTGGTTTACAATGACTGTATTGCTATGTCAGTGATATAACATCTTGGTGGCATGTAGATGCTGAAAGCGAGCGGCTCAAAGATGGTGGGATGCCTTGGTGGGTTGCCTTAGCTGTGGTTCAGTCGTACAATCCCAGGCGTAAAATTCCACGTAGCAGTATCTCTACAAGTGATTTGGAACTTTGCTTATCCAAAGCATCATCTGCTGCTGCCCAAAAATCTGGTAATATATATTGCTAACTGTTGGATTTGTTAGGGGTTCTTGGATCAGTGGTGCAATATCATTGATCAAAACTTGAAGATGCATTTATCAGTAATAATATGATGACAATGATCATATCTTGAAGTTAAAAGATTTGAACAGTTGAACCCTTGTCTAAGTGCATTTGTTATCACGTGTACTGTCAACAGTGTAGATCTGTCCTATAGAAACTATAGTCATAATCTACCCTGCTTTTTACTGTCTTCCTAATATCACGACCACTTTGATGACATCATGACCCTGCTGCTTCAGTTGCTGCAGCTGAATATTATTTACTGATTTCATTGTCTAAAAACTAGCTGAAGGTTGTGTTGGATATGTTGAAACCTTCTTATTTCCGTTAAGTCCTAGAACTAACTGGCTCTTGACCAGCAAGCCACTGGTTTATTGATTCTGATTACATTTGTAACTGATTGCCTTTCATTGTTCAGATTCATAGTGTTTGTCATTTCAATCTGATCATTCTTCTTGCAGGAACTTTTTTTTTCAATTATATTTATTTCCTAACAAGCCTTGGCAAAGACTCGTTTCTGTATCATGTTTAGTCTGTCTTTTAGCCTTTGGTTCCGAGTCCACTTGAAGTCCTGATTATTTTATGCGATAATCTGTGACTAACTACGTTTTCTTTCGTAAATTACTTGAACAGCCTCTATCCACATGCCACGCGTTGGGTATCAAGATGGATCAGATCGAGCAATTTGGTACTCTACTGAGCGTCTTCTGTGAAAATATTCCTCCATATATGGCATCAAGATTTATGTGTAAGTCACCGTTTATTCTCAATTTTTTCCCTGTAGCCAGTTGTGCTTTTACCTAAACTTGAATTATGAAATTTCTTTTCCCTCTGGCTTCTCTGTACAGGTATTATTACAGGAAGCCTTCAAGATAGTGAACTGTTGATGTCTATCGTTTTTGTGCTGAAGAAGAAATGAGTAAACATGGTGGTCACTGGTCAGTTGAATTTATGAAAATTAGTCCAAGCTTTCATCTGGTACTTCTTAGTTCTTATCCATCTGTCGTTTGCTTGCTTGTTGTGCAAGACAGTTAGCTACCATAACCCAAAAAAGCCTTTTTCATTTCCGCTTAGAATGAAGTAGAAGTGATTGTGCTTTAAAACCTTTCATTTACAGTAAATATTACTGTTTGTATTTTAATTTGCTGCTTGCGAACAGGGTGCCATGCTCAGATGGTCAATTGCTTTGTCTGTCTTGGAAAGGTTGGAGTGTATATATCAGAAATATGTTCTAAAATATCTCCATCCTTTTCTATCTGAATAAGCCTGGTATTAATAAGAACTTATTTGTATTTCAGTTACTGTAAGCAACTTTGTGGTATATATATACGTAATTTTCATTGATAACGTTTTCCTAAATTCTGTGTTTGTTGGGAAAAGATGAAGTATCGAATGTGTGGGGTTTGTTGGAAATGTGACTACTATGCATTTTACATAGTTTCAAAATAGCAACCTTTTGTGCTACAACAGAAGGCAGGATTTTAGAAGAAAATTTTAAGTTAGAATCAGGTTACATCTTTGCCCCTTACCAGCAGAGATAAGGAAATGAAAAAGATTGTTTCTCATATAGAAAATCTTTTCACACCATTTTGTCCCAAGATGCTAATTGTTGTGAACCAAATAGAAGGTGACTTAAATAATGCATTATTTTTCTTTTCATGCACTTCCTGTTCACCTACTTTCTTCCAAGACTAAAGCTGATCTCCCCATTTATAAGCACCCTAGTCAAAACTTCTAAATATATCCTACAAAGCACCAAATTTACGAGATCCATCTGGAAAAGGACTTGTAAATTGTAATGATGTTGAAAACCAATGGTAATGGTGCTTCAAGCGATCGCACTGCCACTCTAGGCAAGGCAACTGTGCTTGCGATCGGTAAGGCTTTCCCCAAGCAACTCATTCCCCAGGAACACCTTGTTGAAGGTTACATCCGCGACACCAACTGCCACGATTTGGTTGTGAAGGAGAAATTAGAGCGATTATGTAAGTAAAATTATGCAAATGTCTAGAAATATTCACGCTCAAACTCTTAATTGTTTATCCTGTGTTTTCTGCACTAATTGATTGTATGCTGATTTTGTTTAATTTTTTTCCATTTGTTTTTGGTTTGATTAGGCAAGACAACAACAGTGAAGACAAGATACACAGTGATGTCGAAAGAGATTCTTGACAGTCACCCAGAACTTGCAACTGAGGGAACACCAACAATCAGGCAAAAGTTAGAGATAGCAAACCCAGCAGTGGTAGAAATGGCTCTTGAAGCCAGCATTGCTTGCATTAAGGAGTGGGGCAGGCCAGCCCAAGACATAACCCATATTGTTTATGTCTCCTCCAGTGAGATAAGATTACCTGGGGGTGACTTGTACCTTTCTGCCGAGCTCGGGCTTAGGCCTGATGTGGGCCGGGTGATGCTTTACTTCTTGGGCTGTTATGGTGGGGTGACAGGTTTGCGAGTTGCCAAGGACATAGCAGAGAACAACCCAGGTAGCAGAGTACTCTTGACCACCTCCGAAACCACCATTCTGGGCTTTCGTCCCCCAAACAAGGACCGCCCCTACGACCTTGTTGGGGCTGCCCTTTTTGGAGACGGAGCAGCAGCTGTAGTTATCGGGTCAAACCCAGATTTGAGCCGGGAAAACCCATTCATGGAGCTCAACTACGCGGTCCAACAGTTCTTGCCTGGGACCCATAACGTGATCGATGGCTGTCTTACTGAAGAAGGCATCAACTTCAAGCTAGGTAGGGACTTACCCCACAAAATCGAGGATAACATCGAAGAGTTTTGCAAGAAGCTTATGAGCAAGGAAGGATTGAAAGAGTATAATGAACTGTTTTGGGCAGTCCATCCTGGTGGTCCGGCGATTCTTAATAGAGTGGAAAATACTCTCAAACTAACTGGAGATAAGCTGAACTGTAGTAGAAGAGCGTTAATGGATTACGGAAATGTTAGTAGCAACACTATATTCTACGTGATGGAGTACATGAGGGATGAGTTGAAGAACAAAGAAAATGGTGGAGAAGAATGGGGACTTGCTTTAGCATTTGGACCTGGGATTACTTTTGAAGGCATTCTCCTTCGTAGCCTTTAAAATAACAACACATTTTTATGTGTTACTACAAAATAAATGTTGGGGGGATTATTATCTTGTTTACTTTCTTTTTTTTTTTTTTTTTTTTGGTGATTGTTGCTTTGGAATGTAGTTCAAGCAGAAACTACTAGGTTCAATTTAATTTAGGAAAGGGCTTTAATTTCATAGATTATATTATTCCCATTGATCAAAATTAATAGATTTGTTCTCCTTTTGTTTGGAATTAGTACTAATTAGGGTTATTATATAAGGATATTTCTAATTATATTTGGAAATCCGTCACAATAAAAAATTTATTTACAAAATAATTATTTTTAATTTGAAAATAACTTTTGGTAATATATGGAGTATTATCAAGGATAACTTTTGGTAATATGATAATATCAAATACGAGTATTATTGAGTATCATATTAACAAGCCCTAGTTCAAGTCAAATAAGGTAAATAATTGGGTCCTTTAGATTTCTATATATAGGGGTCCTTGGCTAGAGTTTACCATTATAATTGCGTTAGATACAATAATCCTTTGTGCTTTGTAGTTAAATACTCGTAATTCAATTCTTTGGTGCTCCAAATTAGCAAGCAATAATGGCTACCTGTAAAGATGTTATTCATGGTATTATGGCAGCATTAGGGTGTGCTCCTAAACGAAAGAAATCTATCACCAGCAAAAAGAAGAAAAATTCATCTTCTGATGAAGCTTCCCATGCAGAGCCAAACCAAGGTTCCAAAACTAAGTCAGCTGCAGGGCCTGTACGTCCGAGTAACATTTTCCTGTCTGGCATCCTGAATTTCCCAACGAACATCGTCGTAGACGACGACAACAATAAGGATCATCACCATCACCACAATGGACAACAACAGCAACAAGATACCGGCCACCGTCCCCATCATCATCATCACCATGGACATCATCATCATCATCACCATGGACATCATCATCATCATCATCAACCAATAGCGCATCATCATCACCATCATCATTAGGGCTTGGGTGTATCCATCATTAATGGAGATCTGGGCTGATGATTAAAATTGGATATTGATATAATCAATATCGAAAAATATATTTACGTGATTTAGTTTTCATATCGAAATTATTATGAGAATAATAATATCTTTAGGATTTTTTTTTTATTTTTTTTTTAAAGTTTGAAGAATTGAAGGAAATATCCGTAGGTATTGATATAATTATCATTAGGATTTATGGTAGTATATTTTTTTTTTTTTTTTTTTTTTTTTTTTGGTGAAAATATGCTACTAATATTAAACAAATTTGTTCTGGACCATAATATAGTTTATTAGTAGTTTGAGTTCTTTTAATTTTGAACGATTACCGTAGAAATTCCTTAATTATATATAAACTTAGGTCTGTTCACATATACTGAGCTGAAGTGAACTGAAGTGATTGGAGCTGAACATACCCTTATTCCTTAATTGCGTCGGTTTAAAAACTTATTCCCACGGTATTTTTAATGTATTAAAAATAAATAAAAAATAACGAAGTTTTTACACCAAAAATACACAAGTGATACTTATACTAAAGATCTGATTTAAAGACGAGTTACGGAGTACTTCTAAAAGGATGTTTCAAAAGCCAAATCCTCAAATTTTGTCAAAAATAGATTTGATAATTTAAATAAATAAAATTAAAAAAAAAAAATTAGTTTTTGACTAGTTTGAAACTATGAACCTAACAATTTAGGTCCTGTTCTCTTCACCTTAAAAATAATATTAAGGACCTGTTCACATTAACTTAGTTTCAGTTCAGCTCCAATCAGTTTAGTTCAGCTCTTAATTTCCTTCTCTCATAAAATATTCACTTTAGCTCAATTCAGTTCAGTTCAGCTCTAATCAGTTCAGTTCAGCTCAGTTCAGTGTAGGTGAACAGGCCCTAAGTAAAAATAATTTCAGTTCAGTAAAAATGATTTCAGTTCAGTAAAAATACTTTCAGTTCAGTAAAAATAAGTTTTTTTAAAAAAAGAATTATAATAGAAAATCAGTAAAATAATTTCAGTTCAGCAAAAATAATTTTAGTTCAGTAAAAATAATTTCAGTTTAGCAAAATTAAGGTGAAGAGAACGGGAACTTGGCAAGTTGGCAAAACAAATTTAAAATGGACTCAACTGACCCAATTTCACCGAGTCCGACCCGCACACCCATTAACCGACCAACCATAAGAAAAAACAACGGGATTGGCTCAACGAAAGGTACCGTATCATTAGCACATTGCGTGTCACTGGCAGTTGCAATTTTCCCACCAAAATCCCTCCAGATTTTTCCAGAATCTTATTCTTTAATTTTGACTTGCGTCTCTCAATTTCTCATAATTCAATTTCCCGATATTTTTGAGGTAAGCGGTGCAATCCTTTTTCTAATTAAAATATATTATCCTGAAATCTAGGTTTATTATTTGAACTGCGATTTTTTCCCCAATTTGATCAACGTTTCCGTAAGTTCATAATATGCTGATTTTTTCGTTGATTGATTTTTTTGGTGATGTTATTTCGAAATTGATTTGTTATGATTTGTATTTGTGCGATTATTTTAGCTAATAATATGGTTTTTAGCTGTCTTTAGAATTGTGATGTTGAAGATTAACAAATGTTTCTGAGTTTTTGTTTGATTTGTGGAATTTTGAGTATTATTTCGTTGGGACTTCTGATTGAATGTGAATTAAGGAAATATTCACTGGTATTTTTGTGCTGTTTTACATTGCATGTTGTGTGTGGATTTCAATGGTGATGTATATGAGCTATCAAAATTGTTCTTTCTTCATATGTTTTCGACTTCTCGTCACTGCTTATTACCATTTGGAGGTTTGGATTGTAGTAAAATTTACTCAATAGCTCATTAAGGTTACAGCCTTATACTGAAGTACCAAAATTGTTCGTTCTTCATATGTTTTCGACTTTTCGTTACTGCTTATTACCATTTGGAGGTTTGGATTGTAGTAAAAATTACTCAATAGCTCATTAAGGTTTCCATAATTTACAGCCTTATACTGAAGTACTGAACTATCCAATGCAATTTGTCAGACCGACCAATCTCGTTGATCACATCTCTTAAATACAATTTGGGAAGTGAGATTTAAGGATTCTTAATATTGGAGTAGTTATTGGTTGATAACTAAAGCATGAAAAACACACCAATGTATATTTTATGATGCTGTTGTTTGAACAAGTTAAAACTTAAAAGTACTGTTTTTATTATTTCTTATTTTTGTGTTCAATTTTGGCATTTTTTTTATGTACCAATAGTGCAGAGTTATTTTAGTTTAATGTTTTTGACACTCAGTATTTTTGTATATGCTTGTTAGGATTTATTGCTTGATTTATGGACACCGGGACTTCCAGAATTGGTGAATCAAGCTCATCTGTGATGGTAAATTGAAATTTTCATTCTATATGATCGTTTATATGAAAGATTATATTTTTGCATTTTTTTTCCCTTAGTTTTTAGTAGTTGGTAGTTGTATGGGTGTGTTCATGATTGAATTATTGTTACCTCTATCGTTACTTTTCTGGGGGCTACTGTTGTTTCTTCCGTTTGTTATAGCTTCTCTCACAAGTGTTTTGCCTTTTATCTGGATAAGAATGTGTTAACAATGTAAGAAGATGGGTCTAGGCCAAGCATTTCAAAGAAATAAAATATTACGTCAAGAATTTTGGTAGTATTTGTATTCAAGTCTCTTAATATTGTTCTCAATTTTCTGTAACCTTCCTTTCCCCATGGAAGAGAAGTCTGACTTTTTTTTTTGGCAAACTTCTTGAATTTCTGAACTGTTTACTTGTTTCATAGGCACGAAATAACAATGTTGGGAATGGAAGTCTTATCCCACAGCTATTTACATCTGTGCCAGCTCTCAATGATGCTGCTTCTTATATCGCTGAAACAACTTCATACATAACTAGTTGCTTCCCAGATTTTTCAGGCGAGTTTCTATTCTGGAGGGTCAATTCTTCTTTACATGGTCATTGATGTTGTTGCATTTAGCATGGTATTATGCCTGTAGGTATGTTTCTCATTCAGAGCTTGTGGCCGAAGGTGTTGAATGAGGATGATTCATGGGAAGCTTTGAAGTCTAGATTGCTATTGTAGGCTACTTGTCTGTCAATTAAGTGCTAGAGGCCTTGGCTGGAACTTCATTTTGTAGTTTTATTGAGTTAACAAGATTTCCGAGTCTTTTATTTATTTTTTTGTTTCCCAAAATGGAAATTCAGTGTTAATCCTCTACTCTCTTGGCCACCTTTTAATAGTTTGTGTTTATATGTTGACTACCTATATAATTCAAAGTAGAAAATAGTTAGCTTTCACTTATTATCAATTTTGAACTAAACTTTAATAAGCACCAGTAATATTTTTCCCAAAGTTTAACCACTTCATTGGCCATTGTACTTGTAGAGTTTTGTTAGCCAATCTGCTATTCCCTTTTTCCAGAAATTTTAGAAACATACAAATTACAGTTTGCTACTCCCAATCTGTGCCAGTATTTTTTGAAAAATAAATTTGTATGGTGGGTAGAGGATGAGAAAGAACCTGCTATTATATTGGGTATTTTGTAAATTTATGGTAAATACTCAAATACACGAGGGGTAAGGACAAATTGGCGATCAATTCTGGATGGAGGGTACTAGTCATATTATATTAGTAACTGCGTCATTGTACTGTAAACAGATATCAGGAATAAAAATCTCAATGCTCTGGCATAGTGGCAAGAAGCAATTGTTTCATGTTTTTTGCTTTGTTATTTAATTGTTTTTCCACACCATAGTAAACTAAATGATTGTGGCTTTCTTAACATGTTTCTTCAACCATTATGATTTTTGAGCAGTTTCTTTCTAGCTTATAGTATCTCCATGCTGTTGCAGACCAAAGCACAAGGGCAGCTGGTGTTAGAGGTGAGCGAGAAACAGCACCTTTGATCTCTATGCAAACAATGGAATCGCTTTCTCCAGGTCACCTTTATATGAATGAAACTAATGGAAGCAACTCTGGACTTTCTGCTTCAGCTAATTCTTCTGGGGCTCTGCAATTACGAGAAGATGTTCAAAGAGATGCAGCAAATATATCATCAGAAAATTTTGATGCTTCAGTGCAATCAGCTTCTACCAGTACCAGTCAATCTGGAATTTCCCTCTTTCAAGGGTGAGCTTTTTTGACTGGGAACAGAAAGTGATCATGGCAGAAATGCAGTTAACTTTTGATTTATTGCACATAGAAGAAATCAAAACCCATAATATCTATATTCTCTTGAAGTGACTAGCAGATATTTAGTTTCTGTAGCTCACCATATCGTTTAGCTGCTATATATTGATTTTGTATAAAAGATATATTCTAAATCCTGTGGTCCAAGGCCCCCGTCAATCATCATATCCTCTTATGAAATCGAGACATTTTATTTGTTTGGTTTGGTACTTACAGGAGAAAATGAATAAATAAAAGAATGCTATTCGTCAAATTTTGACCAGCATATGATTCCTTAAGAGTAGCTTCATATAGTGGTGACATTGTTCTCATATCATATCTATAGCATATGATTCCTTAAGATTAGATCTCTTTAGTTTGCTTCTCATGGGCCATGTTAAGCCGATGCATGTTTGTAGCCAAACCAAAAGGCTTTCATAAATACAACTACTGAAAACATATTTTAGCTTTAATGTCATCTGGGGCTTCTAGTGTTCCCTAATAATTGTTATTAACTGGGTTGTTACTTTTATGAATATGCTAACGAGGTGAGCAATGGAAAATTTGACTTTATAGTCGAGAGCCTTTATGGATAAAATTTCGTATTGAATTAATTAATTTATTTTTTATTCACAATTCATCTCTGTAGTGTTATTTGGCTTCAGTGATGCTTCTCTCATGTTCAATTTTTTGCCAATGTGATGTTATAGGCTAGTCGAGCGAGCACGAAGGACTGTTCGTGGATCAGCAGATGATATTGGTTGGCTTCAACGTGATCCAAATATGCCACCAGTGGAAAATGGAACCGAGAGATTTATGGAAATTCTTGACAGTATTAGGTATTAATTATATTTGCCTTTGATGTCCCTCGTGCTATTTAACTAATTCTTTTGCTGATTTTTTTTTTCCCTTGGTCTCAGTCATGGTGTCCACAGGCTACCAAAGTCAATGATTTATTTGTTGGTTCCAGGTACCGAACATTTTTTTCATTCTTAAAGATTACTTTACTTGTTTTGGGTGAGACTCGTGGCTGAGGTTACTTTTTCTTCTGGTACCATTTATTTAGACTTGTGGAGGCTATTAGAAAGGGATTATTGATGTGTGTAACTAGGTGGGTTGTTACTTATTTCTTTTTCTGTGGCTGGACATACTTTACCTCTCTCCTGTGGGTTTTGGTTAATCATCGATAGGGAAGGCTATATAGGAAGGTCATGTCACATATGAGTCCATGACTGAACTTTATGCTCCCTATGACTTCGTCCTATGAGCATCAGGAAAATTTTTGAATATTTTGCTTCACTATGCCAAAAAATCATTTTCCAAGACTAATTAATCTTTTGGAATATGAAACCACCACCCTTGAATTTTTGCATTATACTCATACACGCCCTTTTACAATTAATCGGCCGTATAGCTTAATTTATCTTATGAGAGTCTCCTTTCACCTGTTTTCTGTTAGTTTTTAGGTTAAACTTTAGCTACTCCTGCCCCTAATCACTGCTTGTTTCATATGCTACCTGTAAAGCTGTAACTTCTTCTCACTAATAAAGCAGTGGATTTTTTTAAATTTTTGTTTCTTTGCTGTGGAGTCGGCGTAGGGGTCTTTTATTTATGGTTAGTACTTATTGGGTTATTTCTGCTCCTTAACAATACAGTTAATGTTTGCAGGCCTTTTTAGCAACCATGGACCACTCTATTTTACCAGCACAAAAACCTGTTTCTCAAAGATGGGTTTAGCATGTCATATTGCCAAGATTCATAGTGAGGTGGTTTTTGCTCCGTTGAAGTTATTGCATTGAATTATACATCACCTTTGCTAATTATGTAAGTTTGTGATAGGCTTCAGTCGAGAAAAATGCTGGAGTACTGAAAGAATACATTGAGGAGATCTATTGGGGTTCTAAGAAGCGTGTCATGCTGCTGGGACATAGCAAAGGAGGAGTAGATGCAGCTGCTGCTTTGTCTATGTATTGGCCAGAGCTGAAGGATAAGGTTGCTGGCTTGGTATTAGCTCAAAGTCCATACGGTGGTAGTCCAATAGCTTCAGATATTCTAAGGCCAGGGCAACTTGGTGATTATGTCAACGCTCGTAAACTCATGGAAATTCTGATCTGCAAAGTAATTAAGGTATTCTTATAATGTTCTCTTTCATCCCTTTTTAATATAAAACCTGACAGTGAGCTGGTGAATTTGTGCTTTCTTCCGTGGATTTATTTTCTTTTGTCCTTTCTTCATTGCATTGATATGATGAAATTTTTAGTTTAATGAATTTATGCACGAGTACATTGACAAATTCAACATTAAAGTAATCCCAGTAGATGTCTTCTGAAATTTTTAAGTAGCAGTAAAATGCTGCCTTAATGACAATTGGAAATGGAAAAGCGTGAATAGACATGCGATTGACTGGACTAAAAGCATGTTTTAGTTGGATGTGGCCATGTGGGATTTGGTAAGAAATTTTGAGTTTTCCTTTGAGTGTAAAATATGAGATTTCTTCCTAGTATTTATAAAATTTAAGCTGGAATCCAGCTATTTATTCTTGCATTAGCTACATGATGCAAGAGTGAGTAGTGAGCTCTGTTTTCCTGCTGACTTCTTACATATTCTTGATCGTTATGTCGATCGACTGTTGGTGATTTGTAAATTTAACTTGTTTTGTTAAGTTTAAACTTTAAGTCTTCTGAATATTGTGTCTGTTTTGAAGGGTGATCTGCAAGCTTTAGAAGACTTGACATATGATAAAAGACGGGAATTTTTGAAGAAATATCCATTACCCAAAGAACTTCCTGTTGTTTCATTTCATACAGAAGCTAAAATCTCCCCTGCTGTACTGGCGACGTTATCTCATGTGGCACATGCAGAACTAGGTCAGGCTGCAAAACTTCCTGTGATGATACCGCTTGGAGGTGCAATGGCTGCATGTGCCCAGCTTCTTCAGGTCAGGTATGGGGAAAAGAGTGATGGCCTCGTGACTTGTCGTGATGCTGAAGTCCCTGGCTCGGTGGTAGTTCACCCAAAAAGAATGTTGGACCATGCATGGATGGTGTATTCATCATCAAATGATGATCCAACTGAAGCTAATGCTTCACAAATGTGTGAGGCTCTCATACAGCTGCTCTGGGAAGTAGGGCAACGGAGGAGTCAGGAACTTGGTTTGAAAGAGGAATGATGATAGGAACGGTGTTTCTGCTCTTTGTAAAAAGTACTCTGTAAAGGATATGTTTGATACATCGCTTTCTTCTAATGAATTGTTCTTTATGAGGCATTGAGGATAGCCTAGTGATGACAGTCATGACACACTCGCGGTATTTGGCATTGGCCTGAGACCGACCCTTGCTTCTCACCTCCCATGTTTTAGTCCCAGGAGAGGGCAATATGTAATCTTACCCCCGTATGTATATATACACCACTTGAATCAGAAAAGGAGTTCTTAGTTTCTGGCAGCTGATTTGTAGATGAAACTTTAAACCAAAGTGTTTAATTGTTTAAGGTGATTAATACTCGTACTTCTGTATGCTGCAGTTTTTTGTTTTACCGGTTGAAACTCTTGTTGATGGGGATTTTATATGTATGTAGTAAATTTTGAATCATTTAGAAATTTAAACTTCAAAAATAATTGTTAGGTGCCCAAGGACCGAAAAAAGAAAAAAGAGCTGTGTTGGGCCAAGCCAAAATTTCAGGCCCGAGGATTTTGCTCAAACCCTTTTTCGGGTCAGCCCAGCAGGCTAACTAACTTTGATCATCTTTAAGTAAAGTACGTGTGATATTGATATTATTCGTGATTTCAGATTTTATCTGTTAGTGCAAAAAGAGCTGCAAAGGGTAATAATGCTATGTGATTTGATCTCATATTTTGTATGATCTCCAAAATAAAGTTGATATCTACTTAGTTTTTATTTCTATTACCCTTAGTTTTTCACTATATACTTTCCTATAAACAAAGTTGATATCAGAATAAAGTCTAACATGATATGGTGCATTTTGGTTCAAAATTTCATGAGTGCCTTTTGGGTTCAAGTTAAGGTTTCTAAACGTTTTAGTAAGGGGTAACCAAATAGAATTTGCTTATTAGGTGGGTTGAATTAAGGTTGAGCTAATACTTATATATATATTTTTTTCTTTCTCCATTTAAGTACAAAAGGTAGTGAGATGATTAATTTACTAGATTAACCCCGTGCGATGCACGATTTTAAAATAAGAATTGAATTATATACTTTTAACACGTACTGAAAGAAAACAATTTTCTCATTTTTCCTAACTAATTTCTAATTAAATATGAATATACAATTCCCGAAAGTACATAATTTTCATATTTAATTTAGAAATTTCAATTAAATTATATTATTATTTATTAACTATTGTTAAAAACTCGCAAATGACTAAATAGCATAATATGTGTAGTTACCCAAAATTTAAAATTTAAAAATGCAAATGGAATATATTTTCAAAGTTACTGTTAAATAGAGTAGCTTAAAAAGGGAAAAAAAATGACATCATCCTTGTATTTTGGATGGAAAAAATTAATAAAAAAAGTGACACGTAGGCAATAATGACATCAGCGGTTGTTATTTTAGGGTATATATATATATAGATAGATTAGGGTTTTTTTTTTAACGAGAAATTTACTAGATTAATTTGATGTTTATTAATGCGTGTTTGATTATTAAAGAATTGGTTGTACGATCTGAATCGGGTTAAATATAAATATGTAATGTGTGAATATAACTCGTGAACTCGTTAGCTAGCTCTTATTACTATACTGTATTGAGTTATATGTCAAACTCTAGAGAATTGATCTAAAGTTACTGTGCATGTTAAATTTGATTCCTCAATTTAAATTACTTTAAAAGTTAAAAGGTGTATGGTACTAGATGATGTCATGTGTAGAAAAATATTATTATTGAATTGTGTACCATTTTTGGCAAATTTGATTCCTAATTATTTTACATTATTTTTACTTATACCTTAGTAATTTCCATCAATTTGGTGTAATATGACTCCTTAAGAACCAAATTATCTGTGTATGTCAAATCGACATTGTACGTGTAAACTACCAAGATACATTTGAGCTTCCACTATAAATCTAACTGTAAAATATATTTAAATTTTCTAATTTGTCCTCACTTGAATCTAATGTCACTCATAAACTTCCGTTGTACATCCATCCTCCTCATAAACTCTTTTCACCTACTTCTTATTTCGCTACCACCATTGATAATCTATTTTGACTTTTTGCTACCACTGACATCATGGTAGATACACTTAAAAGCGATACATATATATGGTGAGGGGTTTGAGGAGGGGCTAACATAAATTAGCATTATTTTTTATTGTAACTTCTAAAAAAAAAAAAAGTGTTGTTACAACTATTGGAAGATTAAAGGTTAATAAACTAAAAACAAGGCGAGAGCCTCATAATGGATAACAAGAGAAAGATCATTACCAGCCACACATGAATATTAAGGTAGATCGACAGTTATAATTATATTCTAACTATATTATATGTTTGTTCAACTAGATGATCACGATAATAGTTTATCATAAATACAAAGTAGGAATTCAGGAAACAATAGCCAAAAAGAACCCAAGGGCAACTTGTCATGATCATGTAAATAAGCATCGCCACCGAGTATCACAGTAAATCAAGAAAGGTGAAGTTGTCTTTTTAACTAGATCATTTCGTATATGTTTATTCGGCCAAAAAAAAATTCACGATAATAGTTTTTCTTGAATACAGAGTATGAATCCATAAGACTTTTTTTAGCTGATGAGAACTAGAAACTTATTTGTCATGTCATCTAAATAGTATTTGTCTTCACCACACGAAAGTATCAAGGCTAATTGAGAAGTTAAAATCGTGTTTGTTCAACCAAAACAATCACCACAATAGTTTATTGTAAATACAGAGTAGAAATTCAGAAGACATTTCTTAGCCGGAGAGAACCTAGGGGCATATCTGTCCTATTATAAATCCAAATAGTTTCTGGAAAACGGAATATCCTCACCTGTCAATAAAAAAAACGTCTTATTATTAATTTTGTGAGCTCATATTTTCATTTTTGACAGCAAAAAAAAAAAAAAAAATTCTCCTGTTTGTTGAAAAAGCCTGTATTTTTTTCCTTTGATATTATTCACAATTCAAGCACACTGCTGAGGAGAGAGAAAGAGTGATTGATCATTCACAATTCACTCTGAAGCACTCTGATTGAATTGTAGAAGGAGAAATTTCGTTGATAAACATTTGATTTTACCCCTTTTCCCCCAATTTTATTTTCGCTGAAAAACTAGGGTTTCGCAGCTTTTTAAAGGGTTTCAAATTAGGGTTTTTTCATGATTTTCCATTAAATTGGTTTTTGATGAATCATGAGCCCTGATTGTATCGATTTTTGGGTGTTTGGATTGAAAATTTCGTTTTTTGGTGCCCTTTTATGAGAATCTTAGCCCCTCAATAGTTATTGGGAGGTTTTGCAATTTGAGGTATTCATCAATGGCGAGTACAGGGGAGACAGACCGGAAACGACGTCATTTGAGCTCAATTTCTCCTACTGCAACTGCTGCCATGGCCAAGAAGCCGCCTTTCACGCCTATTTCTGAGGACAAGAAGGTTGTTGTTATTGCAAAGTCCCTTTTTGAATGATTGCTTGCATTTTGTTGATAGAAATTTGGATTGGTTTTTCTGCCCTGATGTTATCTGTGCTATTTATTCTAGTTTATGTGTTTGATTTGGTTAAATTGATGTTAATGTAATCTCTTATCAATCTTGGTATTCTTCGCGGTTTATGCATGTTGAGTTTATGATTTTTGCGGGTGCTCTTTGAAGTTTACCTTATTCGTTTGCACTTATGACACGTTTTCGTATAAGGATAGTTTTTGTCGGAATTGGTAGGGAAACGTTACTAGTTGAATCTCGGAGTCTTACCCATTAATACCTACCGAGGATGTCATGGTAGTGAAATGGATTCCGTTCCCTTACTTTGATTTCAATTTTGAGATATGTTAAACAGTGAGAAAGAAGATATAAAAATGAATGCTAATTTGTTTTAAAACTATAGGGAACCTTATTAGCACGGAAGTAAGATGGGATTTGATCTTAGGTCATGGCCTCATATGGTTATCACCCCAAGATTTTATTTAACAAAGATTTTATTGTTAGTAATGAATACGTATGACCCTAAACATGATTTTTGTTTTTTTTGGAAAGACATAAACCGTCATTAAAATTGCATTAATTGTACATTTCCATTAAACACCCACAAGGCTCATGGCAATTGGTAGGTTTTTTGGTGCATAACTTTGATGGTATATTGGCTTGGCGGCGATTAGGGTTTTATTTGCAAGCATTTCAACATCTCCCTTTCCAGATCCCTGGTCATAGGTAGGCCAAGATTGTGATGTGATTTGAATGTGGCTGTTAACAGTGCCTACTCGATTGATTAGCTTCCCTCATGTGCCTGTTTATTTTATATGTAATCTTTCTGCGATGTGCTTAGTTTGATTGGATTGGTAGGTGTAAAATTAATTGTATGTGGTTCACAAGACTATCTGTTTTGTGATTTTGGGATCTAGGTTGCAGGAAAAGTGTTTAAATTCTATCTGCTTTGTTACCTATCTTTGATTTTATCTGTCTGAAAGTACTTTATATAACTTTGCAAGCCGCAGGGTCAATCTTGCTGGTCTGTGGCGCTGTTCAGTTAGTTTATGCCGTCCCTTTGAATTGCACATAATCATTTTGATTAAAGTAATTCTTGTCATATGTGCTTAACCCTCATAGACCTTGCCAATGGTGGAATTGACTGTAGCAATTTTTTTGGGAATGCTTTTTTTTTAATAATAAAGTAATTCTTCTAAAATTCTTTTAAACACCTTCTTGGATGCTACTTTTTTTTTTTTTTTTTTTTTTTTTTCCACTTTACACACCTTCTTTTCAAACTTTTCCAACTGTTTATCTTGTTATGTCCTTTATTCTTTGTCAGCCTGTTCCTTATGATGATTTATGTTAGCCGATAAAATCATTTTGGGATAAAGGCTTTGTTGTTGTTGTAGTAATAAATGTTCTGTGATGAAGCCAGTACAAGCCAGTGGATTTACAGTAAATTAGATTATCAGTAATAAGTCCTATGTTCCTCCCCCTCTTTATCTCGAAACTTGGTAAGTTGGGCATAGTTTTGGACAACAATGAGGGAACTTTCAGATGTACTTCCATGTGATGGTTACATCATTTATTGTTCTCTTTGGAACTAATGATATACTTGCACATAGTTTTAAATAGACACACGAATGATAAAAATGGTTTTTGAGGCTTTTTTTTTTTCATTTGTTTTTATTTAAAAAAAAAAATACAAGATCTACCAATTCTTCATTATCGATTACCCTCTTAATTTTCAATCAAGATAAATTTTCCATCCCTTACAAGATTTATAAACCTTACTGCAATTTTTTTTTTGTTTTTTTTTTTTGTCTGGATTGCAATAATGCGCATGATTTGGCAGATGAAGCATATTTGAATACTGCATGATTTCATCTTTGACATGAATTGTCGATTTAAGTGGTTGTTGGATTGAGCCTTTTCTACTCTCTTTTACTGAGGTGATTTGCCTGTTGGCTGGGTTTTACTTTTAGAGAAGCAACACAAAAATATTGAGGCCGAAGGAATAGTCTATTTGCAATTTATTTATTTATTTATTTATTTTTTAAATATGTCATGAATATAATGCTCATGTTGATTGATATAATCTCCTTCTTCTGTGTTGTAGATTGACACCGCTGTACTTCAGTTTCAAAATCAGAAGCTGGCTCAGAAGCTCGAGGTTCAGAAGATGGAAATAACATCCCTTGATAAAAAATTGGCGCAGCGGAAAGAGAAGCAAGAGTCATTTGAAAAATTGTTGGCGGTGGTTAATAATAGCTGGAATAAGGTAAAATTAGGTCATGCTTTAATCTTTTATTATTATTATTATTTGTTTATCGACATCTTTCAAGCTATCATGCTTAGGCTTCGTTCTTATTAGGTATCATGCCCACTGTTTTTATGTCTTTAGATTTAGCCCCCGACTTCATTTTGAATTTCTAATTTTACAAATATTTTTTGGGTAGCTTCTTGATGATGTGGAAGCGCGATCTGTTCACATCAAAGGCATGGTCAGAAGTGGGGGAAATTTTCTTCTTTCAGGAGTTACGGAAGGTAAGCCGTAAGCAACACTTTTTGTTTCTCATTTTGGGATTCTTTTAACTGTGTTGGTGATCTATGGTCTGGAGTCCTTCAGCCTTGTCTAGTTTACCAGGTAAAATAAAGAAAAAGCAAGGTGTTCATTTGAATGCTTCAAAATTTATTGAGGTCTCATCCTGTGATTATCCCGTTTTTAATTTAGTAACCTGTCATGTTCATTTTTGCTTGTCTGCTTAAACAAAACTTTGTAGGGAGGTATTATGTAGGATTGGGCTTTTGTTTTTTCTGACCTATGCTTTAAATGTGATCATTTTAGAAAAAGGCGTCTTAGGTGTTGAGGCACTAGGCAGATTAGGATATAGCGCCTTATATGCTCTATTCAAAGAGGCCCACCTGTGCACCTAAGGCGCACTTGAGGCAAATTTCTTTAATTGATTTATATTATACGCCTCACTTCAAAGAGGCGCGCCTAGGCGCAGCAGGACCTTCATCCCCTCTTTGAGCCTTCAGCCTTTTTATACATTAAATGGTCGTCAGAGGTGGCATTGAGGAACTATGAATATGCTTTCCATACTCTTGGATTGATCATTGTACCTTAACAGTGCACCTTCCCTGGTAGCTGTCTTGCTGTTATTTTCTGCAAAAATAACCTTGTACCAGGCCTTTGTTTTTCCTTGTTCTCTGGTAGCCCTACCTTCTCTTGCTAGCCTGACTTACTAAGATCAAGGATTAGGAAGACACCAAAGTTGATAATCTCACAAGCACCTTGTAATTATGGCGGGAAGTTTAATTGTTTATATAGGCTACTATGCTTTTAGTGGCTTGTTGTGCTTCTTCATTGTTTACTTTATGCTGCTTTGAAAGCCTACATATATATCACCTGATTTTAAAAGAATGCGGGGCATAAAACATTTTAGCTTTGTCATGCTGGAGGATGTGATGTTACTCCTGCTTTTCCACTCAATAAGGTCCATGTAATTGGTTTGGGGAATTTTGTACTAATCATTAAGTTACAAATCATTTTAATTGTATATGGAGAGTCAATCAAGATTATCATTTATTGTTCCATGTGGATAGGGGTTTTATAGTGTGGAGGAACAGAGTATTTGTGCCTTGTGGTCTTGCATTGAGGTAAAGTAAATATTGTTGTAGCTAATTTTATTTCCATTGACTGTGGATCAGATGGTTCTTCCACCTCTGCTGATGATGTATTTTTAAAGCGACTCAAAACAGGCTCACCCAAACCATGCTTAGCTACTAATCCCCTTGATCAGATGATAGATGATGGGGATAAAGCTTGTGAAAAATCTAGAAATATTGTGCGTAATATAGGGACTGCTGTTGATGACTTGTGTCATATGAAAGATGGACTATATGCTGCTGTATTGACAGCACTTCCAGAGGATGGTAAGTGCGGTTTTCTTTGCTTGAATATGTGTGTGTGTGTGTGTGTGTATATATATATATATATGTTGGGTATTCCTCTTGCTGAGTATATTTTCATGCTAAATTTCTATTCACGCTCCATTTGTTTTGGGTGTTTAAGGTTCATGCAGGCAGAAACCATCCAATGATATGGTAGCAGAAGTTAGGAATTTGCGCTCAGCTCTTAGTGATCTTCATTTGAAACACAAATCACTTGCAAATGAACTGCGTAAGCATCAGGATGGTGATTTGAAGAATAAAGCCGAACTGGTTTATTTGCGAGGTAACTTTTACCACTGCTAATATTTATCATCTTCATTTAATTGTAGGTGACCTCTCCAATTGTAGTATTTGTTAAGAGTGTAAATGTATTAACGTATAATATCCATATTCTAAATTAATGCATGTTTACTCTTTAATTTAAATCTCTAATAATATTGTACTCAATTATGTTACCATATCATTTATATTGTCTGCAGTAGGTAATCTTATAAGCCAAGTAATATCTATCAGACATTTGACACTCTAGTGATGTTTACTTGGTTTTACATGATGCATTTACTGTTTATCGTGGTTGTCCCATGCTCACATATGTTTCCGTGTAAGTTACACCTAAAATGGTTATGGATGCTATGGTCTTTGAAAGATGGTAGGTGCTCTATATACGTCGGATAGGTTACATATGTGTCATTCAGACTTGGGTATTTGTGTTAGACAAGGTCACAAGATTATGAAAAGTATCAGACTTGGCTAGTCAATGTATTTTTTTTGATATTTGGGGTCCAAAATAGTGTGTTAAACGCTATCTAGTTTTTTTTACCAAGTTGGACTGTCGAGGATGGGAAGTGGGTACTTAAGGTGAAATTTGAATTGAACATCCGATTAACAAAGTTTTTGTAGTTCTTAATAGATTAACAACTTTGAATAGTTAGGGTACTGTAGGTTTGAAGAATGTGTGGTTGGATTTTAATTTGATGTTACATTACTGACTTTCAGCAGTGTCTTTGACAATCTTTGGTTCTCATTAAGTCATGATCTTGCCCTTCTGTTGTCCAAGCAGTAAGCTATTGCAGTTTACTCAAGTTTCCATTACTTTACATCAGATATCAGCTTCCTTGAGCTTCTAGAATATTATCAGTCATCATGTAGTCCCCATATAATTGTGTAATAGCCAGTCATTAGAGAATCATAATTGGATTTGCTCAATAAATTAGTTAGGAAACTTGATAAAGGCAGGATATAATTTTAAGGAAAGGGAAACAAGAAATCTATATAAATAGAGGAGGATAGGAAGAGTAGGCATTACGAGCAGAGTTGAGAAGTTTATTTTTTCTTTTACTTAGTTTGGGAGAGTGTTAAATCTCTCAAATAATGATGGCTATCTTAAATTTTCTATAATTTCAGCTTCGTTAATCTACTTCACCTTCTTTTCCCACTAATTTCTGGTCTGGTAATGCTAGTTCATACCAGGAAGGAGTATGTTCTGAAGAATTATTTGCTTCAATAGATTTCTGTATTTTCCAAAAAAAATAAAAATTTGCAATGATGGAGTTTGCTGGATAGGAGATAGTAGAGAAACTCTTAACGATGGTGGCAATAATGAGGAGTTACAAGAACTTTCATAAAACCTTGGAGAAAATAATTGTTGGAGCTCTCTCTACAATTAAGCTAGAGTTGAGGCAAATATAATAGGATCTTGAGGAGGAAGACAACCAAACAAACCCGATGATTTCAACCAAAAAAAAAAAAAAATCTGATGATTGAAGAAAAAGAGGATGAAGAGGTAGAGAGTACAGATCTGAAGATATAAGAGATTTCTATGTGTTTTTCACACAGGTGGAGGTTGTTTTATTGGTAGTGAAGTTGAGGGTGGACTGGCGGTTTTGGGTGTTGTCCAGGCCTCTTTGGCAAATGATGTTCAGGGTGATGTTATGGGAGATTTGAATGGCATAGGAGGCTGGTGGAAATTCTGGGAAAGCAGCTTCCTACAGAGACCATCAGATGGAGCGGAGAAGGAAAACCGGAGTTCTAACATATTCTCTATTGCCTCGTAGAATAAGGCAATTCTAGTATATCTTGTCAGGGGCAGTTGTGCAATTTCCTAATGGGTGACCCAACAAATAAATTTACCTGTGGCTCAGGAGGAAACTAATGATAGTAATGAAAGATGTAGATTCAAATTGGGTTGGCCCACCATTAAAGAAGGCAAGCAAGGAATGTGCTTAATTATCCTTTCTATAATCTGTACCATAACGAGTCCATCCAATCATCCATTATATGAGATTGGTCCTTTCATTCTGGTAAAAAAAGGGTTAGATTATCCCATTTCCCCGAAGTCCCAAGACTTATGAACCCCATTTCTCTACCTTTTACAGCACCACCCATTTTAAGCCTTCACACCATCCTCTTTTTCACTCCCCTCCAACCTAAACAGTTACTAGCTCAACTAAAAATACCACACACTCCACCCATATCGGTATTATTGCATGACAGTTTGCTGCATTTTTCTTTCATGGTTAAACACCTGTGGAGTGTACCAATTCTCACCAAAGAAGCGCAGCAAGTTAGATGGGAGTTTGTTCTCAGCTTTTGGCCTGTTCAAGAATTGGAACATGGATCTTTGGTTCTAAGAATAGATTACCAACTACTATCCTGCTGTTATAGTTTTGTTTGGCTCTTGGGAGTGAATTAACCCACATGGAATTTTGATAAATATCCTCTGTGTTCTTTCACTTCCATTAATATCAACAAGTTGCAGGGCAATTGTCTCTTAAGTCCAATCTCTGTCAATGTTTTCAAGTTATATAGTTGTGAACTCTTCTTGATTTTTTTTTGTTTTGTTTTGTTGGGGGGGGGGGGGGGGGGGGTGTTACTGTTGGAGGTTTGTCGGCTGGATGTTTAGTATGTGCTGGTTTGGTAATGTATGTGGCCTTGTGCAGAGGAGTTGGAGAGTGTCATCAAAGAGCTAGAAGAAAGTAACCATAAGTTGGCAGCTATAAAAGCAGAGAAAGATGCAACAAAGGGGGCATTTTTCCCAGTTTTGAACATGGGAAATAAGCATACCTCAAATGACAGGACGGAAGACAAACAAAAAGAAGATCTGCAAAATTTGGAATCAACATTGAAGGAGTCATTGGTATAGTACTGGCTTTTTAGTGTTTACTGGATTAGACTAAGCTCAGTTTATAAACTTGTAGCTATTTTTGCAGGCTCAGTCATCTTCCCGACTACAAGAACTCAAGAGTTTGCATGAGGAAAGGATAGAAATTTTGAAGAAGCTGTCCAATTTGCAGGTTAGGTGGCGTCATTAATGCTTTACCTCAATTTTTTCTTGAATTTTTTGTATTGACTAATGTTCCAGAATCTAGAAATAGCAAATTACTGATTCCATAGTTTTTATGACAGGGTACATTGAAAAATGTAAAGTTAATATCCTGTGCTAGCGCTTTTAAGCTAGTGAAAGAAGAACTTGAGAAGTCTAAAGCTGATGTTATCCAGTATCAAGCCTTATTTGAAAAACTTCAGGTTGTTACTGGTCGGTAATTATACATGTGCATGCATCTGGCTACTTTTAGGAGTAAATTTATAATTTTGCTGACTTTTGATTGACATCGGACATTCCAGGTCGAGAAAGATAAGGTTGCTTGGAAAGAAAGAGAAGTAGCGGTAAGAAATGATCTAGGTGATGTTTTTCGAAGGACTTTGACCACTGCTAGCTCTAGAATTGATGAGCTTGAATCTGAGATTCAAAGACAAAATGATGAAAGAAAGCGAATAGAAGCCAAGTTGGAAGAAGCTTCTCGAGAACCAGGTAGTTGAGGTTTTAAATTTGTTGGAAGTATTTGGCATTAGTTGCATATGGTCTTGAAACATTCTGTTTGTTCAGGAAGGAAAGAAATAATTTCAAACTTTAAGGAATTTGTTTCTTCATTCCCTGAGGACATGAGTTCCATGCAAAGCAAACTACACAAGTACAAGGAAACAGCTGCTGATGTCCATGCTCTGCGTGCAGAAGTACAATCCCTTTCCAATGTTCTTTCCAGGAAGGTGAATATCCCGTCACTATTTCTTGCTTGCTTATATATGTGATAGTTCCTGTAGGGTGATGTGAATTTTATTGGCAGGCCAAAGATTTGGAGACATTATCTAGTAGATCAGCTGATCAAGATGCCGAAATACAGAGACTACAAGCTGCGGTATGTCTTGCTGTGAATTTTAAGGCATCAATGCTGTATTCTTCTAAATGCATAGCGTGATGACACCTTAGAAAAAGAGATGCTTGGCCAGATTATGGGATTGTGGATCTGCTGATGTAATGTAAACGTGATTATGTGGGCATTTCATAGAATTGTTAGATTTTACAATGTTTTGATGACTTTCACTGGGAAGTCAATTAATTTTATGAATTGAGAAAAAACAGAATAGAGGAGATTGGGAGCGGAAAGGAACTAAGTTTGTTCCTTTTTCTGGCAATAAATCTGAATTGTGTTATTAGAGCCTGTTAGAGTTATTCCTACCCTATCCTTCCCCCTCTCTCTTACTTCTGAACAACCTTTTTTTTGGGAGTGTTTAAGTGTGTACTTTAGCTGTCATATTGTGTTTTGATGACACTTGAACTTAACAAAATCTTAATCTCTGCTTTTTTTTAAGGATATTATTGGTTTCATGTGTCTTATTGCTATTTTTTTTTTTTAAAAATTATTATTTCGTGTATATTTGTGTAAATTGGTTCTTTTTCATTTGCTAATATATCCCTAACCTGTTAGTCTGTAATGTGGCAGCAATCTCATAAGATGGTTTCCAAATTTCTAACAGTTCAAGATCTTGTTAATCTTGGAAACTGTGAGATTGTGGAGCTTCCAGTATCATAGAGGATCCTCATCCTATGTGCATGATTGTTTGACCCTTTACTAGTTTACTGCTCAAAATATGCTCCTATTATGCTTCCTCGGTGATTATTATTGAGATAAAACTCTGAGCTGCCTTTATTGAAAAATCTTGCAGGTTCAGGATCTGAAAGAGAGTGATACGGAACTACAACTTATTGCAGAGATGTACAGACGTGAATCTGCCTTACCAAGG
Source organism: Chenopodium album (assembly GCF_948465745.1). NCBI lineage: Eukaryota > Viridiplantae > Streptophyta > Magnoliopsida > Caryophyllales > Amaranthaceae > Chenopodium > Chenopodium album. Next base: position 5,512,324 of record NC_137858.1, read on the forward strand.
TTGGACAATGTTAGAGTCATATTTTGTTAGTTATCTTGTTAAATATATTGTAATGTGATTCCTGTGAAATTGATGGTTTCATTTGTCCATCAGTCTGCTGATATCACTAAATCTAATTTCCTTTTTTTTTTTTTTTTGAAAGAAACTAAATCTAATTTTATGTATCTCTGTTCATTTAAAGTATAAGTGAAAATTATCAGCATGCCAATTGCCAAACATAATGTTTCTTTTTGTAAATCATCTATGGAAAACTGTTTTCTTGAAAAGTTTTTAATTTGTAGGAGTAACTAATTGTGACGTCAAACCTTAATTATTTGTACTTAATTTTGTGAGGTAGGATTTTGTTAGTGTTCTTGATTCAAGGAAATGTAAATAAGTTCCCTGCTATAATTGTTGATAGATTGTGTAGATCCTACCTTCTGCAGGAGTTACATGGGAGGTAGTGACTCTAGTGAGCTAATGGTGCAGAATTTAGCTCAAAGTTTGACATTTTTGTTCATTATATTTTGGTGTAAACTTAAAAGTGAGGAGTGGGAAGCAGTTAGGTCTTAAAATTGTTTCAAGCTCTGTATAATTGCCTTCAGACATGTCATATATATTTGCTACAATTATATGACAATTTTTTTCAACTGGTTTACATGCTCTGCAGAAAATTTTTAGAGGCAAGGGATAGGGAGTACCAGGCATGGGCTCATGTGCATAACCTGAAGTCTTCTCTTGATGAACATAATATGGAAATACGTGTGAAAACAGCTATTGAAGCAGAAGCCCAATCCCAGCAACGCCTAGCTGCGGCAGAAGCTGAAATTGTAGACTTAAGGGAGAAGTGTGAATCCTCTGCAAGGTTAGGAATTGTGTGGTTGTGCAGAATTACTTGCTGTTGCAATGTGTATGAGCTGATGCAAATAAAAGTATTCTAGTTTTTGATCTTCTTAAAGGAATAATCATGTATGGTTATGATTTACTCTCTCTGTGATGCCTTTTTTTTTTTTTTCTACTTTGGGTTGTTCGTTTGAGTTTTTCTCATACAACAAATAACTATGAAGGACCTACCACCTCACTCTCACATTCATTACATTTGGTCCTATCAATTTTGCATTTGATTAACTCTACCCGGCCAGAAATAAAAAGTAACAAAACCCCAATGAGGCAAACTAAAGGAAACAAAGGTAGTAGTTAGTTTTGTTTGCATATCTTATTCAAGTCTGAGCTATTGCTGCTTGGTGGTCTCTTTAATATCTATCCCTTACATATAGTTTATAATTGCACCTTCACTTTCTCAAGTAGAAGTTTAGCTGCCTTTTCCTGTGTAGGCTTTCATCTTAATCAGGTGCTTCTCTTATCCTTTTTTTCCTGTTTTTCCTGTTTCTAACTGGATAAGGATAGGGAGGCCTAAAATAGTGGAGAAAAAGTAATGGGTCCCTAGGGTTTTTACAGGGTTTTTCTTGGCTGATCTACTGTTAAGGGAATAGGATCAAGCCAGTCTCAGCCAAGAGTAGATCTACATGTATAATACTCTATATTGCTTTGTAACATTTGTATATCTTGTGATCTGCGAGTTCTTATTAATTTGTGTATATCCTTGTATTTCAGGGACAAGTCAAAGTTTTCGAATGCATTGAAGTCTAAGCATGAAGAGAATGAAGCCTACTTATCTGAGATCGAGGTTAATTCTTGTTTCATTTCGTTTTTTTAGTATCTATTCAGCTTCTCAGTACATATAATATTCATCTGGTATGCCATTTCAGACTATTGGACAGGCCTATGATGACATGCAAAACCAAAACCAGCACTTGTTGCAGCAAATTACTGAGAGAGACGACTATAACATCAAGGTGATTGGAATTCTGCACTCATTACTTTATCCTTTTAATGCTTGGCTACACATTTATGTGGAAAATTTCTTTGGATGAATTTTATGCATCACTCAATATCTACTACGGTACTACCTGTTTGTGATGTGTGATCTGATTTGGTAAGCTCTTGAGCATATCAGAGAGGTACTTGGAGCCTTGAAAATTGACTATATGTAAAATGGTCAAGAAATGTCATTTTGAAGGGTAAATTATTTTTTATCCCCCACAAATCTATTATTGTCGCTTGAATATATTTTTTTCATCATAGGTTAAATGCTTCTTTGTGGAGAAGCTGACACACCCTTTGCAGCTCTTCAGGTTTAGCACATTTGTCTGGTCATTTGCATGCAAACAGTTGTGAATATAAGTACACATTAACTTTAAGCTCCTTTAAAATCTTGATCTTTATTAATCTCTAAGAGTGAGTTGGTAGGTTGATGAAACAATTTGGTTAAAGGTTGGTCTGGATTAATATCTTCAAAAATATTATGTTTCTAATCATTTATGTGTGGCCATTTCTTTTCCGGAGGAGAGGCTGGGACCTTGGTAAATGCTTTGCTTAATTTTTGAAATTAGACGTGGAATACTAACTTATTTTAATTTACCTGTGCTATACAATAATTTTAGTGTTCTTAGTTTGCTTTCTGATCTGCGAACTAAATGGTGGCTTTTTGAAAATTGTAGTACATTGACGTCTGTTCATTTTTATTCAAAATTTTAATTTTGGTTGCCCTCTTGTGATTTAGCTTGTACTGGAAGGCCAGCGCAGTAAGCAGTCACATGATCTTCTACTTGCGGAGAAACAAAGTCTGCAGAAGAAAATACAGCAGGGCAGTGTTTCACAAGACTTTTTAGAAATGAAAGCTGCAAGAATTGAGGATCAGGTAGGTTTAGACTTTTAAATGCGTATCATGTCATCTTAGTATGAATATAATTACATGACAAGCTGTATATGATAAGCAGGTGAAAATGTGCTCCGACCAGATCAATAGACACGCAGAAGATAGGTGTCAAAACTCAGTTTCATTGGAAAATATCCAAAGGAAGCTGTTAGAATCAAGAAAATCTTCTCAGCAGGCTAAAGAATCTTTGGATGGACTGCAAAGTAGAGTCAAAGATAGCCGAGCAAACCTTTCTAACTTACAAATAGAGTTGGAAAAAGAAAGGTATATTATTATATATTTTCTCACATACCTTTAACAAAAATTTCGCCTTTCGTTTAGCAATATAAAGCAAAAGAGGGTTGCTGACTCTTTTTTCGCCAGGTTTGAGAAGAAAAGGGTAGAGGAGGAATTGGAAGCAGTAAAGAGGAAAGCTGAATATCTTAAACTGCAAAAAGAGGGTTCTGTTGCGGAAAAGCTTCAGCAGGAGCTGCAAGAATACAAGGAAATACTCAAGTGTGGTGTTTGCCTCGATAGACCAAAGGAGGTACTTGCTCCTGTTACCTGATCTTACAATTTTATAGAAAATACAACTTTGTCGAGAGTCAAGACTCCTTCGATAATTAATTGACTTCTTTCTGCTATTGATACTCTGTTTTTTGCAAACTTTTTCAGGTTGTAATCACAAAATGCTACCATCTATTATGCAGTCCATGTGTTCAGAAAGTTATCGAATCCCGCCATCGCAAGTGCCCTGTATGTGCCGCAAGCTTTGGCCCAAATGATGTTAAGCCAGTTTACATCTGATAAGCCAGCTGTTAAGCAGCTACAGTGACATTTTTATGGGTTTTTTCCTGTTGCATTGGCATGTCCAAGACCCATCTGTATATTCCCAAACTTTTCTTGTAGTGTTTAGTCCATAGCCAATTAGGTTTAAGGAGATGCTCAAAATTTTCCTCCAAAGTGCATATTTATAGAATTGTAGACTTGTAGAGCTCTGTTTTTCTTCTTTTTTCCTTTTTTTTTTTTTTTTTTAATTCTCTTTTTTGTAGTTGACTGTATTGGTGTTTAGTAGCTGATACATCTTGGAGCTGCAATGGGAACTTACTGTCAATTGCAATCCAAATGAACCACAAAGATATGAAGTCCTTGGCAGAAATTTTGTGATTCTTTTGATTTTTTAATTGCTGTCTCGGTTTCAGGTCAGTTTGTTGTCAGAGTTAAAATGTTATGATTTTTTTGGATCTAAAGAGTTGGCATGCTCTAGTGAATCAGTGAATGTATTATTTACCTGTCCCTTGGTTGTGGACTAAGTGTCTAGAGGCAGTCAGTGTTCTCTTCACCTCACCTTAAAAGTTTTAGTCAATGTGCATCGACAAAAATAAAGATAAGGGCTACCTAGCTTAGCTCACACGAAATGCAAGTTGACAAGTTCATAGAAATCTAATAATTTCAGAATGAGTTTTACAGTGAAAAGAGCAAAATAAATTGCAAACTGTAGAACTATTGTTCACCCGTATATATGTATACATATATATATATATATATATATATATATATATATATATATATATATATATATATATATTTTTTTTTTTTTATAATGGTAAGAAAAAAAGAAAACATTAGGAAACCCTCCTATATATGTATACATATATATATGTATTGATGATTCAATATGTCAAAATACGCTCCAAAAAAGGGATTTTATTAGTTTAAATTGTTTCATATTAGTAAAAATCATTGAAGTATGTTAAAATTTATACGGACAGGACATGACCTTTATACAAAGTAGTTGTGTATCACGATGAAATCACCCCTTCCTATTCCATTCAAAAAAAAGAAAAAAAAGTAGTTGTGTATCACGATGCTTCTTAGATGAATAAAAGTATTCAACATAATCAACGTATATATGGTTAAAGACTGTTTTAAAGTTTTTGACATAGAGTTTGAAAACAATATTTACCTTTAAAATAATAACACAAAGTTTATCTCCGTGATAAACACTGATAAATAAGTTTCGTTTATCACCGGGAAAGTATCAGTTTATCCCAAAATCGCTATTTGAGGTAGTAGTTTTAAGGTGAAATCATCAAGTAGCGGTTTTACTCCTTGATAAACGAAGCTTATTTATCACGGAGATTAAATGGGGGACCTCGAAAACTAGCTTAGGGTAGCATGACTGCATGACTGCATAACTAGTAAAAGTTGAAGCGGAAAAGATTGAACTACAAGTCTACAACAGTCAAGTTTACTTGGGTAAACTATCGGAAAAATCTTCTTGTTCCTCAGCCACCAAAAACAAATCACAGAACCCAGATCAACGCTCTTCCATCTTTTCCAATTTCATCGATTTTGAAGATTTAGAGATCAATTTTCCAGGAAATCGAATTCAGCTCTTCGGTAAATCACTCAATTTCTTGTAAAGATCATAACTTTTTGGAATTTCAAATGTAATTATAGTAGTTGACATTCTTCTGCTTCTATTGTTTTGCAGGCTATGGCGACATCGGCTCAAGTAGTGAATAAGTTCTTTATTGCATCGGTGTTGATGTGGGTGTTTCCAATTGCCATTATTTATGGCTTTCAGCACAATTTGTTTCCTGGTTAGCCTCTCAATACTTCATTTTCATTGACGGTTCCTTATGACGATTCATGTTAGCCGACCCCGAATCATTTAGGGGACTAAGTTTTGTTGTTGTATAGGTGTTGGTTTACTTGCATTGTTATGTCATATAATCTCTTTCCTGATTGTTATTTTTGATGTTTTACATAGACTAGTTCCTGCCTCACTATGTTTAGGGCACACATAATCATCTGTTAAATGTTTTTGTTACCTAGTTTGGACTGATTAATGCCAAAATTCAGTTAGATAACGATAAATTTGGAAAATTTTGAGACTAATTTACTATCAAGTCGACTGGTTGGATGAGCTTGTAGTTCTGAATGTATACTTAAGAAGTGTTGATTATTGAAAATCTCGTCTTAGAGAAGTCTGTAGATGCTAATTTTGATGCCCCGTTAGGTTTGGAGGATGGATGAAAGAAGTGCTTGGAAGCTTTGAAATTGTTGGAGCCCTAAGATAGTAAGATATATGAGTCAGCCTTTTGTCTGTGTTTCTTGCTTGGGCACTGTCTAGATTCTTTAGTCTCGAACCCTTATGTCATCCATCAATGTGTAATCAGAGGATTGCTTGTTCGGCTTCAAGCTCAGCTGGTCAGCTGGGTCGTGGTTTATAATTCTGTTATACAGAAATAAAAGTCCTTGGGAGTGTTGGTCTGTATTATTGAGTATGTCCTCCTGTTGGATTTATAAGTCTTTAATAGCTTTGGGGGAGAAATCTAACTTCATTCAAGCATTGATCAGGCCGCAACAGTTTAACTTCATTAAGTCTAGGATCCTGCAGATTTGGTCTCTAGATCATGTGATTATTGCGATACAATGTAATCTTTGTAACAAATTACCACCAAACCTAGACACCCTGAAGCCTTAGAGACTTCTGATTGTGTGCTGGATGCCTGGAAGCTGCAGGAGTTGAGATCTATAAATTTTCAAATCTCAAGAATACATTATCTAGTTGTTTCAGAAATTAGCCTTAATAACCATAAGACCCTCAAGCCATGAATTTTGGTTTTGCCTTGTGCTAACCCCTAGACTCTCAAGAACCCAGTAGCTACTAGTTATGTCATTGGCTCAAGATTAGGCTAAGATCTTTAATACTTGCATTGTAGAAGGAAGGCCATTTAGCATTTATAATAGTGGACAAAAGCTCCTCATTTTAAATTTGGGCAGACTAGTGTTTATTGTGGTTTCTAAATCCAAAATGCTTAAGGGGTTAGTTAGAGAACTATTATCTGATATAAAGAACACAAATTTGTGGTAATATGGCATTGTGCCATTTTCGAAGGTATTGGGACCCAGTATCGAAAACTCATAGGATGGCTGGGGATGCATCCCGGGGTTGTATAATGTTGTTTGGAACCAATATATAAAAACTAGTTGGTCACATAAAAGCCCATGGTGTCCTTAAATTAATGAAGGGAAACGTGTACGTAATCGGCTAAATTGTTTGTTTATAGGCAAAGTGGACGGTTTTAGCCACCCAAACGGGGTTCTTGGGTGTTGTGGGGTCCGTGAAAAACACTCTGAACTCTTTCCTTCCCGGTCCCCAAAAAGTCGAAAATTGTCAAAAATTGAAGGTTATAATCCACACTTTCTGACCAATTTCGGGATACTTTCATAAAATTAAAGTGAATGTGTAGGTTGTCCCCTGGGTTTATTTAAGGTGGTTTGGAGTTGTCAAGTGTCAATAAAAGTTGAACAAGGATCCTAAAAAGAGAGCTTTATTAATAATGAAAAGGATGCTACTATGCTAGGCTTCATTATCAAAGTACTCATGTGCGAGGGTGAGCTTCTTAATTTGAAGGCAAAAATTACTTTGCTGAACTTGGGTGATTTAAAAATAACTTATTTCCGCACTTGCTTGAGAAAAAGAAAGGTCCAAATTAAGGTGCATCAAATTTAGTCAATGTGTGTCAGGATGGATGACTATATGTTGAGAAATTTTCACTGTTGCAGTCGGCTGTAAATGGTTGAAAGGGGAGCAACTGAATGTACCATGGTTCCATTGGGTTTGGACTTTGGAGTAGGTACTGAAATAATCATAATGTAGCTGCATTGAGGAAACTTTTGGACAAGTGAAAGGCTAGTTAATGTAGATGTGTGCTCATATGCTTTTTATTTATTCTGTTGTCTTGAGAATGAGATTACTTAGCACATCTTCTTTAGGTGTCTTTTCATTATAATATGCAATTAGATGATTAGCAGCTGGTTGGATATCAGATGCAAAAATTGGATTAATGGTATTCCATGTGGAAAGAATGGGAAACTATAAAATCTAAGGAACAACAAAAAGTTGTGTGTTCTTCCCTTGCAGCTATAATTTATTTAATTTGGCAAGCTAGAAATCACGTCCTATGGTATGGTGCATTGTCTATGCCTGCTGTTAGAACTTAGGAGAACCAAACAAGCAGTTGGCTGTATTTGTGTAGTTCAGTCTTTGATTACTGAATAATGGCTGAATTCCTCCTGTATTGTAGATTTCTAGGTAATGTGCTCTCTTTGGTAATTACTCCCTCCATCCCAATTTATTTGCCACAAACCATTTTGGCGCCATATTTCAAGAAAAACAAATGTAGATAGAAAAAATGAGTGAGGGTTTACCCTTAGTAGAATAGTAAGTGAAATTTTTACCAAAAATGGTAATGTTGCAGTTTATTTGGGACAACTTAAGTAAAATGTGGCACTTCATTTGCGATTGTGAGAATAATAAACTTGCTTACTTGTGCACTACTGTCAAGCTATGTTCATTATGATTGCCTGTTTGCCTTTTTATAATCCCCCTTAATCCAAGATTTGAGTGGAATTTTGTTTAGAATAATGCATGTGCTAGTTATTCTTTTTCTTTTGTACTTTTTTGGTATCATGTTCTATTTTGATGCTTTATTTTTTCTTTGTTTTTTCATTGATATGCTTTATTTGATGTAGGTTTACTATTCTTGTACAGGTGGTTAGTAATAATCTTTAAATTGTACTTTTTCCCTATGTATCAGGTTTGGCAAACCTTTCTCCCTATTATCAGACACTGTTGGTTGGGTTTCTGGCTGTTATATCAGTCAATGTGGTAATTGCGTTTTACATATACATGGCGATGAAAGAGCCTTCAGACAAGCATGAGCCAGATCCAACATTCCTTGCCAATGCTAAAGCCAGTATAAACCAAACCAAACCTGAGGGTGGTGAAAAAGAGGAGTAGAACTTGGAGGAGCGAGTCACTAATTGCATACTCTCCAGTTGCCAACTGAAGTTGGAGAAAAGAGGTGCTGGGGTTATTGGCAGGCTATCAGGTGCTCACCCTATCACTGAGATAAACATGCGATCACAATTTTCCGTTGTGGCTGAGACATACTTGGATGGAAATCTTTTTTGATCAATATAGTGATTTTTACAAGATGTTAAATTGTTAACCAAATATGATAGGTTCATATATAATTCAGGGATCTAGAAATATGAATTACTCCCTGTGAGCATGTAACAAAATGTGGGAAGTTCACCTCAGCCCTGTGTGCATGAAAACGATGTACTCCATATTGATTTTGACTTAACATAACTCATATTCATCGTGTAATGCCTTGTGATTTTGCAATTTTTCTCACCTAATCTTTGATTACAAGCTTTTGTTAAAAAAAGATCTATGCTTGTTTTTTTCATGATTTACTCGTATTTTGCTATCTGCCATACAATCTATATAGCTCCTTTCTAATGAGTAATCATCAGAATTTGTGTAAATAATCCTTTCTACAGTACAAGGGTAAAGGGTTACATCTTACATTATACTCGTAATCACAGCTATTTTCTTATATATTTCACATTCACTCATTCAGATCCATTTATAGCACTCATAAGTCAGAACTATCCATGACACCCCTGTAACTCTATACGAGTATGCGCTCGCATTTCATGCATGCATCTAATTGGGATCATTGTATGTTTTGGGTACTCCCTGGTGCATGTAATAATGTTAATAAAAGTATATTAGTAGGGAATATATCCGGATAAGGAAACGCCCATTCCACCCACGGAAGCTCGTAGGCGTGTGTAATCGCACGCCCTAGAAAGAGCTCAATGGAAGGAATGGCTGTGACTTGATAGTAACTCCATAGTTCCTCAATTATGGATTCTCTCATTATAGTTACATCCTTGTGTATAAAATAATGGGAGTGTCTCCAAAAACAGGGGCAAAGCATAACCCATGCTTAAACAAAAAAATTGAAAACTTATGTCTGCTACCTCACATTCACCCATGTGTTACAATCATATTAGATATGACTATACCAAAACCAAAGTATCTCATACAATCTAATATCTATCTATACTATTCGTAGTAGCGATCATTTAACAAGTACAAAATCAAACAATTATACAATACGAAGATGACAATAACACATTATTATTTATCATGTGCAATCACTCTACAAAATTTTTGGCTTAAATGGGTCACTACCATATATTATATGCTTTTTATTATATATTTTTGTGACAGTTATCATCATTGGATTCCTCTTTTTCTCATATTTATTTAGAAATTTTTAGTCCTTTAAAAGTGGCAAAGCACTAGAAATTGTTGATGAATTTGGCAGGCAATGGCATCTTTGTTAGTGCAACAAAGTTGAAGAATTCATGTTAAAATTATAAGGGCTATTTTTAATTTTAATTTTATTTTTTGCTTTTTTGTCCCTTTCTTTTTTGGGTTACCCTCCTATCTAAGGATCTATTGGACGAAGCATCTAAATCTCTTTTCCACTACTCTATTTATTACTTTGTGAGCACATGTTTTCCTCCTTTTTTTTTTTTTTTCTTTGCTCCTTTTATTCAAAACAAATTAAATTTTTCTTGAAATTTGACTTTTAGGGATTCCACTTTTATCCATTGTGTGTGTGTAGGGTATAAGAAAATTTAATCAATTTAGTGAAGAATTCTATTGTTTTGTTTTTTGTAAAGTAGAGTATGTGGATTGTTAGGGATCTATTTAGCATTATGCACTAGATTTCAAATCCTAAAAGTTACTATGATCGATAATGAGTTGTAGAATTCCTCGTTTATGGTCATGCTTTATATTTGATCACTATTCATGTTATGTATGTTTGATGTTCTCTTTTAATCTCTGAGCAAATATAAGATACAGTAAAAGGGAGATTTGTGTGCTTAGAAAATATATTCAAAGAATCATTAGTCGATAAAATAAGGCTGTAATAAATTTGCGAATTCTTTTTAAAAAAAAAATGTGTTATGAATTCATATTGGTACGATCTGATCCCTCTTTTTTTTTTTTCGGGTGATATCTAAATTTTTAGTTAGATCACAATGACCCTCCATTAGTACGCCTTTCAAATAGCCAACGGGTATCATGCCGAGGAGAGAGGTGATGATTATAATCCCTAAGTCATGGTTGGAGGGATGAAATTGAAACAAAACAATTTGTACTATCATGCTATATCTATTATGTCATTATGTAATCTTTGCAGTGTTTTAAATTTAAAAAGACATCTACATGCATTTCTACAAGCCAAGTTAAATCAAGTCATGTTATGTCACTTTGCTTTAGTAAAGAAGTGGGAAAATTTTGGCCATCCTTCTATGATTTACATATTCTTTCAACGTACATGTAAATGCGATTTGTGGACTTGTGTGATTATGTGAATATATTGCACTATAACACATGGAAATTGTCTCCCTGCTGTCAAGTGTTTCGATTACAAAATTAAGTTTTTAATTAACGTAAGTTTAGATTAGATCAAATCCATTTAATACTTTAACCCCATTAAGGCATTAATATATAGGATAATGTCAATTTAGAGCTAATAATTATTTCGCTTAGCTTCCCTCAAGGTTTACATGCCAATAAAATCATTGCATGGCTTTGTTGAAATAAGAAATTTTCAAAACTTTTATAATTACAAAGTGCTCATTTTATATTTGTTGATGAATAACTTGATAATAGCTTATTTAATTATTTTTCGGTAAAAGGTAAAATTATAAATTTAATATTATAAAAACATATTGAAAATGATCATATTTTACTTTATGTATAAGTTATGTGAACATATATTCCCGTACATATATGACATACTTCGTATTAGATAAATATTATGCTTCTATATATCTAGCTACTTAGCTTAATTATACCTTACTAAAATTAGTACTCACTTTTAGGTGAAAAAGCACTTAAGCACATCCTAATAAAGAACCCTTAGAAAATAGGGCAGTCGGCAGATCCCCATTCTCTTCACAATTATTATTAATTTTGGGTGTTTTCATCAATAGTAAAATCAATCGATTCTTGAAACATCAAGATTAGGCCCCCCTTTGAAAATTAAGGCCTAAAATTATGAGACATTTTTTTCTACTAAGTCCTGTGTATGACTGATGCATAAGTGCATAACTAAGTGATTGAATACATACTAGTCATTAACAACGTAAATAAAATAACGTTATTGTCACTTTCAAAGACAAAATTATAAGCCAATTCATCATTGTTTTTTTTAGTAGTATGTGATTACGTCAATGTTTTAATTATACTTAGGATGCTCTATAGAACGAATTGAAATTTACATGCATTTTGATTATTATCATAAAAGTGGCAAATAATCGAAAGTAGAGTTGGTAAAAGTTGATCTAGTCTAAAATCCGACTATAAATGTATCTTAAATACAATTCAAAGTAATTTTAGATAACACATTATTAATTATATATTGCACAAACTGAAAGTAAATATTTAAATTAGTATCTATATTGTAATCCCAAAGTCTAATTTATCCAACCTACACATGACATGTACTCAAACCCTACCTTAATAATCCAGATTGGCCCTATTGACAGTATATAAAATCTACTAGTACAATGAGAATGCGATAAATTAACTAGTACAATTATAGACATGCTGTTGTGGAATGTATACTCATCCAATTTTCTTATTGCAATAAGTTTACTTGTTGTATTGGTTTATTGGCTCCTAATATTATTATTTACAAGTACTATATAATAAACATAACTGATTTTTAATGTATTTAAGAACTTAAAAGTACTAATTAACTAAAAATATAGATAAGAATAGAATCTTCAATTTTATAACTTTACCGACTAGACTAGTTGGCATTACTATCGCATTAGTCAAACTTATGATGATAATTGGTTTATATGGTCAAGAACCGTAGCATGCATGCATCAAGGATTAATACATCACCACTCTATCTATTCGGAGATCCTAACCACAATAAAGAATTTGGATATTGCTTGTTCGAGCATACAAATAATTTAGATATCGATGTCAACACAAACACACGAATAATATCATTGATTGGTTGATAGAGAGATTTGATAGTACATGATACTTCGTATATTACAAATTATAGGACACTTGCTCAAGTTGTAACTTGTAAGCTAGAACACTATACGGTTTACTATAATATATACGAGTACAAATTATTGGAGATACTTATTATTTGACAAGGTATTTTTGGACAATACATCATTATTGCTTCAATATCATTATTCTTACCCAATATACATTACATTGTTAATTTTGTTAACATTTTCTAAGTAAACTTATGTAAGGTTATCTAATATAGAATCTAAGCTTATAAGAAATTTTTCGTTCTAAACTTCTTATTAGCCATAAACTCCAAGACCGTCACACCATTCGTGCTCCCAAATAATCATACTATACGTTGTCATGTTGGATATCTAACCATCATCATGAAAAGCACCTGAAAAAATTAAATTAATTGAAAAAAGCATTATTAAGCGTGTATCAATACGTAATTGGCCTGGTTAGGAACATGGATGACATAATGATTATGAGTTGCCTATTAATTCGTCATAAACCCTAAGGCTTATTAATGTTTCAATTAAACGTACAATCAATAGACACGTAATTTGAATATGATACTATAATAGAGCAATCATGGCATTATATATGGGACAAATTCTAATATAAGCTTAACTAGTTGTACGGTCAAAACTAGTAGAGCAATTAAGGTCTAATAACTACCACAACAACTAGTTTAGTTGAAAAAATGATTTTCGATCCTTCGATGATGTTATGAATTTCAAAGCAAGGTGTAATTGAGTTAAACTCAATTTGTTGTGTAATATATAATTGCCTATTTGTCCAATTTATTCCCAAATACCCTACCCTATATATGTAATCAATGTAAGTTTATTGTCATGAGGTTGGAGGTTCGTGTGCTTGTTTTTTACGTATTCAATATCATTTATTGGGGTCTTTCTAATACTTATACTACTTAAATAGCTTGGTAATGTAGGTCACATACTCACAATGTAGTACAATAGTACTTATATATCACATCGACACTTAAATTTCTACAACTAGGGATTACGTTTGTTATAGAAAACATTTTTCAATTTCTATTATTGTACGGAGTATGGTTTAATGATTTATAAAAGGTGGAAAACAATTATCTAAAATGAAATTTGGATTTCTCAAGAGTACGTAGAGTGTTTTGACAAGATAAGTAGAGCCTAAATTTTGTACGTAGCTCCTTTGTCTTTACTTTAGTTTTTCAATGGCTAAATAATTTGTGTCTTGAAAGATAAAAACATGATTAAAGTATGAAAAAAAAAAAGAAAGAAATACAATTGTAGTGATTGATTCATCTATCATATAGAATAGTGTTTCTATGTGATTAATTATGCAAAGCTTCATGATGGATGCATTTTGTCTATGCGTGCAAGTCACAAATGTCCGTACAATATCACAATTTTAATAGGTATATATATCCGAATTGTCCCTAATTCCTAAATGTATCGGAATTTCAAGTAACTTTCACATGTAGAATTAGAATAGTAAAGATCGGACTTTGAATAATAAAAGTCCAATTCATGTTACAATTGTAAAGAGCATGCATAGGGACCTTAAATTGTACATTTTTTTGTTTTAAATCAGAAATGAAAACGTAGTGTTTATGACTTAACTTTATAAGACAAACTTAGCTAGCTCATTGTTTTAGAATATGGATTGGAAAAGATTATTACAAGAACGTTAGACATTATTATAAGGAGTGAGTCACTTAAATTAACGTAAATGACCCGACCAAACTCAACCCCGGCCCTTAGGACACGATCCCAACATTGAATGGCTACATACAAGGCCTAAAATCAAAAGAGAAGACATCCCCCAAGAGGACAAGAGGGTGTATGTAATTCAACTTAGAAGGGAAGAAACTTTCAACTAAACACTTTAATACTTAACACTTTAATTTGCTGGGAATCTGCATGTTAAATCCACCTAAGCAAGAATTAACTCTAGTTTTTTCCAGATAATCTCACTCGTTATATTAATCATGCTCATAAAGGCGACAAACTCTGTATGTACTCTTCCTACTTGGCTTATTTTTATTTGTACTTTAATTTTTCTTTTACCTTTTTTCTAAATATGATGATAATGATATATTGGAGGTTTTATCATCAACAATCTCACATGTAGATGCCATTTTTTATGAGGTATATATTATTCAAATTTTATATATAAAGGTGAAAAGAACATGTAAACTTACGTTGGGTGGATAATGACACCCTTGAAAATCATTTGCACTTTTTAATTTTATTTATAAGTGATGTAGTGTATCATTGCACATAATTTTCTTATTATTTTCACACGTTGAGTAATAAGGCTAGGGTGCATAATTTGAGTAGATAGATTTGTTTGCTTTATTATTGTATAATGATTAAATACACATATGATTAGTACTTCTTTCGTTTCAGATTAATCGCAACAAATTAAAAGTCTTGACATAAATTATTGAAAAATTAAATAAAATAAAATTGTTGCGGTTATTATGAATTGAAATGAAAGAAGTAATATTTACTCCTTCGTAAATTTTTGCCTTAGTTGAAAATTTTATTTATAATAATCAGTTTTATTGGTACTTTATTGATTTTTTAATTTTCTAGCTCCATAGTTTATTAGCTTCAAGTTTCAACAAGTTAAAGCACTTTTCCTTGTGTAAAATGGGCATCAAACTCACCTTTAGAAAAGTAATTAGTGATACGTAGTATATGGAGGAGTTAATTTTCTAAGTTAATTAAATAGTAATTCATCTTTTTTTAAGTTGAGTTTTACAACTCCATATACATGCCCTTGTGTTTAATTTAGTAGACTTGTACTTAGCAATAATGCAATATGCATATATCAATATATGTATGTTTGATCAAAACTAATTTCAAGTGGAATATGTTTAGTACTCGTAAAACTATTTGATTTGAATACTTATACATTTGGTAAATTACAAAGCAATGGAGTTTGGAGTCGTTAAAGAGACAAAAGCCAATTCAAACTAAAACAAGGCCTAAGCAAAATTGTACCGTTACCAAAAAAAAAAAAAAGGGTCAATTGTAGGGGGCTAAGCTATGGATTCGCAAATTGTATTTGAAGACTTCTAGCTAAAGCAAATAGTCTATGGGCACATATTCCTTGGTGTACGTTATTTTGTTTGGAAAATGAAATAATTTGTTAAGCACTACCACACCTCTAATGGATCCATATAAGTTTAAGTTTCTAAGCTTATTTATTAACTTGGATTATTAAATTCTCTTATGATTTATACTTGTATAATTTTGTTTATATATGATGAGATCCATCTAAAAAGAACTACTTGTATAAAATACTTTGATAAAACAATCATTATTTTTGTGTGTTAGTTACTTATATATTGTCGCTATAGGTAGCTATCAACAACACCTATTAAAATTAGCAAGCTTTGATCACAAAAATGCACAACCTATTATTTACAAGTTTTGATTAAGGGTCTCGACTCTCTTGAGTTTATATAATATAATGTTACGTTCTTACAGAATAATATATCACAGGTAGAATTTTTCAGCTACAGATGAGGAATTCACCTTGCCCCTTTAACTTTTTTCTGTATACATACTTAATTATATTGTTATACATAATGTAGATTGGAGTTTTACCTTAAATAACAATCATAAATTGCTATATGTAGAGAAGGTAATTTAAGTGAGACGATAATAATACATCAAACTAAAATAAATAAACACTAGCTAGAAAACAAAAATATGAAAACAAAATTAATTAAGATATATATAATGTATGTGTTGTATAATTTACATTACCTTGCAAAAAGGTGGGGAAGCCGAGAGGGACCCAAATTTTGATATCCCACATCTCACCTCATGTAATTATGCACAAAATGAAATGTAACCAACAAGCTACCAACCAAAAAAAAAATCTAACCTTTAAAAAAATGAAGAAATTTGTAAATGTAATAAAACAACCCTTTTTTTCTCCTTAATCTTATATGTTGACTATGGACCTTCATGAACAATTTGAGGCTAATATATTGACTATATATATGTTTTTGTAATAATGTAATGAATGAATTTGTATGAAACTAAACTATATATTATAATTAACTACAAAAAAAAAGAGGAAAATTTTGAACTTAAATTATCTATTTTTCTAGTAAACCCATCCATAAATAATTAGGGTGTTGTTCATCATCAAGCCCAAATATCATGGATTCTCCTTGAGCCAATTGCCATGTAGAATGACTATAATACCCTCCAATTCTTTGAGTAGTTTTACCTTCAATTACAAGGTCAGGCAAGTCAAACAATGACTCATCATCATCAACAACATTATATCCATGACCATGATCATGATGATCATCATGATGATCATCATGATCATGGTCATGGTCATCATGGTCTCTAGTGGGTCCCACAGAACTAGACCATTCAGTGTTATTAGCTTCTTCTGATGAAGAAGAGCTAACATTGGTTGTTGTTGAAGAGCTTGATGAGCTACTAGCTTGAGGTCGGCTCAGCTCGGCTTCAGCCGCCTTAGCAGCCGCGGCTTGTATGTCTTTTGGACACGTGGAGGCAGGGCGAGGTAGTAAATGTGCAAGTTGTGGGAAGTTAAGGAATGCATTTTCACCCTTGATGGCTAAAGCCGCCACGTCATGAGCTCGAGCCGCCATCTCAGCCGTAGGGTAAGTTCCAAGCCATATTCTTGACTTTTTCCTTGGTTCTCTTATTTCGGACACCCATTTACCCCAACTTCTCTTTCGGACACCCCTATACATTAGATTTTCATCCTTTTGATGTTCGTCATCATGACGAATATCATTATCATTAACGAGTTTCTTCTTAATAAATGCCTCATTATTCTCATTCGGGTCCAATCTTATTCTCTTGGACCCATTCTTGATGGTTTTCGACTTTTTATCAATACCTGAAAAAGAATTAGAGGATACAGAGGACGAAGAGGTAGAGGTAGAGGTAGAGGCAGTAGTAGTCGTGGTCGAGGTAGAAGTAGTAGAAGTGATAGATGAAGATTTTGATAGAGAATGGAAGAAATTGTCTAGAGATTCATTTTGTAGATGTGTTTCCATGATGGGAGGGAAAGAATTGAAAGAAAATAACATAAGAAGAAAGTTTAGAGAGAGTGTGTGTATTTATTTTGTTACATGATTGTGAGGAAATAAAAGAAGAAGGGGGTATATATAATTAAAAAAATAAAATGATGATGTCAAATAAAAATAAAATGTACTCAAAGAAAAGAATTTAAGGAAGTGGGAAGAAAAGGGAAGTGGGGCCCATACTTTTGGCAAAATTAGAGGTGTATACAGTTAAGAGGAGCTAGTTGAGATACCCCATGTGGCATATTTGATTGATGTATAAAAGCTTGATTGATGCTTGACTGTACAAATACGTATAAAATATTCTTAGATATCTTTTCATACTGAAAACTATGGTTTTTGATTATTTTTTTTTTCCTGTATTTAATATAGATCATACGTATAAATTATATCTTTTCATACGTATAAAATATTAATTTAGATCATAATAATATCTGCAAAGTAATAATTTGGTTCATGTAATGGAGTATAATTTTCGAATCCAGGTGTGAAAAAATCTTGGTTTTGGGGGACCTCAATTTTGGATCTCTTTGTAAAGTGTAAGCTGTTTCTTGTTCTATGCTTCCTTTGTTAGAACATCATTATAAATTGTGTGCTGGTTTGTTGATGTAATCCGCGTATAAATTGAGACTATTGTCTTACTTTGAAAAATAAGAGCGAAGATGTGTAACTGTTTAAGGTAGATACGTGTAAATGATAGTAAGATACTTTTTCTATTATCAATTGGCTTTAACTTAAGATGAAATTCTAATGAATTTTGTATGTAAGATGTGTTTTCTTTACCTATTTTTAAAAAGAATTTTTGGTGTAATTAAGGTTGATCAAGTCCAAACAAACGTAAATATAAGGTGAAATAAAATTAAGTAGTTATAATAAGGTCTAATAATTAGTTTAATAAGTTCATGTGATGAGTACGCGTTCATAATCAGATTCTCTTGATCAACTCCACTGATGAGGGCTTGATTTAAGTCATTTTCATATATATTTACAAATAGTTAAGTACTTAATAATATTTGGATTGAAAATATAATTCTTTAGAATTTCATTATTTGTATATTTTTAAAACAAAGACATGGACTAAATGGTGAACGAGGGCCCCTAATAAGATCTTCTAGTTTGCACCACGTTAATTGCCATAAGTTAGGGCAGACCCACGGTATTTGATGCGTTGTTGATTAAAAATTGTCCCACATAAATTGAAATATAAATAACAATAACAATAATATTAATTATTATAATTATAATACACCAAATTTTTCTACGGTGTACAAGTATAGTAAGGATGAAATTAAATTAAATATCTTCCTAGCTAACAAGCTAGCCATTTTGTTGATGTCATACGATTGATTCTTATACCTAACTAAAATACCAAATATGAACTTAATACTTAAATAAACTTACCTAATTTTTTGCTTCCACTTTAATTTCTATGCCTTTTAAAGGGTAGACATTGTATAATCTAGTATGATCCTTTTATTGATTTGTACTACGTACTACTACAAATATTATTTTTTTCGTTTTTTAGCATGAAAAATGATGTAATCACTACTACTATTTTTTTGGTACTTTTTTCTCCAATGCAATTATATTAGACGTGTATAATATATGATTCCACATCTACTCAATTAATATCATCGTGTCCTATTCTATAATTACGGTTATTTAATGTTATGTACAAGTTTTGCAGGTAATATAGAGTGTATAGATATTATTCGTGAACAAATAGTTTGATTTTGCGTTGAGGAATAAACAACAATATGCATTGAAAAGGTTAGTTAAATGGTCAGATTATATGGATTGCAAAATATAACAAAGAAAGGTAAACCCTATTTTGTCCACTTTAGTTTCACTTGTTTGAAAACATTAAATTTATATAGCAATTAATGATCGACTTGAAAATACACATTATTATTGAGATTGCTATAAAATCACACTTTAAACGACCAGTACGATCGAGTGTATTCGGATCGTATAAGCTATAAGTCACTTAATTGACAATTTTTTGCGCAGTCAACATTTTTTTTTTTTATTGAAATACAATCCCGACCTCATTTACATGTACGTATAAAATTATTTAGGCATTTACTCCTTATAATACAGGTTAGTGGAATAATAAGAAGGTTATGTTTAGAGAAGAACATCTTAATTAACCTTCCACTACACTCTCACTTAGTAATTAATAATAGTAAATTTAAAACTCCAAGCTGTATTATACTAAGACTTCCAGACAAAGCAGCTAATTTAATTGACTATTAGACATAATATAGAGGAGTATTATACACACCTCTAAAAATCAGCATTTGATTGGTTTAGAGGTCAAATTTTAGTTCAACTTCCCTTTTCTTAATTTTGCCAAGCTGTATTATACTGTATATTGCATAAGAAAATTCAAGTATATTGTATTTATATGATATATTCTTTTTTTCTTAGAAACTGCTTATCATTACTCCAATTATGTGTTTATATACTATATACCTTGATTTTATATCAGTTAATAGTACAAGTCAGGTCAATAAATAATCTAATGTTACTGTTTTTGTTTTGACAGCTTAACTAAAGGAAGCTAAACTTGCTATTATATGTCATCTTCACTTTGACCTAAATGCTTCAATCTCATTATGATATGAAAGAAACTTGATACTTTCTTTTCTTCTTGAACTGTTAGGTACATACGTTACAAGCTTTATTGCCATAGCCGCTAACATATATTCTCGTTTTAATTTAGCTGTAACGCTTCATGTTTTGCATCACTATTCACAAATATACGTAAATTCGAAATATTGTTATATACAAGTACTTCATAATAAAATACGTAAATAAGGGCATGAGTCAATTTTGTTAAGAAGGCATTAAAAAGAGCTATTTTTTTCGCTCAGTTCTTATTTTGTATTGTGATTGGTATATGCTATGCATATACACACTTTTTAATGTCTTAATCATACATAATTAAATCACTATTAGCAATAGAGAACCTCATTTATTTTTATTGATTGGTGTATGCTGTTTTAAGTATGATTATGAAAGCAAAGAGGAACTCAAGTATTAACTCCAAAAGATGGGTATGTATTAATATTAAAGGTTTGGATTTTTGTATTAACGTGGAAGTTGGCAAAAAATTTCAATCAAAGCACGTAGGTAGTATATATAAATAGAGATTATAATAATTAAAAATTTCTAATCAGAATTTGTCTATTAATTGACATGAGTGAAAGGTGGGTCCATATTCAACCCTTACAAAAAATGCTAGTCATGCTCATTCTCATGGGCAGATACATTGAAACCATTCACAAACATTTTTTTAATTTTTGGGATCAAAAATATTAAAAATCAAATAAAATAACAAAAATGAAGTAACTTGACCAAGTGGAGTTTGACTAACATAAAAACCTAGGTTATAAATTTATAATGAAAATGAAGTCATAACTCATGGACTTACTAATAAAATATTACCGTTTTGCTTATGTTATGCAAAAATCTCATGTGCTCTTGCTTTGCTTGGTGAGATATGGACAAATTTTGCAGCTCTTTCAACACATGATCCCAGATTTAGACACATTGATCCTCCTCAACAATTATTAAGAGAAAGGCATCATATATTATAAATTAATATCAAATTTAGATGCAAATATAAACAAAATAATGAAATATATACTCTGTTTGTCCACAAATAATCAATATTATTCTTTTTAATTTTTTTTACAGGCAAATAATCGATTTTTTTGTATTCATGTGCTCACTAAAATCTTTCAATTATTTAGAATGAAATTTTTTTCCACTCAAATTATATAAATTTAATGTTTAACTAACTCTCGATCACACATTATTCTGATTCTATGTTACTAACTTTCTTAATATGCGTATCTAAATCTAACATGACAATTTATTTGTGACCGGCGAGTTGCAGTGAGTATATGCCATACAAATTAATAATGTCAGTTTAGTAGGTACATAAGAGATAGGTGCCTTTGGAATATAAGGGCACTTGGAAGAGTTATGTAGGTTTATAATGGCACATGCTCCTTTGTCTACAATCTATAGAAAACTCTAGAATTTGGCCTTGTTTTTGGAGATTTTGTTTGTTAGCTAGTTAAGAAGACATACAATCCTTAAGTAGGATGCTGTTTTAATTACTTGTACTTATTTTAATTATTTTATTTAGAACTATCTTGGTATCCCTCTGTAAAAAGTAAGAAGATACTTCTATTCTTTTGGAAAGTTTTTTCCATGAATGCCTTGTAATTATAAGATTATCTAGACTTAGATACTTCAGATTATATGATTCTAGCTATTTTTATGTTTGCAATAGGCACCTTTCTTTTATAACTAGTAGTACGGTTGTACCTTGTGCAGTTGTGCGTGGTACATATATATAATCAAGGGTTTTTTAACCCACATTTACTTGCATTTTGTCAGCATATAATACAAAAATCGATAATGCAATGAAGGAATCCATGATTCACATTTATTTATTTATTAATCGATTTAAAAATAAATTACTCGTATTTTCTTTTTTATTTTCTCAATTTACTTTATTTTGTTGTATGACTAATAAAAAAAATAAAAATGCATGTTTAAATGTTGATGTATATAAATCATCCCTTTATAAAAAGGCTATATGTTGATCTCTTAGACATTTACTCGTCTACTCTGTACAATACAATAATTTAAAAGATTTCTAAGTCATTACTTATTAGGGTTATTACTAATTTTCGACTACCCTTCAAAATGGTATTACAAGTTACAAGTAGCCTTGAAAATGGTTGGAGTTGCGTATAGAGTATAGTAGCCGCAAGTATGTGGTAATACACCGACCATACGTCAAGATACAGTCTTAAACCAAACAACAAATCCACAATTATAGCGATTCTCCCTAATTTATTAATTAAGATTGTCTTAACTTTTATTAATTATGGCACATGATACCTTACTCTTCATTTGCAACATAAGTTAGACCTTAATTACCATTATTGAACATGATGTTAAGCCATTGTCCTTTTAATAGTTTTATAATTATTATTAAGTACTCCGTACTAAGTATTAATTAGAACTAGGAATAATATTGCATAGAATATTTCAAAGTGGTACTTTAAAGATTTCTAATTACAAAGAGGTAGTCCACCTTAGGAAGTTTTTTTTTAATAGTTTAAAGCCTATATAAGCCATTATTTAAGTTGAATTCGATAGTTTGGTGGTAAAAAATAATTAGAGTGTCACAAACTCACAATGTCACGCAATTATGTAATACTAGCTATATTGATCTATTCCAATCTCTCAACCCAAAAAATTATAGTCATCAGTTCATCACAATGTCATGTATTTATGTAACACTAGCTATATTGAGCAGAATTAAATTGAAGTAAAAATGAATTAAGTTGAGTATATATGAACAGAAGTGAAATGAATTGAAATAAACTGAAGTAAATTTAAGTTCAAAAGAACGGGTCCTTACTAAGCGGAAGAAGTAGTAGAAAAAATATTTTATTTTCCCATTTCTTGGTGGCTGCTCACTGATTTCATAAATTGAGGAACCAGGTCAAATTAATTGTAAGTTGGGCTTGCAAGTTGAGTCTTGGCCCGAATCTTGATACATAAGACAAAAATATGGTCCAACCCAAAGTCATTGACTTTAGAGAATCAGCCCCTTTTATATCTCATAAGTCATAATGCGATAATGGTGTCAAATTTTTATACAATTGGCATGCAATACTAGTATCAAATTCGGAATACACCATGTGGTCCTTACCCCCTAATCTAACTCCATTAATGTATTGTCATCAGCCATGTTACAGAAAATTTTTAGCCAACAATTTTGAAATCTAATCGACCCAGTTACAAGTTACATAAGAATCACTAAACATTTTTATATGATTGTAGTTGTTAATTATGACTCTTTTTCTTCACCGGAGACGTTTAAAATATAATTAACTTGTTTGGTTGTATTATGAATTCCTTGATTTTCATGAAAATTCAAACTTTATAGTAGCATTCAAGATATCAATAAATTAATTAGAATTGACCAATATTATAGAAATGCAATATGCTTCATTAAGGTTACATATATCAAAGTACCCTGTGATTTTTCGCATAAAAACACTCATTTAAAATTTTCCTTACATTTAACAAACAACATATAGCAATACTATTTAGAACATAGGGCATGTTTTAGCTTACGACTTAGGTAGCAAACTAGCTTATAACCATCTATACTTATTTTGGTTTAAGTATTGTTCCTAGTCTTGAATTTTAGTCTTGGTGCGTGTAGCGTCTCGCCTAGAACCAGGACCATATACGTGACCAGGTCCGGAATGGCCATATCCGGGTCCATAGTTGCCACCACTACCACCTCCACCCCCATAACCATGACCACCATCGCCCATGCCAGGACCACCACTCCCACCAAAGCCACCACCTGCGCCAAAACCACCGCCAACCTCCACCACAATTGCCGCCGCAACCTCCACCAAACCCACCACCGCCTCCAAATCCACCACCAGAACCTCCTCTGAAGCCACCGCCACCACCTCCTCCCCCGTAACCATCACCTCCACCACCATAGCTAGGTTTAGGATCCCCACCATAAGCACTATGCATGGTATAGCTTGTTTTTGCAATACCTTTTTGTGCATCCTTCCTTCCAAAATCAAAACTCTTATGGTCCTCTACCATTCTTGCATTAATGACCCCAATGACCAAACTAATGTGATGGCAAAAGCCTAAGAACACGAGCCACCATAAGAATCCATCGAATCTTTTCTCCATTTGTTTCTTTCAAGTTGATTTGAGTACTCTACTATATAAGTTTGTTATGAAGATATTATTATATTTAGGAATTTCCTTATCTTTTAGTCATCAAAGTATCAGAAATGTATAAATATATATACAAAGTTGTTATGTGTTTTTAGTGTGACAGTTATGCTCAAATGTTTGTTAGAGCTTACCAAATGTATGTGAATGGTGGTGTGGGAAGTGCTTGAGGTCTCTTTGTTGGGTCACTCAAATTTGGTGGGAATGAGTAATTGCATGAGACTAGGTTTCCCAATACAAGTGTGGTCATTAATTAGTGTGTGACAATAGTTTAATTTCTAAGTCACTATAACTGAAATATTTTCTATTAATTTCTATTAAAAGTTCGTCATATGATATATATGTAGCATGTATCTGTTATTGAATAAATTATTTATTTTTATAATTGTATTGATGATACTCTGTATTATTTTTTCAAGACGTCTTTCAAATTATGAACCAATATTAGTCCAATTTGTGGATTTAGCTTTATAATTAATATTATTAAAAGAAATATGAACCATTAAATCATGGACCATTAGCGATTCAATAAACAACCAATGCAAGAAAAGATTGAATATAACCTCTACATCAATAGGTCAACTAGAAGAATATAAATGTGGTCCAATGCCAAAAATAAAATAAAACATAACATGGAATAATTGAAGTAAACAGGAAATTAATTAAGATTTTCCAATGTTATTTTCGAAGCTATGGAAGGACAGCTAATTGAGCTTATACGTTGTACAACGTTTGACTCGTTTTTTTGCACAGCTTTAGCCGTCAAGAATAAGAACAAATTAAGCTACCCTAGCATCTTTTGTCCCTTATTGTAGGGTTTTTTTCCCCCTTGGAAAAGCCTCCAAAAATTATTTCAGATTGATTAGTAGTACAAGATTACAAATTAAAAGAATGATGTTAGTTCATACTTCAATTTATGTCTTGTGCGACTTTTAAATGCAAATACCTTTGTTGTGTGTCATAGTCGACTTTTAAATGCAGACACCTAGACTTCCAAGCATTTGTTTAACTAGCAGGTTGATCGTCTTTCTAATTTGTTTAATTAGTTGTAACAAAGATCAATAAAGAAAAGTACACCCTCCTAGAACTATTTGTCAAGTTATATGCATGGACGCATGGTCATAGATTCATAGTCGATATTCACACATGTTTTAAGAGAGAAAGTAAATGCATGTGAAGTTGTATACTTGTATTCTTTAATGACATCGTCATAGTAGTTTCTAGTCGATGTAATATATAAGTTGTATTCTATCCTATTGTTGATAAATTGCAGCAGATATCTAAAAAGATTCATTCTTTTGGTTGCATTATGATGGAATAATAGTAGCATGCATTTATATTGCGCCATTGGCTAGCTTAGGGTTTGATTAATGCTCACTACAATTTTCTCAATTTATATCAAAGTGATGAGTTTTTTTTTTTTTTTTTTTTTTTTTGAGGGGAAGTGATGAGCTGTTTTAATTTATGCTCATATATCATTCGTAAAACCATTCCATGTTTTCAATGACTAATATATACGAAGTAGTACATTATTAATTCCCTCATATCACAAAACAATAGTAAAATTTAATACTAATTTATAACACATACGAAGTATTATAATACTTCGTATAAGTAATGTACATGCTACGATATCAGATTCATATCATACACTCCCATTTAAAATCTATGCATAAGGAGGGTGAGAGTAACTTTTATAGTTATTACAAAGCTCACCATACATATCTATTCAAAAAAAAAAGAAAAAAAAATGACATCTAACAACATACCAATTTAAGAGGGTGGCAAGCGAGATATCATTAGATTAAGGAAAATTTGTTAATTACTACCTTAAAAAAGGGGTCTTTGTAAATTACTACCCACAAAAAAAAAAGTTGTTAATTACTACCCTAAAACTGGTTAATTCTTTAGATTGCTACCCTTTTTCCTAATTAGGTGATTTAATCTCTTAATGACATCATTATCCGACTAATTTCTAATTATTTGCATTTAAGGCATGATTAATTAAATAAACCCTAATACCACCTATAAACCACCACTGCACCACCTCCGACAGCCGCCTTACCCCATCCCAACCATCTCCGGCAGCCCCCTTACCCCATCTCCACCATCTCCGGCAGCCTACCCCCGCCCCGGCATCCACCTCACCTCTAAACCACCCATTGCACCACCTCTAAACCCCCAACAATCCCCCCCACCCTCGAAATATCCCTCCTCCCCACCCGCCGGCAACCCTAACCCCGTTCCCTTTGCCAGAGAACCCTATTAGGCCCTCCCTAAGCCTCCTCCACCCCTTTCCCCCCCTTAATCACCACCCTAAAGTTCCTAAATTAAAATCCTAAAGCCCTAAAATTGAAACCCTAGGGTGGTGATTAGGGGAAAAAGAGATAAAGGAGATTTGGGATGGTCGAGCAAGGTTTTCCGGCTAGGGGTAGGGGCCGGGGTCAGGGCTGCCGCGGGTGGGGAGGGGGGTATTTTGAAAGGGATGTGGTTTTAGGGTGGGCAGATGGTGATTTTAGGGTGGGGACCGAGAAAGGGGTGTTGTCATGGTGGAGAGTTAGAGGAGGTAGGCTCGGTGGTGGGTGGAGGGTGGCCGGAGGTGGTGCAATGGTGGTGTGGAGGTGGTTCTAGGGTTTAATTAATTAATCATGCCTTAAAAGTAACTAATTACAAATTAGGCGGATAATGATATCATTAATAGATTAAATCACCTAATTAGGGGCTGATTACGGAAAAGGGTAGCAATCTATAGAATTAATTAGTTTTAGGGTAGTTATTAACAACTTTTTTTTTTGTGGGTAGTAATTCACAAAGGTCCCTTTTTTGAGGTAGTAATTAACAAATTTTCCTTAGATTAACATTCACATTTATTTTTCTAATATGGTTTTTTTTTCATAGCTTTTTTTACCACTTTTTTTTTTTTTTTTTTTTTTTTTTTTTTTTTTGAAAACAAGCTAAGCCATATATTAATCAAAGGATAATCTATCCATTAGTACACACAGAGCTACATCATACAACATTACAACACAAGTAAAAAGATTTGGCTTGATTTTGCTTATAAAAAGGAAAATGCGATACATAGTTTTTAAAGCTACATATAAGAAACTAAAATGAAAAGATTCAAATGAAAACATAGGAGTAATTACACTTTTTACGCCTAATTTTGTCATTTATTCAGTTATAACAGATGTGTGCACGGAACGATTTGGGAGCTCACCTTCTAACACAGTGTAAAATAAATAGCAAAAACACGATAATAGAAGAGACAAGTGTTTAACAGGAAATTTATATTTCGTTCTTACAAAATAAGACAATAACACTTATATAATCAATTAGAATTTTTTACTTGCTCTCCAAGCCTAAATAATCCTAAATTAATTATATTTCTTAAATATATTTAGTTTTCTAATTATAACCTCATCAAATTGAAAAACATAAAAGAATTGGAAAACATAGAAATAAATCATATATATTCCCTATTAAATACTTATTTAATACTACCTCTGTTTCTTATTACTCGCAATAAATGAGTATTATTTGTGAGATATAAAATATTCTTTATTGCAAGTAATAAGAAACGGAGGTAGTATTTATAGCATTTTACACATAGCATTACCCTGAAAACTTGAAAAAATGAAAAATAGATTGAACATATCTTTATAAAGTTTACTTGGATTATCGAAAAACCGCCATTAGTACAGTGGTTCTCTGCAAATCGAAGAGTTCATCAACGATTAAAGTAGCATCTCCAATTCCAGGTACTTGTTCGCAATTTTACAATCATGGTTTATCTCAATACTTTAGACAACAAAACCCTAGTTCTTCATGTAAACCCTAATTCAACTACTTTAGGAAATCTTCACCAGACTATTTTTGATAGATTAGGCCTCCCAATTGAACGACAATGTTTGTTATCATCATCGAAAAGATTAATTGGGGATTTTGATTGTTTAATTGCTGATTTGGGTGTTGGATTGAATTCAACTTTATCCTTGTATATCCCTTTTTGTGGAGGTATGCAAGCTCCTGTGCAATCAAAGAGTAATCTTGATTTTATGTATTTGAAACCCCCATCAAATTATGTTGCTGGGTTGGGTCGTGGAGCTACCGGGTTTACGACCCGGTCTGATATTGGGCCTTCTAGACCGGTTATGGATATGCCTGACCGTTCTGCTGCTCCGATTGGGAGTGTGGCGGTTCCGGATATGGGGCAGGGGCGGGGGCGGGGACGAGGGCAGGTTCCGGGGCAGGGGCAGGGGAGGGGGAAGGGAGCTGATGAAGAGGGTGATGAGGAGGAAGGGGAGGATAAAGGGTATGATGAGAATCAGAATTTTGATGAATTTGAGGGGAATGATGTTGGTTTGTTTGCCTCGGCAGAGTATGATGAGGATGATAAGGAGGCGGATGCAGTGTGGGAGGCCATTGATAAGAGGATGGATTCAAGGAGGAAGGATAGGAGGGAGGCTAGGTTGAAGGAGGAGATTGAGAAGTATCGGGCTTCAAATCCTAAGATTACTGAGCAGTTTGCTGATTTGAAGAGGAAGTTGCATACTGTGACAGTGGAGGAGTGGGACAATCTTCCTGAGATTGGGGATTATTCAATGAGGAATAAGAAGAAGAGGTTTGAGAGTTTTGTGCCTGTGCCTGATACACTTCTTGAGAAGGCTAGGCAGGAGAAAGAGCATGTTACGGCCCTTGATCCAAAGAGTAGGGGTGTTGGTGGGACAGAGACACCTTGGGCTCAGACCCCTGTTACGGATTTGACTGCTGTTGGTGAGGGTAGGGGTACGGTGTTATCACTGAAGCTTGACAGGTTATCTGATTCTGTGTCAGGGCAGACGGTTGTTGATCCTAAAGGGTATTTGACTGATCTTAAAAGTATGAAGCTTACTAGTGATGCAGAGATATCAGATATTAAGAAGGCTAGGCTGCTATTAAAATCTGTCATACAAACTAATCCAAAGCATCCGCCTGGTTGGATAGCAGCTGCAAGGCTAGAGGAAGTTGCTGGCAAGATTAAAGAGGCTAGATTGTTAATTGAGAAGGGATGTGAGGAGTGTCCCAAGAACGAGGATGTTTGGCTGGAGGCCTGTCGTTTGGCAAACCCTGATGACGCCAAGGCTGTGATGGCTAGAGGAGTTAAAATGATTCCAAATTCTGTGAAGTTGTGGCTTCAGGCTGCTAAATTGGAGCAAGATAATGTACAAAAGAGTAGGGTGCTAAGGAAGGGGCTTGAGCATATACCTGATTCTGTGAGGCTGTGGAAGGCAGTTATTGAGCTTGCTGATGAGGAGCAAGCTACCGTGTTGCTTTATAGGGCTGTGGAGTCCTGCCCCTTAAATGTGGATTTCTGGCTTGCTCTTGCTAGGCTGGAAACATATGATACGGCGAAGAAAGTGCTAAACAGGGCCAGGTTGAATCTCCCAAAAGAGTCAGCTATTTGGATTACTGCAGCAAAGTTGGAAGAAGCTAATGGTAATATTGCAATGGTTGAGAAGATCATAGACAGGGGTATCAGGACCCTACAAAGAGAGGGAGTTGTCATCAACAGAGAAGCTTGGATGAAAGAAGCTGAGGCTGCTGAGCGTGCTGGGTCTGTTGTCACCTGCCAAGCTATAATCAAACACACTGTTGGTGTTGGGATTGAGGAAGAAGATAGGAAGAGAACATGGGTAGCTGATGCTGAAGAATGCAAGAAGAGAGGGTCTGTTGAAACTGCAAGGGCTATATATGCTCATGCTATTTCTGTCTTCTTGACAAAGAAGAGTATATGGCTTCAAGCAGCACAACTGGAGAAGAGTCATGGAACTAAGGATTCTCTTGATGCTTTGTTACGGAGAGCAGTTACTTATGTGCCCCAAGCTGAAGTTCTTTGGCTTATGGGTGCTAAAGAAAAATGGATTGCTGGTGATGTGCCTGCTGCTCGAGCAATCCTCCAGGAAGCTTACGCGGCTATTCCCAACTCTGAGGAGATTTGGCTTGCTGCTTTCAAACTTGAATTTGAAAACCATGAACCCGAGAGGGCAAAAATACTCCTTGCTAAGGCCCGAGAAAGAGGCGGCAGTGAAAGAGTATGGATGAAATCTGCCATTGCTGAGAGAGAACTTGGTAATGTTGCAGAAGAGAAGAGGCTGCTTGATGAAGGCCTGCAACGCTTCCCATCATTCTTCAAGTTGTGGTTGATGCTTGGACAGCTTCATGAACGGTTTGGAGAGCTAGAGAAGGCTAAAGAAGCTTATGTATCTGGTCATAAGAACTGCCCACAATGTATTCCTCTATGGCTTTCACTTGCAAAACTTGAAGAAAAGATGACTGGACTGAGCAAAGCTCGAGCAGTTCTAACTATGGCTAGGAAAAGGAATCCTCATAGCCCTGAGCTCTGGCTTGCTGCTGTTAGGGCTGAACTTAGGCACGGCAACAAGAAAGAAGCTGATAACTTATTGGCAAAGGCTCTACAAGAATGTCCAAACAGTGGTATATTATGGGCGATTCAAATTGAGATGGCTCCTCGTCCTCAACGTAAAGCGAAGAGTTCAGATGCCCTTACTAAGTGTGACCAGGATCCCAATGTCTTTGCTGCTGTAGCCAAGCTGTTTTGGCATGACCGGAAGGTGGACAAGGCAAGGAGCTGGTTCAACAGGGCAGTAACACTTGCTCCAGATGTTGGGGATTTCTGGGCTTTGTATTACAAATTTGAACTTCAGCATGGAACTGAGGACTTGCAGAAGGATGTGCTGAAACGTTGCGTTGCTGCAGAGCCTAAGCATGGTGAGAAATGGCAATCTATTTCAAAAGCAGTTGAGAATGCTCATCAGCCTACTGAAGCAATTTTAAAGAAACTTGTTATTGCTCTCGGGAAGGAAGAAAAGGCTGCTGGAAACGAACAAGTCTGATTTTGTTTATTCACATCGCTGATTCTAGTGCTTATACATGCGCTCTAGAATTATTCTGATCATGTGTTTTGTGAAATCTCAATGTATTTTGACTTGCACATTATCATTTAGCTTTACAATTTTGTGTGTTTCTAACTGTTTTGGATGTTACTTCGTTCTTACAGCATTATAGTTGTATAATTGCTAAATTTTATGACAGCTAATATTATCCTCTACTATGCAAGGCAGTTTAGCTTCAAGTGCTTAGTGATCACAGTCGTAGCTGCAGTACTGGTTGAAGTATTGATGAATTAGATGCTTATCAATGCCAAGAAGATGGAAGCTCTTGGGAAGGAAGAAAAGGCTGATGGAAACGAACAAGTCTGATTTTGTTTGTTCACATTGCTGATTCTAGTGCTTATACCTGCGCTCTAGAATTTATTCTGATCATGCTTTCTGTGAATTCCCAATGTATTTTGACTTGCACATTATTGTTTAGCTTTACAATTTTGTATGTTTCTAACCGTTTTGGATGTTACTTCATCCTTACAGCATTATAGTTGTATAATTGCTTAATTTTATGACAGCTAATGTTATCCTATATGCAAGGCAGAGTTTAGCTTCAGAGTGCTTAGTGATCAGTCATATCTGCAGTACTTGTTGAAGTGCTGATGGATTAGATGCTTATCAATGATGGAATATGACTTCTGAAGATGTAGAATATCAGAATTTTTTTTTTTAGCTACAGCCAAGATTGGGACACTTAAGCATTAATGCATTTTCCCATGAATAAAGAGTAAAAAACAGCATCATGCATTCATGCATGTCAGGATAAAGTTGAACAAGCATTTTATGTCCAAAATGATTTCCACAGAAATTTAACTCCATGAAAGGGTGGCAAAATAGCCAAATTGTAATGATTTTCAACATCTTACTGCTTTGCTGAGCATAACCAAGTTTTCATTTTAGTTACATTCAAACATCTAAAAGTGCAAATTATTCTATTCACACAGTAAACACCAAAATTCCTATATCATGTTCTCAAATCACGGCATATACTCAGAAATTACAAGACAATTCTCGTTTCATGCCATTTTGCTTGGTTTCCATGGTTGCATTACCCCTCTTCTCGAGAACCCATCAGGACTTGCTGAGCCTTCAAGAACTTCTCATAACTGCTCCTTGTAGAGACATAATATGGTTAAACAATGTCGTCAGCAGGCATACCTATCATAATATATTAGAGATTTAGAGATCTTCAACCTCCTCAAAAGCAGTAATAACCACATTGAGGGTCTTCCTCAGTCAAAAACCTCAACATGAGAACTAGACTTGCAGCAAAAAAAACTCTCTGTTTGCTTCTGACCAAAAAAGTCAGCACATTATTTCTCAGTTAAACATGTAAACTATTACAGTGGTCATATCTCTTTCCTCATATCCTCTTTATCTGTGGTTTTCCGTTTCTTTGCTGGATGACGCCCGACTGTTTTTGACCTCTTATAGAACTTTAGAACAGTGTTGTCATCGATAGAATCGACTGTTCCAGCAACTTTGTCCCCGCAATCTTCATAATCATGATTGATAACTGAACACAGATCTTGGGACTCTTTAGAGAGAGGGATATCTATAGATAGAGACTCTTCCATCATGTCATCTGGATCAACTTGATCTGAGGTATCACAATCCTTGGAAGCTTCATCATCTATCAGACCACGGGAATCTGACAGAAGAGTTTTGTCCTCGTTTACCGACAGAATATCAGCCGGAAGAACTCCATGCATAGCAAATAAACCAGAAGGTGAGATACATATAGACGAAGGGTCAATCTCCATTTCATCGTGAAATGCACCATCATTACATGACCCTTTTTCAACAGACCCTTTGCTTAGCAACCTACTATTAGCATTGCTTAAATCCCCACTCTGACCTTGTTGTCCAACAGTCAAACTAATATTATTATCCGAAGACACTGCAAATCCTGCTTGCTTCTCAATCTCATTGATGTTTCTCTCACTGCTGTCAAAATCTGCTAAAGCATTTAGCTGTGTCTGTAGAAAAGCCGATAGAGAAACAGCATGATCACGAATCAAGGAATCATGAGGCGTACAACACGGCACTTTGATCAATGCCTGCTTGTACTGGTACAAACTGAGAGAAGGTACTGAAGACTTTTTTTTACGACATAACCAGCTAACCTTGCAAACATGCTCGCACAAATGACCACTTTCCGACACAGAGCAATCACAAATTGAAAATTCAGAACCTGGGTTTGATACCAGATACATTTTGTCTTGATCTTGTTGGTCTATGACTTTGGCAAATTGACCTTCTAAAATAACATCAGAGTCTGGGATCTTCAATGAATTGCGCCAAGATGTTAACCCATCCATCCACTCATCTCTCCAATATCGGGCAAAATCATGCTTTGCTGGACACTCATCAAGCCAAAGGTAAGAATGTACTTGGGTGGTCAGTTTATCAACCAACCAATCTAAACGTTGATATGCACTGTGATCTATCTCATTTAATACTCTAACATTCATCTGACGATGATAAAACTCAATCGCTGCACTCATCTCCTGGCTGGCAAGGGGAAGGGTTTGTAAACTAGTAGCCCAAAACCCTGGAAGGTGGAAAACCATTGTTAAGGAAGCAGGTAAAAGCACTCATAAGTCACAACAAGAGAATGAGAGACAAGAAAAAATACATACTTGAGCAAGGTTAAACTCAGCTAGGCAATCAGCACAAGTATACTAAACAAAATACAGTAGACAAACATATAAAGAATGATGCCACCTAGCCCTCACATTCCTCTAAAGTTGAATACTTGAATTATACACTAAAAAGTTCTTGACTAACCAATTCTGGGGTACCACACAGCCTTGAAGTATTCCATAAACTCAGTATTACTCGTATAATCCTCCATGAAACCATCAAACAAAGTCACATCTCCTTGTCCAGTGCAGATCTCTGAAATAACCTGCCCAAGCCGTTGTGCTATTTGAACTCGCATTTCAGTTTGAGAACATCTCTTCATTAGGGCTTTATGCAATGCATGACGGATACGCCACGTAGATATCAACACAGAGCACTCAAATATATCCCTGAGCAAATCACCATATGTATGAGCAAGATGCACACTTCATCGTATCAACTGATAACACTACCTAGAAGCAATACTTTAAGCATCATAGTAAAAGCCAGCTTTTGTGGTCCTTCAGTGAAATTTTTTGTTTCCCAAGATAGTCAATACTTTTCAAATGGTCTCATTTTAAGAATTCCCAATTTTCTTTTTTTAACAAAAAAACTTTATTTATTATTAAGTACGGCAATGCCCATAGCCGCACCCAAATAGAAAAGTGCTTCAGAACTAATCCAAAATTCAATTGGTATAGCACTACAGGTAGTGCCATTTGGGGAGGGGGGCCAAGGCCTCAATTAAATTGCAGACCAGTTGAATTAAAAATTTAACTCAGTAACATCAGACAAGATGTTGGTGCCATTCCAGAATTAAAAACCTTTACTGATAATGCACCCAATAATTCAGAGGTTGATAAGAGAGATGTGGGACTTCTTTACATTGTGTTTGGAGTTTGGACTGAGAGAGGGGAAGGGGTGGGAGGGAAGGGGAGGGAAGAATGATGAGTTTTCCATCCAAATCTTTCCATTGTTGATTAATCCCTCCGTTTCTCTCCCCTCTAATTCCCTTCATTTTCAATCCAAATGAAAGACATCCATCCCTTCATGGCTCCATTTCCCCTCTCTTCCTTTCCCTCCATATCCTTCAATCCAAACAAATTGTTGGTCTACTAGAAAACATGTAGTTATGGTCTATAATACAAGGAAGAATCAATTGTGCTCAATATTTCATAATCTAATTTAATGCGCTCTGCATCAAGTCAAATGCTAAGTTGTCCGACAAGTGAACACCCCACTCCCACCCCTTCTCAGCAAAAAAGTAAAATAAAATAATAATAAGAATTTGAAGCAAGGATCTATTAAATGAAAAAGGTGAGATAATTATTTTACTGTTGCTCTCTGACACTTAATAAATCACAGCAATTACCAGTAAATAACATTATAAGACAAGGTTGACATATCAGCCAGGTCCAGAATAGTTTTTTAGATCCAAAAGACATACCTGATCACCTCAGTATCAGTTAAAGGATCATCAATAACAAATCCAGCTAACTTCCATGCAGGATCTTTTGTTAAAACCCTGTTGTGTAGAGCCCTCATCCACTTGAATGCATCTCTGCTTGTAAACCTTGGAGAGATTACCCAAGCTATTGGAATAGCCTTGTTCTCTGAATTGAACACAAGAAGGCTGTGAACCGGATACTACATAAACCAACAGAGTCACTAGAAGGGTAATCATAATCAGTTTAAAATTGTATGGATACATTGAATAAGAAATAGGGAATAGCAACAAAGAAAACAGAACAAACCTTAAATTTGTTGGTTCCAAATCTTGAGTCAGAAGCTAGAAGACCACGATTGCCAAATCGTATCATTTGCTGCAACTGCCACTCAGTTTGAATTCCAACTGTGAATGGCTCAGACTCTGAAAAGTCCTGATAAAAGAAATTGCATGTCGGATGATTTTCTACCCACAGACTAAGGCTAACAGCATCATCAGCATCTAGCTCATACTTGTATCGCCTTATTCGTTTTTCTTGTCTTCTTACATACCTATGCGTTAGAAGATCATCACGATTGAAAGGACCCCCTTGTTTCTCTACTGATTCATTGTGTCTCTGCATAATGGTTTCCACAGGTACACCAACATATAACAGGGAGTGAACACGCAGACGAAGATCATCAGAGATGTATGGAGCATACATAGCACGAGTTCCGGCTGCTTTCTTATCTTGTGGACCATGACAGGGTAATCCACTCTTGTCAACATGTTTCTCCTGATTATATATGATAAGTGCAACGGAAGGCCGAGCAATGAGGCGTTTCACGATGAAGTGACAGGTGCAACCCCTTTTTGTACCTGGACGTCCAGCAGATTTCTTTTTTGGGATATAAGTGTTCCTACTTGGCCGTACAATTCCACCTTTTCTATGGTCATCTGGCCCAAAGGAACACCAGTACCTATAGGGTGAAAAGGTCATAATGAAGTCAGAATTAGAAGAATGTATGATTGGATAAATGAAACATTCCTACAAGGCTACAAGCATGATAAAAACTTATGGTGAATATTTTGGCTCCAAATTGTTGCAACTTTGGTGAAATAATTCAATTTTTACTGTACACTACTAATCAAATCTCACTCGATTTTTTTGTCACCACATTTGAAATTAAAAGAAGGTTAACCCAATTAAAGAATTCCTTTGTTCAAGTATTTAATTAAAGCCTATAAGAAATAAAACTGAAAGTAAAATGTGAAGCCTTATAAGAAAGAGATCCCTCTAGCAGCATGGCAATATGTAGTCCATGAGTCAACAATAAAATACAAAATATGAAATGTTTAATCTAATATGACTTCCTAATGTAAGACTTGAATTTTGAAATGCAAAACCAACAATAGCATACAAAATTTGAAATGAATAGAGATAGATTAATTTAACTTCCAAATGTGAGATTCAAATGTAAACGATATAGCAACAAATAATGTTAATGCTCAAGGAATGAAGAAAAGTAAACCATATAAAGAACAAGGAAAGTGAAACTCACAAGATATACTCAAGCACCCCATCAACCTTCACTTTGTACGACGCCTTTGCACTTCTATGCCTCCTAGCCTCAACATGAAATCCAGTCGGGCAATCTTTGTTCGATGATTCACCCCTAATAAAATCATCTACCCTAGCAAACGGTATAAGAGCAACCCTATCTATATTATCTCGCCACCCTTCAACCTTCGACCAAACTATATCCGAAGCACTAAACTCCAATGTTGGAGGACTCTGCACTGGAAGATTTAAAATCTCATCCCATCTAGCCATCTGCAGCAAATACATCACTAATCAGATAATATCTCCGCAATCAATACCTACATGCCCTCCCTACAAAAAGGGGCACCTTCCTCCTCTTATCCGAGCCCAAATTGGAATAGACTCAAGCTCAAACCTCACTATAGCCTCAAAATTTCCCGACTCGAGTCGTGGGTTTGATTAGGCTCGAAAATTGCAACACAATAGCAATCAAAATCAACTTAATCATCAAATTAGGCTCGAAAATTGCAACACAACAGCAATCAAACTTACCTTAATCATCAAATTAGGCTCGAAAATTGCAACACAATACCAATCAAAGTTCACTTAATCATCAAATTAGGCTATAAAGTTCCATAATTTTTTTTTTCTCTTTTAAGAATATCAACTTAAATTGCACATAACAGAATTCAAGCAACAAAATTGCTCCTTATATGCTTTCATAAGTTGAGTAATTATAAACAAAAAGTTCAATAATCCATCTTAGAAGAACCCTAAGTTGATTATACTAATAATTAAATTAACAATAGCATGAATTTAAAACTTTGAAATTTATATTTGATTAAAATAAAAATTACCTGAGAAGGCGGTTGAATGGAGGAGAGAGAAAACTGAGAAGGTGCTTTAATGGAGGAGAGAGAAAGCTGAAAAGGCGCTTCAATGGAGGACTGTGTCACTGTAAGTAGGCGTAAAAACGAAAAGAGTATACTGAAATGGTGGATAGGTTAGGTAATACGAAATTACGAAGTAGTTAATGAATGCTGCGAAAAAAGGATTAAAAAAAAAAAAAGGAAAATGGGGTGAGAGAGGCTCGAACTCTCGACCTCAGGATTACTCAGAAGCTATGAGACCTACGCGCTAGCCAACTGCGCCACCACCCCTTTCTTGTGTTTGTGTAAAAGTTTTTCTTATACAAACCAAAAAACTACAGTAAACCAGTTGTTAAAATTGAAATTGTTTGTACAGTATAGGTCTAATTTGGGTTCATAAATCCGGTTCGAGTTAGATTTCGAGTTGTGTTAAAAAATACTATAACTTAATGTTATTATAAATGATATTTGGATCAAATCAGGATGGTTTTGGGTTCGGTTTTCTCTTAGTAGCTTCGGGTCGGACTAATAAAATCTATGATCTAATTTAAAAGTACGAGATGCATGCATCAAATGACTATATGGTCAACAATTATTTAGTTCATTCCTTAAAGTTTGTCCTATCTTACATTAGGTGCGTCTCAAAAAGATTGTCTTGTTTTCTTTCTACGGTCTCCATTTAATGTATTTTCCACCTTACTATCTCACTTTAACGTCGTTTTCCACCTACCACAAAAAAAAAAAAAAAAAAAAAAAAAAAAAAAAAAAAAGATTGATGCTCCGTAGGATAGCTGAAAAAACAAAGTTTAGTTACTACGTCCGTTTTATATTAGTTGTAACTTTGGAATATTTTATATCTCACAAATAATACCCCAAAGTTGCAACTAATATGAAACGGAGGTAGTACTATAGTTGTATTAGAATAGTTTCCTAGTTCATATATCATCGACCACTTATTCCTAATTCGCATGTACTCCGTATGTTGGAAGAATTTTTCGGTTGTAAGTCCTTACATAACATTCCGAAAATCCTGGAATCCCGAGCAACCAAACTTAGCGCTGATTTTGCAAAACAAACCTTCGGAAAAGAAAGACCAAGTAGTGCCACAAATATATAGCAGGACCTCAGTATTTAGAAGAAATATACATTAGCTAATCACATCTTCACCCACGAGATCTTATTCAACAATCTTATAATTACTCAAAACCATTATAAAATATGTGTTGAATGTTATGTAAGTCCTTACATAACATTCCGAAATTCCTGGAATCCCGAGCAACCAAACTTAGCGCTGATTTTGCAAAACAAACCTTCGGAAAAGAAAGACCAAGTAGTGCCACAAATATATAGCAGGACCTCAGTATTTAGAAGAAATATACATTAGCTAATCACATCTTCACCCACGAGATCTTATTCAACAATCTTATAATTACTCAAAACCATTATAAAATATGTGTTGAATGTTAAAAATGATAAAATCACACCAAATGTACAAAATGATCAAACAACCATCTAAACAGACAACATGCTTGAACAGAAATGCTTTCAGCTAGACATGAACGAACTGAAAAATGTAATTGTGTCATCGAGTGCTTCAATGAAATGATCAACATCCTCCTTGGTGTTGTAGAAGTATAAACTAGCACGAGCACTGGCATTTGTTCCTATATGACGATGCAAAGGCTGCGCACAATGGTGACCTGACCTGATGGCCACTCCATGCTGAAGAAAAAATGAGAAACACAAGTTTAAATTTTTCTGTTCTTTTCAGTAATACACAGGCTACAGCAATAGCAAAAAAATAAAGGGAGAGAAGAAGGAAATCATACAGGCTTCAGAAAAAACATCATGTTTGCTACTAAGATTAGTTAAAATGTGCTGAGAATCAAGATGATCCTCGGTTATTCTCTCACTAGAGCATAAGATTTAAGAGAACTAAAAAGACACTTGAGAACTCATGATGACAACGGCCAATCAGATGAGGGGAACTAGTGTGGAAATCACCAATTACAAGGTTACAAGGAGGCATAGATTGATTCGTTGTAAAATGGCTCAAAAAGGGTTTTCCATCACATGAGATGAGGCTGAATTGCTGAAATAAAGGATAAATATTTTGTACCTGTTGATCTAGAAACGTGGCAATATCAGTTGGATGTATGTTCTCCACATTAAATGAACATAGAGCAGCTCGTTGGACCGTCTGGGATGGCTTAGGGCCATATATCCGAACTTTAGGGACAGAAGCTAGCTTTCCATATAGATAGTTAGCCAATTCCACCTGGAGAAATTTATGAAACTTCAGATAAGTAACGCAGTATTAACATTGCATTTTACAAAACCATAAGATATTGAAGCTTCAATCGTCAATAATATCTGAGATTACTCAAGTGAATATTTGACTTACTACCTTTGGTGAATTAAACGCGGCAATAAGTAAGCAGGGAATATTAAGAATTTAGAGGAGAAGAGGGAAAACTTTACATTAGTTATTCATTAAAGAAGATGACAGGGGCTCTAAGCATTCGAGAGGCTTAGATTCTCTCCTAAGAAAAGACATAGCATCACACAATTAACACTCTCTCTAGAGCTCTCCCTTTTATTCCATTCACTGCATCAACACTGCATTTTAACAAACCTGCCACAAGCTGCTTTCTGGCAAAAATTTATTAACCTTTCCTTATTACCCTTGGGATCGCTTGCATACTTTGGGACGAATCATTACACTACCCTCCAAGAATATGAAGTTTTTTTTTTTTTTTTTTTTTTCATTTACTAGCTTCACTAATATGAGCCTCCGGCCTCCACATCATATAGTTTAAGTAAGGAGTTAAAACTGTTTTATTTCCATTAGTTAAACCATCGACAAAGAAAACACTATATAGAGGGTTGTGGGAACTGGGAACAGCTTAGCTATAGCCATCTACTGACATAATCAATAATAACACCTTGCACAGCTATAGTTAGAAGCCTATGCTACTAGGAAACCCATCAAAGAGAGAAAATTTGTCCATATAAAGTTCGTACACCAAAGATTAAAAGTTGAAAGCCCTTGAAACTTTAAGCTTCACTCAATTTGGGCTTCAGTAGCTTTAATATTTTGAAACTCCATAGGCATGCATTCAAATGAAATTCCCAATTGGACCAGGGCATGAGTCGCATGACTTTAGTAACTCATATAACAATGAAAGTATACAAGGCTGTAAAGAGGGAAAAAAAAACTTATGCCATAAGGGTGTTATACTAAAGATGTATACTGAAACAAACCTCATAATTATGTATCTTCTCCATGCCAATTTCTGACAGATAATCTATAGCTGCTCCTAAGCCAATAGCCTCTCCAATTGCTGGTGTTCCAGCCTCAAATCTGACTCAGACAGATAGAAACATATTATCAGAACAAAACCTAGAACCAGCACATAACAATTCATATCGGCAACACAAGCCAAATGGAAAATCTCACATATTTTATGCATTTTCATGTATAGCATAAAACTGAAATTTTCAGTGGCAAATCAAGATGCACTAGTTATAAGAAACATGCTACATTTCAATATTCAATCAGCATTCTAAGCTAGGAAAATCTCACATTTTTTAAGCATGTTCATGCAGAGCATAAAACCGAATTTTCAGTGGCAAATCAAGATGCATTACTTATAAGAAACCCGCTATTCAAATATTCAATCAGCATTCTAAGCTAGGAAGGTTAATATGATATGGTAGCAATTGCAAAAGAGCGCAAAAATAATGTTACGAAGAGCTTTTAATTTGGCTTGGAAACTCTATATACTTCTGCTGCTAATTATTCGCTAAAAAAAGACACCTACCTGGATGGCGGGTCAGCATAGGTGGAGTGGTCCAAATATACATCAGCAATCATTTCGCCACCACCTAGTGGATTCATATTCAGGCAATTAACCAGAGTAAGAAGAATAACAGTGCCTCTAGGCTCTAGCTGTAGCTAGTGTCAAGAGAAATTAATTATTTACTAGGCATAAAAAAAAAATAACAAATAAAATAAAAAATACAAACAAACAAACAAACAAAACCCCTACCTAAGAAAGGAGGCATGGCTGCCAAGAGTTCTTCTTTTCCATATAGGAATCCAACACCTGTAGGTCCACACATCTGAAGCATTGTTCACTCATTGTTTAAATAGATTTCAATAATGATTGCTAATGTAAATAAGGAAAAACCAAACCTTGTGAGAAGAAGCAACAAGAAAATCAGCATCAAGGCTCTGTACATCAACTACCATATGTGGAACACTTTGACAAGCATCTACTAAGACCTTTGCTCCAACACCATGGGCTGAACGCACTATATCAACTATGGGGAGAGTCGAAGCTACAAGAGATGAATTGAAAAGTATCAATTAATCAGGAACCTTATGCAAGAAAGAACAAAAAAAAAATAAAAAAAATAAAAAAAGACACTTTGTTCAGTCCTCAACCATGATTCAATCTATGCAATAATTTGATAGAGATACTCCAACTCTCAAAGTTTGTAATTGAGGAACCTTCTTAGAATTTTTTTTATATCAGGTACCCACTACAAGATGTAAACTTTTTTTAAAAATAAAAGTTTATGTCATCAATAGTCTTCACAGATATATGCTCAAGTACAATGATTGTGTATCTCGGAAAAGGACAAAAAATCTTCCAACACTAAAATTCGATCTTCAGTTGCACACTTGTGCATAGGGAGCCTTGCAAAATCAATGCTAAGTCAGAGACGAGTATTCTTTCTGAAAATACACCAAAACTCAAGGACCTTAGTGAATATTTCCCAATAGTGTACAAGAGTGCTGCCACTCAATAATCAGCCTATTACCAAAGAGTGTAAACAAAGATAATTGTCTGACATCAGTTTTAACTACATATCCCAGTTATGGTATGTTTGGATAAAGAAATGGGAAAGAAAAGAAGGAGAGGGAGGTGAAGGGGAGGAAAGAGAAGGGGAGGGGAGGGAAGAAAGATGAGTTTTCCTTCCAAATCTCTCCATTGTTAAATAGATTAATTTCTTACAATCTCAACCTTGAGTTCCCTCCATTTCTCTCCCCTCCAATTCCCTTCCTTTCTCATTTGCTATCCAAATAAAGGAGAATCCATCCCTTTATTTCCCTTCTCTTCCTTTCCCTCCATTTCCTTCAATCCAAACATAGTTTTAGTGTTCCCCTAGTGATAGGTCCCTAATCCTAATGTATTTTTTCTTACCTTAAAAAATATAAAACTGAGATTGTTAGTTACAAAAGAACCATCAAGCTCAAATTAGCTTTGCATACCAAGCACATTCGAGACGTGATGAACAACCACAAGCTTTGTCTTTTTTGACAATAACTCCAATAGTTTCATGGCGTCAGGAGCTTCACCTTCAGTCAAACTCACAAATTTCAAAACGGCACCGGTTTTCTCAGCTACAATTTGCCATGGAACAATAGCACTATGATGTTCTGCAACAGTAAGGATGATCTGCAAGCAAATTTGTAGCAGAAATAGAATCAGACTTATATTACAAAATTTATCATTGTCCCCACTCCTCAACTCTCAAGTAGTTTAGACACTTATGCCACTATCATTGTCTTAGTAGTAAGTAGAATAGAATTTGAGGAAGGGAACGACTTTACTTATATCCACTCTCGCTTACTTCCAAAGAATTATACAGATATAAGTTTTTCCAATTTAAAAACTCTGACTGCTTTAAAAAAATTTAGTTTGTTCTGTTGGAAGTTACTCTCTATGTACCATAAACTAGGCCATAGTTTCCACTTTTCCTATCAAGAAAATGGGGAAATCAACGAAGCTCACATCATTGACATAATTCACACTAAATATGTTTACCATCAAGAATTGCCAAGTCATCAGTTTCAGACAAATTTTAAGGATGGACGTAGTAGCATACCTCATCACCAGCTCTTATATTAGAGAGGCCCCATGAGTAAGCCACTAAATTGATTGCTTCTGTAGCGTTTCTCGTGAAAATAATCTCACTAGACTCTTTGGCGTTAATGAATGTTGCCACCTTCTTCCTCGCTTGCTCGTATCCATCCGTTGCCCTCGCACTGAAATATAAGATTCAACAATTTAGCACCAATATCGAAGACAGGAAAGGAAACATAGCCAACATTAATGAATTCCTTGTCTTTAAGAACCTCAACTGCTTATCAGAATTTTCAAAGAAGAATTAAATTCTTAGGGGAAAGAAGACTGTGATAAGAACAGCTCTAAGCAAGGCATCAGCACCTCAAAAAGTGTATCCCTCTGTGCACATTTGAATTGTATTCTTCATAATAGGTTTGCAAAGCCTTCAACACAGCTGATGGCTTCTGAGAAGTTGCGGCATTGTCCAAGTAGACAAGCTTTCGTCCATTAACCTCCTGCAGCATAGTGAAGTAACCCAACATTACAACAACTTTCACAACAATCCACTAATCTCATCAGAATCAAATCACAATCCATTGTATATCACAATAGGTACACCACCATATATATTATTTGAACACAGATAAAAGAGAGTCAAAACCCATATAAGCCCGAGAAATCTGATAGCAAATCAGTGATAGAGTACAATGTAAATAAGGATTAATTCCTTCTATGTCAACTTGCAATAAAAGTATAATCACTGATAGAGTACAATCATCCCACCTCATATCCTTGACATGGAAACAAGAATAATTGTACAAGTCCTCATATTACGACTACCAAAATAAAAACAAACACCCTCTCATTGCCCTCTCTCATTCCAAATATTGAAAACCACAAATACCATAAAATTAGGCTATTTATTCACCCTCAAATTACCTCCAACCCAAGGAAATGATTCTCCCTCTATATATACCGGTTTAATGATCACATTACTAGTCCAAATTACAATATCAATACGATACCCGAGCATTATTTCCGGA
The DNA here is from genome assembly GCF_948465745.1 of Chenopodium album. NCBI lineage: Eukaryota > Viridiplantae > Streptophyta > Magnoliopsida > Caryophyllales > Amaranthaceae > Chenopodium > Chenopodium album. Next base: position 5,557,190 of record NC_137858.1, read on the forward strand.
TGTTTTCCTAAATTGAGAGTAACTAATTCCAAACCCTTGTTACCCTCCTTAACCCAATGGAAAAACATCATGCTACCCTCCTTAATCTCCCTCTTTCCCTCATTTGATTCCATTCCATTTCATTACAACACTAAACATATCATTACTTTCACTCTATCTCGTTCGATACTATTCCATTCCGTTTCCTCTGAACATATCAAACATTTGATTTACTTACTACCACAAGCTATCATGACACCATGAACATCATACCCCAGAAACAGAACACTAATTCCAATTTCCAAATACATAAAAATGGCCAATTAGACACAACTAACACACTTAATTAACAAATTAATCTAGCTTAGTTGAAAATAAAGTCTCGGGTGCCGGGTGCGACACCCAAGACATAGGATCAAATCCCGTCTACATCATTACCTTTGCGACTCCCACAAACAATAAAAAAAAAAAAAAAAAAAAAAAAAAAAAAAAAAAAAAAAATTTGCAACATAATTCATCAAAGTATCCCCCACAAAAGTAAATAAATAAATACCAAATGACATGATAATTGAATTAAATTACACCCAAAACAAAAAGAAAAAATATACAAAATCAAATCTTTAAAAGAAAAACCTGGTGAAGAATGGGAAAATCAGGGCGAGTGGAGTGGCCAAGAGAAAGGGATTGATTATGGGTGACGATTGAAGCAGAAGCAGAAGCTGAAGAAGAAGAAGAGAAAGAAGCAGGAAATAAAGGAGATGATCTTCTGAGGCAAATTCGGGTAGACCCGGAAAAGGGATTCGGGTTAAAGAGGAGATAATTGAGTGAAGTTGAGGGCTTCAGAGTTACACCTCCCAATCCCATTTTTCTTATCTTTCGATGGATTTAGATCCGGGTTGTGTTCAACAATACAAGAAATACCGCTATAAGCTTTAATACGTGAGAAGGAAAAAAAAATATTTATAATATTCCTTTTTCATTAATATTGGAAAGCTAAACGTCGCCCTTGAATACCTAACTAACGTCCGCAAAATAAACTAAAATTACAAATTTACCCTCTCAATTTACCCCCTCTTCATACTACCCACCACCACCACCACCACCACCACCTCCTCCTCCTCCTCCTCCTCCTCTTTTAACCACCAACTCCTTACCTCCGGTTTCACGATTTAAACAGCCGCGGTTATGACGAGTAAGGACAAAGGGAAGTCGGTCGCCGGCAGAGAAAAATGTGTGTTTTTTTTTAATTTTTTGAATTCGCGGCAAACGCCTAAATTTTTCGCACGTCTGAGGCTAAAACGCCTAGTTCGTGCAATCAACCGTGTGGTTGTATGAAAAATCTGGGCGTTTGAGGTGAAACGCCTAGTTTTTTAGAATACCCTAGGCTGGAACGCCTAGTTTTTTAGAATAGCCTAGGCTGAAACGCCTAGTTTATTATAATACCCTAGGCTGAAACGAAAAAACCAGGCGTTTCAGCCTAGGGTATTCTAAAAAACTAGGCGTTTCCTAGGTTTCGAATTTTTTTAAAAAAAATTATCGCGACGTACTGATTTCGTACGGTTCGATGACCCTTCAGCGAGCGTCTAAGGTTGTGTTTCTTGTATTTCGTCGTTGTCCATAAGATCTAATGAATTTGATTTTGCAAAATTTAAAAAATTTCTTTAATTTTGAAACTCACGGTGGAAGGGGTGGTTGTTCGATGAGCATTGGTGGCCGTTGACCACTAAAGAGAATGGTAAATGAGGTAAAATTAATTATTTTTATAATCGTTATTATAAGGATAATTACGTAATTTAATTTTATTTTGCGGGTGTTAGTAAGATATTTGAGGGCGATATTTAACAACCCTCTTTTATAATTTGGAAATTAGAAATACAATTTCATTATTATATATTATTAATCATGGAGTAACATTATTGGACCGTCTCAATTTATAATTTGTAATATCTCTAGAAAAAAAAAAACACTCACTTTTCTTATGATAAATATATAGATATACTTGATGATTGATTAATTGCTCATCACTGATGCAAATGAATTTCTAATCGGCAACAAAATAAATATATTGATATACTTGATGATTGAATGCTCATCATTGATGCAAATGAATTTCTAATCGGCAACAAAATAAAAACACACAGGTGTTTCAAAAAAAAAAAAATCACGGGTTAATGTAGAAGGTCTCACAAGCCAAATCAGAGTGCTTTGTTTGCTTTAATTAATAATACGTGTCTTATTCCTTTTTATGTCATTCACATCTTTTAAGCCAAGAAGTGAAAAATAAAAAAAAAAATACTTATTTCATGAATGATGTTCTTAATTATGATACAAAGAGTCTAGCCAAGTTCTTATTTAACTAGCTTGGCAATAAACCGGTGATTGAACAGCATAGGGTACCTTGTTAAAATTCCCGAATTTCAGACCAAAACACATGTTTCAAATGGTCCTAAAAGTTGAAGTTAGAATCAAATTCCAAAAGTTTTATATTAAACTCCATCATTTTATTTTTATATACAGGAATGAATTGTTGTCATTTTCTTTAGGCTTTACTTTTTTTTTTTTTTTTTTTTTGAATTGTTTATAAATTTGGGCTTAAATGACATTTACTTCAAGCCCACGTTTGGCTTTTTTAGATATTTCAAGCCACATTTTTTTTGACAAATATTTCAAGCCACTTAAAAATTAAATAAAAATAAAGTCTCATTTTCCACGTCCCTCTTAAAATTAAAATTAATTAATAAAATTTAAAAAAAAAAAAAAAAAAAGAATCCAAGAATATATCACCAATAGAAAATAGAAATGACTCAAATGAGGATTGAAGAGGAGCGAAAAAATAGGGGAATGTGGGAGTGTGGGACAACAATTACACCCTCTCATAAGCACATCAACCAACACTTTAACCGTCACTTTCCATTTTCACAATTTCAATTATCCTCTCTCAAACTCAAATACATACTCCAACAAAATGGAGGACTGTACTAATTTCAACGGCAAATCCAAGAAATACTACTATTACAACAACAAAAACAACAGTAGTATTAATAATACGATTGAAGGTGGTTTAGGCGTAATGATTAGAAAAGGGCCGTGGAAACCCGAAGAAGATCAAGTTTTAATTAACCATGTTAAGAATTATGGTCCTCGTGACTGGAGCTCCATTCGATCCAAAGGTCTTCTTCAACGTACTGGCAAATCGTGTCGTCTTCGTTGGGTTAATAAACTTCGTCCCAACTTAAAAAAGTACGTATGCTTTCTATTTTATTTTATTCCTTTGTAGTTTGTATCTAGTGTAACGAATTAACGATCATGTATGTCCTTTTTAATGTTTCAATGTTATGAACGTACAAGTTTGTGTTCATGGTAATATTTTTAGGTCGTGAAGCAATCCTTTGGGCAGGCTTTATTCAGGTCGTGTAGTTGATCCCATTATTTTCTACATTTACATTTTCCCATATTCATATGGTTCATATTGTTGTTTCGATATATTGTTTGAGTTCAATTTGTTAAAAGAAGAGTAACTACTTGGAGAAAAAGTTATTTTTTACTGTGTAATGTTAAATACTGTTATTAGTATTTCATAAATTAGTAAGTTTTGTTTTCAGTACTTTTCATCCTCTATCCAAATTCCAGTCTCAAAAATTTGTTAATTTCTTCTAGTAATCTATTAAATTGATTAATTCAAATCGGTTTTGATTAATTTTTGGTGTAATCTTTGTTGAATATGTGTTCCATAATTTCTGATCGATTAATATTTTTTTTAGTGGGTGCAAGTTTACAGCAGAAGAAGAAAGAATGGTGACAGAATTGCAGGGAGAATTTGGGAATAAATGGGCGAAAATCGCGACATATTTAGCAGGAAGAACTGATAATGATGTGAAGAATTTTTGGAGTAGCAGGCAAAAGAGATTGGCTAGGCTTTTGCACTCTCAATCTCCTACTCATCGTTTTAATAAGAAGCACAAATCTTCTGCTTCTACTTCCAAGGATCCTCCTCACTTTCGCGAGGTAAACATTTTTCTTTTATTACGTTTGTTATCCGTGCTTCGGATTTTTTTTTTTTTTTTTTCGCTTATATAAAATATAAGAATGTCACGTGTATGCCTGTTAGAATGTTTGGTATTAATATTGATCAAACATATCCTTAATTAAATGGAGTGGTGGAAAGAGGATGAACTTGATAGTGAAACTTAATTTGACATAATTTAAGTTGAGTATATAAATGATTCGAAGCATGGTAATTTTTACAAAGTACTTTGTAAACTTGTGTTTAATATTGATTGTTTATATGTTTATAAAGCATTAAATTTTTAAAATTTAACAAGGTCATATGATGGTGTGAAATAGTTTTATCAATTTTCCATAATCATTTTTAAATTATGGATATTATGTAAATATATAGAGTGATTACTCTAATGATGTTTGAGTATGACAGAGTTGTTCTATCAGACAACCACTTCATGTTGTTTTATTGAAGTTATTCACATGTATTAAAGTTTAAAATCGACTTTCTTCTGATTTTCAGGTCTCCAAGAATTCTTCAATGGAGGGAGAATCATCCTCCAAAGCACAATCTCTTAACTCGTCTTCTAACAGCAGCACAGGCAAGAACGCCATGGAACTGATACCGTTTCCTGGTTCAATTGACCACAGTTGTCCGTGTTTTGAAGCTAACAACGGAAATTCTCTTGATCCAATTCCCTTGAACACATACTACAACCATACGGAGTTGCAACTACTAGAAATGCCTTCTTTTCTCTCGATTCCACCCATCCAAACAGACTTTCCATTCCTTCGAGAAACACAGGAGCTCATTGATAGGCTTGATTATAGCTTTTTTGCACCCTTTGGATACATAAATGAGCCTGCACTCATCAATGATGGGGTTCACCTTTTTTCGTGCTTTGGTGGAGGTGGTATGAATGGTGAAACAAGAGTCAAGCGGGAGGACAACCATGCAGCACCTGACAGTTTTTTCGATGACTTCCCATCAGATGTGTTTGATGAGATAGAGCCATTATCAAGCCCTCCTGGCTGGTAGATAGGATCATCTGTTCAGCTAACCTGTAGCTTATGTTCTGACAAAATTTAGCAGATTTCCTGTAGTTCTGGTAGTTTAACCTTTTTTTTTTTTTTCCTCAAAGACACTCCTGACTTATCTTGTACTCTGATAGTCTGATTTATTTACTTCAGTGCTAAACATCTGCATCTGATTTATGAACTCTCTTTATCTAGTTAAGATGATTTTAATTCTAAATAGGTTATGAATCTTATGATTGAGACTTTGAAGAACTAATTCTAACTATGTGTCGAGGGTGAAGAAAGAAGATGAAACAAATTGCTCGTGTAAACCTATAATCTCAATGTTTTGTACAATGATGCTTCAGACCAACATCTTGTACATCTGGTAATCTGAAGCTTTGTTGAAATATACTGTAATATAAAAGGCTACAGATGACAATGAATGGCTCAAGTCTTCCGTATACCAGACTGAATGTAGCGGCAAACAATTATTCATAAATCATAGCACCCTGAGTCCTTATGTTGGGATCAATGGATCATACACCATCAGCCAAGCTATTTGATGGCGTGTAACCAACACCAGTTACGAGTGGTTCCGTGAGCAACTGAAAGCTTCCAGCAGTAACTGACCCGTTTTCTCCAAAGGTGATATGTCTTCTTGCATGAGAGTAAGCACAATAGTTTACTTCATAAACAGTAACATCTCTCTTAAATGTTGAAATTGATGTTCCAACACCTTCCCCTGCATATCAACAAAAAAATAAGTCTAATAGTGAGAAACTTCCGTTCAGAAGTATGCAATTATGCATGAGTGATTGAGTGAAGATCTCAGCAACTCACTGAAAATGACTGTCAATTATGAAAAAGAATTGCAGAAATGTAACAGAAATGAATACAAGCATGCCAATTACACTCAGGCCCCTTCAACTCTCTTCACTTCACACTTAAACCAGAAAAGGTGCAATCACCCTAGCTCACTATGTACTCTACCTAAGATCATTTGGGCCTCTTCAGAGAGTATTACGGGGAGACATCCGAGACAAGGAACGTGTCATACTAGGCGTGAACAAGAGAAAAAGCAGTACAGGACTTTTCAACATTATGAAATATCTTCTGGTTAAATTTAATATACTTCATAGTTTATACCAATTTGCCATTAGTAGTTTGTGCATAGCAATGGTCAACTTTTAGTAAAAATACAGCCTTTTAAGGTACGCCATTTAAAACATACAAAATTTAATAAAAAAAAATTGCAACAAATAAAGCTTACCATGTGTAACTAGCAACAAATTTTCTCTAGGGTATTTATCTGCAAGTGCCTGGATGACATGCTCGTATCTGCTCCTAGAACCAAAAACTGTTTCTTGCCACCGTGGCATCTATATTTGATCCAAGAGAGAGTTCAAGTGAGAACAAAATTATGTGTATTCACAAATATACTTTTAGTAGATCATTCCCAGGTAAAGAAAGATGGTTAGTTACCTCTTGATAAATTCTTTCAACAGTATTATCTACAGTTCCAGCAGGAAACATAGCTTCAAGCTCGGAAATATTAAAGCGAAAAACACCATCTTTAGGAGCATATTCAGGTCTTATAGCTTCTCTGCACAGCATCTCACACAACCCATACTCAATAGAAACCTGCAAGGTGTTGGGAGGAATTACACAATTAGCTCGAATGGCAAATCCATGTTCCCTCTATTTTTACAGTTTATGATCGCTTCAGAGTTAAATACTTGCGTAGTTATAATTAAAGCAGGTTCATCAATCATTACTCAAATACAATTGCTATAATGATGCTCCCGCACAAATCTCAGTCTCAGTCTAGAAAAAAAAAAAAAAGGGGGGGAAAATTTTAAAATTTGTCACCAAAGCAGAGTAGGCAAAAGAGGAAGAACAAATCTTTTTGATGATTAGGGAGAAGCCGGAGAACCACTATTTAAGTAATACTTAACAGCTACTATCACTTCAGCAGCTTCAAAACCTAGTTGAACATATTGTACCATGACACTAATCAAACACCAAGGGCTGCACACCATTCCTTTCAACTGACTAAAAAATATAATTCACATATAACTTAAGTTTAATTATGCTGAAAATTGTGATTAAGAAAGAAAAAGATAGCCAAATAAGGCAAGGCCGACATGTCTGGATCAGACCATTACACGAACAAAATATTGCTAATGCAAGTGAGAGAGGCACATTTTAGGGATCTTAAAATATATGATGATAATGAAGTTCAATGATGGTGAGAGGAAACAAAGAGAGAGTAAAAATGGAATAATTACTGATATATAAGATGATCAAATTGACAAAACAGCCTCTTAGGCCCTCTTTGTCCATACTATATGCACAACTCTAAAACTAATCAATGCCACAAGCAGAGGTAAACAGCCCAGGACCCAAACTCCCAGATATTAACTACAAAGTTCCATAATTGGTATTTGTTAGGAGTGCCAATCAGAATATGCAAGACCATGAGTCTGCCTAAACAAAGAATCAGTTCGTTAAAGAACTAAGAGAGGAAATATAGAGTGGTAATTCCACTTTGTGTAGGGGCCTTCATCCTTTCCTGCTATATTTATTCACCAATGAACCAATTGTCTGTTTAGTTTTTCTCAATATAATGCTCCGGTGATGACTTTCAGCAATTTCTTAAAAAAATAATAATGAAGGTGACAGACTAATGTAACTTTCTATTGACTTATTGAGAATAAAACCAAAGAATTTCTCTAAATTCTTGATTAGCCAATACAAAAAAAAACACATCATTTTGATATAGATGTTGTCATTTTCTAAAGTTGTACAGGAGATAAACCTTCAAAATATTCATTTAATTTACATCCGACAGGACTGACACCCTACTTCCCAGTCTCTATTTTATTCTAGCGATACTGATAGCAACAACCTACAATATCCAAGACCCTTTAAAAAGAGAAAAAACTTCCTGATTTCCTAGGTTGTATCATCTACATCTATGGCATGGCCTTTCAAGAACTAAGCCAATCCATTTTGCTTTACTGATATCCGATGATAGGCCACATGATTACAAATTTAGAGTACATTCTCCACATTTACAAGTCTTACTGTCTATCTCTACACCTCCATGGCTCCACCACCCTTTTCCTTCCAAAATTTTCTTCTAGCTCTCCCTCAATATCACACTCTTTATGCAGTCACAACTCTCATTCCTCTTGGAATTCGTAAACCCAATTTCCAAACACCAAATAAGCTTCTTTCATCAATCTACATCTCCAATCCGAAAAAGTTGTCCCTCATTTCTCAATATGTCACAAAGCTTTTCACATCCAGTATTAGGATTCATCCCAAAATCGAATCTTCCGTAACACAGCACACACATTTAACCAGCACCTCAATCAAAATTGCTTACATCTTGATTCAGTAAATACCAGACCATCTACTTTCCCATGAGTTAACATCAGTATTTCAAATCATATCTATTCATACTGATCACCCAATTATATAAACACAAAGGTCATTGTAATCATTATTCAATTCCATATTTCAGCTAAACTAAACATTAATTAACAGTAGCACCCATTAAACAAAAAAAAAAAAAAGTTCCAACTTTTTTTTTCCTTTTCAAGACAGTAGTCAATCATACCCATCATTAAATTACACCCAATAAAACCCAAATCATTAAAAAATAAAACAGCCCACAATTCAATCCATCAATTTAATTACCCAAAAAACAACAAAAGTCAAAAAGATCATCAAAAAAATATACCTTAACTTTAGAAGGGTCAAAGGAGGAAGAACCATCAGACCCACCAGAGCATAAAGCAGAAACAACCTCAGAAGCAGTCTGAATACACCGAAGAAACGGAGAAACAAAAACGCGATGAATTGGAAACCCAACCCGGGTTCGAAACTCAGCACCAACCTTATACGCTCTAGTTTTTCCTTCATCAAAAAGAGGCGGATCCCACGGCCGCTCCGCCGTAGTAACCCACTTCGGATCAAAGTTATCCATCCGATCACCGTGTCTCATCACAAGCACATTTTGATCAAACCCACCACCGGAAACGGCGCCGGAACCATCTCCGGCGCCGGCGACGACGGCGGCGCCATGAATTGAGCTCATTTTCTCTCTCCTAAAATGGGGTTTTGTTGTTAGAGTGAATTGAGGAGTGAGAAAGAAGGGGAAAAGGTTGGTTTTTGAAGGGGCAGTTGGGAATTGACAACAGAAAGGAAGAGGAAATCTGGGCGAAAGTTGGGAAATTATTGAATTTTTCATTATTTTATGGGATTTGCTACGAATTTTACTGATTTGACACTCGTTTTTTATGAATTTTTCGTTTTTAATTGATAAGACGTACTAGTTTCATTGGTTGTTTTGATACCTGACAAAAGACAAGTAGTGAAGTAGAGTACTATAATTAAATTCTTATGATATGCCATTGTGGGTCCATAAAATAATATTGGCCTTATCGGATTGGTTTTAAAATGGTCGTTTAAACACATAAAATATGTTACACTACACATAAAACAGCACGTCTTGTGTGCGGCTGGCCACACCGTGTGGCCATTTAAAGTAACCCCTATAACATTGATTAAGTAACCCCTGTAACACTGACGGAGTAACTCTATAACACAACCCGAGTAACTCTATAATAATGATGAAGTAACCCCTTTAACACTGACCAAGTAATCGCCATTTCACTAGTGAAGTAACCCCCTATAGTGGCTGGCCACACGGTGTGGCCAGCCACATATAAGACTTTGTGCACATAAAATAGGTTACACTTACAAGTACACATATATACAATCCACATGATAAGATTTTGTTTATAAATTTGGTTATATGAAAATGTGTTATGATACGAATAGTATGAAGTAGTTATTGATTAGGTTGTTAATTATTATAACTTTATAAGAAAGCCATTAAAAAGGAAAATCATACTTCCTCCGTTAATGGTTATTTGCAACAAAGGGATATTATTTGTGAGATATAAAATATTCCTTTGTTGCAAATAACCATTAACGGAGGAAGTAATAAAGATAAATTAGTTATATGAAAAGTAGCCTATGGTCAATACAATGCAAATTTTGTTTATAGTTATATGATATAGTGTGATTATTCTATCCTTTATACGAAATTATACTCATTGTAAAAACAAATAGTTTAAAAGAAAAAAAAAAAAAAAAAAAAAAAAAGATAACTCGTGAGGGAGCCTCAGTTGATCTATTAGATCAACCAAGTTTGCCAATCAAGTGGTTGTTTAGTAATAATGAGTAACAATGTTGCTAATGTCAGGCATGCCAGCTCATTTAGGGTCTGTTCTCTTGCGTTGAAATTTAGTTCAGCTTAATTTAGTTCTGTTCAGTTCAGCTCAGTTCAGTTCAGTTCAGTTCAGTTCGATTCAGTTCAGCTCCTAATTTCCTTCTCTTATAAAATATTCATTTCAGTTCAGTTCAGTTCACTTCGGCTGAGTTCAGTTCAGTTCAGTTCAGCTGAGTTTAGTCAATGAGAACATATCCTTAATATCTACTTCCTTTGTTTTTTAATAGTTGTAACACACCTTTTATTACACTTTTCGATGATTTGATTAAATTAGGTAAACGAATTAATTAAGCTATGGAATTTTAACCATAGCAACTTATCCATTTCTACTTATCGATGGTCAATTTTGTGATTTAATTTACCCGTTTACTAAATATAATATCTCTTTTAAAATGCGTGCCAAAGAGGTTTGTTGCAAGTAAATAAAAACGGAGAATATACATCAAATGTCGAATAAGAAGGAAGGGGAATAAACTGGTATATCGTTTCCTAACTCTGTCCTCATTTTAACTACTTCATCCTCTTTCCTTAAAGTTTCCTCCACCCCACTGTTAACCAACACCATCTTCTTGGTCACCCCCAACGACATAACCATTATCACATAAAAGTTACTAGTACACTTGGTTTACAGTCCACTTGATAAAATATCGTTCATAAATTTGGTTATATGAAAAATGTCATATTGTCTGCAGTCATATATGTGTATATAGAGACCTATAATGGTTGCAGGCCTTGCATCTATGAACTTGTTACGATTTACGTATGAGTATCTTTTTATTAAGTATACATTCCAGGATTCGATTGATTAAATGGATAATTTATATAGCTATAATAATGAGGATGTGTTAAGCGATATTAAACCTACTACTCCGTATTAGTAATAATTAATAAGTAATTAATAGAGTATGAAACACGTAAACTCGAGCCAAGAATACATAAAGTCGAACCTTATTTACGTCACTTTATCTTTTGGAGGTTGGAACAACCAAACTTTTAAAAGCCAAAAGGTCGTCTACATACTTAAACTCGACTCACTAGGAATCTTGCACAAGCACAAGTCATTTCTCGAGTAAAATCAAAGGAGCCTCTCTTTAATCGTGAAACTATAAAAAGTTAGGGTACCACAATTCTTTGAACCCCTCAAACCTTAATTCTCAGCTGCTGCGCACCAACTACTCAACCAAAGAGCAGAGACGTCTTTCGTCTCCCTCTTTCTATCTTCTCCTTCCATCTACTTCAACTTGGAACAATTTTTCTGATCGAATTTCTTCGGTGAGTTTAAAGATTTAATCTTTTCCTCTTTCTGGGTATGATTCCGCTTTTTCTGGGTATTGATTAATTATGTTTTTTGTTGATTAATTAGGCTTTCTTGTATATTGTTTAAGCTTAGATCTTTTCTTGGTTGTTATCTGATTTTGTTGGGTTTATTTTATTTTCCGCAAGAATTGGACTTTTCTCCTATTTTTGTTTTGTTTTAATTGATTGATTTATTTTGGGTTTTTTTTTTTTTTTTTTTTTTTTTTTTTTTTTTTTATAATTTTTTTTTGAATTAGGGTATGTAACAGTGCGCTGGTGACCTTGCAATTTTTATCCATATTTATGTATTTGATCAGGAATTTATTTTATTGTGTTGATTTAATGGGTCATTTTCTGGATTTGTATGGTTTTATGTTTGTGGGAAGGTTTAAATTTTTAAAAGATGATTAGAAGATTAACAATCTAACAGAGGTTTATATAAGAAAGATGAGTTTTTACTGTTATAATCAGGGTTTTATGTTTGTGGGAAGGTTGTAAATTTTAAAGAGATGATAACAAGATTATTATCTAACATAGGTTTTTAATTTCATATAAGAAAGAGGAGACTTTACTGTTATAATCAGGAAGAAGGATGAGAAATTTGGGTTTAGTTATTTTAGTGCCTCAATTGCTGAAAAATTGCTTCAAATGCGAGGATATAATTATGAATGAATTAGGTGTTTGCAGGCAGTTTAATTTGTTCCGCCGAAAGGTGTATCTTTAGTGCTTTAATGACTAGATTTCAACCCCTAAATCAAAAGATTTTATTTTCGGATTCAGGGGTGAGATTAGGTGGTTTATACTTCGTATACTTTAGCTAGAATGACCTATAGAATTTCATTCCGTTGTTGGCTTTTCTTTTGGGGTTTGATTTAGTGGGTGAATTGACCCAAGAAGGAAATTGGATAAATGCCTAAAAGGATATGATTGGCAAGCTTATCATTTACAATTGTGGACTTGTATGATTGTTGTGACTTAAGGGCTTTGGTTTTATAGGTAATGTCCATTGATGTTATTTAAATGTGTAATTTGGGGTTCTAATTGTTTTGGTTAAGTCTTATATCAATAGGATTCAGAGTATTTTGGTGGTGCTGTAGTGGAGATGCTAATTGCTAGAATTAAATGCTTTTCTTTGTAACATTTTCATAGTGACCTACTAGGCTATTATTGCACCGTAAATGTTTTAAGGATTTTGGTAGATTTTGGTATTACTGCATCTAATTTCATTATTTTTCCTACTGCAGCGAGCTTCGGAGTGTTGTAAAGTATAATCATGTTTGGGCGAGCTCCGAAGAAAAGCAATAACACCAAATACTATGAACTTCTTGGTGTCTCAAAAGAAGCCACTCAAGATGAACTCAGGAAGGCATACAGAAAAGCTGCAATAAAAAATCACCCGGATAAAGGCGGAGATCCAGAGAAGGTAAATTAATTGTGGTTTTATTACAAGGTTGCTGTTTAGTACTAATATCTTTTATGGATATTTTGTTTTTTCCATAGTTCCATACTTCTTTGTGATTCTGGATAATGTGTCCTACATCTGTAGGCTTGTTAGTTTTTTGTTGCTTTCCTGCAGTAATCAATCTGTGATGGTTATTAATGTGCGAACTGCTATGTAGATATAGGATCCCATATCCTTATGCAGTTGTTTTAGTTGTTCAATTACTTAAAATGAGTTAAAAGCTGTTTAAATATTAATACATTTGAGGGGTAGTGCTTCTGTAGTGTTATATTTTGTGGGAAAAAATTTATTGAGAATGCTTAGGTTTCGATTCATAACCTACAGTTTGAGGGCTTGTTTTGACTTTACCATGTATTTTTCCATTCATATCAACACCCAATTGACAAAGCTTCCAGTCTTTGAAGGGATTAGGATATTTATATACACAATATGCCCTGTATGGAGTTTATGGCCTTATGTATGGTAAAAACTTTGAAAACTTTTCATATTTTGAGAGATTATTGAGACCAATAGTGTAGGATGTAAATCGTGGAGGAGCTCAAGATGATATATATTATTTCATCTCTCTGTTTCATTTGCATTCTTATTTTGGGATGACCTCTTAGGTGTCAATATCATACTCTCATTTGTCAACTTTTACTTGTTAGATTTCCTTTTCATGAGTTTTCTTGATAAATTGTTCTAATAATATTTGCCCCTTCCTGTCTTTTCTTACATCTGGTTACTCCTGTATCAGTTCAAGGAAGTGGCTCAAGCTTATGAAGTTCTTAACGATCCGGAGAAGAGAGACCTCTATGACCAATATGGGGAAGATGCTCTTAAGGAAGGAATGGGTGGTGGCGGACATTCTCATAACCCATTCGATATCTTTGAACAATTATTTAATCCTTCAGGTTTTGGAGGTGAGTAGTTTTTTTTTTTTTTCCTTTCCCCCTAAGCATAGTGTATTCATGTCACAAAGCCCCTCCAAAATAAAGGGGAAAATAGGTTTACATGAAGCCCTCTGATGATGATTCTGTCATATGCTTTTCATAGGTGGTGGTAGCAGTTCAAGATTTAGAAGGCAGCAGCAAGGTGAAGATGTGATTCAAACTTTGAAGGTTTCCTTAGAGGACTTGTACAATGGGACCTCAAAGAAACTATCACTTTCTAGGAATATTCTGTGTCCTAAATGTAAAGGGTATGGTGCTTATCTGCTTATCAAATATTTACTTTCAAATAGATTTGGATTCCTGGGATGAAATCGAAATGTGACATCTCAGGGTAATATTTTATTTGTTTAGCTAAAAAGTCCTAAGTCCTATTTTTAGGGTTAAGGCTATATATCTTGATTTATCCTTCTCTAGGATCCATATAGCGTGTTGGTGCAATGAAAGTCCTATTGGCTCTTCTACGCTATTTCCAACCCCCATTTTCTAGTTTTATAAGTCTGGTTTGATGGTGCAGTCTAGATCTTTGATTTTATTTTTTGTGAAAAAAGGACATATGAACATTGTATCTGGTGGGATGTGGAGCAGAGATAGAGGTACCTCTATTTGCGCATAACATAAATCATCCTACTTTCAAATGCAGGGGGAAAACTTCATAATTGAAAAGGCCAATTTGACTGCATAAAAATGTGTTCACTCTAAGAGTGGTGGTCAAGTGTTTACTGCAATAGGTTTGAAATGCCAGATTAATTTTTCTGTAAAAGTACACTGTACCTGGATGCGGTCTTGGTTTGTTTTGCATATAATCATCATTTATATTTGTAATTTGTAGTAACCTCTTATACTAGTCGTAAAATCCTTTTTGACACTGTACAGCTTGCTCTTTTGTAGGTTTTGCTCTGTCTATTAAGCTACGTAAAACTGTAAATTTGTGTGTGCTAATTATTTAAATAACGGTTCGGTTACAGTCAATAACTTAGTACTTTGATGCAACACTAGCGTTATACTAATTGTGAATTGGAGCTCATTTTTTCATATCTTATGATCTGGTATGTTGCAGGAAAGGATCAAAAAGTGGGGCATCTAGTCGTTGTCATGGCTGTCAAGGTTCAGGTATAAAAATTAGCTCTAGACAAATTGGGCTTGGTATGATTCAGCAAATGCAGCATGTCTGTCCAGAATGTAGAGGTTCAGGTATATGTTTCATCCTCTTGAAAACGTTTCGTTTATGTCCATACATGTCATAGGGCCCTCTTACATATCATATGTTGTCATGTTGGTAATGCAGGGGAGGTAATCAGTCAAAAGGACAAATGCCCACAGTGCAAGGCCAACAAAGTTTCTCTTGAGAAGAAGGTTTTGGAGGTGCATGTGGAAAAAGGGATGAAGAATGGTCAGAGAATTGTATTCCAGGGACAAGCAGATGAGGCTGTAAGTGGTAGTCAGGCCAACAAAGCGAAATACAGTATACTGGCATTCTTTCTAAAATTTTTACTCTGTCCCAATGACTCAAAAGAACGCTTAATGTTGTTTTGTGATCATTCGGATTTGGATAAAATAAAACGACTTTGATGTATAACTAAATTATTTGTTACTCTGATGATGCAGCCAGATACAGTCACTGGGGACATCGTCATTGTGTTGCAAGAAAAGGAACACCCTAGGTTCAAGAGGAAGTTTGATGATCTCTATGTTGAACATAAGCTGAGTTTGACTGAGGCACTTTGCGGTTTCCAGTTTGTCCTGACTCATCTTGATGGCAGACAGCTGCTGATAAAATCTAACCCTGGAGAGGTCATCAAGCCCGATCAATACAAAGCAATCAATGATGAGGGTATGCCACATCATGAGAGGCCCTTCATGAAGGGGCGATTATATGTCCACTTCACTGTGGAATTTCCCAATTCCTTACCCCTTGACCAATCCCAAGCTTTGGAGAAAGTCTTACCACCGAATCCCAAGAAACAGATTTCGGACATGGAGCTGGACGAGTGTGAGGAGACCACACTACATGATGTTAACATGGAGGAGGAGATGAGACGCAAGCAGCATCAAAGGCATCAGCAGGCATATGATGAAGAAGAAGATGAACCTCGAGTTCAGTGTGCTCAGCAGTAATGTGATGCTGTTATTACAGTTTATTAAAAGTTTCAGTAGGGTTCTTTACCCAGCCTTTTGAGAATTGAAGCTTATGTATCAATCTTGTTAAATGTTGGGTGTTTTTGGGATTTGCGTGTGCCTATTTCGATGTGTATAGCTTCTACATACTTAGTTTACATACAAGCCTGTAGTTGCTTCAGTAGAATCTGATATATGTATCCTTTGCTTGATGATTATTATTCCATCTCTTTTTTGTGATTGCTTCAGTACAAGGAGGTTACCCAAGTGTTACTTTTTATGCAATCTCCTTTTCCCCCTAGTTTTTGTTTGAGGCCATTTAAAATTAGGTGTCTTTTCCCATTTTGAGTGTGACTTTATTTTCTGAAGGGAATTTAACGTCTCGCATAAGAAGTATACTTTTTTTTTTGATCCGAATGTATGAGTAACCATTGAGATATATCAATGCTGTAATTGGCTGGATTTTTTTATATACCCCGGTGCACCATACACTATCATCAAAATGAGAACAAAATACTTATGAGTGTACGGTGCACCCGGGTGTATATAACAATCTCTCGTAAATGGCTATTTCCATTGATATTTCAATGCTATGTGTAAAAATCAAAATGTATTGAGCAATAGTGGGAACTAAACCCAGATGATATTAGTGAAAATAAATTTTCATCTGCGTTGTTTTTCAGAATAAACTGATTTTTTAGCTATAAATACTGTCATATTCATGAAAAACTCACTGTATCAATTTCAAGTTTTCAACTACCATGCATACAAAATTAACACTGTTGAATATAAGATCATAGACTTCTAAGTTCTTACCACTAAAAATAAAGCAAACAATAAATTCAGACTTCTATAGCCTCATAAGGGGGAGCCACTAGCTCATGTTAATAGGCTGGAAAATCAAGATTAAAGCTGCAATTCTCAATCTCAGGTTCTTCACAATAACTTTTTGTCCTAGGGCATGCAGTGCCAAGATGCAGCGGTCTAGACCAACATACATTCCTAGTCTTGCAATGTGAGACAAAGTCCGCTCCAAAAAACCTGCTCATTCATATAGATCACAGGGCCAAATGAGGGGAAAAAAAGGTGAGACAACACATGATTTATCACAATGACACCTGCTTTTGTAATTAGCATGGTCTTCTACCATGAGAAAATTTGAATGCAAAAGAATTTAACAAAGACGAATCTTCACGAAGTTCCCATCAAGAACAGCATAAGTACGTAATTAAATATTTGATCATGCATATATCAGTCACCCTGTACTCCAGTAGCATTATAGATATAATTTTGCTTAGCTAAATCATTCTTGAAATAGAACACAGAATAATCTTAAAGGTGCATCCAGCTAATCTATGAATACATCATAACTTTCTTATGGCCGCAAAACAAATTTGTCATATATGAATTTTTTTTTCAAGTCTTTGCAATCTTTGATGCAATGCACAGCAAGAAAAACACAAACTAAATAAACAAAAGAAAAGAAACCGAGTCAAGAGTGGACAAAAAAAACCATGATAGGGATAAGGGAGTAAACATTGTTGTCAACATTGTATTGAGAAACTAACATTAGCATACTGTAATCTTTGCAAGAAAAAAACTAGAAAAGGGTAAACAAAAGATACCTCTCCGGAATAATTTGCTCTCATCATACTACAACTCTTCTTTCTTCAAACTGCCACACGCATTACACTCCATGACATTACTTGTGTTATTATAGTTAGAGGGTGGCAAAGGAGCCAAAGTGCCTCCACAATTTTCTTTGTCACACACAAATCTCACAAAAAAATAAGCATGAGGAAAATCATCATCCCCATCGTCCTGAATCTCATTGTTCTCCCCATCTGACGGTAACATTTCCTCCTCTTCCTCCATCGTCTCATCCTCACCACCCTCATCCTCATCCTCATCCTCATCCTCATGGGACCATTTAGCTTCAATCTTGCATCGATCACAAAAACAAGAAAACCCGTAATCATCTAGCAACCTTTTCTGCCTTTGAGGATAACTAAAATTGACCGGGAAATAACTCAAACAAATTTCTCGGCCTTCAGGAACATCATGTATCATTCGAATAATCATATCAGTGTTTCCCTCAGTTCCACCATCAACATAGTCAAAACGACAGGCATTTGGCAGGCAATCGTGGTTAAAGAATGAAGCATTTCGATAAATAGCATATGCTCTCACAGATCTTTCTCCATGTTCTGATAAAGGCTCCATGAGTCCAAAGGAATTACACCGGTCCTTGGACAATAGAGCAGCAGTAATTTCTACTGATGGAGCAGATAGACCCTCAGGAAAAGGTAGCGATGAGATGATTGAGTGTAGAAAAATGGCAGCATTAGAATCTTTCTCTGCACCCTGGGGCCCACCTCCATCAAGTGCTATCAGAGTCTGAAAGGAGGAAGGAGAAACCATAGCAAGATTGAATGCAGCCACCAAATAACGAGCTTGGATCTGGCGATCCTCAGGCTGTTGGTCAACCAGTACAGGGCAATTTCTTAAATAGCTAAGAGATTGGCAAACCCATGGTGTGTGTGAGAAGCCTAGGGCCGAGGACTGGCATTTAGAGCTGCAAAAGACAGCATCGTCAGGATGAGAACATGAAGGGCATGCCAATGTCCCATTTCCTGGGACCAAGAGCTTATAACAATGACCACAATATCGAGAGTAAACCCCTTGTCGTTGTTTCAGAGGAAAAGAGGAGTAGGTGAGGATTGGGGAGTCTCGGAGAATAATTTGTCCTCCTTTAAGCGGCTGAGATGCAACTAGACCCCTTCCCTTCCCTTCAATGTCCACCAACTTCAGAGCAGTTGATATGCCCCCATGATTTTCTGCTACAGCCATGGACAAAGTAATACTAAAATTTCACTCCTGCAGAGAACAAAACCTCTTAAGGTAATTATAGTAATTAGTGCCCTAGGAAGGCATTGTTGCAGAGCTTACTCAAACTCGGCATCCTAGTATCAGACTTAGTTATTTAAGAAAATATTCCTCATCTTTGACGAAGTGTCAAGTGTCCATATCCATGTCAGAGTTTTGTGGATCCAACATAGGCACTTAAAACGACGACTCCAATTATTCCACAGCCAATATAAGTTGAAACGTAGTAAACTTACAGACGAATATTACCAACAATTGAACTGTCCAACTGATAATTGGACAAGACACATTGTAAACTTACAATTTATGTTCACCTTTTGTAAAATTTGAACCTTTTTAGCTCCCTATTCAAATATTTTGATAGGCCAACAAATTTAATTATGCAAAGTTCAAAATCTTGCAACAATAAATCTAAGAAGCATAATACTAATTACTAAAAACCAATCCTGATCCCGGGGTGTCATATTTCAGCACCACTGTTAATAATTTCACATTCAACAAAACTTAACAGCCAAACAAGTA
Organism: Chenopodium album; assembly: GCF_948465745.1. Lineage (NCBI taxonomy): Eukaryota > Viridiplantae > Streptophyta > Magnoliopsida > Caryophyllales > Amaranthaceae > Chenopodium > Chenopodium album. The sequence goes on from NC_137858.1 coordinate 5,576,706, forward strand.
CTCCACACAAAAAGTCTATTTTAGCAATAATTTGGCTATCACAAATCCCGTACACGTTTTACCAATTTAATTCATAGTGCAAAGTTGATAAATTTGATACAAAAATAAGATAATTTCATGTAATTAAACACCATTAACAAATTTCACAGTAACAAACCAACAAATAATTCAATTTACTCCAAGATTACAATAACTTTTCAATCTTCATATTATACATCCATATGACATCAAATTAACAAAAAAGGGGTCAATCCTAAAATTGTTCTGGTACAAAATAACAAATTGAACATGAAAAAACTAAATATAGCATGAACAATCACTGAAATTAAATTGACAAATCACTTCTGATTAATTAGTTTGTGATTTTGAAAGAGAGAAAGTATCACCTTTGTTGAGCCTGCAATTCCAGGCGACTGCGTTTGTTAATCAGAGTAGAGAGAGAGATTAGGGGAGAGAAGGGGTTTAAGGTTAGTTGAGCACAGAGATTGGTGCGGCGAACTGTTCGAAAGTAACAACAAACCAACGCAATAACAACTTACAAGTCTTCTTGAGTTAACAGAACTCTTAAACTGTTTGCAAATTGCAATTACAATTGTCTAGGGGACTTCAAGTCCGTATCTTTTCGGCCTGTAAGCCCACCGTGGTGGACTAGCGGCAAACAAACATGTTGTTCGGGTTAGGTTTAGTTTGGTTCGGCTCAATTTGATTTAGGTGAGATGAGGTATATGTCATTAATCTTTTGACATGAATTATTTCGGTTTGGGCCGAGAAGTCAATTCAATTTTGACTCAAGTTTTGAATATAAAAAATTACAATTGGGGTTATGTTAAGTGAATGGAACATAAGTGACATTGTGATATAAGTCATATAAGAGTATAATACACGAAATCGGAGCGATTTAGGAGGTGTCGGGAGCTAGTGTTTGAACTTAACGAAACACTATGGGATGAATCCTGGGATCATATGATATTGTGTGGACCCATATATGACCATTATCCGGCAACGTAAAGGCCCCGTGAAAGCTTATAACCAATACACGAGTCATGTACGAAAACGAGTAAAAATTACAAAATTGACAGCTAAATAATCCATAGTTTTTGAGAATTTTTTTGAGATTTCGGGGCCTGGTAGCGAAAAGTGTTGAGAGTTGAGACCCTAAAGCTGTCAAAAACTGAACCGACCCGAGGACCTGACCTTAATAGACAACGATCTGAACCCGGCCTGTACTCGAACTATGGGGTGGATTATAGCCTTCAATTTTGCCACTTTTCGCCACCGGACCCCAAAACCTCAAAATTTCCTTAAAAATCGTGGATTATAGCCTTCAATTTTGTAATTTAATTTTTGACCTTTTTTCGCCCGTAAATAAAAATTGCCGAGATGTTTACCATGGTCCCTAATACCATCCAAGAGTCCAATTGGGTCGGTAGAACCATCCATTATGTCCTTAAACGGTCATTTTACCCGTTCACAACTTGAAGTGATTTCATAAACTCAAGCCTATCACGGACGTTTAGGACAACATATAATGATCATATGTGGTTTCAAACAGAATTATATGACCCCGAGATGTAACTCTTAAGGTCTCAAGGCTTTTCGCCATCAAACCGCAAAATTTTCTCAAAAAGCGTGGTATAGCCTTCAATTTTTTTTTGACCTTTTTTTGTCTGGAACTAAAAATTGTCAAGATGTTTACCATGGTCCCTAATACACTCCAAGTGTAAAATTGGTTCAGAGGAACCATCCAATATGCCTTTCAACGGTCATTTAACCCGTTCACAACTTACAGTGATTTCGTAAACTCAAGTCTACCACGGACATTTATGACAGCATATAATGATCATATATGGTTTGAAACAGCATTATATGACCCCGAGTTGTATCCCTTAGGGTTTCAAGGCTTTTCGCCACCGTGCCCCGAAACCTCAAATTTTCCTCAAAAAACATGGATTATAGCCTTCAATTTTGTAATTTTCCGACCTTTTTTTGCCCAGAAATAAAAATTGTCGAGAGATTTACCAGGGTCCCTAATACCATCCAAGAGTCCAATTGGGTCGATGAAACCATCCAATATGCCCTTAAACGGTCATTTTACCCGTTCACAACTTGTAGTGATTTCGTAAACTCAAGCCTACTACGGAAGTTTATGACAACATATAATGCTCATATATGGTTTCAAGCGGCATTATATGTCTGCGAGATGTATCCCTTAGGGTTTCAAGGCTTTTCCCCACCGTGCCCCGAAACCTCAAATTTTCCTCGAAAAACATGGATTATAGCCTTCAATTTTGTAATTTTTCGACCTTTTTTGGCCCAGAAATAAAAATTGTCGAGATGTTTACCAGGGTCCCTAATACCATCCAAGAGTCCAATTGGGTCGATGAAACCATCCAATATGCCCTTAAACGGTCATTTTACCCGTTCACAACTTGTAGTGATTTCGTAAACTCAAGCCTACTACGGAAGTTTATGACAACATATAATGCTCATATATGGTTTCAAACGGCATTATATGTCCGCGAGATGAATCCCTTTGGGTTTCATGGCTTTTTGCCACCGGGCCCCAAAACCTCAAATTTAATCAAAAAGCGTGGATTATAGCCTTCAATTTTGTAATTTTTTGACCTTTTTTCGCCCGGAAATAGAAATTGCCGAAATATTTACCATGGTCCCTAGTACCCTCCGGGAGTCCAATTGGGTTGGTGGAAACATCCAATATGCCCTTAAACGGTGATTTTACTCTTTTACAACCTATAGTGATTTTGTAAACTCAAGCCTACCACAGACGTTTATAACAATATATAATGATCATATATGGTTTCAAACGGCATTATACGACACCGAAATATATCTCCTAGAGTCTCAACACTTTTCGCCACTGGGTCCCGAAAGCTCAAAATTTCCTAAAAAACGTGGATTATAGCCTTCGTTTTTGTAATTTTTTTACCTTTTTTTTTCGCTCGGATATAAAAATTGCCGAGATGTTTACCATGGTCCCTAATAGCCTTCGGGAGTCCAATTAGGTCGGTGGAAGCATCCAATATATCCTGAAACGGTCAGTTTACTCGTTCGCAACTTGCACTGATTTCGTAAACTCAAGCCTACCACGAACGTTTATGACAACATATAATGATCATATATGGTTTCAAACGGCATTATATGAGCCCGAGATGTATCCCATAGGGTCTCAAGGTTTTTTGCTACCGGGCTCCAAAACCTCAAATTTTCCTCAAAAAACTTGTATTATAGCCTTCAATTTTGTAATTTTTTTTTACCTTTTTTCGCCTGAAAATAAAAATTGCCGAGATGTTTACCATGGTTTCTAATACCCTCCGGGTGTCCAATTGGGTCGATGGAACCATCAAATATGCCCTTAAACGGTCATTTTATCTGTTCACAACTTGCATTGATTTCGTAAACTCAAGCCTACCACGTACGTTTACGACAACTTATAATGATCAAATATGGTTTTAAACGACATTATATGACCCCGAGATGTATCTCTATGGGTTTCATGGCTTTTCGCCACCGGGCCCCGAAACCTTAAAATTACCTCAAAATGTGTGTATTATAGGCATATAACTCTACATGAAGTATCAAATCTTGAAGGGCTAGTTAAGTTATTGAATTAAATTTAAGCCCAACTTATTCCCGACAAGTCAATTCAAATTCAACGAACTTCAACTACGACCTAACTATATTCAATTTGAAATCACTATTAACACTTTGCGAAAAAAATTCCCAATTTTCACCCTTCTCCCACTCCTAAAGTGTCTAACCTGGATCGAGTTGACCTATAAAAAGTTCCGATCCAATAAAATCCCTTATCTATTTTTTTTTTTTTTTTTGACACAATAAAACCTAGTCTGTAACATTTTTTTTTTTTTTATAATTGATGCGTTCAAATCAAATCGAGTTACTTTGTACCTGTGGTAGAAACAAATTTATCTAGTTTCGAGTACGGTATTGGGTTCATATGTTTCGGGTGGGTTGATGCTTGTCACCCCTAAGGCTCTATAATCTTGAGCCAACCTTGGTTCCAATTTCCAAATACATCAACACAGAAAATCACTCATCATCTCCTCCTCCTCTCTCTCACATCTGGGCTAGCTCAACTCCATTGTCAACTAGTACTATTCTGGTAAGTAAGAAAGCTTAATTCTTTCTCCCATATCTTTAAATTTCTGCGAAATTAATCAATCCCCATTTCAATTTGTTTCCCCAATCATTAGAAAATAGGTACAATTTTGTGATCTTCTTTGATCATAATCAAATCGAGGGCAAAATTGTTTAGGTTTTCAGGAGAAAGAAAATGCAGTTTTTTGGAACAACAGAGATAAACCCATCACCTCCGGCGGTAACAGCGTCTGGAAACAATGCGCACATGATGTACATTTTCAATAGAAATGGGGTTTGTTTGCTTTACAGAGAATGGAATCGTTCACTTCATACTTTGGATGCTCAGCAAGATCAGAAGCTCATGTTTGGTCTCCTTTTTTCCCTCAAATCTCTCACTGCTAAAATGGATCCTGTTAGGTGAAATTTTACCCCTTTTTTGGAATTTAATTTCTAGGTTTTTAAGGAATTTTTGTTGAATTTTTTGATTATTTGGTGTTGATTTGATTGGTTAGAGAACAACCCAGAAGCTAAATTATGAATAATTGTTGATTTTATTACTTGGTGAATGTGAAGCCAAACTATTTTTTTGTTATGGTAGAAGAGTTGTTTGATTATAGTGATGTGATCTTGTGAGTATTGTGGAGAATGTTAACCTGAGTTATTATTCGAAGTGCCGACTTTCAATGTTAAATTCTTAATGGGTTTCCTTTTCTTCCTCCCCCCCCCCTGGAGGATTCGTGCTCGATTTCATTGTTGCATTTTGATTGATGGGACTATGTTGTGTGTGGGGCTATTGATGCTTGAAATTTTGTGATCTTTGAACAGTGCCGATAAGGTTAACCTTGGGGTGCCTCAATTGCCTGGCCAGGGGTGTTCTTTTCACAGTTTCCGCACCAATACATACAAACTTAGTTTCATGGAAACTCCATCAGGAATAAAGGTAAATTATAATGCTTTTACTTGCAATTTTGGAGTATATAATTTGTTTGTATTTCTTTGAAAATATTTTTTAATGTTAGCTGGTTGATCTTTGTTGCAATATTAGTTTGTTACTTTGTTGTGCATCTTTCATCATATTTAATGAAAACCCCATATATATAGGCAATATAGCTCCATTCATGCAGGGCATAGTCCTTAGATTGTTTAGCTTTTGATACCATTAGCTTGAGAGGTTTTGTTCTAATTTTTTGGAGCAGAACACAAATAAAGGATTGTCAATGGGCTACTTTTTTAACTCAAAACCTGCTAGTGCTCTGCTCTTATAACGAGTCAACATCCACCATTGTCAACGCAGCCGGATCTTGCTGAATGACTATAAAAGTATATGTGACTGTTTACTGTCTTGACCTCCTGGAGATACTGTTTGTAACATACATACGAAGTTATAATTTTCTTTTCTTTAGACTATTAGCATATATAAAAGTTCTGAATCAAATATGGCCAAGCAGAGTATGGGATCTAAAATTGAAAATGATAATAAAAACAGATGCCGCTTACAAGTCATCAAATGTACAAGTAGTTATTGAGATCGGGAACCTTTCATGGGTGCTAGTTGTTTCGGTTTTAAGCAATATACATGTTTGGTTTGATCAGATTAATATACATGTTTGGTTTGATCAAATTAATATACGTGTTTGGTTTGATCAGATTAGTCTGAACTGCAGTTGTATATATCATGCATTCAAAGAATAAACTTTGCAAATGCATACTGAAGGAAATATTGACTATCAACCCCTAGAAGTCGTTTTCAGTGCTTAAATACCTCCTTTGACCTTAATTTATATCATCTTGCAACTTTTCTCTGGTCGTAGCTTTTGTAAGGTTAGTGTTTGGTCCTTGCTCTTTTGAGTTTACTTTCATATTAGTCTTTTGTTTTCACATACCATTACCCTAGCTCTACTCAAGAGGCTTCTGTCTATGGTGGATGGAGAGAGTGGGGTCAAACATTTGAAACAATATTTATGCAACTATTTTTTCCATGATTCCCTTGATTAGAAAGTCATAGATAGGTTTGCTTCATGGCAACTAATAAAAAGTCAAGGGCAACATAAAAGGACATTCGATTGAATACTTACTTTTATACATTGATTTTTGTGTTTAGATTAGGTCATTTGTACTTGATTTTGAGGACCTCTACCTATATATTTGTAGTTTAGGGTGTTGCGTAACTGATGTATAATTGCATAACAATTATTAATTCTGTTTCGATATAATATATTGTGATTCTTATATTCGTACTAATTTTTGTTCGTTATATCTCTATGTGGGCAGCTTATATTGGTCACGAACCCTAGGACTGGTGATCTACGAGAATCATTGAAGTATATTTACAACTTGTATGTTGAATATGTTGTCAAGAATCCACTTTATACTCCTGGAACTCCAATCAAGTGAGTGATATACATTTTAGAAACATTACAGATAGAGCTATGAATTTGACTTGTCTGTGAATAAATTTTTCTGTATATCCACAACTTTCTTGTAATTTTATGATCCACTTCATTCCTTGACCTATGATTTCTCTGCAGTTTTCAGACTTTTTCCTTGAATATTTTAGCTGCTTTTGTGATTGCATATATAATGACTTGTTTAAAATGTCTAGAACTCTAGATTGGTTTCACTCTTACTTAATTAACAATGCTTGGTAGTTGATGTCTACAAATAAGTTTAAAACTGATATTGAAGAAGCTTTAACTTGTTAAAAATCTTAGCTAGGCCTTGTTCCTCCTCTAAGCTTCTCCCCTTTTTTTTTTTTTTTTTTTTTTTTTTTTTTTTTTTTTTTTTATCTTTAAGAGGTACTTTAGGCTTTCAGCTGTAATGCTGTATATATGATGATCTTAGGATAAGGCATAAAAAAACGGATTACTTGAAAATGAAATTTAGTGATTTGGTTTTCTAAAGGATAGTTGATAGCCAAAGAGGAAGATTTGGGAATTGGAATCGTTTTCTTTCAAGTGCAAGGTGTTGCCTCCATTACCTTGGAGACACAAAAGAAATCAGCAGACACAGTAGTATTGATCCAACAGCACATCAGAAACAGGGCCTTCTGAACAGCTATCTAGTCCTATGCCCTTTTAGCTTATACTTTTATGCTTTTCTGTATGAACTTGAAACCTCCGCCGGTCCAGCCTCTTTGAGACATGAGCTGTCTAGTGCGTGAGTCAATTGATTAAGCAACTCTGATTCTAAAGCTTTTATGTACATAGTCTCTTTTTGCACAATTATTAAATATGGAACATTTTCTTTTCTGTGGAACTGTTCTGTAAAGCTGATGGTATGCTGTTAAAAACTTAAAATTTCCTTAGCTAGAAGGCATCTGGTCCAATCTGGAACTCATGGCTTTTCTAGTTCTGTCTTTAAAACCTTAATTTGCTTGCATGCTCAGTAACTTTATAATTGAATAGGTCATAGATCAGTTCAGTACTTTGTATGTGGAAGGTTTTGCAAGCTTGATTAACAACTTGTGCTAGACGTCAGTGAGGAGCATGTGAACTTTTTAAATTTTGGGTTGAAATGAGCCTCAAAATTGCAGTTCCTATAAGGTAGAGGGCATAGAAAGATCCTCTAGGTTTGTTGATCTGTGCCACAAGCGAAATATGAATGTATATCACAGGCTCGATGTATTCTTTGATGATTGTATTCTTTCATCAAAGCATTATTTTCTGCTTTTTATCCTCTGCCTTGGTCACTTTTTAGCCTTCATTAACCTGGTGCTGAATTTTAGTATAAGTTGTTACTTACCCTTCCATATATATGCCTTTATATACCCACTCAAATTTCTCTTTATCTTCATAATTAAGTTTGCATTTGTCAAAATGACTGTTATCTGCTACTAATCATGCTAACATGTCACCTCAATTTCTTAGGTACGAGCTGTTCAACTCTACTCTAGACCAATATGTTCGAGGCCTGGGTTAATGTCCAGAAGCCAGCTGAACCAGAATTCGCATCTAGTGCAGCATCTGAATATGTACTTGCTTCTTTTATGACATGAATTGACCTGGCAAACAATTTCCAATTGTGAATTCGTTATCTTTGCGTTCTGCAAATTATTAACGTGAAAGTGAGCAAGAAAATTTATGGTGGAACAAGTAAAGTTGCTCATTTTGCTTGTATATTGTCAGATTCTCAAGTATGTTAGGGCTTCCAACAGAAATTTACGGAATATTACACTATGAATATGAGAAGCACATCTTATCTTATATAAATGCCTGCTTTGGCAGTTATTTGTTCAATGTTTCACTCGACTTGTTTGATCATCTTGTTGCGCCTAGTTGTTCGTATTGCCATTCAAGTCACCCAGAGATCGACTTCCTCTACTATGCCTAACAATAGATAAGGCAGCAACCCTAAAAAAGAATTAAGGAAAATTGTTATGTGTAGTCCTGAATTTTAGAAAAAATGTGCCCTGTACCCTTGAGGTTTGTAAAAAAAAAATGCACATATTATTGACTTATCAAACTAAAATCATGTCCACACACTAACTTCCTTTTAATACTCTATATTTATATAGTAATAAAATCTTTTAAAAGCATTAATTACATCAAATTGGTTAAAAAAAAAAAATTTACATCAATTTTTTGTACTTTATGATCATTTTAAAGCCTAAACTTTTAGGTTTTAAAACACAATGCATTTTTCTAAACCTCAAGGATACACCGAACAATTTCCCAAGAATTAAAGAGGTGATACACTAAGCAAATACTTCCGCCATTACATATTACTCGTAACAAAGGGGTATTATTTGTGAGACATAAACTATTTTTTTATTACGAGTAATATGTTTTTTTTTTTTTTTTGATGCGATTTATTACGAGTAATATGTAACGGAGGGAGTATATAACCTTGCACAATTGACGACCTCTATCCCCACATTACCTATAAATACTACTTCATATAAAAAAAAAATCCATTATTTTACTTCTTGTTGGAACTCTGCCTCTCTCACAGTCACCGTCCAACGTTCTCCATTGAAGCGCAGTTGACGTTCTCCGTTGAATCGCACTTCAATCGAATACTTGTATCCCCTATTGAAGCAGCTTCTGAGGTAAGTTGTTTGTTTTTGTTATCATCATATCAATATCACAATATGGGGTTTATCTTTGTTTTAATTTAGTTTAATTGTCAGTGCATTATGTGTAGGGTTCGAAAACTCAACCATCATAACCAAAATAAAAGAAAATTATGAGCTTAATATCATAATTGAATCAAATTCCCCTAAAATTATGTATTTTTTCGAATCAAATTTTGTTGCTAATTTATTGCACCACCCTTTAATGTTAGAATTGAACTATGAAATTACACCTCTTTTCTGTTCTGTTTTGATTAATTTAGGAGTATACTCTAGTAGGTTACTTTAGTTGAGGATTCAAGGTTGTATTAAGTTAGTATTTTTCTGTTTTGATGGGTTTTAAATCGAATATCAGGGTAACTTTTAATCTGCTTTAGGCTAATTTGAACCTGTTATGTTATTATTTTTTCGATTTTATGGGATAAGTTTTATCAAGCGTATTGTGATTATCTCTACAAGTTAGATTTGGGTAAATTAAGTCATTGATTCTAGATTGATAAGCAGGGATGTTTTGGTTTCAGGACTATGGATTTCAGTTCGAAACGATGCAACACCTTACAAGATAGTAGCCTAGTCGTGTTAGATAGACTATCCAGTTTGCCTGTTGATTTGTTAATACGGATACTTTCTATGCTTCCTACCAAGGATGTTGCTGCTACTTCAACGTTGTCCACAAGAATTAGACGTGCATTTCCTTGGGTTACGACCCTATACTTGAGTGATTCACCTATATCTAATTGTTTGCAACATCCATATGCAACACAACATTTCCCTGTTTTTGTCTCTTTTGTTGATACCGTCCTCCATTCACACCGCTCTCAGTATCTCACCACCTTTAAACTTCAACTAGGCATGGACTTCATCGACACATACTATACTATTTCCAAACATCGTCCTCAGGGATGTGTTCAAGGCTGTTTCCCAGACTTGAAGTCCACACAAATAAATGCGTGGATCTCTTTTGCTATAACCCGTATTGGCCTTAAGGAGCTTCATCTCCGAATTCGTATAAGGGAACCGGGTGAGCTGCCACCAGCTATCTTCATGTGTGAAACATTGGAGGTGCTCAAGATTGATGTCAACCTTGGTCTTGACCAAGCTTCCACTATGCCATCCTTTCGTCTTCCAAACTTGAAATTACTACACCTCTTTGGCACTGTCATTAACGATCATGGCTTTCTGCCAAGATTAATTTCAAGCTGCCCTTTACTTGAAGACCTCAGAGTGGAAGTATTTTGGAATCATGGCTTCACCCTAAACATCTCTTCACTTTCTCTTCGGAGGTTGAGTTTAGTTGTGCTTCATCTTGATGATACACGTAGAAACACTGATTTTCTGCATATTGATACTCCTAATTTAGAGTATCTTCATTATGCTGGTAAATTACCAGCACAGCATTCTATTACAAACATGGATCATCTGGTTGAAGCACAACTCATAATCCGAGATATCACTGGTTTGATGGATAATTCTCTTCCACTAATGCTTAGCCTTATCAAAGTCTTCAATAACGTCCAGTATTTATCTTTGCAAGGCATTTGGACAGAGGTTTGTTTAAATTTCTAGTTGCTCCCAGATTTTTTTTATTTTTATTTTATTTTATATACTCCCTTGTTTCTTTTCTTTGTCTCATTTGGAATCTTGCACAAGATCCCTCATGTCTGCTTCAAGTACAGAAAATATAAACAGACATGAGGGATCCTAAAAAAAAATTTAAATTTCATTTGCAAAAGGAGGGAGTATATAAAAACAAAATGTACTACGTATTATTATGTAATGTGAGATTGACTGATTGCACCTTTGGTTGAAGGAATTCGAGGCTTGTAGTGTAGAGGATAAACTGCCAATGTTTGATAATTTGAAATATCTGGAGCTGGGTTATTACGGTAACTCTTGGAATAATGTAGTGTTGGCATTTCTAAACCATTCGCCGGTGTTAGAAACACTTGTTTTTCCTGCGGTTAGTCTGTGACTTACTTTACTTTGGTATTAATTTTGCGTACATCGAATAAATTCAATTCAAATAATGGTGTAACGAAGTTTATTTTGGTTGCAATCAACTTTGCAGGGATTAAAAAATTGTTGTATAGGATGCAGATTGAATGAAGGCGAGCCTTGTATTTGTAAGGGGACACTCGCGGAACAAGAGTTTTTCAAAAAAACTCTTGCAGTAATTCCTTCATGTTGCAGATCTCATCTTAAAAGAATTGAGATTGATGATTACTATGGGAGGGAGCTGGAAGTAAATCTGATACAGTTTTTGTTGAGACATGCTTTTGTGTTGGAGCAATTGATCTTAAGCAAGGGGTACCAAAGAGTTTCAGTAGCAAATGAAATGACGCTCGCAAGCGCATTGCAGAATTTACCGAGGGCCTCGGCTACATGTTCATTTGAGTTCAGAATCAGAAAACAGCCTCGCAAAAGGTACAGTTTATGGTGGAGAGCAGGATGTTAGTATCTAGGGAATGTATTGCAGAATTGTTCATTTGTATTTCATGATAAAGATCCCATAATTCTTACTTTTACTCTATATAAACATTACACTGTACGAGTTTTTTTTTATGAGTAGTACAAAAAAAAAAGGTGTCTTTTATGTATTTTAAGTAGACATAAAACTTCTCAAGAGTTAACTTATTATATAATAAAGATAACCAATAAAACTGTTACTTATCTGATACAATTAATTAAATTGATTAACATTTTAGTTATACACCGAACTTCTCTAGAGTTGATCTGATTACAATTGACCACATCACTAGTGTAGGTGATAAATCCACAACCAAACAAGCAACGGAAAAAATACTTCATGGCAAAGATGGTTCATTCATTATAATTAGATTGTTCATATTAGTTTACCTAACATAATTAGGTCATGCAAGACGACTTTCGAAATAGAAGTTGTTCATAGTAGTTTTGATGTAACAAGTACATATATCAAACTCCTATGTCCTATTTATTAACTTGCAATATTGCACATTATCTTAGAATGCGTGTGACATTGAGTGGTTGAAGATTAGTTGGCAACGGCGATACGTTCATTGTCTTGGCTCATACACTTGAACTCTTCGAGCTTTCTAGTTTGGGTCCATGACTGATCAAAAACTTTAGCAAAATACTTGTTCATCAAGCAACCATTAGCCGCCTCGAGTTCAATGTAGTACATCATACCAGCAACCACTTGTTGTTCCGCCTTCAGAACTTTCTCGTACTCAAGGCATGTTCCCTGCAAATTACACATATATATGAGACACATATGTTGTAAAAACAAGTCATCCCTTAACAATATAGCAATTCCCCTGAAGATATCGACCAAGTTTGTTTGTTTTTTATTTTATTTTATTTTATTTTATAAGAAGTAACAACATCTCTTACAAATCAGCCCTTCTTAAATAAAGGAATTCCCGACTCTCAAACATATAAGCAGAAAATAGTTGGGGCTTGAATAAGTTACAACTTACAAGGTGAGTTTCCCATACAATTTACGAGGCCTAATCATCCATGGTAATTGACTTGAGCTTCGGATCGACTCCATCTCGAGGACCCTCCCAAGGCTTGGAGTTCACTTTGTAGGTCACCTAGTTAGGTGGCAACCTAACATCATCCTCTAAAAGTGTAGGCTACTCCCTTTGTTTTTTTATTTTTATATTTATGTGAAATGTTTTTTCTGAACACTCCTATGTCAATACATAACTTCAACTAATACGAGTAATATTTAAATAAGTAAAAATTATTTATTGAGACGATTCCAACAAGCAAGTATCCACGAGACTATATATTTTCTTATGGGAAACCATGAATAGTGCAAAAAATGGAGGGAGTACTACTGTACTAGTCATGTTAGTCCCATATTTGAAGGAAAAAAAAAAAAAAGCTTACTTGTTCTTTGTTGTACTCCTCAACAGCCCAAGCAGCAATCTCTTGGATCTTAGGATTGGTTGGCTCAACAGGCTCAAGGCCTCCAAGATTCTTCCTCGGTTGAGCCGAGCAAATCGATCTCTTCTTCATTCTTCGTACGATGTAATATATGTGTGTATGTGTATGTTGTATTGTTGTTGTAGTGTGTGTTGCAGTAGCAACCCTCTCAATATATAGGATAAGATTTGTAATCAAGAATCACATTTTTGCTCTATATTTCGAATCTTATGCGTTAGTGGCCTAGTGACATATATTCGTCTAATTATACTGATTGATCATTTGATCGCGTAACAAGTTTTTTTATTCTTGTAGATATATTATATTGTTCGAGAATACAATGCACTCATCAATTTGCACCATTAATGTCTTTCTTTGACTTTTTCACGGTTTTCAATACATTTACATAGTTACACTACCTCTCACGGTAGGTTTTCAATTATAGTTCATATTAGCCGATTTCAAATCTTTTTGATACATAACTTTGTTGTTTTATACTCCTTATTGGTGACTTGGTGAGTAGTCACGGTCAAACTTTTCTCTTTACTGAAATTGAACATTTAAATGAGCCAAACATAAAAAAAAGACTGAAGTATTATAAAAGATTGAATTTTAGTTTTTATCTACTAGATAAACTTGATCGAATTTTCTCTTTATACTCCTTATTTGAATGCAATAATGCACGGTAACTCAAATTTCCTTGGGATTTGCAATTCATATACTCCGTATTTTGCAAATATCCTGTTAAGTTAACCAAACAACAAGGGATCTAACCACTTAACTTGTTAGCTAGGAATTTCATTCTATTGCCTATGTCAAATAAATGCAACCAAAAATAAGCACTCAGGCCTGTTCTCTTACGTTGAAATTCAGTGCAGTTCAGTTCAGTTCAGTTCAGCTGAGTTTAGTTCAGTTCAGTTCAGCTCCTAATTTCCTTCTCTTATAAAATATTCATTTCCGTTCAGTTCAGTTCAGTTCAGCTAAATTCAGTTCAGTTCAGTTCAGCTGAGTTCAGTTCAGTTCAGTTCAGTTCAGCTGAGTTCAGTTCAGTTCAGTTCAGTTCAGCTGAGTTCAGTCAATGAGAACAGACCCTAAGTCGTTTCATTATTCATACAAATCCAATCAATCAAGCTTTCAATTGAGTTTGCTTAGCTTGTATGGCTACTACAGATCTAACAAATTTCATATGTTATCATCCACAACCGGATCCATAAAATATATATTTTTACAACTATACGAAGTACTGTCTATTTATTTGAAGATAGTTTTACATAAACTGTAAAAACTGATCCGATCTTATTTGAATTAATTGAATTATAGAGTTTTTTTAAGTAAAACAAAGAAAGAGAATGTTATATACGAAGTATATGAGTAGTTGGAGAAGTGATAAACCCACCACCCAAGGGTATGGTTGTCTCCTTTTCATTCATTTATGCCACTTGAGTAACTTTTAATAGTTACTTCAACGTAAATTATTATGCTAGGCTCACTGTTACGGGAAATTCGGTGACAAACGTTTTCCGCTTCAATATTTTGATAAAATCTTAACGTTTTACTACATGGCGATGATATGTCAATAGTTCTTTGATGTAACACTTAGGCCAGGGCCTGTTCTCATTGGCTAAACTGAACTGAAGTGAACTACACTGAATTTCAACGTAAGGGAACAGGATCTTAATTATCAGACTAATTATGTTATTTGGTGTATTATTATCGGACTAATTATGTGTTATTAATATATTATGTGGTAGCGGAGCGGACAAATTCTATTTAGCTATGTAATTTATCATATTTGTTATTATGTGCTAATGTAATATATTATGTGTTATATATGTGGGAAAGTAACATATATAATGTGTAATATATATATGATGTGTAACATATGTGGTACTCTTGTGTTATTCTCTTTTCGAACAATGCACTAGTGGATACTCTAACGTGGTGCTCATGATCACAACCGTAACCCACATGCTTAACCTTATCGAACCTTCTATGTTTATCCACAAGACCTCGAGTTCACCCGAATCCTTCCACCCTAGCCATTTCTTAGTGTGCTATAGCCCACGTAGGCATCCCTACGTCCAAGACTATGCCCATGGCTCATGAACATGGTGCTACACTTGGTCGGCCACTGACCGTACCCCCTGGTGATGAGCAACTGACCCCTATAGAACTTTATTTTGCAGCCCAGCCATGAGGGTGGGCCAGAGGTGCAACGACTTAGGGATTAATTTAGTATAACATTAAACTTGAGTTGTTGATTAATAAGAATGTAAATTTGGATCAATTAACTGTAAAGTATAACATTAATGGCAGGAATTTTTTTTATTGTGGATACGACACGTGTATTTTTGTGAAAATAACTATATATATATACTCCCGGGTGCATGGTGCACCCAATGGTATTTTTTGCTCATTTAATGATTAAATGAGCAATAATCATTAAAATGAGCAAACAATACCCTTGGGTGCACCGCTCACCCGGGTGTTTATAACAATCTCTCGTGATAACTTTAGTAATTGGTTTATTATATACTTTCTCTGTTTCCTTATAATTGCAACACTTTCCTAAAATAGAAATGCCATAATAATCACAACACACTATAAATAGAAGATTTTTATGGTGAAAATTGTATTATGGTATATATTTAAAGCTCATAATTCACTTGATTATACTCATAACAAACACTTAAGTCCATTTTAAATGTATTATATCATGTGAGGTCCGCTTGTCTTAAATATTATGATAAAGTATGTGTTGCAACTACAAAGAAATGGGAAAAGTAGTATAGATTTTCCCATAAACAAAGATATTTAAAATTAATTCCTTGAGACTAAAGAATTAAAGAAAAAAAAAGTATAATGAGAAGGAAACATATTCAAAGGAGACTTTATTTAACTTGTGGCAAAATTGCTTAAAAGTCTAAAGATTTTGTTTTTTTCAAAATAAAATAAAAATTAAAAAAAAAAAAGAGAAAAAGATAACATTAGGGATTGAGGATATTTCTACATTAGTTACAAAAAATTAACAAAAGTAAATTGTGTTAAACATAAAAGCTCAAACATATTGTTCTAAAAAAAAAAAAAAAAAAAAAAAGAGGGAGAGCTCGTACTGTATCGTTGTATGCAGAATCACTTATTCTCTTGTATGGATAATTTTTATTCGTAGGAGACTAGGAGCACATACTAACAACAAAAATGTGCCACCAAAGAAAGATTAAACCAGCCAGAAGTGAATAAATGAACAATGAATGAGTACTTATTGAAAATTTGAAATGTGCTTGCATACTAAAATAGATTCAATTAAGATCCAACCACTAACAGTTTTATTTAGGTAATACGTAGTAGTAGTTTTACACAGTACAGTAGTGTTAGTGCATAAATCAAGTCATCCAAGACTTGTTTATTTCACTAGTACATACTACCTCCGTTTCTTTTTAGTTGACGGGTATTCCTTTTTAGGAAGTTTCTTTTTAGTTGACACGTTTTCTTTTTAGGTAAATTTTTTACCTTGTATTTACAAGCTACCCCACTTGCCTTTTCATTCTCTATCACTCTCTCTCATCTCCTTAATATATGTGCCTAAATCAAACGCGTCAACTAAATAGAAACGGAGGAAGTAATACATACGTAGCCCTGCATAACTAATTAGTTTTATTTAGCTGAGAGTGAGGGATAACTCAAGTGGTTAGAGCTTCTCTCCCGATTTCAAGAGATCTTGGGATCGATTCTCACCTCCGCCCTTGTGGCTCTCTAAACACCAAAAAAATTAGGTTTATTTAGCTAAGAAATCATTTTTAATGTAACTTAATTTTTTTTTTTTTGAGGGATTAATGTAACTTATATAAGCACACCAAAAATGGCTTCTTATCCCTGTATAATGAAAAAGTTGTTGATTTATTTATAAGAATGCCCCCATGAGAAACAGATTTCGTTTTAAATAAGAGAAACTGGAAATTTTCCGCCAGCAACCGTAATGAAGTCACGTACACTCTTGTGATTTTAGCGATTATTTTATACAAATCACCATGATGAAGCCACTCTTTTAGGAGTTTGACTATTATATTTTACACATAATTAAATGGTAATTCAAAGACTTTGATATTGTCAACAATTTCTATACAAAATTTGTGTTTGCTTCAAATCGGGAAGTAATATTATAATTCAAGCAGTGATTATAAATACAAAGTTATAATAATTTGTACCAAATTCTCGATGATATTTTGTAATGTAATGAATTTAATCACTAAAAGTAGGACCCACTTCAAATCTTACTCGACGTGCCAGCAAGTATTATAGCGTCTGCCGTCTAATAATATGGCTACCAGATAAGTTTCCTTCTCTCTCTTAAAGTTGTGATCATCATATGAACATACAATTTTTTTTTTTTGGAAATCTGGTTAAGTCTATAGTTGAGATAACATATAGAACAGGCAAACATAACTTGTCTTGCGCTGATTGATGGAGGGTCATCATTTATTTATTTTTTGAGGTTTATAATGCTTTCTTTTTCTAACCACTAGTGTAGAGAATTAGAGTATGGTTTCATTTTCTTACCCTGGCCTTTACTCGAAGGGTTGGAGAAAAGTAGTATAAAAAAATGGTACTTCATCCCTTCGTGACTGTCTTACTGAATATTCGAAATAGTTTGAATGATGTGCGCAATGGTAGAACTAGGAAATTTATATTAGTGGGGCCAAACCATGTTGTAATAGCTCACACATATTATAATACGAAGTATAATACTACCTCCGATTCGTATTATATGCAACTTTGAATATATTTTTTTTCTCACAAATAATACACTAAAGTTGCATATCATACGAACCAGAGGTAGTATATTGAAATAACACAAAAAGAATGAAACTAAACCAACTTAACTACAATACAATTAACATAATTTTATGCCAACATTTAATAGATAACCAAAACTAAGGGGGAAGAATTTTATTTTTTGAAGAAATCGTAAAGAATATTTTATCTTTTTGCTTAAACAACAAATGAAGTGCACTCGTATCATCGAAGCAACATGTATAATTATTAAAATAGGAAGTTTTTTTTTTAATTTTTTTTTTATTAAAGTCATAAGATGAGTTCCCCACCAACTCCACAAGCTTTGCTCGGTAATTGAAATAGAAAGTGATTAAAAAAAGACTTTAAGTTGGAGGCAGTCCAAATTAACAAGAATGTATTCAATATGCCACATAGGCTTATCGACTTAAAAAAGAAATTATGAGCCTCATCGAATTAAAAAAAAAATTTATTATTTCCATTTTCCTATCCTATTAATAGAGAGGGTTTGCAAAAGAAGGAAAACCGCAACACATACATACAATACAACAATACACACCCTACATAAACAATATCATCATACGCAAAAATGAGTTCCTCTGATCAACAGGAGAACACCCTTGGAGGACCCTGTCGACGCAAAGGATCCAAAGATCGATGAGATTGTTGCTTGGGTTGTTGCTGAGTATAACAAGAAACATGTAAGATTTTGTAAAACTAATACTTGACACGTCAAACAAAAATCTATCAAACCGTTTTTACAAGAATTTAATCCTCTTAACATGCATGTCGTGTGTTATTCTGGTTTAATATGTTTATTTAATCCTCGTTGTAATTTGTAGGGGACACACCTCAAGGTTGTGAAGATTTTAGGAGCAGAAATAGAAGGCGATTTTGGTAGCACGACGTACTATCTTGGTCTGGAGTTATCTGATGATGATTGCAAGACTAACGATTATTTTGTGGAAGTTTCTGAAATGGTCTGTGAATTCCCTACTAGAAAGATTCTAGTGTTCAAAAAGCTTCTAGGAAATGAACCCACCCCGGTTGCAAACTAATCTTCAACAATATATATGCAAGGCTAAGAAGCCATTTTTGGTGTGCTTATATAATAAGTTACATCAAAATATATATTACTACGTATGTATTACGTGCTAGGGAAATAAACAAGTCTTGGATGACGTACTTGATTTATGTACTAGTACTACTGTGTAATACTATTTATTATTACCTAAATGAAACTGTCAGTGGTTGGAACTTAATTGGATCTATATAAGTGTGCATGCAATGCACATTTCAAATTTGCCAATTTATTATACTACCTCTGGTTCAATTTAGGGTCTATACACATTTACTGAACTGAGCTGAACTGAACTGAACTGAACTCAACTGATTGGAGCTGAACTAAACTGATTGGAGCTGAACTGAACTGAACTGAATTGAGCTGAAATGAATATTTTATGTGAGAGAGAAATTAAGAGCTGAACTGAACTGAATTGATTGGAGCTGAACTGAACTGAACTGAAATTAAGTAAATTTGAACAGGCTCTCAGTTGCAACAAAGTACAACTTTTCGAAAACCAAGGCAAAAGATTGAAAACTTGATTATGGAAAAAATAAGGGTATATGCTTAACTATTAATCCAACCTTTAAAAAAAACAAATTCAACTGTAATTAAATTATAGTTAAACTGTCCATAAATGAAGAATTTATTAAAATTATCAATGTTTCAATTATTCATATCCGAAAAATACACATAAATATATATTAATAATACCTCATAGAAATTTTTTTAAATTACCACCAAAAAATTGAACCATTTTTGAACTAACCATCAGTTTAATTATTTATTTTAAATTACCACCTCTTAAATTAAATATATGCTCAGATTACCACCCATTTCAAAAATCCGGTAACTGTGGGCCTTACCTAACTAACTTCCTTCTTTTTTTTTCTTTCTTTTTTTTTTCTCTCGATTTATTCCTCTCACTAATATATTTCACTTAACTTATCATCATTTCCTTCATTGAATTCAACACACTAATTTAATTTCATTTCTAAACCCCATATTTTAGAACTTCAGATAAAAAAACCAACATATCACCACCTTATACTGTCACCCTTCTCATTCATTTTCTCTCTCCTCCCCTCACTACTTAAAACCTTCCTTCTTCTTCTCCTTTATCTTTATCCACAATTTCTAGAAATCAGACTCAAATTCAAATTTATTCTTCAATCAATATTTAAAATGAAGAATTTGAAGCTTTGTTAATGGTGTCTCTGCTACGAAGCGAAGTTGAAGATGGCGGCTCTGGCGAAGAGAAGGTGGTTGAGACGGTGGAGACGATCATTCTCCGATGGAATTCCACTCTTTTCGAGGAAGCACATGATAAGATGATTTTCTCCCGCGACCACAATGAAGTTGATCGTTACCTCCGTGCTGTTGATGAGATCCAACACTCACTTCATTCGCTCGGAATTTCATCTCCGTGCTGCTTCCTTCATTGATTTAATCCATTAAAACAGCAACTCAACACACCAACTACTCTGCAACACCGAACCTCTCAACCCAGCCAATACCCACCTCCGACCCCACTTCATCTGCAGGCGTAGACAGCCGCGCAACAACTCGCATCCTCGGCCCTCTCCAACCGTAGCTGCAGCCCACAAAAAAGGAGCTAATTGCAGCAGCTAAGCACCGACAAGAGTGAATCGAAGTCGCCACAACTTTCAATTTCGTCAGCCCCAATTCGATTTGAATTCAAAGCGGGCGCTCCCTAATTAAGATGTTGTCGCTCTAATTTTTATCCAATTTCATCTAAGAGGTAGAATGTTTAGAGCGCTCTGAAATCCAAGATTCCATGGACCCTAATTCCCAAATTTACCTATTTACCCCAATTATAGTGAAATTTGGTAGAATATGGTGAAGGAAATGTGAATTGAAGTTAGGAGAGCGTATTTAAAGAGAAAAATCGGGGAAAAATCACTCAAAAGGGTCAAATTAAGCGTTAGATGGGGCCCACAAGCTGAAAATCCACCTGATTTTTAAAATGAGTGGTAATTTGAGCATTTATTTAATTAAAGGGGTGGTAATTTAAAATAAAAAAATCAAACGGGTGGTTAGTTCGAAAGTGGTTACATTTTTTGGTAGTAATTTAAAAATTTTCATACCTCATATGATATATGTTTGCTTACGAATTAGCTTATATAAAAAATCAACATTCAGTTAAATCAAGTAATTAGATCAAATCAAATTACGACCTACGCCTCTTTCAAAGGTTTTACAACAGCATGCAGAATTTTTTTCTTTAATTTGAGCATTGACATCCCTAAATTAGGCAAAAGGAAATTAAATAACTTATAAATTCTAATTACCACAATAGAGGGTGAAAGCTTCAGTCAGGTAAGGAAACTGCTCATAAACACATTACTCACTAAATGTGTGTCATGTAAGGATTTGTGAAACGGTTACCTAATATGTCATGTAAGGCCCTGTTCTCTTCACCTTAAGAAAATAATATTAAGTAAAATAATTTCAGTTCAGTAAAAATAAGTTCAGTTTAGTAAAATTAATTTCAGTTTAGTAAAAATAATTTCAGTTCAGTAAAAATAAGTTCAGTTCAGTGAAATTTAGTTTTCTTAAAAAAGAATTATAATAGAAAATCTGTAAAATAAATTCAGTTCAGCAAAAATAATTTCAGTTTAGTAAAATTAATTTAAGTTCAGTAAAATAATTTAAGTTTAGCAAATATAATTTTGTTTCAGTAAAAATAATTTCAATTCAGCAAAAATAAGGTGAAGAGAACAGGGCCTAAATGAAGAACACAATGCAAGCACAAGTGAAATTAAACCAAAGTGCTATAATTAGTCAATAAAATTGTCAACATTTATTTTTACCATAATGTGCGGACCATCGAAGTCAAAGTATGTGAGAAAGACTAGTGTCAACATTGATTCTTGTTGTCATTTTAATGTGAAATGAGAGTGATTTACTGTACTCAAGGTTAAAAATTTATAATCTAAGGTCTAAATCAACTCATATTAGAATTATGATATAGTACTTAGTACTCTGGTTTGAATCAATTTTAATCCATAAAGATCAGTTTTTCCTTTAAAGTTCCAAATTATAATTCTTTCCAAAAAATAAAAGGTTCCAAAATAAGTGTTGTGTAAGACGAGTGTACGTTAATATTATTGTAACACGGTCAGTTTGAAGATAAATATAACTATTTTAATTTGTCGTTGGTTTGAATTTTATTTTGATGTGTTATTATTATTATCATTATCATTATTTTATAAATTCATGATTACATACTATAAAGGCAAATATGATTATTATTCTAATACATTCTAATTATTTTGTAAGATAAAATTTAGGGAAATTCTCTCTGGTAACCATAAACCTTAATTTTTTCTCAGTGGTAAAGTCTGAATTTTTTAATTATCAATGGTAATCACGAATTAATAAATTAAGCCAATGGTAACTTAAGTTAAACAATTTATTAATTCTTTAACCATGTTTTAGCTATTGAACTACAAAAAGACACAACTACCCCCAACCAACTCTTTCTTCTTCCTTTCTCTTTCCCGCTCCCCACTACACCTCTAGCCACTGCACCACATCTCCCGCCCCAGCGGCAGACCTCCTCCCTCCACTCATCAAGCCACCAGCCACCGTCGCATCGGTGTCCAGCCTTAGCTCCCCCACCTCTAGACGGCCAAATCAGCAAAACCCCATCGATTTAACAGCAAAACCAAGCCAAAACCCCATTTTTGAGCAAATCTAAGCCAAAACCCCCATTTTCGAGCAAATCTAAGCCAAAAACCCCTAATATTCGAGTAAATCCAAGCCAAATCTTCAGATTTTTGAGCAAAAATCGACCCAAAACCCCCTAAAATACCCTAAATCAAGCAAACAACAATTGGATATAAATTGCTGGTAATTTTGCCCCCAAAAACCCTAGAAATCTCATCCAATAATCGAGGAAAGAGAGGGAATCGGGGAAGAAGAGGGAATCGGGAAAAAAAATCAGAGGGAATCGCGTAAGGGAGGATGGCTGATTGGCGTCCCCAAGAAGAGATTTTGGTGGTGATGAGAGGAGAGAGAGGGCGGGAATAGGGGAAGAGAGTTCGTTTTGGGATTGGGGTATCGGTGGTGTGGTCTCTGGCGGGGGAAGAGGTTGAGACGCTGTCAGCCGGGCCGAACCGAGCGCCGGCAATAGGGGGAGTACTGGCGGTTGGTGGGTGGCTGGGAGGGTTTGGATTTTTTTTTTTTTTTGTTTTTTTTTATTGAAATATTTAAAGGGTACTAATATAAATCTATTATTACTTCACCAAAATTAACCATGATTAATTATTCAATAATGTTTTAATATCATTAATGTTACCATTTGTTTAAAAATATTAATTTGTGATTCCCATTGATAATCAAAAGTTTCAGACTTTACCACTGAGAAAAAATATAAGTTTGTGGTTACCAGAGAGAATTTCCCTAAAGTTTATTATTAGAAATTTTTAGTATATATAAAGGGTAACTTAATTACTTTTGAGATATCCGATCTTTAAATTTTTTTTTTAGATATCTTTAACTCGTTTTATAATAAATTAACGTATACCCGCCTTTTTGGAGAATTTGTGAGCCCAAAATATCGGGTAAGAAATTTAATTTAAAAAATATTATTTAAACAACAACATCAAAAAAAAAATGTACAGAGTATTAATAAGTTCAATCAACAAAAAAACAAAAAAAATAATTCAAAAGAAGTATACTTTTGGTTTTGGCCTATCAGTTGTCGGTGTCGAGGGAAGTGGGAATGGGGAATGAGGAAGGCTAAGCTGCCGTCTGCCGTGAGTGGGATAGAGGAATGGGGTCGTTGTTTCCGGCGCTAGCTGTGGGTTGATACAAGTCAACTTAACTGTTTGGTTTAATATGGTAGAAAAAAAATACAAACTTGTATATATTTTAGGATTTTTTGACATTTGCTACCCCTAAAAACGCCTCTCTTCAGATTTACTACCAATTTTAAATTATTTTTTACTTTGCTACCACCCTAAACAGAGTTTGTTAAAAATAACTACCACTTAACGGAATCCGTTAAATTTATTTTTAAAAAAAAAAAAATTAAAAAAAGAAAAGAAAAAACCCAGCCTCCCGGCCCACTGCCACCCCCTCCCCTAAACTGCCACCCGTCCCTCCCCCTCCCCCCCTGCCGGCGACCTCACCCCCCTCTCTATTCCTCACCCACGAGCCACCACGACACCACCAAAACCCCCAAACCCAGACCACCACCACCGACAACCCTATACCCAAAACCCACGAACCCAGACCTCACCACCACCACGACACCACCCTAACCCTCAAACCTAGACCACCACCACCGACAACCCTCCCCTCGAAAACCCGCCTCGATCCCAGCCAAAAACCTCAATTGAGCAAATCTCAAACCCAATTCAAGGGGAGGGGGCTGGGATCGGGGCTTGGATCGGGTTTTCAAGGGGAGGGGGGGGGGTTGGCTTCGTGGTTGGTCGCAATTTGGTGACGGTGTTGGTGCTGCTGCTAAGGGGGAATGTGCCGCTGTGCGTGGTGGTGTTTTGCGATGCTGGTGCTAATGGAGGAGGTGCGGTGTGTGGTGTTGCCTCGACGATGAAGGTGGGTGCTGCTGCAAGATTTTGCGGTGGTGACGGTGGAGGGAGGTGTTGTGTGCGGTGGTGAGACAAGGGTCGCTGTTGGTGGTAGCAGGGAGGCTGGAAGGTGGGAGGGTGGCAAGAAGGTGGCTAGACGGTGGTACAACCCAAGTGACGGAAATTATTACGGTGTAAGGCATAAGGTAGTTATTTTTAACAAACTCTGTTTAAGGTGGTAGCAAAGTAAATTTTTTTTTTTAAATTGGTAGTGAATCTGAAGAGAGACGTTTTTAGTGGTAGCAAATGTCAAAAATAATTAAAGCTGAAGCCACATACTCTTGTGATTTTAGCTATTATTTTATACAAATCACCATGATGAAGCCACTCTTTTAGGAGTTTGACTATTATATTTTACACATAATTAAATGGTAATTCAAAGACTTTGATATTGTCAACAATTTCTATGCAAAATTTGTGTTTACTTCAAATTGGGAAGTAATATTATAATTCAAGCAAGCAGTGATTATAAATACAGAGTTATAATAATTTGTACCAAGTTCTCAATGATATTTTGTAGTATATTGAATTTAATTACTAAAAGTGGGACCCACTTCGAATCTTACTCAACGTGCCAGCAAGTATTATAGTGTCTGCCGTCTAATAATACTTGGCTACCAGATAAGTTTCCTTCTCTCTCTTAAAGCTGTGTTCATCATATGAACATACACGAAAAAAAAAAAAAAAAGGTCTTTACATACATCAACTTACACTAAAATAATAAAGGAGACATTTCAATTTACTTCTTTTATATATCAAGTTGATATTACTATTAATTGAAATCTGGTTAAGTCTATAGTTGAGATAATATATATAGAATAGGCAAACATAGCTTGTCTTGCGCTGATTGATGGAGGGTCATCATTTGTTTATTTTTGGACATTTTGTAAAAAACTACCTTATAAAACACTTTTTTTGCGAGAAACTACCTAATAAAAAAAATGTTGTAAGAAACTACCTTATAAAAGGGTAAATGTTGTAAGAGACTACCATTAATCGGAAAGTCACCGTTGACTTTCAAATTCCGGCGTTGACCACATCACGTGTCAATCACGTGACTTTTACTTCACCCTTTCCCTCCTTTTTTCTTAATTGGCACGTGACGTGATCAACGCCGGAAAACAAAAGTCAACGATGATTTTTCGACCAAGGCTAGTCTCTTACAACATTTATCCTTTTATAAGGTAGTTTCTTACAACATTTTTTTTATTAGGTAGTTTCTCGTAAAAAAAAGTGCTTTATAAGGTAGTTTTTCACAAAATGTCCTTTATTTTTTGAGGGTTTATAATGCTTTCTTTTTCTAATACTAGTGTAGAGAATTAGAGTATGGTTTCATTTTATTACCCTGCTGGCCTTTACTCAAAGGGTTGGAGAAAAGTATAAAAAAATGGTACTTCGTCCCTTCGTTACTGTCTTGCTGAATGTTCAAAATAGTTTGGATGATGTACGCAGTGGCGGAATCAAAAAATTTATATTAGTGGGGCCAAACCATGTTGTAACATCTCACACATAAAATATATTATACGAAGTATAGTACTGCCTCCGGTTCGTATTATATGCAACTTTGAATTTTTATATATATAATACGAAGTATATATACGAACCGGAGGTATTATATTGAAATATCACAAAAAGAATGAAACTAAACCAACTTAACTACAATACAATCAACATAATTTTATGCCAATATTTAATAGATAACCAAAACTAAAGGGGAAGAATTTTATATGTTGAACAGATCATAAAGAATATTTTATCTTTTTGCTTAAACAACAAATGAAGTGCACTCATATCATGGAAGCAACATGTATAATCAAAATAGGAAGTGATTAAAAAAAGACTTTATGTTGGAGGTAGTCCATATTAACAAGAATACATTCAATATGCCACATAGGCTTATCGAATTAAAAAAGAAATTATTGTTTCCATATCCTATCCTATAAATAGAGAGGGTTTGCAAAAGATGGAAAACCACAACACATACATACAAAATATACAATACAACGATACACACCCTACATAACACAAAATCATACGCAAAAATGAGTTCCTCTGATCAACAGGAGAACACCCTTGAAGGTCGATACCCTGTCGACGCAAAGGATCGAAAGATCCAAGAGGTTGCTGCTTGGGCTGTTGCTGAGTATAACAAGGAACATGTAAGTTTTTGTAAAACTAATATATACTTGAGTACACGTCAAACAAATTAAATCTATCAAACCGTCTTTTACAAGAATTTAATCCTCTTAACATGCATGTCGTGTGTTATTCTGGTTTACTATGTTTATTTAATTCTCGTTGTAATTTGTAGGGGACAAACCTGAAGTATGAGAAGGTTGTAAGAGCAGAACGAGAAAACATGATTGGTAGCATGACGTACTATATTAATCTGGAGGCATCTGATGATTGCAAGACTAACGAGTATCATGCGCAAGTTACTGAAATGGTCTGTGAATTCCCTACTATGAAGCTTCAAAAGTTCGAAAAGCTTCTAGGAAATGAACAAGAATAAGAAGCCATTTTTGGTGTGCTTATATAATAAGTTACATCAAAATATATTACTACGTATGTAATACGTGCTAGTGAAATAAACAAGTCTCAGATGACGTACTTGATTTATGCACTAGTACTACTGTGTAATACTATTTATTATTACCTAAATAAAATTGTCAGTGGTTGAATTTTAATTGGATCTATATGAGTGTACATTGCATGCAATGCACATTTCAAATTTGTCAATTTCATATACTTAAAATATCAAATATGAATCTTCATTTAACAAAATCATAGTTAAACTGTCCATAAATGAATAATTTATTTAATTTATCAATGTTTCAATTATTTATATCCAAAAAATACACATAAATATATATTAATAATACCTCATAGGAAAATTTTTAAATTACCACCCAAAAATGTAACCATTTTTAAACTAAGTACCCGTTTAATTTTTTATTTTAAATTACCACACCTTAAATTAAATAAATGCTCAGATTACCACCTATTTTAAAAATCCGGTAACTGTGGGCCCTACCTAATTAACTTCCCTCCTATATTTTTTTCCTCTTGATTAAATCCTCTCACTAATATATTTCACTAAATTTATCATCATTTCTTTCATTGAATTCAACGCACCAATTTAATTTCATTTCTAAACCCCCCAAATTTTACAACTTCAGACAAAAAACAAACATATCACCACCATTACACTGTCACCCTTCTCATTCATTTTCTCTCTCCTCCCCTCACTATTAAAAACCTTCTTTCTTCTTCTCCTCTTTCTCTCTCCACAATTGCCAGAATTCAAACTCAAATTCAAATTTATTCTTCAATCAATCTTTGAATTGAAGAATTTGAAGCTTTGTTAATGGAGTCTCCGATCCGCTACGAAGCGAAGCTGAAGATGGCGGCTTTGGCGAAGAGAAGGTGGTTGAGACGGCGGAGAAGATCATTCTCCAAATGGATTCCACTCACTACTTTAAAAAGCCCCTTAATAAGTCGGACTTTTAGAGTCACCTGTACATAAGGTGCGTAAACCTATCGAGTCGCCTCATACTTATTAGGCAACAAAGCATCTAACGACTAATAGGCGACTTATATAAAACCTATCGAGTCGCCTCAGAGGCGACTCCTAAAATTGGAAGCTATTGTGTTGGTGGCTGTGGAGTCGCCTTTAAGGCGACTTGTTAGGGTTTTTTGTAGTACCGACTCTTTCCGAGGAAGCACGTGATGATAAGATGATTTTCTCCTGTGACCGCAATGAAGTTGACCATTACCTTCGTGCTGTTGATGAGATCCAATGATTACTTCATTCGCTAGCAATTTCATCTCCGTGCTGCTTCCTTCATTGATTTAATCCATTATTACAACAACAACTCAACACACTAACTACTCTGCAGCACCGAACCTCTCAACCCAGCCAAAACCCACCTCCAACCCCACTTCATCTGCAGCCGCAAACAGTCGCGCAACAACTCACATCCCCCTCTCCAACCGTAACTGCAGCCCACAAAAAGGAGATAATTGTAGCAGCTAAGTTCTGGCAAGAGTGAATCGTAGTCGCCGCAACTTTCAATTTCGTTAGCCCCAATTCGATTTGAATTCAAAGCGAGCGCTCCGCGGTCGCTTCGATTTTCATTCAATATCATCTAAGAGACACAATGTTTAGAGCACTCCGAAATCTCAAGATTCCATGAACCCTAATTCCCAAATCTACCAATTTACCCTAATTATAGTGAAATTTGGTAGAATTTGGTGAAGGAAATGTGTATTAAAGTTAAGAGAACGTTTTGAAAGAGAGAAATTGGGGGAAAATAAGTCAAAATGGTCAAATTAAACATTAGGTGGGACCCACAAGCGGAAAATCCACCGGATTTTTGAAATGGATGGTAATCTGAGCATTTATTTAATTTAAGGATGGTTATTTAAAATAAAAAATTAAACGGGTGGTTAATTCGAAAATGGTGACATTTTTAGTTGGTAATTTAAAAATTTTCTACCTCATATGATACATGTTTACTTGCGAAATTAGCATACATAAAAAGTCAAAGTTTAGTTAAATCAAGTAATTAGATCAAATCAAATTACGACCCACACCTCTTTCAAAGGTTTTACAACAGTATGCAGAGTAATTTTCTTCAATTTGAGCCTTGACATCCCTAAATTAGGCAAAAGGAAATAACTTATAAATTCTAATTACCACAATAGAGGGTGAAAGCTTCAGTCAGGTAAGGAAACTGCTCATAAACACATTACTCACTAAATGTGTGTCATGTAAGGATTTGTGAAACGGCCACCTAATTCGTTCAGAAAATCTCAAACACAATTTAATTCTCACGAAAAATTGACAGCACTTAATTATGTGATAAAACTGTTGTAAGCGAACAACACGAGCACAAGTGAAATTAAACCACAGTGCTATAATTAATCACCAAAACTGAGATACTTCCTCCGTTTTCTTTTACTTGCAACACTTCCCTAAAAAGGAAATGTCACAATACTTGCAACACACTATAAAAGGAAAGTTACTTTAGGAAAAACTATACTATTTTCCTTATTTAAAGCACATGGCCCACTAAATTACACTCCTAACAACCACTCATCCTATTTTAAAGTTTATTATATCATATAAACCCCACCCTTCTTAATTACCGTGCTAAAGAGTGTGTTGCATCTAAAAGAAAACGGAGGAAGTATTAGTCAGTAAAATTGTCAACATTTATTGTTACCATAATGTGCGGACCATCGAAGTCAAAGTATTTCTTTATTTATTTATTTATTTATTTATTTATTTATTGTTTTGGTGTTTAGAAAGCCACAAGAGTAGGGGTGAGAATCGATCTCAGGATTTCCTGAAATCGGGAGGGAAGCTCTAACTACTTGAGCTAAAGTATATGAGAAAGACTAGTGTCAACATTGATATTCTTGTTGTCATTTTAATGTGAAATGAGAGTGATTTACTGTACTGAAGTTAAAAATTTTATAATCTAAGGTCTAAATCAACTCATATTAGAATTATGATATACTTGTAGTACTTATCTGGTTTAAACCAATTTTAATCTATAAAAATCAGTTTAAACTTAAAAGTTCCAAATTATTGTTCTTCCAAAAAAAAAAAGTTGTTCTTCCAAAAAAAAAAGTTTCCAAAATAAGTGTTGTGTAAGACAAGTGTACGTTAATATTATTGTAAGATGGTCAGTTTGAAGATTAATATAACTATTTTAATTTGTGGTTGGGTTGAATTTTATTTTGATGTGTTATTATTATTATTTTTTTTATAAATTCATGATTACATACTATAAAGGCTAATATGATTATTATTATTATTCTAATACATTCTTATTTTTTGTAAGATAAAATTTATTTTTGGAATTTTTGAAGTATATATAAAGGATAACTTTAATACTTTTGAGGTATCTTTAACTTTTTTTTTTTTTTTTGAGATATCTTTAACTCGTTTTACAATATATTAACGTTTACCTGCCTTTTTGGAGAATTTGTGAACTCCAAATATCGGATAAGAAATTTTTTAAAAAAAAAAATATTTAAACAACATCAACAAAAAAAAAATGTGTAGAGTATTAATTAGTTCAATCAATAAAAAATAAAAAAATAATTCAAAAGAAGTATACTTTTGGTTTTGGCCTAGCACTTGTCGGTGGGCATGCCGTGAGTGGGACAGAGGAAGGGAGTGGCTGTTTCCGGCGCTCCGGTTTGATACAAGTCAAATGCATTTACAATAAATTACTTTTCTTCGTAAAATTAGCTTTCGAAATAATATAATCTTAAATAGAGATTAAAATTAATCCAGCTTATAAAATTATAATTAAAGTATACTAAATTGAGCTTTAAAATCTCGAAAATTAAAAAAAAAAAAAAAAAAAAACTCAAATGTTGTGAGAATTAAAATTCAAAGGTTAATTCATCACTCAAGCTATGCGCTAATAGTGTTATCAAGTGGGTTCATTTGATTTATTCTTTTACTATGATTTTATAAATTACTAGTTTTAAGTCCCGTGCCATGCACGGTTATAAATTTTTTAAATAATCATTTTAAATTAATTATATGTAAAAAATAAATTTCAAAAAAAAAAAAGTAAAGCAATAGTTCAATATATAAACTTACTCAGTTTTAGACATATTTAAATAAATAAGTTCAAACATGCGACATTTTGGACTTTATTGGAGCATTCACATTGTATCTCTTTCATTCCCTTCGGTTTTTTTTTTTTTTTTTTTTTTTATTATCTTAAAAAATTAGCCCTAAATTGAGCTATATCCAAAGCCTTTTTTTTTTCTTCTTCTTCTTCTGATTTGATCTATGAAACTATTAATTATTTTATATATAAAGACAGTTATATTTAGCTAGTATTGATGTAGTTTGCAAAATGTTTAGTACAACACAATTTTTGTCAAGCTTTAATTTAAATTTAAAATATTTAATATTTTGTACAGATTTGTGAATCGTATGGTTGACTTATTTATATTACTTATATAATATGTTATTAACTTAATATGTTCCACCTTCCAATTGTTTTCCTTAATTTCCTTAAATGAAATATAGCAGAAGAAAAAAGGAAAAAAACAAAAAGGCGGGAAAATTTTTCATAACGTAATGACAAGTGTCATTACTTATTTGCTTTTAGTATAGGTTTATAGATAAACTAGTTTTGTCCCGTGCAATGCACGTATTTATAATATATGATTTAGTAATAATAATATTTAATTGAAATTAAATGACATTTGTAACACTTTTTTTGTTTTTTTGAAAACTGAATTTATTAATGTCTATCCTTTAAAAGAATTTTAATTTTGTAATAGAATTTTTTCAAAAAAAAAATTAGAGCATTTTGGAGGGAAAATTTTTCACAAAGTCATGCCAAGTGTCCCTCCGGTGATTATTTTAGTATATAGTATAGATGTTGTAGTTAGTAATCTTAAGCCTTGATAAATTAAGTTCAATCACTAAAAATGAGTTTTGATAAGTGAAAATAAGCTACCACAAAGAGTAAAAAAACTTAATTAAGGATCATATTAATGTAAGTTTTTAATATATAACCAAAATGAAAATTGCAATTTTAACATTTTTTTTTTGCCTTCATATATATTTTGATGTAACTTATATAAGCACACCAAAAATGGCTTCTTAGCCCTCCATATTTATTGTTGAAGATTAGTTTGCAACCGCAATGAAGCCACATACTCTTTGTGATTTTAGCGATTATTTTATACAAATCACCATGTTGAAGCCACTCTTTTAGGAGTTTGTCTATTATATTTTACACATTATTAAATGGTAATTCAAAGACTTTGATATTGTCAACAATTTCTGTACGAAATTTGTGTTTACTTCAAATTGGGAAGTTATATTATAATTCAAGCAGTGATTATAAATACAAAGTTATACCTCGTAATAATTTGTACCAAATTCTCGATGATATTTTGTAATGTAATGAATTTAATTAGTAAAAGTGGGACCCACTTCGAATCTTACTCGACGTGCCAGCAAGTATCATAGTGTCTGCCGTCTAATAAGACTTGGTACCAGATAATTATATAAGTTTCCTTCTCTCTCTTAAAGTTATGATCATCACATGAACATACTAAAAAAAAAAAAGATTTGTCTTTACATCAACTTATACTAAAATAATAAAGGAAATTTCAATTCATTTCTTTTATATATGAAGTTGAGTTTACTATTAATTGAAATCTGGTTAAGTCTATATAGATAATATATAGTACAGACAAACATAGCATGTATTGCGCTGATTGATGGACGGTCATCATTTTTTTTTGGAGGTTTATTATGCTTTCTTTATTTTTTCTAATCACTAGTGTAGAGGATTAGAGTATGATGATTTCATTTTCTGACCTGGCCTTTTACTTAAAGGGTTTGAGAAAAGTATAAAAAATGGTACTCCATCCCTTCGTTACTGTCTTACTGAATATTTGAAATAGTTTGGATGATGTACGCAATGGCGGAACTAGAAAATTTATATTAGTGGGGCCAAATCATGTACGTAGTAATATCTCGCACGCACATAAAATAATATGAAGTATAGTATATTAAAATGTTACAAAAAAGAATGAAACTAAACCAACTAAACTACAATACAATCAACATAATTTTATGCCAACATTTAATAGATAACCAAAACTAAGGGGGGAGAAAATTTTTTTTTTGAAGAAATCGTAACAAATGAAATGCACTCGTATCATCGAAGCAACATGTATAATCAAAATGGGAAGATCTATTAAAAAAAGACTTTATAATGGAGGCTAATAAACGCGGGCCTGGGCCGCACCCGCAAACCAAGAGAAAGAGTCCACTTCACAAGTCTAAGGAGGTTCCATCCCAAAACCATATGGCAATAGGAGGAGTAGCCTCTTAGCCTTATAAAGTGTTTAACTCTCTCTTCTTTAATCAATGTTGGACTCTTACATGTGTTACTTGGTGGGATATACTTCAATAGAGGCAGTCTAAATTAACAAGAATATGTTCAATATGCCAGATAGGCTTATCAAATTAAAAAAGAAATTATAAGCCATAGGCTAATTATTGAATAATTAAAAAAGAAATTATTGTTTCCATTTTCCTATCCTATAAATAGAGAGAGTTTGCAAAAGATAGAGTACCGCAACACATACATACAATAAATCGATACACACCCTACATAACACAAAATCATACGCAAAAATGAGTTCCTCTGATCAACAGGAGAACACCCTTGAAGGTCGACACCCTGTCGACGTGAAGGATTCAAAGATCCAAGAGGTTGCTGCTTGGGCTGTTGCTGAGTATAACAGGAAACATGTAAGTTTTTGTAAAATGAATACTTGACTACACGTCAAACAAAAATCTATCAAACCGTCTTTTACAAGAATTTAATCCTCTTAACGTGCATGTTGTGTGTTATTCTGGTTTACTATGTTTATTTAATCCTCGTTGTAATTTGTAGGAGAAAAACCTCAAGTATGAGGACACTTTAAAAGCGGAACGAGAATGCATAACTGGTTGCACGACGTACCATATTTTTCTGGAGGCATCGGATGATTGCATGATTAGCAAGTATTATACGAAAGTTAATGAAATAATCATTGCAACCCCTATTAAGGAGCTTAAAGAGTTCGATAAGCTTCTAGGAAATGAACCCGTCCCGGTTGCAAACTAATCTTCAACAATATATATGCAACTATGCAAGGCTTATATCAAAAATTCAAAATATATATTTCAAGTTCTATATTACTATGTATGTATTACGTACTATTGAAATAAACAAGTCTTGGATTACATACTTGATTTATGCACTAGTACTACCGTGTAATACTATTTATTATTACTAAATAGAATGCAATGCACATTTCAAATTTGTCAATTTCATATACTTAAAATTATGCTCCCTCCATTTCATAATGTTAGTCCCATATACTATTTTGGGCGTTTCAAAAAGATCTACCCATATTTACAATATTTCATTTATAACTTGATTTTTTGGAATTAATTGGTTGTAGATTTATGACATGACTCTAAGTAAGGAAATTTTTATTTAACAAAATCATAGTTAAAGTAAAATGAAAGGAAGACTTTTCAATGGCTACAATTATAAGTATATGAAAACAAATTTATTTATTTATTATTTTAGTTAAATTGATGGACAAGATTGATCGATCACAAAACGATTTTCCATTTTTTCTTGTTGATTTTTATAAAAATAAGGATGCTACGTACCTGCAATTCCTAAGATTCCTAAGATCAATTGATCAAACATAGTAAATGTTCATCAGACCATCACAATTGTGTTTGTATATGATATTTATTGTCTGACACTTTTTTTTTGTGGGATTAGACTAGTAGAGTATTAGATCATCCTAGCAAAATTAAAACCAAAACCAGAGAAATGAATGGAAGATATTGAAAGCAACGCGTAAAAGAATTTTTTTTTTTAGAAATAAACAATCATCTTAAGATAAATAAATAAAAATAACATCAAATATAAATGAGCTAATTCATCAAAAAAATTCGGTAGAATTCCTTCTTAAACAGATATTTCCAAATTAGAGTGGAGAAATTACTGATTTTATATGGTGTTTTTTTTTTTTAATTATTATTATCTAAAAAGTCAGCTAAATAAATGTATATGATGGGTCTTGTTAATTGAAGGGTTGAGATTCCCTCAATTATAATGGTCATAATTTTATTAACTATTGCAAAACTGTCCATTAATGAAGAATTTATTAAAATTATCAATTTGTCATCTATTCATATCCGAAAAATACACATAAATATATATTATTAACATCTAATAGGAAAAATTTTAAATTATTAACACCCAAAAATTAAACCATTTTTGAACTAATCCCCTGTTTAATTTCTTATTTTAAATTACCATCCCTTAAATTAAATAAATGCTCGGATTACCACCCATTTCAAAAATTCGGTAACTGTGGGCCCAACCTAATTAACTAACTTCCCTCCCTTTTTTTTCTCTCAATTTAATCCTCTCGCTAATATATTTCACTCAACCTATCATCATTTTCTTCATTGAATTCAACACACCAATTTAATTTCATTTCTAAACCCCAAATTTTACAACTTCAAACAAAAAACAACACATCACCACCATTATACTGTCACCCTTCTCATTCATTTTTTCTCTCATACCCTCACTACTAAAAACACCTTCCTTCTTCTTCTCCTCTTTCTCTCTCCAAAATTGCCAGAAATCAAACTCATCAAGTTTAAATTTATTCTTCAATCAATCTTTGATTTGAAGAATTTGATGCTTTGTTAATGGAGTCTCCGCTAAAAAGCGAAGCTGGAGATGGCGGCTCTGGCGAAAAGAAGGTGGTTGAGACGGCGGAGAACAAAGATCATTACTCTCCGATGGGATTCCACTGTTTCCAAGGAAGCACGTGATAAGATGATTTTCTCCTGCGACCGCATTAAAGTTGACCGTTACCTCCGTGCTGTTGATGAGATCCAACGCTCACTTCATTTGTTCGCAATTTCATCTCCGAGCGAGCTGCTTCCTTCATTGATTTAATCCATTACAACAACAACTCAACACGTACTCCAACAACTTTGCAGCACCGAACCTCTCAACCCAGCCAATAACCACCTCCGACCATACTTCATCTGCAGCCATAAACACATTGTGGAGCCCACAATAATGAAAAAGTTAGTGATTTATTCACGAAAATACCCTCATGGGAAACAAATTTCCTTTCTCAATATGAGAAACATGGAATTTCCCGTTAGCAACCGCAATGAAGCCACATACTCTTGTGATTTTAGCTATTATTTTATACAAATCACCATGATGAAGCCACTCTTTTAGGAGTTTGACTATTATATTTTACACATAATTAAATGGTAATTCAAAGACTTTGATATTGTCAACAATTTCTATGCAAAATTTGTGTTTACTTCAAATTGGGAAGTAATATTATAATTCAAGCAGCGATTATAAATAAAAAGTTATAATATTTTTTTTTTTTTTTTTTTTTAACACAAAAAAAAGTTATAATAACTTGTACCAAGTTCTCAATGATATTTTGTAGTATAATGAATTTAATTACTAAAAGTGGGACCCACTTCGAATCTTACTCAACGTGCCAGCAAGTATTATAGTGTCTGCCGTCTAATAATACTTGGCTACCAGATAAGTTTCCTTCTCTCTCTTAAAGTTGTGATCATCATATGAACATACAAAAAAAAAAAAAAAAAAAAAAAAAAAAAGTCTTTACATACATCAACTTACACTAAAATAATAAAGGAGACATTTCAATTTATTTCTTATTTATATCAAGTTGATATTACTATTAATTGAAATTTGGTTAAGTCTATAGTTGAGATAATATATTGAACAGGCAAACATAGCTTGTCTTGCGCTGATTGATGGAGGGTCATCATTTATTTATTTTTTGAGGTTTATAATGCTTTCTTTTTGTAACCACTAGTGTAGAGAATTAGAGTATGGTTTCATTTTCTTACCCTGGCCTTTACTCAAAGGGCTGGAGAAAAGTATAAAATAATGGTACTTCGTCTTGTCGTGACTGTCTTACTGAAAATTCGAAATAGTGTTGATGATGTACGCAGTGGCGGAACTAGAAAATTTATATTAGTGGGGCCAAACCGGCCATGTTGTAATATCTCACACATAAAAT
Source organism: Chenopodium album (assembly GCF_948465745.1). NCBI lineage: Eukaryota > Viridiplantae > Streptophyta > Magnoliopsida > Caryophyllales > Amaranthaceae > Chenopodium > Chenopodium album. The sequence goes on from NC_137858.1 coordinate 5,613,946, forward strand.
AATACGAAGTATAAAACTACCTCCGGTTCGTATTATATGCAACTTTGAATTTTTTTTTTCTCACAAATAATACACTAAAGTTGCATATAATACGAACCGGAGGTAGCATATTGAAATATCACAAAAAGAATGAAACTAAACCAACTTAAGTTACTTAACTACAATACAATCAACATAATTTTATGCCAACATTTAATAGATAACCAAAACTAAGGGGGAAGAATTTTATGTTTTGAACAAATCGTAAAGAATATTTTATCTTTTTGCTTAAACAACAGGCATGTATAATCAAAATAGGAAGTGATTAAAAAAAGACTTTAAGTTGGAGGCAGTCCAAATTAACAAGTATATATTCAATATGCCACATAGGCGCTTATCGAATTAAAAAAGAAATTATAAGCCATAGGCTTATTATCAAATAATTAAAAAAGAAAATATTGTTTCCATTTTCCTATCCTATAAATAGAGAGGGTTTGCAAAAGAAGGAAAACTGCAACACATACGTACAATACAATTAACAATACATAAACAAAATCATACGCAAAAATGAGTTCCTCTGATCAACAGGAGAACACCCTTGGAGGACGACACCCTGTCGACGTGAAGCATCGAAAGATCCAAGAGGTTGCTGCTTGGGCTGTTGCTGAGTATGACAGGAAACATGTAAGTTTTTGTAAAACTAATACTTGGCACGTCAAACAAAAATCTATCAATATACTCGAGTGGTTAACTTTATTTTTATCCAAAAATTACGAGTACAACATATATGTACAACAATATTATGTAATGAACATATGCATAGATAAATTTGTCGTGCATTCTGGTTTAATATGTTTAATTAATCCTCGTCGTAATTTATAGGGGAAACACCTGGTGTATGTGAAGACTTTACAAGCAGAAGAAGAATGCAACATTGGTAGCACGAGGTACTTTATTGATCTGGAGGCAGTTGATGACTGCATGATTAACAAGTGCTATGCGCAAGTTCTTGAAATAGAAAATCAAGCCAAAACTAAGAAGCTTGAAGAGTTCAAGCAACAAGGAAATGCACCCATCCCGGTTGCTAACTAATCTCGATCTTCAACAATAAATATGCAGGGCTAAGAAGCCATTTTTGGTGTGCTTATTATATAAGTTATATCAAAAAATATATATATTTCAAGTTATATATTACTATGCATGTATTATGTACCAGTGAAATAAACAAGTCTTGGAAGACTTGATTTATGCACTAGTACTACTGTGTAATACTACTATTACCTAAATAAAACTGTCAGTGGTTGGATCTTAATTGAAACTATATAAGTGTGCATTCACATTCCAAATTTGCTTATCTATTGTAGTATAAAGTTATAAACTTGGTAAAAAATACATGTAAACGGCCCACTGCACATTAAGAAAAGAAAAGGAGTTAAACACTTTATAATAAGACTAAGGGATTGCTTCTCCTAATGTCATATGGTTTTGGAATGGAACCTCCTTGGACTTGTGAAGTGGACATACTCTGATATTTTTACTTATGAATTAGCATACATAAAAGATAAAAGTCAAAGTTTAGTTAAATCAAGTAATTAGATCGAATCATTTAACGAAAAAAACAAGAAAACAAAAAACTCCGATTACACTATATAAACAACAATAAGGTGTACTAAACACAGCCTTACTCCCCTCAAAGATCCAAGAGGTTGTTGCTTGGGCTGTTGCTGAATATAACAGGAAACAAGTAAGTTTTTGTAAAACTAATACTTGACTACACGTCAAACAAAAATCTATCAAACCGTCTCTTACAAGAATTTAATCCTCTTCCCATGCATGTCGTGTGTTATTCTGGTTTACTATGTTAATTTGTAGGGGACAAACCTGAAGTATGAGGACACTTTAAAAGCGGAACAAGAAAGCAATTTTGGTAGCACGACGTACTTTATTGATCTTGAGGCATCTGAGGATTGCAAGACGAACAAGCTAAGTATTACGCGCAAGTTATTGAACTAATCACTGAAACCCCTATTAAGGACCTTCAAAAGTTCCATGTGCTTCTAGAAAATGAACCCACCCCGGTTGCAAACTAATCTTCAACAATAGATATGCAGGGCTAAGAAGCCATTTTTGGTGTGCTTATATAATAAGTTACATCAAAATATATTTCAACTTCTATATTGCTACGTATGTATGTATTACGTGCTAGTGAAATAAACAAGTCTTGGATGACGTACTTGATTTATGCACTAGTACTACTGTATAATACTATTTAGTATTACCTAAATAAAATTATCATTGGTTGGATCTTAATCGGATCTATATAAGTGTGCATGCAATGCACATTTCAAATTTGCCAATTTCATATACTTAAAATTAAATCAAATATGAATCTTTATTTAACAAAATCATAGTTAAAGTAAAATGAAGGGAAGACTTTTCAATTGCTACAATTTAATCTTGTTTATCAATTTAACTTAAAAAAAAATAAAAAATAAAATAAAAATTGTTTTCATACATTTATAGATCACAAAACGATTTTCCATTTTTCTCCCGTTGATTTTAATAAAAATAAGGATGCTACCTGCAATTCCTAAGATTCCTAAGATCATCAATTGATCAAACATAGAAAATGTTCATCAGACCATCACAATTGTGTTTGTGTATGATATTTATTGTCTGACACTTTATTTTTGTGGGATTAGAGTGGACAAGTAGAGTATATTAGATCATCCTAACAAAATCAAAACCAAAACCAGAGAAATGAATGGAAGAATTGAAAGCAGCGCGCAAAATAATTTTTTTTTAAAAAATAAACAATCATCTTAAGATAAATAAATTAAAATAACATCAAATATAGATGAACTAATTCATCAAAAAAAATTCGGTAGAATTCCTTCTTAAACAGATATTTCCGAATTAGAGTGGAGAAATTACTAATTTTATATGGTATTTTTTTTTATAATTATTTTCTAAAAAGTCAACTAAATGAATGCATATGATGGGTCTTGTTAATTGAAGGGTTAAGGGTCTGTTCATATTTACTTAATTTCAGTTCAGTTCAGTTCAGCTCCAATCAGTTCAGTTCAGTTCAGTTCAGTTCCAATCAGTTCAGTTCAGTTCAGTTCAGTTCCAATCAGTTCAGTTCAGTTCAGTTCAGCTCTTAATTTCCTTCTCACATAAAATATTCATTTCAGCTTAATTCAGTTCAGTTCAGTTCAGTTCAGTTCCAATCAGTTCAGTTCAGTTCAGTTCAGCTCAGTTCAGTAAATATGAACAGGCCCTTAGTTTCCCTCAATTACAATGGCCAGTTGACCACAATTTTATTGTAGCTATAGCAAAATTGTCCATTAATAAAGAATTTATTAATATTATAAGTGTTTCAATTATTCATATCCGAAAAATACACATAAATATATATTATTAATAGGACATTTTGTGAAAAACCACTTTATAAAACACTTTTTTTGCGAGAAACTACCTAATAAAAAAAATGTTTTAAGAAACTACCTTATAAAAGAGCAAATGTTGTAAGAGTAAATGTTCGAAAATGGTTACATTTACCTCAAATGATATATGTTTACTTACGAAATAGCTTACATACATATAAAAAGTCAAAGTTTAGTTAAATCAAGTAATTAGATCAAATCAAATTACGACTCACGCCTCTTTCAAAGGTTATACAACAGCATGCAGAGTCTTTTTCTTCAATTTGAGCCTTGACATCCCTAAATTCTAATTACCACAATAGAGGGTGAAAGCTTCAGTCAGGTATGGGAAACTGCTCATAAACACATTACTCAATATATATGTCATGTAAGGATTTGTGAATGAAACGGCCACCTAAATATCTCGAATATTATTGAAGTAGTTTTTTTTTTAAAAAAAAAAGTCAAATGTTGTGAGAATTGAAAAACAAAGGTTAATTTATCACTCAAGCTATGCGCTAATAGTGTTATCAAGTGGGTTCATTTGATTTATTCTTTTACTATGATTTTATAAATTATGTTGTAGTTAGTAATCTTAACTTCTTAAGCCTTGATAAGTCAAGTTCAATCGCTAAAAATGAGTTTTGATAAGTGAATATAAGCTACCATAAAGAGTAAAAAACTTAAGGATCATATTGATGTAAGTCTTTAATATATAAACTAAATGAAAATTGCAATTTTAATACACCCAATCACTAACATTTTTATTTAGGCAATAACAGTATTACACGTACTCCCTTCGTTTATGAAAGTTCAACTCACTTTGTAAATGTAAGTTGCATGTACAATTATTCACAAGGATTCATATTGGATATTTTAAGGGAAATTTTGACTTTTACCACCAAAAAATTTGGACTAATTGTATTTTACCACCTACTCTTTTAAAAGTTGTATTTTACCACCAAATAAAACTCAAAAAATTGTTTTTACCACCTCTCGTTTAGAAAAACGTTAAATCTAACGGAATTTTTTTAAATTCTTCGATTTTCGTGCCCAAAATATGTTCTTCATAGGTTTAGGGGGGCATTTTGGCCCTACGGGTCCAATTTGAGGTCAAAACTGATAAAAAAATAATCAGAAATACATCGTTTTGCGTGTTTAAAAATGCATCGAATTGCGTGAACACGCAAAACGAGGTATTTTCGATCATTTTTTTTTTATCAATTTTGACCTCAGATTGGACCCGTAGAGCCAAATGCCCCCCTAAACCTACAAAGAACATATTTCGGGCACGAAAATCGAAGAATTTTTTTTAACACCGTTGCATTTAACGGTTTTCTTAACGGTAGGTGGTGAAAAACATTTTTTAGAACTTTATTTGGTGGTAAAATACAGGTGGTAAAAAACAATTTGTCCAAATTTTTTGGTGGTAAAAGTCAAATTTTCCTATTTTAAGTATACGAACTTGCCAAATTTGAAATGTGCATGCACACTTATATGATCCAACAAGATCCAACTACTAATAGTTTTATTTACGTAATAATAGTATCTGTATAACACAGTAGTACTAGTGTATAATTCAAGTCATCCAAGACTTGTTTATTTCACTACGAGTAGTACATAATACATACGTAGTAATATATAACTTCATATATATTCTGATGTAACTTATATAAGCACACCAAAAATGGCTTCTTAGCCCTCCATATTTATTGTTGAAGATTAGTTTGCAACCGCAATGAAACCGCAATGAAGCCACCTACTCTTGTGATTTTAGCGATTATTTAATACAAATCACCATGATGAAGCCACTCTTTTAGGAGTTTGTCTATTAATTTTACACATTATTAAATGGTAATTCAAAGACTTTGATATTTGTCAACAATTTCTATACGAAATTTGTGTTTACTTCAAATTGGGAAGTTATATTATAATTCAAGCAGTGATTATAAATACAAAGTTGTAATAATTTGTACCAAGTTCTCAATGATATTTTGTAGTATAATGAATTTAATTACTAAAAGTTGGACCCACTTCGAATCTTACTCGACGTGCCAGCAAGTATTGTAGTGTCTGCCGTCTAATAACACTTGGCTACCAGATAAGTATCCTTCTCTCTCTTAAAGTTGTGATCATCATATGAACATACAAAAAAAAAATTTAAAAAAAATTAGTCTTTACATCAACTTACACTAAAATAATAAAGGAGACATTTCAATTTATTTCTTTTATATATCAAGGTTTTTTTTTTTTTTATTATTATTATTTTTTTTTTGACAAAACAGCTAGGAAATAAAAACTAATACTGAAAAAACAACCAGTGAGTTGGCAAAACCCAAGCTCGAGGAATTTTCCGAATTTGACACACCAACAGGGAACAAACGGCGTCTCGCAAGTCTTGAATGAGCCACCAAACCGAAATGTCTAAAGAACATCGAGACGAGAGAAATCAAAGGACAGCAGCACAATCCGTATGAATCCGGATCTTCAAGAAACCCTTGCGCACTGCAAACTGAACCCCCCATAAACAGGCATGTAACTCATAATGTAAAGAGGAACTTGCATTAATAGCCCGACTCCCACCACTTAAGACCTCCGACGAGCAAAGGTCACACCAGCCTGCTTTACTCTATAAGAAGAACTATCCCAAGCCCCATCCACAATCAAGCAAACTGTTGGGGAAAAATTAGGTAACCCCTGCAAGCAAATCCACGGGACAGTCGACAAACTCGCGACAGCAGCCGAACGAGAACGAACCGAAGAATTCTTCAGCTCCTGAGCCTGAACACACCGATAATACTAATCCTTAGCCAGGCTCTCAATTGACCAGGTGACCAGACTGCTTGCCTGAACCTCAGCTGGTTCCTAGAAAGCCAAATAGCCCAGAGAATAGCAAATAAAGCCATAACCTAGCTTGTTTTCAGAACCACACGAAGAGTAACGAGAAATAGAATCAGCCAACCGAACCCCAAAAGTTGAAGATTGTGAAAACACCCAGGGAACTTCCAACACCCCTAACTCCCACAAAGGACGAACAGACGGGCAGTCCCTGAAAGTGCGTGTGTGCCGCCACCTCCAACTTAGCATGGCAAAAAGCACAAAGTAGATCAACTGGACAACCTCGAGAAGAAAGGAGGGCGGACAACGGAAGAGCGTCCTGCATCAACTTCCAACCAAATAATTTCCAACGGGGAAGAATAGTTAACCTCCAAAATTTCCTCCACCAGGAAGGAGACAACTGACAACCTGAACCCAGAGAAATGCAAGGGCATTGAAGGGCGACATAAGCCGCTTTTGTAGAAAAAACACCGTCCCTAGTAAACTTCTAATAAACAAAATCATCCATCAGCCGCTCTGGACGATACAGTGACAGAATCCTCATTGTAAAATGAGAATCAAAAAGGCTGTGAACTACCGAAGCATCCCACGCGTAAGCACGCGAAACAAATAGAGAAGAAACAAGAGACGGCGTAGCCGCCTCCGATGGCTGATCCTTAAAATGGACCGGCCCACCTGGAACCCAAGAATCCTCCAGAATCCGAACTCTAGCCCCCGAACCGACCTTCCAAACTAAACCTCTAGATAACACCGAAAAACCTGAAAGCAGACCCCTACAACCCCAAGACGGACGAGACACCAAAGCAGCCTCCATATTCCTCAAAGAAGGATGTATGAAGTTGATTTTACTATTAATTGAAACTTGGTTAAGTCTGTAGTTGAGATAATACATAGAACAGGCAAACATAACATGTCTTGCGCTGATTGATGGAGGGTCATCATTTATTTAATTTTTGAGGTTTATTATGCTTTCTTTTTCTAACCACTAGTGTAGAGAATTAGAGTATGATTTCATTTATGACCATGGCCTTTACTTAAAGGGTTGCAGAAAAGTATAAAAAATTTAGAGGTGATCAACATCGGTCTGGCCCGTTAGCCCGGCCCAAAAATAGGGCGGTTTTGGGCAAGTGAAAAATGCATTTTTTAGTTGAAAAGCCGGAATCCGGCTCGAAAAACCCGCTAAGCCCGTTTTGGACCGACATGCCCGCTACTTTTTCCGGGTTTGGGCACGAAAAATTGTGTTAAAGCCCGTCCCGAACCGATTTTGGATCACCTCTTTAAAAAAAATGGTACTTCGTCCCTTCGTGACTGTCTTACTGAATATTCGAAATAGTTTGGATGATGTACGCATTGGCGGAACTAGAAAATTTAAATTAGTGGGGCCAAACCATGTTGTAATATCTCACACATAATATAATACAAAGTATAATACTACCTCCGGTTCGTATTATATGCAACTTTGAAATTTTTTATATCTCACAAATACACCAAAGTTGCATATAATACGAACCGTCGAACCGGAGGTAATATATTGAAGTATTACAAAAGAATGAAACTAAACCAACTTAGCTACAATACAATCAACATAATTTTATGCTAACATTTGATAGACAATCAAAACTGGGGGGGGGGGAGAGAGAATTTTAGTTTTTGAACAAATCGTAAAGAATATTTTATCTTTTTGCTTAAAAAACAAATGAAGTGCACTTGTATCATGGAAGCAACATGTATAATCAAAATAGGAAATAATTAAAAAAAGACTTTATGTTGGAGGCAGTCCAAATTAACAAGAATATATTTAATATGCCACATAGGCTTATCAAATTAAAAAAGAAACTATAAACCATAGGCTTATTATCAAATAATTAAAAAAAAAAAAAATTTATTGTTTCCATTTTCCTACCCTATAAATAGAGATGGTTTGCAAAAGATGTAAAACCGCAACACATACATACAATACAACAATACACACCCTACATAAACAAAATCATACGCAAAAATGAGTTCCTCTGATCAACAGGAGAACACCCTTGAAGGTCGACACCCTGTCGACGTGAAGGATTCAAAGATCCAAGAGGTTGCTGCTTGGGCTGTTGCTGAGTATAACAGGAAACATGTAAGTTTTTGTAAAATGAATACTTGACTACACGTCAAACAAAAATCTATCAAACCGTCTTTTACAAGAATTTAATCCTCTTAACGTGCATGTTGTGTGTTATTCTGGTTTACTATGTTTATTTAATCCTCGTTGTAATTTGTAGGAGAAAAACCTCAAGTATGAGGACACTTTAAGAGCTGCACGAGATGGCAATATTGGTAGCACGACGTATTATATTATTCTGGAGGCATCTCATAACAAGTATTATGCGCAAGTTATTGAAATAATCACTGAAACCCCTACTAAGGACCTTCAAGATTTCCATGTGCTTCTAAGAGATGCAGATGAACCCACCTTGGTTGCAAACTAATCTTCAACAATATATATGCAAGGCTAAGAAGCCATTTTTGGTGTTTTGGGCTTACATCAAAATATATATATTTCAAGTTCTATATTACTACGTATGTATTACGTACTAGTGAAATAAACAAGTGTTGGATGACTTGATTTATGCACTAGTACTACTGTGTAATACTATTTATTATTACCTAAATAAAACTGTCAGTGGTTGGATCTTAATTGGATCTATATACGAGTAAGTGTGCATGCAATGCACATTTCAAAATTTGCCAATTTCGTATACTTAAAATATCAAATATATATGAATCATAGTTAAAGAATTAATATAATTATCAATATTTCAATTCATATCCAAAAATTACACATAAGTATAAATTAATAATACCGCATATGATATATGTTTACTACGAAATAGCATACATAAAAAGTCAAAATTTAGTTAAATCAAGTAATTAGATCAAATCAAATTATGACCCACACCTCTTTCAAAGGTTTTACAACAGCATGCTGAGTATTTTTCTTCAATTTAAGCCTTGACATTCCTAAATTAGGCAAAAGGATATAACTTATAAATTCTAATTACCACAATAGAGGGTGGCAGCTTCAGTCAGGTAAGGAAACTGCTCATAAACACATTACTCACTAAGGCCCCGTTCACTTCACCTTATTTTTGCTGAATTGAAATTATTTTTACTGAAACAAAATTATATTTGCAAAACTTTAATTATTTTTGCTAAACTTAAATTAATTTTACTTGACTAAAATTATTTTTACTGAACTTAAATTATTTTTACGGATTTTCTATTATAATTCTTCTTTAAGAAAGCTAAATTTTACTGAATTGAACTTATTTTTACCGAACTGAAATTAATTTTACTAAACTGAACTTATTTTTACTGAATTAAAATTATTTTTACTTATTATTTTTTTAAGGTGAAGTGAACATGGTCTAATTATGTCATGTAAGGATTTCTGAAACGACCACCTAATATGTCATGTAAGTGAACAACAAGAGCACAAGTAAAATTAAACCAAAGTGCTATAATTAATCACCAAAACTGAAATAATGCAAAAGAAGTAGACTTTTGGTTTTGGCCTAGCACTTATTAATTAAGCTGATACAAGTGTATTATTTTAATTTAACAGGTTATAGTCTTATCCATAATAATTCTAACATTAGGTCACTATTATTGAAACTTTCAAGTCATCGATCAAAGTGACATATTGCACAAGCTCAAAGGACTTGTATAATAAAGAGCGGCAATGTGTCCTTAAACTCCGTATTTTATAATTTTACACATAATTAAAAGGTAATTCAAAGACTTTCCTTCAAAAAAAAAAAAAAAAAAAGGGTAATTCAAAGACTCTTTGATATTGTGTACGATTTCTATACAAAATTTTGTGCATACTTCACATTGGAGAGTACGAGTATTATTATAAGGAAAATGTTATACATAGCCCTAAGGGCTACATATAAGCATTAAATTTACACTTGAAAATCGTAAAAAGTTAAGAAACCGTCAAAATATAAACACTAATAACACTGATTTACGCGTGTTTTTGTTATGGATTCCTAATTTTATACAATTTCCAAGAGTATATTTAATGCTTATATATAGCCCTAAGGGCTACATATAACATTACCCTTATTATAATATCAAGATTTCAAGCACTTGATTATATACAAGTTAAAATAATTGTACCAAATTCTTGATGATAGTTTGTAATGTATGAATTTAATTACTAAAAGTGGGACCCACTTGGAATCTTACTAGACGTGCCAGCAAGTATTATTAGTGTCTGCCGTCTATTAAGACTAGGCTACCAGTTAAGTTTCCTTCTCTCTCATGTGAACCTACAAAAAAAAAAGATTAGTCTTTACAACTTATACTAAAATAATAAAGGAGACATTTAAATTTATTTCTTTTATATATGAAGTTGATTATACTTGTTTAAGTTTATAGTTGAGACAATACTACTTCTGTTAACTTTTAGTTGCAACTTTAGAATATTTTATATCTCATAAATAATACCCTAAAATTGCAACTAAAAGTTAACGGAGATAGTATATAGAACAGTCGAACATAAGACATAAACTAGCTACCACTGTTACTGAATATTCAAAATAGTTTGGATGATGTATACAGTGGTGGAACTAGATAATTTATACTAGTAGGTTAAACTATGTAATAATATCTCGCACATAAAATAATACAAAGTATATAGTATATTGAAATGTCACAAAAAGCATGAAACAAATAAACCAATAACTAAGGGCTTGTTTGGCATCATTTTTGGTTTTCAGTTTCCTTTTTTTTGAAAACTAAAAACCAAAAATAGGAAACAAGAAAATTGTGTTTTCACTTTTCTGTTGGCAGTTTTCAAAATTACATGATTTTAATAAGTCTAAATAATTTTTGATTCATTATGTGACATATAAAATATACTTCTAAAAAATAAAAACCCAAAAAACAGAAAACCACAGCGATGCCAAACGAACCCTAAGCTAAACTACAATACAATCAACATAATTTTATGCCAACATTTAATAGATAACCAAAATCAATGGTGAAGAATATTTTTTTTGAAGAATTTGTAAAGAATTTTATCTTTTTTCTTAAACAAGAAATGAAGTGCACTCGTATCATCGAAGCAACGTGTATAGTCAAAATAGGAAGTGATTAAGTGTCTGTTGACTCTGTTCTCTTCGGCCTTTTCAGTTCATTTCAGCTTTAATCAGTTTAGTACGTGCACTTTTATTCCTAATTTCCTTCTATAATAATAAACAGTTCAATTCTGTTCAGTTCAGCTTAGCTCAATTCAATAAATCAAAACAGGTTCTAAGAATCAACTTAAAGTTGACGGGCAATCCAAATTAACTATAATATATTCAATGATATCACATAGGTTTATCGAGTACAAAAATAAATCATAAAAACATAGCCACATAGGCTTGTCCAATAAAAAATGAAATTATTAATTCCAATTTCCTATCCTATAAATAAAGAGGTTTGCAAAAGATGGAGTTCCACAACACATACATACAAATATACAATACAACGATACACACCCTACATAACACAAAATCATACACAAAAATGAGTTCCTCTGCTCAACAGGAGAACATCATCCCTGAAGGTCGTCATCCTGTCGACCCAGAGGATCCAAAGATCCAAGAGGTTGCTGCTTGGGCTGTTGCTGAGCATGACACAAAAAAGGTGAATTTTTGTTAAACTAATACTTGACATGTCAAATAAAAATTTTATCAAACCGTCTCTTACGAGAATTTGTCTATAGTTAACTTTTTATCCATAAATTACGAGTACAAGATGTACAACAATATATACTATGTCATGAATATAATGAACATATGTACAGGTCAATTTATCATGCATTCTGGTTTAATATGTTTATTTAATCCTCGTTGTAATTTGCAGAAGAAACACCTGGTGTATGTGAGGACTTTAAAAGCAGAACGAGAAATCATGATTGGTAGCATAAAGTACTTTATTGATTTAGAGGCATCTGAAGGTTGCATAATTAACAAGTATTATGCACAAGTTCTTGAAGTAGTCTGTTTTAACCAGACTAAGAAGCTTGAAGAGTTCAGGCTTCAAGAAAATGAACCCATCCCGGTTGCAAACTAATCTTCAACAATAAATTAAGTATGCAGGCTTAAGAAGCCATTTTTGGTGTGCTTATATAAGCTACATCAAAATATATTTCAACTTCTATATTACTACGTGTGTATTACGTACTAGTGAAATAAACAAGTCTTGGATGACGTACTTGTTTATGCACTAGTACTACTGTATAATATTATTATTACCTAAATAAAATTTTCAGGGATTGAATCTTATCTCGGATCTATATAAGTGTGCATGCAAATATGCAATGCACGTTTCAAATTTAATTTGCCAATTTCATATACTTTAAATATCAAATATGAATCTTCATTTAACAAAATCATAGTTAATGAATAAATGAAGAATTTAATAAAATTATCAATGTGTCAATTCATCTCCGAAAAATAAACATAAATATAAATTAAAAATTCCTCATGTGTTATAATGCTTACTTACGAAAAAATTAGCATACATAAAAAGTCAAAGTTTAGTTGAATCAAGTAATTAGACTAATCACATTAGGACCCACACCTCTTTCAAAGGTTTTACAACAGCATGCATAGTATTTTTCTTCAATTTAAGCCTTGACATACCTAAATTAGGCAAAAGGAAATACGGAGTAACTTATAAATTCTAATTACCACAATAGAGGGTGAAAGCTTCAGTCAGGTAAGGAAACTGCTCATAAACACATTACTCACTAAGGATTTGTTCACATTTACTGAACTGAGCTGAAGTGAACTGATTAGAGCTGAAGTTTAGTGAACTGAATATTTTATGAGAGAAGGAAATTAGGAGTTGAACTGAACTGAATTGATTGGAGCTGAACTGAACTGAAATTAAGTACAGTAAATATGAACGGGCCCTAAATCAATTTTAATCTATAAAAATCAGTTTAAACTTTAAAGTTCCAAATTAGTATGCTTCCAAAAAAAAAAAAAAAAAAAAAAAAAAAAAAAACAGGTTCCAAATTAGTATAAATCAAATTTAAGTTTTAATCACTAACCCCAAACAATAAGTGTTGTGTAAGACGGGTGTACGTTAATATTATTGTAAGACGGTTAGTTGAAGGTAAATATAACTATATAATTTGTCGTTTGTTTGAATTTAATTTTGATGCATTATTTTTTTTATTTTTTTTTTATAAATTCATGATTACATACTATAAGGCTAATATGATTATTCTAATACATTATTATTTTTTGTAAGATAAAATTTACTATTAGAAATTTTGTAGTATAAAGGGTAACTTTAAGTACTTTTGAGATATTTTAACTCGTCTTATAATAAATTATAAACACCCGCCTTTTTGGAGAATTAGTGAACCCCAAATATCGGGTAAGACTTTAAAAAAATTATTTAAACAACAACATCAAAAAAAATAAAATAAAGAGCATTAATTAGTTCAATCAATAAAAAACAAAAAAAAAATAATGCAAAAGAAGTAGACTTTTGATTTTGGCCTAGCACTTATTAATTAAGTTGATACAAGTGTATTAATTTATCAGGTTATAGTCTTATCCATAATAATAATTCTAACATTAGGTCACTATAATTGAAACTTTCAAGTCATCGAAGTGTTAATATATTGGCATATTGCACAAGCTCAAGGCACTAATATAATAATTTTCCTCGAGAATATTCATCACAGTGTAACACAATGGTAACATGTGATGTGTGGATGAACAAGCAGGAAAAAAGTTAGCAAAATTGAGATTACTGAACATAATAATCCATAACCTCCTCGAGTTCAATGTAGTACATTGCATCATGCCAGCAACCACTTGTTGTTACGCTTTCAAGTAGAAGCAATGGTGGCTGGCCTGGGGATAATATAAGGGATTTAGAGAATTCCAAATTTTAGGATACATAACAGTGGCGGATCAAGAAATTTATAAATGGGGGTCCAAAATAAATTTCATCTTAATCATACCAACGTACAAACTACAAAGTAAAAAAAAAATAAGTCAAAGAAACATCACCGAAAATTACTAATCGTTTTCAATAATGCAAACTATCAAAAACATTCACAAGGGGGAAACCAAAGTAGAACATAATGAAAAAGAATTACAATTGTTCTTGTCGAGTTGCCAAATCAGTCAAATGCACAGATTAAAGCTACCAATAGTTACCACATTCTTAATTTTTTAATAATACAAAATAAAAAACTCAACTGTCTAATTCTACTTAAATAAATTGGTAGAACCTTAAATGCATTAAATTAAACACACAATCAATTTAATTATGATGAAAGCTACGTATTTGACTATTTGATGCCTTAGAGTTGGAGAGAAATATAGAAAAGGATGTTGTCAAAATGGGTTCACATAATTAAGCATCACATTTTTGCTCTATATCTCGAATCTTCTGCGTTAGTGGCCTAGTGACTTTTATATTCTTGTCAAATGATACTGTTTGATCGTGTACCACGTTTGTTGATTCTCGTAGATTGGCGCGAGACTAGAATACAATGCACTCAATTTGCACCACTGTTCATCAATGTTTTTCTTTTAAATTTTTCACGGTTTTCAATACACATAATAACTTTTTATGGAGGCTTTTCATAGAATTAGATTAAAAATCCAAAACTTACTAATACAAAGATTACCAAGAGATAACTTCTAAAACGTAACTCTTTTGAACTAACAAATCAAAAGAGGTAAAAACATACAAACAACGAGCCAAGACCAACCCTACGAACCAAAACCACAAGGATGATAGATCCCCAAAATAACGTGAGCTCAAATACCAAAGCACTGCAATAGGAGGCTAACACGAGCACTCATAATATTTCTTATATTCATAGGGTAAAGAAGCACTCGAATTTCTCTTTGAGATCACAAGAGCAGATTTTATAGAGGGAACAATTCATTGAGGGGAGTAAGGCTGTGTTTAGTACACCTTATTGTTGTTTATATAGTGTGATCGGAGTTTTTTTTGTTTTTTATTTTTCATTAAATGATTCGATCTAATTCCTTGATTTAACTAAACTTCGACTTTTTATGTATGCTAATTCGTAAGTAAAAATAAAGGAGTATGTCCACTTCACAAGTCCAAGGAGGTTCCATACCAAAACCATATGACATTAGGAGAAGCAATCCCTTAGTCTTATTATAAAGTGTTTAATTCTGTTTTTTTTTTTCTTAATGTGCAGTGGGACGTTTACATGTGTTTACCAAGTTTATACTTCAATAGATAAGCAAATTTGAAATGTGAATACACACTTATATGGTTTCAATTAAGATCCAACCACTGACAGTTTTATTTAGGTAATAGTAGTATTACACAGTAGTACTAGTGCATAAATCAAGTCTTCCAAGACTTGTTTATTTCACTAGTACATAATACATGCATAGTAATATATAACTTGAAATATATATATATTTTGATGTAGCTTATATAATAAGCACACCAAAAATGGCTTCTTAGCCCTGCATATTTATTGTTGAAGATCGAGATTAGTTAGCAACCGGGATGGGTGCATTTCCTTGTTGCTTGAACTCTTCAAGCTTCTTAGTTTGGGCTTGATCTTCTATTTCAAGAACTTGCGCGTAATACTTGTTAATCATGCAGCCATCAGCTGCCTCCAGATCAATAAAGTACCTCGTGCTACCAATGTTGCATTCTTCTTCTGCTTTTAAAGTCTTCACATACACCAGGTGTTTCCCCTACAAATTACGACGAGGATTAAATAAACATATTAAACCAGAATGCACGACAAATTTACCTATGCATATGTTCATTACATACTATTGTTGTACATGTATATTGTACTTGTAATTTTTGGATAAAAATAAAGTTAACTACTATATTGATTGATTTCTGTTTAACGTGACAAGTATTAGTTTTACAAAAACTTACATGTTCCTTGTTATACTCAGCAACAGCCCAAGCAGCAACCTTTTGGACGTGTGGATCGCTTGGGTCGACAGGATGACGACCTTCAGGGATGTTCTTCTGTTGAGCAGAGGAACTCATGATTCTTGCGTATGATTTTGTGTTATGTAGGGTGTGTATCGTTGTATTGTATGTATGTGTTGCGGAACTCCCTCTTTTGCAAACCCTCTCTATTTATAGGATAGGAAAATGGAATCAATAACAATTGTTTTTTTTTTTTTTTTTTTTTTTGTTATTTGAATAGCTTATGTGGCTTATTAAGTAATGAATATATTCTTGTTAATTTGGACTGCCTATCAACTTTAAGCTGATTCTTAATTACTTGCTATTCTGACTATCCATGATTATACGATGTTTTGATGATGTGTGTGCACTTCATTTGTTGTTTTGAAAAGAAATAAAAAATATATATATTTGACACGAATCTCACGATTATGATGTGAGAATTTTTATCTTCTTATCGCCATTGATTCTTTTTATCGTGCATGTGAAATGAAAGTGATTTATTATACTTCATGGTTAACTATAATCTATGGCCTTGATCGATTCAGAGAATGATGTACATTGATTAAAATTAATTTCAATCAATGAAAATCAGCTTAGATAAGAGTAAAAAATTAAAAAAATAATAATAATAAAAAAATTAAAAAGAAAAAAAGAAAAAAAAACAGCAATTTTAAGTTCTATACACTAACCCCGGCCCAAAAATCAGTAAGGATAAATATTTTTTTAAAAAAAAAAAAATCTTATAGAAAAATTAGTTCAATAATGTTTTAGCTCAAAATTAAAAATAAATAAATAAAAATAATAATAAAAAGTTTCACTAGAACCATACTTATGGCCTAACAGCTACAGTATTGATTAAAGTGCCAAATTAATTTAATAGGTTATAGATAATGATTTTAACATTAGGTCACTATAATTGAAACTTAAAAACACAAGTCATCAAAGTGATTGGCATATTGCACAAGCTCAAGCAGACAAGCACTACTACATTTCCTCAAGAATATGGCATAACCGATTTGAGTAACAAATAATTTTAAGTTTGTTATACCATTAAATGCCATATCATATGCTATCCGTCATCTTGAAAAGCCCTTCAAAAGTATTAAATTTTAAAAGATATAACTTCTTTTTTTTCACATTCAAAATAATCCATGCTAAATAATTGTGTAACTTTATATGTCAAAAAAATAAATAAATAAATAAAAAGAAAGAAAAATTGTATGTAATTGTCCTTACACTTAGAAATGCTTAGAAGTATTTAACATCATATCAATAAGAGCATAACTTTTCTCTCTCTTAAAAACCCTAAAATTTTCTCTGTTCTCTCTCTTAAAAACCCTAAAATTTTCTCTGTTCTCTCTCTTCAAACCTAGGCACCCTACCATATTAAAACTTAGGGGCTGCCATCGACTTTTATCAATGGTAAGCCCCAAATTCTTCTTTAATTTAATGTTTTTGGTCAATAAAGATCACCATCGGTATGGTGATTATAGTCAGTCCCTCCATGTAGGGTTTTGTCAGTCCCTCCATGTAGGGTTTAGTATTGTTTGGTTGTTTGATTTTAGTGTGTGCAGGGATACAAATTTTGAAGATTCGTCTTGTAAATTTGTGGAATTGCGCGTCTGTTGGTATAGGGGTGCAGATTTAGAAGATTCGTCTGACAAATTTGCAGATCTTGATGATCAATCAAGTTATATCTCTTTTGCGACTATACATCAATGGAGCTCCGTCAAGAATGATGCAAAGACATCTAAAATTATCCAGGAGCAGTTCAGAAGCGATGCCATTAGTTTAGGAGTATTTAATTCTTGTATTGAGAATTTAGATCTCTTAAGGGATGATTGTAAGTGCCGAATGGCTATTATTATTTAATGAAATCACCCCTCCCTATTCCATTCAAAAAAAAAAATTAATAAGAGCATATAGGTAAATAAATATTTTAAGGATTAAATTATCTTCATACTATTCATAAGTGTGTGTTTTCTCATATTTTTTAAACTAGATTAATCCCATGCGATATAGAGTATATATATTTTATGTATTACTATGTATCAGAAAAATTATTGAGATATAACCATTAGTTGTAAATACTAATTTTATAAAATTAATTTTGAAGAAGAACAAACCGAATATGAAAATTTAAGCACATACATAAAAGTTAGATTTTTAATAAATGAATTTAATCAAACAAATAAATAATGATTTTAAACTTGTAATATATACAGGAAAATAGAAAAAATGTATACATCAAAGTATTTTGTTCGATAAAGCGTAAGGGAAAGATGTATTAGATATCAATAGTTGGTGATAGAAGAAAAATTAATAAATTAAAGAGTACAGTATAGATAAATTATATTGAGAGGAGGAGAAATTAAATTTGAAATTTTAAACCAAAAAAAATATAATGATGTCAGATTTTTATTTAGGCGGGAAAATTTTTCTTATAAAGCTGCCACGTGGACAATATAATGTCAGCGGTTGTTCCTTTAGTTTATTTACAGAAGGTTGAGAATCTCAACTAATTCGATGAGATTTGTAATCAAGAATCACATTTTTGCTCTCTTTATTTCGAATCTTCTGCACAAGTGGCCTAGTGACTTATATTCTTGTTAAATTATACTGATTGATCGTGTACCTTAGCAAGGTGGTTTTTTTTTTTTTTTTTTTTTTTTTTTTTTTTTTTTTTGTGGCAGCATGATAAGCAAACTGGAATTTTGCGGCCTTAGTTGCTAACTCGCTTCTTATTTTAATACGCGAAATGTTTTGACCTCGTGTACTATCTATCTAACTAATTTTGACTAATGTTTATGATTTATATACTATGTATATGAATAAATATAACCTTGTGAGTACTTATTGAAAACGTCTCAAGCAATGAATAATTTATTAATATTTAATTGTTATAAATTTTTACTTATTGGTAAAAGAAAAAGGTTTCACTTATTTTTTTTTTAAAAAAAAAAAAAGGAAATACAACCATCATGGTCAAAGTATTCTCTTTATTGAAATTGAATATTTCAAATGAGACAAATGTAAAAGAAACTAGATACAACGTAGTATAAAGAGATGGAATCATGGAATATTCTTTTTATCTACAATGTTGTCAAAAATTATGATATGTAATGAAAATGATTCCATGGGCAAGGTCAATAAGAGCATCTCCAATGGTTAATTATAAGGACTTGCTTGCAATATAATTAAAGTTCCTAGTTACATGTCAAAAGTGAGCAATTTTAGCTTTTTTTTTTTTTATTAAGAAATGAACGATTTCATATATAATGCCTTTTCATTGTGGTTGGTCACATCATGTGGCCGGCTGACACACACCAAAAAACTGATCAGGTAACCCCTAATCGAATAACCCTTGACAGAACGAGTAACATCTAACCGTACCGAGCAACTCTTAACCAACCACGTAAGCCCTGACAAAGTAACCTCTGTCACACGGCGTGGCCAGCCACATTTAGAACTTTGAATTTCTTACATTATTTTTTTGGCATATGCTTAATAGAAAATATAACTTCTTTTCTTTCACATTCAAAAAAATTCATGCTAAATAATTGAAAATTTTATAACTTAAAAAAAAGAAAAAAAAAATAAAAAATAATTGACTAGAGTAATCCCAACTTTACCTCATTCTCCTAAAATAATCCCAACTTTGGATTATTTTTTAAGAAGGAGGTGTTAAATACTGCCATTCAAATTTATGAAAACCGCCATCATTTTAAGCAAAGTGTCAATCTTGCCCTTACTAAACCCCAACCACCAACCTTTTCCACCCAACTAACACAACCAGCCAACCAAATATTAGAGGTTACTAGCATTTGTTGGTGGCGGAGGAAGACGGTGGCGGCACTAAGTCAGGCGGCTGTCAAAGGGTGGCGAAATGGGTGGACTGAACTAGAAATACGTTTTTCGGTTTTTTTCCCTGATTCATTTTTTTATACAATCGGTTGCCGGTGACCGGAGCTGAAAACGGGTTGCCCGCTACCAGTAACCGAACGCGAAATCCGATTGACCACGACGGTAACCACGGTCAAAACCGATTGACCGTCACGGTCAACCAAATTTGGCATCCGGTTACCGGCAGCGGGAAACTAGTTTTCAGCTCCGGTTACCGGCCATCATTATTATTTTATACAGGTTCTAATTCGTAGACACATGAGTTTTTTTTTTTTTTTTTTTTTTTTTAATAAAAAAATAAAAAATCCTAAACGTACACATCCTAGATAGAACCGACTACTAGTCGAGTACAGAGTTATTTATGAGTATTGTTTGATTAAACACTTCATAATTAGTTCTCCTGTCCATCTATCTAATGATGTAAGCATTCGTCAGTTCAATTTCTTTCCATTTTCAATCTATGATCTTGAATTCATTAATTTTTCAATTTTTCTTGTGTTTCATGTTGTCATCGTGGTTGTCCAGTGTAGAAGGTGGTGGTTGACACGGTGATTTTGGGTTGTGATGATCGATGTGGTGGTGTAGTTTGTATCGGTGTTGTGATTGGTGGACATGGTGGTGGTTGATGGAATAATGTTAGAGAAAGAAAATGGGAAAAAAATAGTAAGGGCAAGAAAGTCTCTTTGCTTAAAATGATGGCAGTTTGATCAATTTTGATGGTGGTATATAGCATTTCACTTCTTCTAATGGTCCCAACCGGTTATTTGACTTGTTATAACAAGTTGGCTGACACGTGTCAGCGTGTAATTGATAGGTTTTAGTTGAAATGTAGAATCTTCTAATATTTTAAATTTCAAAATATATTAAATATGATAGCTCCACGCATAAAAAAAAATAAATAAATAAACAATGACACCATCATTGCATTTAGGCGGAATTTTTTTTATTAAGAGAGCGACACGTGAGCAGTGGTGGTGTCAGCATACTCTGTTTTAGTCTTAGTTATTAATAGATATGAGGAAATTTTGACAATTACCACCTTTTATTATGTCCATCCCATTTTAGCAATTACCACCTTCTATTTTTTATTTTATTTTTTATTTTTTATTTTTGAAATTATCACCTTCTCTTTTCAAAAACATCAAAAGTTACCACCTTCTTGCCTCCCAACTACTACATGACATCATCTAGGGCTCACCCTTTACCTTCCCTCCCTATTTCCCTCCCATTATTTCTCATTCCTATTTGGATTCTCATCTCCCCTTTCACTTTTTTCCCCCAACCACCAATAATTGTTCGTCAATTTTGATTTGGGGGAGTAAATTGAAGTGTTTCTGATTTTTTGGGGGAAAATAGTGAAAGGGGAGATGAAAATCGAAATAGGAATGAGATATGAGGGGAAAGGAAAAGAGTGGGCCCAGAATGACGTCATGTGTTAATTGTAGGGCTGGCAAAAACTGACCCGACCCGAAAACACGACCCGAACCCGACCTGAAAATATCGGGTTAGGGTTGAGGTTTTTGACACGAAAACTTAAATGGATTGACACGAACCCGACCTGATATTTAAATGGGTTAGGTTAAGGTTGAGAAATTCAACCCGAAAGTAACCCGAATTGACCCGAAAAAAATTAAAACATGTTTTGTTTTTGGGCCAGATCCATATTGTACTCCGTATGAGATATATATGTACTACCTAAAGAATAAAACCCTAATATTTATTTCCCTACCCACCAGCCACCGTCACATGTTTTCTTACCTCCACTTTCTCTCTCATAATTTCTTCTCTCCTTCCTTTAAATGAGTTTTTCACTAATATTCTAACCCAAATCTTCATCAAATGAAAATATGACTTTCATTTTTCTACTACTTCGTTTTATTTTGTGTGTGTTATTAAATAGTTTATTTTTGTTGTTGTTCTTTAGTTCGAAAATCTCTATTGTTTGAAAATAAGAATTTAGTCATTAGTTTAAATAATATTTCGTTTATGTTTGTTTTTCTGTAATTGTTTTTCAATTTATTTAATGATTGTGTCGAATTTTTCTTTCATTCTTTTTTTTTTTTTTTTCTTTTTTGTTTCTCTGATTTTTCTTATTTTTGTTTTGCATGACATGCAAGGTTGAGCTTTTGCTGTTTCATGGTTTACCGACTCATGAATCTGACGCTTCATATGGATCATTATTTTGTTTTATTTTGGAAATGTAACTTCAATTCTCGTATAAAGGTGTACTGTGTGGATTCCAATTTCATACTAAGTATTAAATTATAAAAAATAATTAAAGGATGAATGTATGTGTTGCCAGATCTGAATAAAAATCCAAATTATTGGCTTAATTTTTTCATTAAAAAAAATCAGGTTGAAATCAGGTTGACCCGAACCCGAATAAATCAGGTTAGGGTTAGGATTTCTGACCCGAAAAGTTAAATGGGTCAGGTTCAGGTCAGGGGTTTTTTGACCCGAAACCGAAATGACCCGAACCCGAAATGACCCAACCCGACCTGATTGCCACCCCTAGTTAATTGGGAGGCAAGAAGGTGGTAACTTTTGATGTTTTTGAAAAATAGAAGGTAGTAATTTTACAAAATAAAAAGTAGAAGGTGGTAATTGCTAAAATGGACATCATTTACCATCGTAATTGTAAAAAATTCCTAGATTTTTTTAATTTTAAATAAATATGATTCGATCTATGTGTCAAGTTCACAAGTCCAAGAAGGTTTCATCCCAAAACCATATAAAAATAGAATCAGAGAAGCAGTTCCTTAATCTTATAAAGTGTTTAACTCTCTTTTTTCTTCTCAATATAATGTGGGACGCTTACATATATTCTTTAGGAAGTTAATACTTCAACCGGATACAAAATTGGCAAATTTTACATGGGCTACCAAAAAGTAAAAAACTTTAAGGATCTAATGTAAGTCGTGTAATATCTAACATGTAAACTAAATGAAATTTGCAATTCTAATGCATCCAACCACTAAACTTATTGTTTAGGCAATAACAGTATTACATATTTCCTCCGAACCTGAAAGTTTGACTCACTCAATGTGTAAAGTGTAAGTCGTATAATTATTCACAGGGATTCATGTTGGATATTTTAAGGATACGAAATTGGCATCTTTGATATATATGTGCATGCACACTTATATAGATCCAATTAACAATTTTATTAAGGTAAAAGTAGTATTACACAGTAATACTAGTGCACAAATTAAGTCATCAAGACTTGTTTATTTTACTAGTACATAATACATACGTAGTAATATATAACTTGAAATATATTTGATGTAACTTATATATATAAGCACACCAAAAATGGCTTCGCATATTTATTGTTGAAGATTAATCTGCAAACGGGATGATTACATCTCCTTTGAACGCGAACAATTCAATCTTCCTAGTAGGGGTTTGACGACCAACTTGTTCAAGAACTTGCACAACATATTTGTTAGTCTTGCGACTTTCAGTCCCAGATGCCTCAAGATCAATAAAGTACCTCGTGCTTATGCATTGTCGTGCTGCTTTCAAAGTCTTCTTAAACAACACGTCCTCGTGTATCCCCTGCATATCACAACAAGGATTCAATAAACATAATAAACCAAATTTATGGAACAAAGGATTTGGACTTGATAAAAAAAAAAACAACAAATTTATGGGACAGAGGATTTGAACTCGATCAAAACTAATTCAAAAGTTGTATTATTTGCAACGTAAAGTGAGTAATTGATATTAATAATACTCCATAGACCACATAGACACATAGTGTATCATTGATGGTATTATAAAATTGAATTATTGATCTATGAATATGTTCATTATATTGATTACGTGGTACTGTTGTACATCTTGTACTCGTAATTTATGGATAAAAAGTTAAATACTGTATAAGACAAATTCTTGTAAAAGACCATCCGATAGATTTTTGTTGGACGTGTCAGGTATTAGTTTAACAAAAATTACCTTTTCCCCATTATACTGAGCAATAGCCCAAGCAACAATCTGTTGGATATATGGATCGTTTGGGTCGACATCCTCGTGACTTTCACATGTGTTCTTCTGTTGAGAAAAGGAACTCATTTTTGTGTATGATTTTGTGTTATGTAGGGTGTGTATCGTTGTCTTGTATGCATGTGTTGTGGAACTCCATCTTTAGCAAACCCTATCTATTTATAGGATAGGTGGAATAAAAAATTTCTTTTTTATTCAATCAGCTCATGTGGCTTATTAAATAATAAATAATATTCTTATTAATTTGGACCGCCTATCAACTTTAATTTGATTCTTTTTTTTTTTTTTTGAAAGGCAACTTTAATTTGATTCTTAATTACTTGCTATTCTGACCATACACATTATTTTGATGATACGCGTGCACTTCATTTGTTGTTTCAAAGGAAATAAAAAAAAAATTGTCACGAATCTCACGATTATGAAGTGAAAATATTTATCTTCTTATCGCTATTGATTCTTTTTATCATGTATGTGAAATGAAAGTGATTTATTATACTTCATGGTTAGATTTTTATTATCTACTGCCTTGATCACTTCAAATAATTTCAATCAATGAAAATCAGCTTAGATAAGAGGAAAAAAGTTCCAAATTAGTAAAAAAAAAAAAAAAAAAAAAAAAACTTCTTTAAGTTCTAACACTAACCCCAAAAGTCAATAAGGATAAATTTTTTTTATAAAAAGTTTTCAAATAAAAATAAATCTAATAGAAAAATTAGTTTAATGTTTTAGCACCCACAAAAAAAAAAAAAAAAAAAAAAGGAAAAAGGTTCACTAGAACCATACTTATGCCTAACAACTACAGTATGGATTAAGTTAATGTGCATGCGCAATTAATTTGATAGGTTATTGATAAATTACGAGTGCACTTCATTTGTTGTTTAAGAAAAAGATAAAATATTCTTCACGATTCCTTTAAAAAAGAAATTAAAAAAAAAAAAAAAAGTATTCTTCGCAATTACAGAGAAAGAATTTTGGGAAATTCTACATGGTGGCCTCATGTTTTTAATTTTTCCACGTGGAAAACGATGTTTTTTTTGAATCTCTAAAGTGACATCAAAATTTTTTAAAGTTACAATTAGTGGCCTAATTGTCATTAAATGGGCTAACCATCTCTTAAATGGCTCATTTTTTAACTAAATTAAACGAAATGACTAACTTACCCCTGATTTAATTCATCCCCTGCCCTTTTTCATTAATGCCAACCACATTACACTGTTGATCGACATTGAATCAACAGAAATCCCAAAACCTTTCTTCTTCCTTCTAACTACATCAAATCAAACACAAACCTAGTGTGTGATAATTAGGGCGAATCGAACACAAGTGATTGTCAAATTTTTTCTGAAATTATTGAGCAATTGTTAGCGATTAAGGGGTTGGGGAAGATCGATATTTGGGAAATTTAGGGGAGTGAAATTTAGGGTTTTTGGTGGGATTTGAAGCAGAATTCGCACAATCCTGGACATCCTAGGAGTTGCTAAGTGGTATACAGACCTGAAGCAAGGTATGTCTTTAAATATAATGTATTTTTGATTTTTTTTGTACTTGCAGAAGTTAGATGCTCTGTTTTTGCTTGTGTGTGTATTTGTTGATTAAAGATGAGAACTTTATGCTTGTTTGGGGGTGTTTGATGTTGAAATATATGCGTCTGGTTGTTATATTGCAGAATGGATCAAGTTATGCTTAAGTTTGCTCATGGTGGTAATGTAATTGATGTTTTTGTTGAAGATGTGGATAAAGTCATGTGGATTGATTTGATCATTGAGTGTGAGGAGGGGTTTAGGAAAAATAACTATGACTTCCCTAAATTCCCTAATTTTCACTACTGTTATAACTTGAAAGCTGTTAACATTACTTCTGATAGTGATTTGATGAGTATGCTGGATAGATTAAAGGATATGGCAGAGAAAACTATTTGGATTGGATTTGGGGATAAACCTAGTGATAGTGTTATTGCTGCTAGAAAGCTAGCTGAAACACAGAAAAAAAATAACCCTCCTAGCCCACCTAAAAAGTTGAATAGTCCAGAAAAGGAACAGTCTCAGACTAATGAGGGGTTAGATGATCTTGATCAAAATTGGGATATAGGAATTCCTAAAAGTGAAGATTACATCAATGATCTTAGGGTAGAAGCTGAGTTAAATTTCTTTGCACCACCTGAAGAGGAGGATGAATATGAAGAGAATAATAAAAAAAAAGGGAAAAAAAAGATTGCACCTAAACCTAGGAAAAGTAAGAAACTACCTGTGAAGAGAAAGCTGCAGTTAGTCACTAATTCAGAGAGCATAACCCCACAAGAGACTTTTTCTAATGCCCCTATTGTTCCTCAAACACAAACAACTGTCATTCCAACTCCCTTTCCTCCTGTCCTACACAAAATTCCTAGGACTACAGCTGCTAGGAAGAGGGGTTCTCAGAACAATAATACTTTGGTTGAGGCAATGGTGGTGACTGAGAGTGAGTTCAATGCAGCAGTTAGGAATAGACAGGAAAATGAAGCTCAAGTGGAGGATGACAGTGATCATGAGGTAGATAACAATGCTAGGGTGTTAGATGACAGTGATAGGATGTTAAATGACAGTGCTAGGGTTGAAGATTACATAGATGACAATGCTGAGCTTCAAGATGACATGCAAGTAGGGCTTGGGCAGAGAGATGACATGCAAGTTGGGCTTGGGCAGAGAGATGACATGGATGGTGCAGATGCTGAGCTTCATGGTGACATGGATGCTGATGGGGATGGTGATGGTGAAGATGATGAAGAAATTGGGGACATTCATGACTCATATGACCCATACATAGCTGGTGTAATTACTGGTTGTAGGAGTTTGGTGGGAGTTGATGGAGCCCACTTAAAAGGCCATTTTGGTGGGGTTCTTTTGTCTGCTGTGGCAGTAGATGGAAACAATGAATTGTTTCCCTTTGCTTGGGCTGTAGTTCCCAAGGAAAATGCTGACACTTGGAAATTTTTCTTCTGGCACTTGAAAAAAATATTGTCAGACTCTGGGAGGGGAAATGGCTGGTGTATCATTTCAGACAGACAAAAAGTAAGTTTGCTCTTGTTTTTTTATCCTTGGGTGTTAATGAAATGCAACTAATTACTAATATAATGATTGTGTATTTGTATACAGGGAATAGATCCAGCATTGACTGAGATATGGCCTGAGGTGGACAGGAGGTATTGCTGCAAACACTTAGCAGCAAATTGGAAAGGTGCATTTCCTGGCCCTTTGATGCATTCCTTGTTCTGGTTAGCCTGCAGTGCCACATCACCATTCACATTTAAAAAGCCCATGGATAGGATACAAGTAGTAAATCCTAAGGCTTGTGAATGGTTGGCTGATTTGGGAAACCAGTCAAGGTGGACAAAACACAAATTTGATCCCAAGATATGCAATGATGAAAACAAAACCAACTTTGTAGAAAGTTTCAATGCAACATTGGGTGTGGATAGGTGCAGGCCTGTTTTAACACTATTAGAAGGTATAACTATTGCTGCAATAAATTGGTTTAATTTTGATTTACACTGTTTATAACTTGGTGTATAATGTTACTTGAATAGGTATAAGAAGAATGCGTATGGTGAGGCTATCAACTAGAAGACAGAAGTGCAGCAGTTGGAATGAGGATGAACCTTGTCCAAACATAGTGGAGAGACTAAGGGTGTTGACCTTTGAATCAAGAACTTGCAAAGCTTATCAATCAAGGGAGGGTGAATATGAAGTGAGGGATGGGAAGTCTATGCTTCCTGTATCACTTAACCAAAAAACTTGTGTTTGTGGTTTATGGCAAATTTCAGGTTTGCCTTGTAAACATGCAGTTAGAGCAATATTGGCTGCTGGATTGAACCCTTACAACTTCTGCAGTACATGGTTCTCAGTCCAAACATATAAGCAAGCTTATGCCAACTCTATTAACTTTGTACCTGATTATGAGCACTGGCCAGAGATTGATATGCCTACAATACTTCCACCACAAATTACAAGAGCCATTGGTAGGCCATCTAGACAGAGAAAAAGGGCAGCTGATGAACCAGACAAAGGGAAAAGATCAACTACAGTCAAATGTTCTAAGTGTCAGTCCTATGGTCACAACAAGCAAACCTGCAAGGGTGGACTCACTGCAGCTGAGCAAAGTGCAAAGGATGGCAAGAAGATTGCAAAGGCTAGGGCTAAAACTGCAGCACAGAAAGCTGATAAACAAACTGCAGAACAGGGCACTTCCACATCACAGCCAGTTGGGAAGACAAGATTCACAAGAAGCTCACTTAAATTTGCTTCTCAACCTGAGCCCTCCATTAACACAACTCAGCATTCCAAAAAAGCTTATGAGGGTCCCACCAGCCAACCTATGACTAGGTCAAAAACAAATGCAAAGGGAAAGAACAAAGTCTAAGTTGTCCTGTCATTATTTTGTAGCTTACTGAACTAAGTCAGAGCTTTAGTATTGTTGTTTAATTTTTGGAGTCTAAGATACATATATGATCAGTATTTGGAATACACCATTTACTGTCCTGTTTTTTGACATTGCAACGGGCTTTTGATATCATATTTATGCACAATTTCTTTTCATACTTATGCTTTTCAATCTGTTTTCCATAAAATTGTTGCCTAAATTAACATAACCACAACAAATACCATAAATAAACAACAAACAAATGTAATAGATAATGACAGTAACAACCCCAATTTTTATTTATACTTAGAAAAATTACATACTTCATTCATAAAACCCTTACAATTTAGGATTCACCTACTTGCTACTACCCCTTTTCCTTCATTACCCTGAGTACATCATTTCATGTAAACAAAAACACAAATTACTAACACGAAAATAGCAACTCTCATAACCCTCTTAAACCCAACAGAGAGGTCTTCCACCATGTTGTGTATTGCAGCAATTTCTGAATTTGGTGAAGCATCGTAGTATCTAACATCATCTTCAGTAACCCAGTCAAAAAACCCGCAACCTCTGATTTTTTCCCTGCATTTGTAGTATGACTTCTTAGGATTGCTCATGGAATCAGAAAACCTAACCTCAGCGTTTTTAGGAGGGTTACAATTGCAAAGCTTCATCCTTACCCAATTGAAGCTTCCATCAGATGCGCCCCTGTTCCTTGAAGACAGTCCTCGAAAATTCATCCTTACCCAAGTGCAAGTTCAAAGCTTTTTTTTCGAATGAAATTGCAGATTAAACCCTAGAAAATGAATTGGAAGAGGGAAAGATTAAATAAAGGGGAATTCATGTTAGGAGGGAAACTGATAATGAAAAAGGGGAGGGGATGAATTAAATCAGGGGTAGGTTAGTCATTTCGTTTAATTTAGTTAAAAAATGAGCCATTTAAGAGATGGTTAGCCCATTTAATGACAATTAGGCCACTAATTGTAACTTTAAAAAATTTTGATGTCACTTTAGAGATTCAAAAAAAACATCGTCTTCCACGTGGAAAAATTAAAAACATGAGGCCACCATGTAGAATTTCCCAAGAATTTTTATCTTCATGTCGCCATTGATTCTTATGTCATTTAAATGTGAAATGAGAGTGTTTTACTGTACTTCAAGGTTTTTTTTTTAAAAAAGGGTTATTGTCTTATCCATAATCTAACATTAGGTTACTATAATTGAAACTTAATTTAAAACTCAAGTCATCGAAGTGTTAATATTGGCATATTGCACAAGCTCAAGGCACTAATATAATAATTTTCCTCAAGAATATTCATCATAGTGTAACACTGGTGAAATGAGATGAGTTGATGAACAACTAGGAAGAAAGTTAGCAAAATTGAGAGTTTACTGAATATAATTTATAATAAATTGATTGTAGAAGCAAAGCCTAAGAAAGAAAGCTGAGGAAAAGATAAAGAAAAAGAAAAAAAAGACCGATGCCATAGCACAAGCACTTTTGTCAAATTTCCCTATAGTTATGCCCAAAAATAAAGAGTAATGTGTCCTTAAACTCGTCTTCTAGAGCTGAACCACACCTGGTAAGGAAGTCTTCTGGTTAATTCGAACAAGGTGCACTTGATCTTGTTTGAAGTACAATCTAAGTATTAAGTATAGAACAGCCAAAGACAATGTTATTTGGCCTTGTTTCGAGGAGGAACACCCAGTCCTGTCCTAATATTAGCACCAGCTTCTTTCATATCTTCCACCTAAGAAAGATGTGCAGCCTATTAGGATAAGTAACACAGATGACCTTCAATGCAAAAAAATTATGCATGATAATTGTTGGCTAGAAATTCTGAAATTAGGACTCAAACAAAAGGAGGGAAAAAAAGGGTGCACGCATGTAATGAAAACAGGCAAAACGTTTTGGAAAATCCAGTCAAACCTTTTCAATTAAAATCAATTGAATCATAGGTATTGCATCGGAATCCAGAAGAGCCTAGAAGCTAAAGTGAAGTAGATACTGTGAAATAAAATCAGCTATAGCACTAACAACCAACATTAGGTTGATTTTGATTAAATCTTGAACAGACAAATGGTGATGACCTTGTTGATGGAAAGAAAAACAAGAGCATGACTCCACTATGTAACAATCATTAGAACAATTAAACGTATTAATCAATCATAAATACCTCACTTCCCAGGAGAAAAAGTAGTTTCGGTAGCTTGACTAGTGATATGAACTTTGTTTCATTCCATCCTGCTCAAAATAGATGATTCTAGTACATTTGAACACCACTTATTTATCAGCTTTCCTAACTTCTTAAAGTGCGCAGAATTGTGCCTAAAGTTGGAAGGTATATTTGGCTCAATTGGTCATTTTAAGCTATCTGAAGGAAACATAAAAAATAAAAAAAAAGTAAGCAAATAACTGGGTACAGGGTACACAATGAAAGTTCTCACCGAAAAGGTAAGCCCCAAGCATTGAGTTCATGAATATTAAGTTAAATCACAATACATTGTTTGATTTAATTGAATTAAGGTTCAAGACTCAAACATTTATGTCAATTCAGGGTGTAGAACACCTTACTAGTCGAACCGAAACTGCTCCAAGCCTAGTATTTCATCTAATCTCAATTCCTGTACATTTCAATCACTTGAAAGCCTAAAATTTCATCTATCAATTCTTGTACAATTCAATCAATTCAAAACAGTCTCTTCGACCGCATTTGTTAAAGGGATTTCTTTTTCCCTTAATCTATGAAATAGACAACTAACCAGAAAAAGGGTTTGTAATCAGGAAATTGAAATTGTATATGCATTTGGGATCACTTGAGAATCAAATTAAACATTGTAACAACCTAAATCACAAAAATCTCAACTTTACATTCAATGTTCTTCAAAACAATTAATAGCATCATGAATTATAATTTAATTCTTAAAAAAAAAACAGCTAAAACATCAAACTAAACCCTTCAATAAACAAACCCCAGATCCTCATTTCAAATGCAACCCCAAAAACCCAATTGGAAAAACCACAAATATCAACCATGATCAACTAATCAAACCCAAATCAATTTACATTCAACCAACAAAACCCAACAAAAAATTAATCCAAATTGATGAAATTAAAGCTAAAAATCCAACAAATATTCACAAAAACTCACATTATGAATGCCGGCGGCACTAAGGACGCTAACGGAGGCGGTTGCGGCGGCGCCGACGAAGAGAGATGCGACGCCGAAAGCTCTTGCCGGCATAAACCGGCAATCTCCGGTAAACCCCTTCTTGTAAGACTTGATTCCCCACCCTAATTGAGCGGCGCTAGCTACGATCCACCACCAGTGGGTCCCACTCGGAACCCACTTCCATGCTTCTTCTATCCCCAACTTAACTCCGTCGTTGTTGTTGTTGACGCTGCTACTACTCTTTTCCTCCATTTTCATCTCATTTTCTTCAACTTCGCCTTTTAGGAGAGTCCCAATTTTTACTTGTTTTAAAGTTTTATTATTTTTACTTTCTCGGTTTTTTTAGTTGCAACGTTTCTCTTTTCACATGTTTGTAGACCTCAAAAATTCTTGGGTGGACCTGGTCCACAATAAATTTATTGTGGACCTTATGGTCTCACGTGCCAATTGCCACAAAACCCAGCCCAGCCCTCTGACTTGTTTCTCAAGCTTACTAATATCTCTTCTGCCACAGCCTACTAACTTATTTCCCAAGCCTTATTTTCGACGCCATTAACAACTTTCCCAGAGCTCCAATTTTCATTTCTCTCCTTCTACTTCTACTCAATTCTAGGGTTTATTTTCAGACTAATCAATCAATTTCTTCAAAATTTATGGAGAATTCTTCTATAAAATCAATTGAAATGGATCTAAACCAAAGTATACAGGACACTATAGAAAACTTTGATATCAATGTCATCGATTTCGATCTGAACGAAGCTGTTGAAGATGAAGAGCAAACTATTATTGAAGCTGAGGATGAGAATGAAGTTCATGAGGAAAATCAACCTCTAATGCAATCTCAAGGTATTATACGATATATTTATATGCAATTAATTTTAGAATGTGATAATTTGAATTGCGATTATGCAATTGTTTGTTTGGAAAATTAAATTAGGCGTTTAGGTATTTTGTTAATTTGATAATGTGAATTAAGCGATTATGCAATGCGATTATGCAACTGTGAATTATGCGATTATGCAACTGTGAATTATGCGATTATGCGTAATTTATGTTGATTGAAAATTACAGGTTTATAGACATGCAAACTCACTTTTAAGTAACATAGTTGCCTTTAATGATAGTATAGTCATCTATTTTTTTAAAACAAATACATGGTAATTATATGATGCTTGTTAAAGCTTTTCTGACATGCAAAGCCACTTTTAAGTAGCATAGTTGCCTTTAGTGATAGTATAGTGATCTATTTTTTTAAAAAATACCAGGTGCAAGTAATAACGATGAGATTAGTGGTTGGTTAGTAGGAGAAACTCGAGCAACACTTGCGGAAATACATGAATTGTATTGTCAACATGCTGCTGCTGTTGGTTTTAGTGTTAGAAAAGCAAAACAAACAAGCAAAGTTGGAACTAAAGATATCATCACCAAAAAGTTCTTTGTATGTTCTGCAGCCGGACTAAGAAATTCTGGTAAAAAGAAGGAAAAAATTCCAGAAGAACTCTTGACAGAAGAGAGTTCTTCAGTTAAAAAAAAAACAAGACAAAGTAGGAGAGTTCCAATAACAAGGACAAACTGTAATGCTTTGATAATAGCAAAATTGAATGAGGAGGGGCAATTTGAGATAGTTCAGCATGTGTTGGTGCACAATCATCCACTCACTAGACCACAATGGAATCATTTCCACCGTTCAGAGCGTGCAATGACTGGAATTAAAGGGCAAGCGATTGAGGCCATGCAAGAATCTGGACTAAGACCTATGGAATCCTTTAATTACATGTCAAATGAAGCTGGAGGAGAAGATGCTATTGGTCATACAGTGAAAGACCACATGAATTATTGTTATAAACTGAAAATAAAGGCTATTGAAGGAGGAGATTCTCAAGTAGTTTGTGATAAATTACAAGAAGCTTATTCTGAGGACCCTAACTTCTTTTTCAGAGTAAGGTTGGATACAGAAGGAAGGGTTTGTAACTTGTTTTGGAGGGATTCCATGATGCTTGAAGATTACAAAATATATGGGGATGTCACTGTATTTGACACCACTTATAGGACGAATCGTTACAACCTCATTTGCGCACCCTTTGTAGGAATAAATAACCACTGGAAGAACACTATGTTTGCTTGTTCTTTTATTGGTGATGAGACCACGGATTCATTTGTGTGGCTATTTGAGACCTTCAAAAAGGCAATGGGTGGTAAATGTCCTGTCTCACTGTTTACGGACCAAGATGCAGCCATGGCAAAAGCAATACCAAAGGTAATTTCTATTTTTGAAGGAACTTTTTGAATACCACTACATATAAATATGTTTATACTGAAATTATATTTAGTTACCTCTATTTTAAATGCAGTAACCATTTTTAAAACTCTAGTAACTGTATAAAAATGTGCAGGTATTTCCAAATACTAGACATAGATTATGTCTATGGCACTTGATTCAAAATGCTGTAACAAGATTTGGAGTTTTGAAGAGTGATGATACATTCAAAGCTGCTTTCATGAAATGTTTGAGTGGTTGTATTAATGAAGCTCAGTTTGAAGTATGTTGGGATTCAATGATGACAAAGTACAAACTGAAAAACAATAGTTGGTTCAAAAGGTTATACTCACTGAAGCACAAGTGGTCAACAGCTCTAAGTAAGGACTTTTTCTCCGCGGGAATCTTGTCATCACAGAGAAGTGAGAGCACAAATCATGCAGTGGGATTCAAAGCAAACAAGAAAACAAGTTTGACAGAATTCTACAACATATTTCAGAACACAGTGAAGACTTGGAGAAGGAATGAGGATTTTTATGAGTTCAATAGCATAAAATCAATTCCTACTTCAAGCTATCCAATGTCTGCCTTACTAAAACATGCTGCTGAGGTTTATACACATACATTATTCAGGGACTTTGAAGAAGAATTCAACCTAGCCATTGGATCACAAACTAAACTGCTATTCATTAATGGAGACAAAATGGTTTACCAAGTGTACCTTGAAGGCAGAGATGGCACAACTCAAGCAGTAACTTATGATCCTGTTAACCAAACAATTCAATGTCCATGCAAGAATTTTGAAGAGTCAGGTTGGTTATGCTTCCATAGCCTTAGAATCTTACACATGCATTCTGTTGAAAAAATCCCAGAGCAATACATATCTATCAGGTGGACTAAAGTGGCTAAGGATAAAGTTTGGGAGAGTATTGAGGCAGAGCAAAGGAAGAAGGGGACATTAAACAACTTCACACCCTGGCGGCTACACATGGTGAGGAAGTATTATAGTTTAATCCTTCAGAGCCACAAGTTTGAAAAAGCAAGGAAAGTGTTAGAAGAAAGCTATGCAAAAGATTCAAGTGCAATTGATGAGATTATTTCTGCTATGAAGTCAACTGACAACCATTCTGAGAACACTACAGGTGTAGAAGAAAATTCAGAAGCAACTTCGTCTAATGTGGTTCAAGTACTAGACCCAGATCGTGCAAAAACTAAAGGAGGCCAATCAAATAAAAGGATTCCAGGAAGCTATGACTACATGAAAAAGGGGAAGAGGAGGAAACATAGAGAATTTGGTGCCAAAACACCAAATTTTAATAATAAGTATATGCTTTGATAGTTTTAAGACACCAAATATTAATATTTTTTATCATAGTAACCTGAATTGTTACATGGTTACCTTTTATTTGTAATTTCATTCTTGGAAACTTTATATCTTTTAAATACTTATATAGTTTCTTTTTTTTTAAGATATAGTGTCTTTTTTTATGATATAGTGTCTTTTATGATTGACATAGTGTCCTTTGTTATAGTATTATGTCTTTTGATTTGATCTTAATTGTAATTATTGCTTTTCAAAGAAACAAGGAATAAAGCACATGAGTACTGTAATACCTTATACACAAACCTTTTTTCTCTAAACTTGTTGTTAATTGGTAGTTTGTGGTCCTACACAGAAGGCTCCTTTTAGTTGTTATAGCTGTTTCAATGTTTCCTGTGATCAACAGATAACAAATCAAGAAATTGAAATGCTTAAATCTTAAATACTGATTATTATAGTATCTTTTATGATTAACATAGTAACCTTTAATTTTGAGGTATATACTTCTTGGAATAGTAATCTTTTTTTACAATATAGTGATCTTTATTTTAATATAGTAATCTTTATATAATACCCTTATATATATTGTTAGTTTATTACCATTAGTTAACATAGTCCATAATTTTGACTTAGTTACCTTTATATTTAGAATAGTAACCTTATTAATAAAATAGTGACTTTATTTTAACATATAGTGACCTATGATAATTACCATTAATTTAAAACATAGTCCTTATACCTTTGACACTATAAAATATTGAAAAGGAAGTAGCCTTTTATTACCAAACAAAGACCTTGTAAATAATATAGTGGTTTTATTTTAACATATAGTGACCTATGGTAATGAAGTGACATATTAAACCAACTAAAGACCTTATAAATGATATAGTGACTTTATTTTAACATATAGTGATCTATGGTAAATGTGACCTTTTTGAACCAAACAATGACCTTATAAATAATATAGTGACTTTATTTTAACATATAGTGACATAAGATAACAGAGATCTTTAATAATTGAATTAAACAAACAATATACCATTTTCATAATATATTGGCAAAAGCTTGTTTACACAAAATGAATATTTTTCCATTCTTCATTCAATAACCTACACAAAAGTTGAATGAATACTAATTAGCTATACATTCTTCAAAGTACTTTGCTTAGTTTAAAAAATTATGATAACAACTAAGTTTAAAAATCAGTTTCACAATGTTAAGCCTTTCCTTGGTTAGTTTCAGAAAATTATGATATCTTAAGCCTTTCCTTTCTTCTTCTTGTCTACAGTCTGCTTCTTCTTATTCTTCCTCTGCTCAATCTCTTTCTTCCTTCTTTCTTCAACCTCTTTTGAAAGATGCTGCCTATCAGGTTTGAATTCAGCCACCTTACCAATTACATTTGATCTAGCTTCATTCATATCAGATAACAGTAAAGATGCAGCAATTTGAACCCGGAGAATCTTCCTATTTGAAGCCTAAAAAAAATATATAATCGATATAAGATATTGTGATATTAATTAAAAGAAATAAAAGAAATAAGTTAAAAGGAATAGAATCATAACTGTTTTTAAAATTTCACATTTAAACTCATCAGCTCCATTGAATAAAAGCATACTCATCATAGTATAAACACCAGAATCTGAATTATCTTTGCTAGATCTCCAATTCAAAGTAGGAAACTCCAAAGCATAGTCAACCATAGCTCCAGATTGAGTAAGTCTTTGATCAAAGAAGGTACTGATCATATCACACTACCAAAAAATCATATAATCAGATCACAGTCACATTTGTCCAAATCCTAATTACTAAAACTCACTGTAAAAACCTTTAGACAAGAATATAGTAAAAATATGGAAGAGTGAGAAAGTAATACCAAGAAACTAGATAACTTTTTGAAGAAGTTACGACCATTCTCATCATAATTCAGATTATCAATAAACTGAATTTTTCCTTGAGTCAAATTCACCACAAATAAGCAATAATGATTGCCACTTAGACAAGGTAAAAATATCTGCAACAAAGATATCATAATTAGCAAAATTATTTTTCTTCCCTCAAATTCTCTTATTTGAAATTATTTTTCTGTACACGGGTTCTTTGAGTAGTTAAGTGTTACATATAGGAGTTAATACATACCAAAACACACATAATTAAGGTCACAAACCAAGCTTGCAACTGTTTACAAGATCAGCCAAAATCAAATCAATAGCTAAAGGGCGAAGAGTTGGATAAGTGCATTTCTAAAATCGTCCCCTTCTATTCATAGAGAATATATCTGAAAGTCATAAAGTATGCCAGTGATGGCACCCACTGATACTCTTCAATTCAAAACCATTCATTCATTCTGAAAATGTCAAACTAAAAATGGCACCCTTTATCAACTGATAATTAAGGTCACAAAAAATTTATAATGTAGACTTTCTAAGAGTATTTTACAATATGCACTCTCATTTAAATAAAGGTAACTACAACATAAAAAAAAGGAACTATATTATCATAGCATCAAAAAAAGAAAGTATTACCAGCTCCACTTCTGACAAATCAAAATCATGAGCTATTTTCATCCACTCCTCCAATTCTTGATATACATTGTCCACTAGTTGTGAATTGTCATCACTGCAGGCAGCTTCTACTATTGTAACCTTCATAACATTTAAACAAATACAAAAATAAGTGAAAAGTAAACACATGTATAAACATTGAAATAATAAAAAAACTCACACTAATTGAAGAACCAAAGTACAATTTTCGAGGTCCATCCTTAACAAATTTCTGATTTTCATTGAGAAGCAACGCCCAGCAATCCAAAATACTACTGCTCATGATTTCAGAAGGCTCTCCTAATGTGTAAAACTCTTGCCTTTGAATCAAATGATTTTCATGAAAGCATACCAATAGTTCACTGTGTCAAAGAATATAAAATAAGAATTAAAAAAGTGTTTCGTAAATAAATAAAAAAATAAAAGAAAAACAATGTAATCAAGTAAAAGCTTACTTACTTAGGAGGCAAACAAGAATCATTGATAATGCAATAGTCAACAATCTCTAAGACTAATGGATCCAATAGCTTCATTTCCTTGTTATTTGACTTCAAAAAGTGTGAAATAACAATAAGCCTTTCATCAGATTTCCAATTTAAAGAAA
The DNA here is from genome assembly GCF_948465745.1 of Chenopodium album. Taxonomy (NCBI): domain Eukaryota; kingdom Viridiplantae; phylum Streptophyta; class Magnoliopsida; order Caryophyllales; family Amaranthaceae; genus Chenopodium; species Chenopodium album. The sequence continues at coordinate 5,652,379 of NC_137858.1, forward strand.
TCGAACACCTAGACCCTCCATTTGTAATAATATTTTCAAAGCCAATCACAGGTAAAGTTCCCCTATTTTCCTCCCTAATTTCCTCCCTTCCTTCATTTGTCTTGTTTTGCTCAAATGCAGAAACTTGATCCAACACCTCGGGCATTTTTGTCACCCAAATAGCAAGTTCAGAGATCTCATCAATCACAGATTGAACTTGAGGATCCAAAAAAAAACGATCATCCTGAGAATCATTAACACCGGTAGCATTTTGAATCTCATTGTGGCGTGAAAGAAGAATCTCCTTTATCTTGTCATTGTAAAAACAAGATATCACATTCATATCTCTTTTCATGAACAAAAATTGTTCATGAACAGGCTGCAAAGAGATTAAAAAATCATGTATAAATATTGAAATCAAATCCAATAATTCAAAAAAAAAAAAAAAGGAATAAAAGTCAGAAATTCCTTACATCAATAGCAGATGAATGAATCTCCTGATCTGACATAGAACCCGGTGGGAGATTAAACTGTATTGTACCATCATTACCCTCCCTAACATGTTCAACATTTCCCACACTTCCTGCTGTAGTACATACGGGAGCATCCTGTAAATTCAGCTTACGACTAACAGGATACACATCACAGAGCAAAATCCCTGAACCAAAACTTTTCGACAACTTTTCCTTCTTAATTCTGTCCCTAATCAACTCATCATTCCAATGTTGAATTAAGGGTAAAGAAGTACTTAATTCAACATTCCTAAATCTCAACCTATGAAAGTAAATAATCTCCAACATCAAAATACAACCACAACAGTTTTGAATTTCTCCTTTTTGGTAACTTTTAACACCTTCACACAGTTTTTCAAGAACATATTTACACCAATTCAAATTTTTAATTTGTTCAACATCATCAATTGCCTTAGCAATCCTAAGATCAGCAGTTCGGTTAGAAGTAGGAGCCAGAAAAGAGGATACTGCATGCATAACAAAGAGTTGCTTAAACTCATCACCACCTTGATCTAAAGTAGGTATCCTATCCTCTAACAAATTAAGTGGAATTTGGTCATTTTCATCTGCCAACCCAAAATTCAACCTCCAATTATGTTTGAAAACAAAGTCAGGATTACTTTTATTAGCAGATCGAGGTATCTCCTCAACATTATTAGGGTTCAAAGGAAGGCAAAATACGTCATAAACATCATATTCAGTGACCACAAACTCCTTACTATTGTCTATTGAAAACATGCAGCTACCATAGTCAAAACAGTCAATTAGCCACCTATACATACTAGTAGGATTCCTTTTCAATTTCAATGATAATAACCCTCCAAAGCCGATTTCATTCACAGAAAGTTTTTGAGCATCAGTAAAGTTAGACATCAAGTCAACCAATTGCAAAGGCCTACATTTAGTTTTAAATGGTCGCAATCTGCAAAATAGAAATAATAACGCAAAGTCACACAAACATGCACGTTGAATCTAATTTTTTCAGAACACTACAAAGTAAACAAAGTTACTTACATAGGTACATCACCACCAGCTTCAACTGCATTTGTTCTTGTCCTTTGCCTCTTAACACGTACAAGAGCAGTAGCGCGAACGCTAGATTCAGGTTCATCTTCTCGAGTTCTCTTTTGCCGAGACGAAGGTGAACCAGTTGCCTGATGCTCATGAAGCTCTCTGGAAACATCTTGTTCAGGAGCATTCTTTTTCTTTTTAGCTCTAGTTTTCTTCTTCAATCCTTTGACAACATTTGTATACAAAAGAAATCAAAATGTATATTATAGTAACCTTTAACAATTTTTATAATTATTATATAAAGCACAATTAACAAATCATACATGAAACATATTGCTATCAAAATTACATTCAAACCTCACAAAAAACTAGATCGAGAACAACACATTAACAATAGTTCAATTAAACAAAAACAATAATTAATCAACTCAAATTTACACAAATATTAATCGAGAACAACACATTAACAATAAAATTGAATGAAAAACAGGAAACAATAAAATTGAAAGAAAATAAAAATCGAAAATAGCAAAACCCTAGATCTTCACCACAAAACAAAATTAAAACAAAAATTCATACAAATAGTTGAAATTAGAGAAAAACAACAAATAACCAGTTCAAATTAACACAAATAATCATCGACAACAACACATTATCAATAAAATTGAATCACAAAACAAAAAACAATCAAAATTGAACGAAAATTCATACAAAATTGATCCAAATAATTTCAGTTAAAGAAAACAACAATTAATCAACTAAATATTGCAGTAAAAAAGAAATAAACGAAGATTACCTGAAGGTTGTGGTTCGTCGACTTTTGTAGCAGAAGAACGGAGGCCGCGTTTTCGTTGAAATGTACCACCTCCTCTGGTTCTCGCCATTGATGAGCTCGAGCTGAGGAGAGAGAAAATGGAAGAAGGGAAGAGAGAGAAAATGTCAGAGTAATTGGCAAAATAAAGGAAAGAATTAAATTGGTAATTTGGAGCAATTAATATGTAAGAAAATAGGAAAGGAGAGGAGAGGCAGAGAGGAGAGTAAACTCAGCCAGCTGAGTAAAGTCACGTGACAACTTTGGTCCACAATAATGTTATTGTGGACCAGGTTCATTTAAGAAAAATTATGTAGACCTGAGTAGTTTATGGGCGTTTAAGTTAAAATCTAATCTAATCTAATATATATAAATAAAGTAGGCATTTTTGGAGAGCATTGGGAGCGCCATGTAAGCAAAGGTAGATTTTGGACCAATGAAAAATTAGATTTCTATTTTATTTTAGAATTAAAAAATTCACTCGCCAACTAGATAAAAGTGACGAATAAGATTCGATATATCTCCAATTTTAATGCCATGTAAATAATTATCTTATTTAATTGCATGATAATATAAAGTTATAAAATTCTTTGAAATATCTTTAGTTTAAATATCATATGATAGTAAACAACTACTACATTAAGATATTGAATTTTAGATGGTTAAAAACTATCTTCACCAAAAAGAGCCATGCATATCATATGATAAATCTTCACCAAAATAGGACCGTGCATATCATATGGTATTAATCATTCATAATTTATCAATATATTCTATGATAATAAATATCATTATTAAATATCAATATAAGATGGTTGTAGCATCACCAACCTCGGTTTGAATCCTTCCAGCCACACTCCTCAGCCAATCATACCTCATTCTCACAAGCTCCGGACTCTTGCATTGGAATAAAATATATAATTTTATTTTCAATACAATACAATCCAATATTATTTTCAATATTAGGATTTGATAATCATAACTATCAATATAAGATAAAATTTATTATAACAATAACCCAATAAAATAACTTAAAAATAATTATAACCATATCTTAAAACATATCTACCATTATACGATAAATTTTTGTTACCTACCATTATAAATTGACGCATTATTATTATAAATTAACGTATCATACGTCACCAACAAAATTTCGTATCAATACAAAACCAAATCAATTAAAGTTTGTGTTAGTAATTGTGTCAGTTGTAGATCATCAATGGCTGGGTAATTCTTTGCTTTTTTTAAAAAAAAAATTATATTTGTATTTGTTATGTACATTGTGTTTATTTTGAGATTTTTGATTTTACATACAGATCAAATTTAATTAGAGAATTAAATTCAAGCAAAAATGATTGGAAAATCAAAGTACGTGTTTCTCGCCTGTTTGACGTACTGAATTTTCGCAAACAAGATAGCTTAATAAGTTTGGATATGGTCCTATTGGACGAGGAGGTATTTCTTATAAAATATTACCTCTATTAATTTTGAATTGAACCTCTTTAGTTTTTATTATAACTAATTATCTTAATTTCTTATATTTAATAACAGGGTGATTACATTCACGCCTCAATCAAATCCAACTTTGTTCAACCCTTTCGTCCGAAATTGATTGAAGGAAAAGTTTACACCATTAGATACTTTTCAGTCATACCAAATAAGAAGCAATATCGCATTGTCAGTGACAACAAAACAATGATTCAATTTTTTCAAAACACTGTTGTCCGAGCTATTGGGGATGATGGAAAAATTCCAATGCATAGATTTGATTTTATACAATTACATTCTTTGGATCAATTTCGCAACAATTGTTCACTTCCCGGTAAATATATTAGTTTATTTTATCTAAATGTATAGATTGTTTTATATCAATTTTATTTTTTCTAATATTTCAGTGTTGTTTTTTTATATTAGACATAGTAGGTATGGTTGTAAACGAAATCGGTGATTCTATCGAAATAGAAGATAAATGGTATGTATGTTTTTTTTTATTATTATTATTTTTAAATAATTCTTCTTACGTATATTTATTTTATGTGTATCTAATATTATTTTTTGTAATTAGGGGGAAACGAGCTCAAATTAAGCTTTGGAATAATGTTTTTACTGAGTATACAAAACAGAAAAACCAACTTACTGATTTCACTAAACCTTTTCCTATTATAATAACGTCAACGATGGTGAAAGAGTTTAATGGTAATTTAAGTTTATTGTTGGTTATTATTTTACTAATTATTGTTTTCATTATTTTTCTATCTATTTTATTTTTTATTATGACTTAATATGTAGGTACTTTTAATCTAACCTCTTCGTCGTCAACCAAAATCTATACAAATGTAGAAGTTCCAGAGGTGCAGTTGTTAAAAGATATTTGGAAGTATGATTCCTATCTTTCAAAATTCTTATTTTGGTACATAATGTCTGCTTTTAACAATAAAATATTGATTTATATTTTATTTTTATCTATTTTTTTATTTTTATTATAGTGAAAAATCGGAAAATAGTACTATTGGAAAACTTGAGATACAACGTACTTCTACAAACTCAGAAGAAATTATCTCCAAGAAGATTGATATCTTAACTCTTATGAATCACATCCAAAAAACTGTTGAAAAGGTATTATATCAAAAATGCTATTTCTATTATTTTGAATCATTATTTAATAATTAAATATATATCATACAATATAATTTCTAATAATTTCGTAAATATAGGATTTAATATTCTACTGTAAGGCTAAAGTGACTGATATCATGGGTGAGACTGGTTGGTATTATATCTCATGTCCGGTTTGTAGAAAACGCGTCACTCCAAGATTGACAGATTTTTTATGCATTCTTTGCGAAAAATCAGTTGATAGACCAATACCAAGGTTAGAATTTTAAGAATAGTTTATGGTTTAAATGTTAATCATATTTAATTAGCTATTGATTTTTTATTTTTTTTTAATAATGACCTATAGGTATCGTTTGGAGCTTGGTGTTGAAGATCATAGTGGGTCGACCATATTTGTTATATTTGATGAAGAAGCTAAGAAGTTAATTGGTCAAGATGCGAGTGCTGTTTTTGAAGCTCATATATATGAAAAGGTTATCCTTTTTTAAAATTACTTACAAAAAATTTAATAAAATACAATTATATATTTTAATAATCATTTAAAATATTGATTATATTGCGTATTTTATTGTCACTTTGTAGGCTAATAACAAAGATGATGCTAGCGATAATGACGCACAATCAGAAATACCAATGATAATTAAAAATATTATTGGGAAAGAATTGATTTTTAAAGTTAAAATCACTGCTTATAATCGTAAAACATCACGACAAACCTTCACTGTGATGAAAATTTTTGAAACAATTATCCTTGAGGTATGTTTTAACTTTTAGAAATTATCAAATTTTTATTAAACTTTTCCAAAAAATAATTGTTATACTAACTATTTGATATAAAGGACGACAAAGAAGCTACAACAAATAAAGAAGAAGATACAAGTAAGGATAATGGAAAACGGTCTCATGATGAATCTGATAGTAAAGATGATAAAGATTCAAACAACACATTTAAAAAAGCAAAGGTATGTATCTAATTTTTCTCAATAATTAGCTACTTTATTTTAAAAATAATATACTAATTAATTGTTTAAAAATCCAATCATATTGCAGGCTTAATTTCATGATCAAGATAACAAGTTTTGCGAAGGGATATTCAAGCTTCGAAATTATCATCCATTATGTAGTTTTTATATACTTCATTAAATAATCATTGGTTATTTTAGAATTTCATTATTAAGTTAGCCATTAGACTATTTAGCAATTTCTTCATATGATTTTATATTATTATGTACTCAAATATTTTAGAATTTAACTTTTATACGAGTTCTTATACGTTTTATTATTAATTATAAATTTGAGGTATTAAAAAATTGATGTGCAACATTTGTTAGTGATATCAGTAATTTCAGTTATCCCATATCCTACTCAAAGTAAGCTCGCCACGCCAAGGAAACGCAATTTGACAATTTGTGTATACTCAAAGTAGTTTAATAAGGCTGTTACCATTTTTAATTTATATGATCGTTCAACAATAGTATATATTTTAAGATAAAAGATAAAAAGGTGAAAAAAAATAAAATAAAAGATAATCTATAATCTATCTAATCCTAACCCAACTTTAATAAAATAAGTATCAAACTTAGATTTAAACTTTTATCATGCAGATATGCATATAATAATATAATTATTATTTTCGTTTTCCCAAAGTTAGCAAGTAATTATTATTATTATTATTATTATTATTATTATTATTATTATTAATAAAAGGTGGCGAGTAAAACATACACCATGGACCCAACTTTCGTTTTCCCAAAGTTACCAAGATAAAATGCCAACTCACTCTATATGTAACTTTCATTAATTATTAGAACAGAAAGTTCTGGGTAGTTTTATACGAGTATTATAGAAAAAATAAGGAAAAAACCGTGTAAATAAAAAAGCATATACGAGTATTATAGAATGAAATAAAAATATACGTTTTATTATTACTAACATATATATACTCAAAGTAGTACAATTTTAAATTTTTATAAGAGATCTTATACGTTTTATTATTACTAACATACTCTATAATCTAATCCTAACCCAACTTTAATAAAATAAGTATCAAATTTAGATTTTAATTTTTGTAAGAGATCTTATACGTTTTATTATTACTATCATATTTCGAGTATAGGAGATTGATATCTCAACTCTTAAGTTTCAAGGCCGAAATACTATAATCTAATCCTAACCTAACTTTAATAAAATAAGTATCAAATTTAGATTTTAATTTTTATAAGAGATCTTATACGTTTTATTATTACTATCATATTTCGAGTATAGGAGATTGATATCTCAACTCTTAAGTTTCAAGGCCGAAATACTATAATCTAATCCTAACCCAACTTTAATAAAATAAGTATCATACTTATTTGAATCACAATGTTTACTTGAAATTTATACATAATAGCCTCACCTTCTTCTTCACTATTTCCTTTCTTCACAAATGCATGTATTTTCACAACCAATCTGGAAAAAGTATAAGAATTATACCATCTTTGATTCTATCTTCTTCCCTTTAAGTTGTTTCTAATTTGGGGGCTACTTCATTTATTTACCCCCTTTTTTCTCTCTCCTCTTCTATTTTTATCCTCCATTTTTATATAGCTATGACTTCACTCACCGCCTTTGTTGACGAAACCCTTACTAACGACCTCAACAACCATCTATTCCGCCTTTGATTAGGGATCTTGCTTAAATTGATCCCAATTTGAGGATTTCATGTTATTTGATTGGTTTTGGCATCTAGGTTATTGATTAATTAGGGGGTTTTTTATTTTTAATCCGAGTTGATCTAGATATGGGGGTTTGGGATTATATGATCAAATTTATTCATTATTTTTCTGGGTAATTGTGTGGAATAGGGGAAAATGAAGGAGGTGGAGGAGGAGAGAGAAGGAAGTGAAGGGGGTGAAGTTTCTGCTGTGGCTGTGGTGGTTAATGATGGTGTCTGCGCCAATTGTTTGGATGACATCGAGCTTCAAGAATTAAAGTGTATATAATATACAACTAAATGGATTATGACAAAATTTCAGTTAAATGAATGACAAAGATCAAAATTGATACATTTTAATATGGAAGAAGACAGAAAAGGGTAGTTTTTTTAATACTGATATTTTTTAAAAGAAAAAAAGGGTAGCTTTTTTTTAATTTATATTTTTCTGAAATCAAAAGGGTAGCTTTTTTATTTACAAGTATGTTTTTTAAAACCTATATAATTTAAAGTTGGAACATATCATTTAAAATTAGGGATAATTTTACTACCATTAGTTGTTAGTATGTTACTGCCGATGATTAAATTATGGAAATATGGATTGGAAGTCAAATTATTAGATAAGATCAACAATAAAAATATGATAAAATTGATGTAAAAAAGATAATATTTATTGTATTTCCTTATAAATAGACATAAAACTATTTCATAGTACATGCATCAACAATTAACCACACAATACATAAAAATAATAAACATTGGTTTAATATCAAACCTACATGGCTTTACAATACCCTTCGTGAAACCTATATGGTGAGAACATCCAACAACATCAACCACAGCTCAACATGATGAGGGATGCAATGGAAAACGAAAATACTTCGAGGAACGAAGACGGGAAAAGAACAATCTTGCCACCAACATTCTTCGGAGACATAAGATACATGTACCACAATTATAGAAAAAGAATAGACACTACATGCTACACACTTGAGATGGAAAAGGAGAATAGAGTTATTTTGCTGGCTTCATTCACGGGAGGACCAAGATCCATATACCACAATTACATAAGCAAAATATACTCTCCATAGAGGAGATGGAGATAAAATCCGTCTGAAACTAGCAATTTAATTTCTAATTATGTTATTAATAAAAAGTAATATTTAATAAGTTGAAATAATTATATTTTTTCTTTGTAAAGAACTGCAATATTATATCGACTACATTAATAATTCATCTCTTTATTATTTTTAATGTATTTGATTAATGAATATTGATCCAACACGATCACCTATGGCTGTTGATCCCTACCATATTCATACTTAAAAATAATAGTAGAAAAAGTAAAAATATTATTAAAAAAATAATAAAAAAAATAAAAAGCTATAAACTAACCCGTGCATCTAATAATTAAAAATAATAATAGAAAAGGTAAAAATACTAAAATAATAATAATAATAATAATAATAATAATCTATAAACTAACCCGTGCATCGCACGGGCTTCACACCTAGTATATAAATAAAGTAGGCATTTTTGGAGAGCATTCGGCGCGCCACATAAGCAAAGGTATATTTTCGACCAATTAAAAATTAGATTTCCATTTTATTTTATAATTAAAATATTCACTTGCCACCTAGATAAAACTGACGAATGAGATTTAAGAATTTTGCCACGTTATTAAAAAAACGAATTATGATTTATTAGATCGAAATTATTTTAAAAAAAACACTAAAATTATCTTTTCAAAAAAAACAATTAGTGAATTATAAGGATTTAACTTATTTAATAAACTAAAAATTATCTTTTTTATAAAAAAAAAATCATTTATAGATATAGAACTATATCTAACATAATCTTGATAGTGTTTATGATAAGAAATTAAAATTATTCCTTAATAATAATTAAATTAAATTTTTTTATGCCTACCACTATAAATTGACACATCCTACCAAACCAATAAAATTTCATATCGATACAAAACCAAATCAAGAGAATTTTGTGTCATAATTTTTTGTTAGTTTTAGGTCATCAATGGCTGCGTCATTCTTAATTTAAATCTTATTTTAATTTGTGATTATTGCTTACATTGTGTTTATTTAGAATGCTTAATGATTATATGTTTATGTTTTTTTTACTGAAATTTGTTTTTACATGCAGATCTAATTTAATCAGGGAATCAAATTTTGGCAAAAATGATTGGAAAATCAAAGTACGATGAGGTATTATATTTGTATAAATCGTTTACATATATTAATTTTTTATAAATATTTTTAATTATTATTAATTATTTTATGATTAAAATAATTTTTTGTGATTTAGGTGGCTTAATCAAGTCATCAAATTTAACTTAATTTTTATTTTTAATTACAAAGTGATTATGTTCATGCATCAATTAAAGCCAACTTTGTACAATTTCGTCCAAAATTAATTGAAAGAAAAGTTTACTCCATTATATACTTTTCAATCGTCACAACTAAGAAACGAGCGGTGATTAGGGACAATTAAGCTCCAATGCATAAATTTGATTTTGTACCATTGCAATTTTTGGATCAATTTCACAAAAAAAAAAAAAAAAAAAAAAAAAAAAAAAATCACTTCATGATATATAAATATATTGATTTATTTTATAAGACTAAATTTTATTTTTGCTAACATGTTTTATTTATCCAGTTTTATTAGATGGATGAGTTATGAGTGTGAATGAAGAAATAGAAGATAAGTAGTATACATGTTTTTATTATTTTTTAAAAATAAAACTATTTTTTAAAAAAACCAATGAATAATGATTAAGGATTAAATTATGTAAACAAAAAAAAAAGCTTTTCACATTAAAGATTTTATCCTAATATGTAACCAATAATTTATCATATTTAAAAAAATTTTTGTTTTGAAGATATTATATTTACAATTTATTCATTTTTTTAAATACAATTGTCATATAACTGATAACCACAAATAAAATACAAATTATACTTTTGTGATAGGCAATAACACTTTAATTAGATTATTAAGTGTGTTTTTTTTTTTTTTTGTCTGAAATTATTCAATAGTAAAATAATCAAATACAAAAATATCTTTTCGTGAGATTTATATATGAAAAACCGTGCATCGCACGGGCTTTCATCTAGTTTGGATACATTTTGAGAATTATCGACTGTTAAAGGTTGTTTGGAATATCGGGATGGAGGTTAGGGTGAGACGGTGATTTGAGGATAGTATTGTATACCTAATCTTACTATTATCGTTGCATAGTCATTGTATTTTGTTTGAAAAATTCGTTCAAAAAGTCCCATTCTTGATTTGAGTTGAATTCACATCTTAAGAGGTAGTACGGTGTAGTAGATCAAGTTTTGTATTCAACTTAATGAAAAGAAGAGTTTATACTATGGAGTACTTCTTACAAGTCAAGGGTGACTTGGTGGAGCTACCATTTCATATTCGAACAGGATAAGCAAAGTTTAAAGGTGTCTATCACCATTTACCAAGTATTCTGAAAGACACAAGATATTACATGGAAGAAAAAGCTAACAGGCTCAACATTATGATGAAACTTATTGAGAGACAAGTATTATTGAAGGTATTGATAAACAATCTAAGAAACAGAATATGCTGAGGCTGGGCCAAACTTTGACACTTCGTGCAGACTGCAGGAACTATAAGTTGCGCACATGTATACTCCGTCTATACAAGAGCTTTTTCAACAGCTGAATGTACCACCATTTATTAAGCTTAGCTTAACTTAACAGATCCCATGGTATCTCCTAGTATTTTAAAAACTCTTACAGATCTTCCGAAGACAAAGGCCTGAAATGAACACCTGATGAGCCTGCAATGTTACTCAGTCAACAACCCATAGCAGTTTCGGTAGCTGCACCTTGATCCTGCTCAAAGATGTGTCATGTACTTATGTGACCCATGCCCTGGTCCTAATGGATGCAAGTTCTGAAAGACGGATTGCAAGTTACTGCCTTACTGGTCCTAATGGATGCAAGTTCTGACAGACAGATTGCTCCCTCCCACCAAAATAAATAGGCATGTACAGTGTTCTGATGTGTAGAGGATATGTTTTGGTTAGAATTACGAGCACATCCCGGTTTTCCCACTGACATGTGGTGAGACTGGATGGGGAAGAAGCTGCTATAGTAAAGGGAATCCTGATTAACATCATATAAGTACATCGCAAGTAACTTTTGTATCCAGCAATTCATTCCAGGACTTTACCAAACAGGACTACCTTAGAACAGAGTGAAAGATGTTTGCAGCCAATATTTGCCCTAATCATCTGAGAGACATGTAATTCCATCTGAACAAGCAGAAATCAGGTTCACAGCAGTTTAGCCAAATTGAAACACATGTGGAGGATATAGGCTCTCCGCTCTCTGATAAAGTCACAAAATGCGAATCCTTGTTAAATTCAAGTTATGAAAATGAACTGAATCTAGGACCAAAGAATTGACCTCTTATTAGATCAATCAATCATAGGCCCAAAAATAATCGTATATGTTTTGTTTGAATAATATGAACCTATCAAGTATAAGTGCCAAGAAACTCACAAGAACTTCCATTCCTCACTATACATTCCGAGCTGGAAACTGTCTTATGATACTTTCTTCGAGTCACTTGTCTTCGTTTGCTCGCATTGCTCCAACCATAATTGAGGTGCTGTTGGATGTATACAGGAAAGTTGCGCCAAGAATCCTTTCTTACTTACAGCTATAATGCCTGACAAAGTGTACTTTTTTTTCATCCAACCCTGCTTAGTAAGCCAGACATGAAATCTATATCTGGGCTTAATTCGCTTTTCTAGATTATAAATCAAATACGCTGGAAAAGTCTCCAGGAACTCCAAGGATAAACCGACTTCCTGGCGAAGGAAGTCAATTTTCCGTTTAAGAGAGTCAGTCTCCTGATTTAGAATCTTAGGTGTATAACTTATCATCTTGCACAGTTTGGAGAACTCAATGCCTTCATTTAGTAGGAGATCGAATCGCTCATGTAAGTCACTACCAGAACCATGTACATCTTTTAAGAGCTTCATGGTGAAACCATGCTCTCCAAATCCAATGCCATGAAAAAATTTCAACTTACATAGTAAATAACTATAATGTCTTAGGCATTTGATGTTCTCCATCTCCTGTACATAATTCGCGTCTTCACCTTCATCGGGACTACTCAAATCATAATTACCCAATAACGGATACTTCCCCAACTTCATATTCTGGAAGAACCATTCATGAAGATCCATGGCTCTAAGAATATAGGGCAAATTAGACATCTTATTCCGACCAATTACATAAGAGTATTTCTCCATAAGGAGTTTAAGTTCGATCTTTGATAAGCCAAAATGATTCAAAAATCCGGATACAGAAACTACACGATTTTCGATATCAATGCTCAGTATCTCAGGATGGGAAAGTAGCAACAAACCAACATCTGCTTTCCCAACACTCAACTTACAAAAGAACTCCACCTTCTCAGCCAAAACCTTCTCTGAATAATCAGTGAAAACAACAGAACTCTTACCAATCAACTCTCCAACCGCCCTTTTCGGGACACCCAAGTCATAGAAAAGCCTAAGTTTCCTACAAACCTCATACCAAAGATCCACATTTCCAACTAATCCATCCCCCAAATCATAATCAATCAATACCCTTTTCAATTCATTCAATAATTCATCAAATTCACCCTTCAATCCAACCTCTTCCCCCTTCAATAAAAAGGGAAACCCTAAACAAATACCAACAGCTTGTTCAGTACTAAACCCCATTGCTAACAACCCATTAAACTTTGACCCCAAAAACTTGGGATTATTCTCAAAAATTGAAATTTCTTCAACATACAATCTCCCCAACTTATTCCAAGGAAACCCAAATCCAGCAAGTGTACAAGCAACATTTAATACAGTTGAATCATCAGAGAAAAAATGCACATTTGGCTTCAAAAAATCATTAATATTACAATAATGAATCCCAATACTTTCATAAAAGAACCCAAATTCAGGAAGAGGATTATACCTAAGAAACCTCTGAAAATTCTTGCGGAAATAAATGGATGAAAAATCTACCTTTGACATCAATTCAGTAAGAGAATGAACGGAGTTTTTGCTGATGAACTCGGCATATGAAAAGGGTAATGCACTGGTAGTATGAAGATAATCTGTGACAACTTCTTGAGCTTCTTTGATTGCTTGAGGTCGATATTTAGTGGGGATTTTGCCAAGAGTTGGGAGATTTGTGTAATGGCGAAGTAAGGTTTGAAAGAGAGGATTTGAGAAGGGGGTGAAAGGGAAGAACAGACGCATTGTGAAGGACACATTGAGAGAGATTTGTTAGGGCTCCCTTTTTAACAATTGGACTAACTCTCTAATTTCTATTAGCCTATTGACTCTATTCTCTTAAAATTTGGCAACAATTGGTTTATTTAGAATTTGTTTCTTACTTCATCTCTTTTTGAATTTTTTTTAGTTAAGATCCAATCTTACAATAGAGTATATATATCGGCTCTGAATGTTTGTTGTCATTTATGCGTTTTATATTTTTAAACTTTTGATTGAGTGAAGTTGATACGCGAAAGTGTTTTTTTTTTCCTCAAATGAGGACACGAGCATTCAATAGAGTAAAAGAAAAACAACCAAAAGTATAAAGAGCAACACAAAGAAAAAACACAATCTATGGTGAAGGCAAAGTGTGGCATCGCAACGCCCTTAGTATCCTCCTCTAAAATACAACTTAAATCTAACTGAACATTATTGAAAATTTTTAGTTGAAAGTCTTGAACGACTTCGCAATTGGCCAACCAATCCGCCGCTCAATTACCTTCTCCAAAGATATGTGCTACTTTAATTTGCCAACGATCATCACTAATCAGTCTCAAGCAATCTCTTATGTAATGAATGTTTTCGCCCCTTATAGGCTTATAGCTTCTTATGTTCTACAAAACATGTACACATGCCAAGTTATAAAAAATAGTAGGATTAAAAGTATTACTCGTATGTGAGAGTAAAAGTGCAATGATCGTGAATTGTGATAAACGATAAAAGGTGCAATCTTGTAGGGATATTCATTTTTGGTATATGGGCAAACACTTAGAGTTGGGGAGAGTATTAGAGTAAGAAGGAAAATTACAACATTAATAAAAAGAGATAGGAAAGTATTGAGGGTTTGTGAGAGTGAGAGGTGTCAAAATATCTATCTCGACTCGATTCAAATTGACTTGAAAGTAAATTCAAATTACAAACTTGTATAAGCATAAATAACTTGTCGACAAATCTTAAACGAAACCACACCCGATCCGACATAACCGAACCCGACCCACATTAACAACTCGGTCTCATCCTTTATTAACCAACACTTCGTAAAACAAAACCACACTCCGATCCGACATAACCGAACCCGACCCACCATAACACCTTGTTCTTCCCCCTTTATTAACCAACACTTGGTATATAAACACCCTTTCTTGCTTCCATCTTCTTGCTACCAAAAAACTCAACAATGGCGCAACAAGGACAATACCCATCAATCCCAACCCTCCAACCATACACACAACACCATCAATACATCCCACCACCACATCCACCGCTTCAACCACCGCACCCCCACCACCACCATCAACCCTTAAACATCCCTTACCACCACCAATACCACCCTCACCACCACCCTTCTCATCAATACTCCGATTATGGCTCTGTTCCTCAGCTTCAACACATGCCTTTACCCCCAATTCAATACCCCTCTTACCCTCAACCCCATTACTCTGATCGCCCCTCTTCGAAACGTCCCCGAGAACCCGTTTCGGATTCGAATGAGGTTCCTTCCACGAAACGCCAAGCTTTGGGGAATGATATTTTGTTTAGGGTTGTTGTTCCTTCTGGGCAAATTGGGAAGGTTATTGGGAAAGGGGGTCATAGGGTTCAGAAGATTAGGGATGATACTAAGGCTACTATCAAGATTGCTGATCCTATTGCTGTGAGTTTTGCTCAATTTTAATTGGGGTATTTTGTATTTTGTTATTGCTTTTTGTTTGGATTGAATTCTATTATGTTGTTATTCTTTGGGAATTTGATTATATTGATTGAGAAATTCAGTGTTTTGGGAGTAATGGGGTTCTTGAAATTTGGGGGATTTGTTGTTTTTAATTGATTTTGGGGTTAATTTTTTATGTTTGGAGTATGAGATACTTGAAGCTGTTGAAATTATAAAGGTTGAAAATTCTCAATTCCATAGGTTATGATGATGTTAATTAGAATTTGTGTGATTAACTTGACAAGAGAGGATGTATTATCTGTATGTTAATTTGAATTGATGCAGTGTTGTTGGAGTTATTACATATGAGTAACATAATTCGGTGAAGGCTCGAGTAATTCTTGGGTTAAAAAAATACTGAATTGGTATCTGAACCAATAAGCTGAAAGTTTGAGGAATGTCTATTGCTAGTTTAATTTGTGCTAGAGACTGTGTGTTGATGCTGTTAGGAAGATGAGTTTAGTATGCAGTTGTCGCCTTGTCGGTAAGTGACAGCCTTTTGATGTTATTCCTTGGCATCAAAACGGGTTATTTTGATGTTAAAACTGCCTATCTACTAGGGTATAAGAGGCATCTCTTCTTGATTCTGGCATGAGGTTACAATAGGAGATAAAATCATACATAGACCTTTCTATGTGTAACTGATTTTGTGGAATGCAAGGCTGAGAGATTTAGTGTTGTTTATCAGCTCTTGGTTGCTTTTTTCAGATGAAAGGATACTCAGAGATAGTGATTTTGAACCATAAAATTGCTATCTGGCCTGGAAACTTTCAAGTAGGGCAAATATGTTGGAGGGCTTTCATGCTCCTACATTTCAATGTCACTGATCGAATAGAAGAGTCCACAAAATAAAGCTTATGTTTTTTAATTTTAATTTTTTCCACTAATTTTCATAAACTGAGTTTCATATTGAATTCAGACTTTTTATATTATTTCATTTACTAATATTTGTTTTTATTGGGTTGAGCTAATTGTATGATAGCAGTTATAAGTGGTCTAAGGTCTATATTTGTAAGCTTGCAGTCTTTTCAAATTTCTAATTAGATGGAAATATTAATTGTTTGATTTAAGCTAAAAATTTGGGTCCATAGAAGTGAAGTTTCCTCATAGAAAGACAATGGAAGGTGTTTATATGGAGTACTGTTTAGAACTCACAGGTCAATATTGTTATCTTTATTTTCCCTAAATATCTGATGCTTGAAAGCTGTGGCTCTGTTTTTTTTTTTTTTTTTTTTTACTTATTCAGCAAACAACTTTTGGATAAAATGAATTTTTGGAGAGCGGAGACTTAAACTTAAAACTACTTTGCTACAAATTGCCACCAAACTTCTGCTAATGCAATCTTAGATATATAATAATTTTAACCTATTGTATGTTCATCTTTGGAGAAGCTGCTTCCAAGTTAAACCATCTCTGTATTGTTTGCTGAGGTCGAATGGGTTGGCTATGCTGTAGTTTTAGCAGAAATATCTGATTTTGTAGACAAAGAATTGCAGTCACTTTAATATGGTAATGCAGTGTTTGGGTTATCTCTGTCCAACTCCTGTATATTGGCCATAATATATGAGTTTATGCAGTAATCAGCCTCATTTTTCTGTTCTAGGTATCTGTTTCGTAAAAGCTGTGTTGCTTATTGCCATATTAAGTGATACTGAGATTCATGATTGCTTGTTACATGTACATTCCAGTTGAAGCATTTTTTTGCTGTCTTTTGGGTATAATATGGAGAAAACGTAACAAATGGAATTCTTGTATCAAAGCTGATTTGTGAATGACATCATGTTAACTTGTTGACCCTTTTGTTTTAGCGATACGAGGAACGTGTTATAATTGTTAGTTCTAGAGAGAATGAAGCTGGTGGTATCAGTGATGCGGAGAAGGCTTTGCTTCAGATTGCTTCTCTTATCCTTGCGGTATTTAATCCTGCCTTCCCTTATCTTGTTTTTTCTTTACTCTGTTATGTAAATTAGTCAATAAGACAACTTTTTTGTTTGTTTTATTGAGAGTTAAGTAGAATGTGTTAAGAAAACCAACCTTCTACAAACTTTTGTGATTATAATGTTTTGTGATGTTCTTATGCTTTAAAATAGTTATTTTTGAGGATAGCATATTAAAAACTAGTCTTCCAATTGGTGATTTGGTGTATCTGAACGCATATCTTTCTTTTTTTGGATAGATTTTGATATTCATCCACGTCTTCTCTGGTTGTCAACTTGTGTAAATACATTTCATGTTCACCTTTATAAATCATTACACATTTTTGAGTGACAAATTATT
This sequence comes from Chenopodium album, assembly GCF_948465745.1. NCBI lineage: Eukaryota > Viridiplantae > Streptophyta > Magnoliopsida > Caryophyllales > Amaranthaceae > Chenopodium > Chenopodium album. The sequence continues at coordinate 5,670,310 of NC_137858.1, forward strand.
GCATTTGATGAATGAACGGGGTCTTGTGAGCCAGATGAACTAGAAATCCATTAATAAAGAAATAAATATGCTTTTCTGCTAACATACATATGTTTGGGGAAATCTTGTTTAAAGTGTATTGGGATTCCATTTCCGTCCTTTGGATTACTGGAAGTATTACATGGTCTTATGATGGAACACACAATTGCTCTTGCAATGATAATTTGGCCTTGTGTATCAAATTGAGCTTTTTCTAAACAAACAGGATGATGGAAGCAGTGCACCTGCACTAAGCATTGCTGCTGCAACTGATCCTTATTCTGCTGCTGCTGCTGGCATCAGCGGAGGACATGCAACCTCAAATTCAGTAAAGCTATTAATAGCTGGTTCACAAGCTGGTGGCTTAATAGGAGTGTCAGGTCAGAACATTGAAAAGCTTAGAAACTCTTCTGGTGCCACAATTGCTGTTCTGGCGCCAAATCAATTGCCTCTGTGTGCATCTGCTCATGAATCTGATCGCTTGGTCCAGGTAAGAAGAACGTTTGTAAGCCTACCATTATGTAGTTTTATGTTTACTTGGGCATATGGTCCTTGCTCTGGTTTCTTACGATAAGGGAATATTCCAAGATTCCTTTCTCTTTTTAATGTGGAAAAAGGGCTAAAAAGAAATTTTACAGTTAATAGATCTCCATCACAAACGTCTCCCAGTGAAATGGCAAATACATGCAATCCACATGGACATTACTCATTAGAACTGTAACCGACCAATTAGAAAATGTATTATTATTGTGGGTTTGTTTTGGAACTCAAATCCCTTGTAGATGTAACATTATCCTTTCGTTTTGAGTATTTTAGAGTCTGTAGAATATTATTATGCCAGTTGTGTTTTGTTACAATGTAGAACATGCTATTAGTCTATTACCACATATAGGATCTAAGTCAGGTAGCTTATTCTACTTGTATAAAATTTTATATACGAAGTATGTTTATCAACTTTGTTGTGGTTAGTTGAGTGCTTGAGTTTGAAGTTTGTGCAATGAGAACGAAAACATATGTTGACATCATGGATGTCTCTAATTGATTTCTGACTAACTAGTACAGGAAGATAGAAGACAGTAGTTTTAGTGTAATTTTCTGGTAGGAGGCATCCGGTCCTCTCAAGAAGTTTGAAAATTTTGTTGTCAATCCTTATAATCCAACTAAGTCCCCTCCCTCTCCCCCCCTGCGCTCCTTCCTTCATTTCCCTGTCCCATCTTCCTTCCTGTCCCCTCCCTTTTCTTCCCTTCCCTTCCCTTCCCTTTTCCCTTTCCCTCCTCCCTCCTCCCTCCCTCCCTCCAGCCCCTCCCTTTCCCTCCTTCCCATCCTCTCCTTCCCAATCTTTAATGCAGTTACCTTTTGCATACTTCCCCTCGCCTGCCCTTTGTGTGGCACTGACAAGTATGTAAATTAATGATTGGTAGGTTTGCACCAGGAAAGAGGAAAAAGGAAATACAGGTTATCTGGGAGGCTTTCCTTGATTGTTCTCATTTGCGTCAGTCTGGCTTTGAGTATGGATCAGATATCTCTTATGTTTATTGCCAACTCTTTTTTCTACCCCTATTATTCCTCTAGCTTTACTGTTTACATTGTGGATGGGGAAGCAAATGACGGACTTTAATATGCTGAGACTTATGAGCTCAATAATTGGTCAGAAGGTTGGGGCAATCTTGTTACCCCTTTGTTGTTATTTATGGATTGTAAAAGGAAAACATATATTGCTTCTAAGCCTATAATAAAGTGTGGATTAAAGCATTAGCAGTAACTAAGCTATGAAGGTTTTAGACTCAAAGCTTGAACATCGGAAAAAGGTCTATACATTCACCTGCATGAAAATAACAAATAGGCACTTCTTTTAATTTCAGAGTTCCTTATTATCTGTCACCACCATATACGGATTCAACTACATACGATTCGAGGAGATGTAGACGTAAAGAGCCATACCTAACCAATTGTGAGTAATTAGTGGAAGAAATAAAGTATAAAAAGCAAAGACATTAATGGAAGTGTAGTATCACCACATGTTAAGTGTAGCTAGACTGCTAGAGAAATAGCAGTATATGTACATAATTCACTAGTTGATCAAATTGTTCTTTTTTATGCTCTCTTCCTCATTTTGTGAAATCTGAATCATCTATTATGCTGATTACTAGTAGTCCAAAGAGGGAAGAAAGTGATAATTTTGAATTGTTATGATTTGTGCCTCTGTGGTGTGAAGGTACAAAGTATGTACTTATGGTATGTACTTATGAACCAATCCTTGGACCAAATTGAGCACGATAACAATATGTAGACCAATGAAGTGAAACAAAATAGCTAAAGTTTGAACCCTAATGTACATTATCTGAACTAGCTTATTTATCTTCATTCATGTTGATATTTTTATTGGCATCTTATCATGATTAGATGCTTTCACCATCTAGTTGTGAAAATAATGTGCTTCTGTGGTTGGGTGGGGAACTGGGATTCTTGAGAACTCCATCTCATGCTTTGTGCTTGCTCTTTATTCCGAGAAATGATCATTGGTAATGATGATATCAGATATCAGGTGAAGTTTCTGCTGTAATGAAAGCCGTGGAGGAGATTGGTGTTGAACTTAGGTAAATATACTTCTGGACTCACTAGCCTGAGTTCCATTATTTGCACCCTTCTCTGTTTCATATTATATCCATTATCAGGCAAAACCCACCCAAGCAAGTAATTTCAATCAGCCCAACATACAACTTGAGCATTGCTCGAGCAGCTCAGAATTATATGGACCCAAATGCTGGTAAATCTGCTTTTATAAGCACTTACTTCACAGCTGTTTTATTCTCATGTTAATTCTTAAGTTTTTCTTACAATAAGATCATCGTGACTGGTATATTTTGCAGCTGAATATGTGACATTGGATATGGTGATCTCGGAAACAATGGTGGGTGGCTTGATTGGCAGAGCTGGTTCCAACATATCAAGGATTAGAACTGAATCTGGTGCAATGATTAAGGTGTGCTCCCTTGTGATCAATGTTGTGAATCTATACTATGCACTATTTGTAATGGTAGACAGTAGTTATATTTTTTTTTATAATTAACTTATGATTACATCTTTACAAAATTACTTGTGCAAATTTAATGTTGAATGATATGCTCAGTGTCATTCCATATCCCTTAATTCTGCAACTTGTGAAAAATCACTTATGTCTTACAGTCGCAGTATATATCCTTCTTATCCTTGGACTATTTGTTATTATAAGGGAGTAAAATACTAGTCTAAAGACCACGTAGCACAAAGCTTTAAGGCCAAACAGCTGAACCAATGAACCCCCACCACGATTATGCTCATCAAGGCACTCTGTATTAACTTGCAAAAGCATGACTTTCACATTTTATTCTGTATTTTTCTCCCTTATATAACAAATAGTCCAAAAGCATGATTCTTCTGGGTACTTAAAATGTGCATTTGTATTGAACTTTTTCTATGCATGATGCTTTGGAGGAAAAGGTGAGCAGAAACATAGGCAGATCCACCACCATGTCATCTCATTAACTTGCCTGACATGATGCTCGTTCTGTTTAAACTGTCAGGTATTTGGGGGAAAAGGTGAGCAGAAACATAGGCAGCTCCAGCTTATTGGCTCAGCTCAGCAGGTAATTTCGTTCTTTCGCTTTTTCAATTTTCATTCCTTGGGATTTTTAAAATCCTTTCTTGGACAGCTTTAGAGACTCACCATTACCCCTCTTAATTAGAGCTGGCAAAAAGTCGTGTTCGTGTTTGGTCTCGTGTCAATTTCGTGTTGTTTATAAAATCTATCAAAAACTATGTAAAATGCAACATAAATGCATAATTTGACCACTTTATCTAAACGGGTCGTGTTCGGGTTGATTTCGCGTCGTGTCGTGTCGACTTCGTGTTTTCTCTCAGTAACTTCGTGTTCGTGTCGTGCCGGTTTCGGTCGTGTCGTGTCAAAGATTGCCAGCTCTACTCTTAATCTGGAATTGGGGGAAGTGGACTGCTGATATTATTGTTTATAATTATCGAAGGACGTACCACATAATACACTATCAGTTTATCAATCAATAGGTGCTAGGGGTAATATTACATATTTTGAACTAGATGATGATAAACTTGGATTTCCTGCTCTATACTATTTTCCTTAAGATTGTACATGCTTCCTGGTGGCTTGCTTTTAATTGTTATGTCCCTCTTCAACCCCAAATCATTTTGGGACTAAGGCTTTGTTGCTGTTGTTGTATCCCTCTTCAGGTAGCCTTGGCGAAACAGAGAGTTGATGAATACATATATTCTCAGTTGACACAACAAGCTGGTGCTGAGCAGTCAGTGTAAATGTTCATCCTCATCACTCTTTTATCATCTGCCTACTAATTTATGCTTTAAGGTGCGCTTTTCTTTTGTAAAAGTTACATGACTAAAGTAGTTTACTAATGTTTCCCAATAATGTGTATATGTAGTAACTAATTCAATGTTTATCAATTGATTCTACTTGAGTTACTTTTATATTCTGGTTTTCCAATCTTAATAGGTTCATATTATTATGAATGTCTGGAAAAAGTTCACCTTCTATAAAACAGTAGTGATTAATGATAAGAACTCCTAAAAAGCTCGCTCTTAATTGATGTAGATAATTTAAATTGCACTATGATTATAATTTTTTTATAAAATAATGTAAATGGATTTACGCCCATAAACTGTATTTGATTATTCCTTTGCATGACTATGCTATTTTCTGCATGCACAACTCTAGCAGCCCTGGTTGCATATGCTGAATAATTAAGAAACTTTGACTCCCCATCTTGCAGATTGCCACAGTGAAAGAGATAAAGTTTGCCGCATGCATACTCTTGCGCATCTTGTCAGAATGTATCTATTGGTTTAAATATGACCTACAGCTTTTACTTTGAAGAGCAAGCAAACCGGATCACATTCAAGCCATGCATAAACTTTTATCGATGACATTTCCCTGGTTTAAATCTGTACTTTTGAGTTAGGTCTTTACTATTGATGATAAACGCCAGGGGACTCCTCAGACGAGCATAGTTGACATATTGATTGTTACATTAACATTTAGCTTGTATTTAGACCTGGTGTAGTGGTGTGTGGAGACGCATTCTTTTGGATACAGTATTGTATAACATACTCTCAGTTTTGACTATGGAAGTTTTTTTGTGTAAATCTGTGAGCAGATTTTAGTTTATTTACGTAGTTATGTCTTGGAAATACTCTTTGGAAAGTTTTATTGCCATAAGCCAATAACCCAGCATTTTTTTCTTTAGTAATTGGGCTGAATTTGCATCCATCTTTTGTGCAAAATTCCTAATTCAACAGGATACAGTAGGCGAAGTTCTAAGTTTACAATATTCTTTTGGCAACATGTATGATTATCATCGTCCAGGACTTCAGGTATCCCAAGTAAAAACATATGCATGTTGGTAGCATATAGTACTTGAATGTTACATATTTTTTTTATGAAAGCTACTTATTTCATTCTGTAGTTATGCTGAACTTTTGCCTTGCCAAACAGTACATCAGCTATAATACTCCGTAGTATTTGGTTTGGGGGTCTAAATTGCTAGAAATGCTAGTTTCAAAACTATTGCCAAACATACCCTAGTAACCCTACCTGTAAGCACTAACGTGTAGAGCTGTTAATTCGGGTATTCAAGTCGGGTTTGGGTCAGGTCAAATCAGGTCTCGGGTTAAATCAGGATCATGTTATGTCAGGTCAATCTAGGATCAGGTTAAAAGTTATATAAGCTAAACAAAAGATTTTATAAAATCGGATTGAGGGTTTACAGAATTATACCAGTACCTACCTATATATAAGCTGAATAAAAGGTATATAAAATTTTATTAAACCTTCCATGACTCGGGTTCATGTTTTAATTGAGTCAAGTACCAGTTAAGATTCGGATTGTTTTCGGGTCGAATTAAATCGGTTGACGGTCGGGGGCAGGTTCGGGTTCAGGTCATAAAGTATTGGATCAAGTGGATTTTCGGTTAAGATCAAGTCAGGTTACAGATAGTCTAGTTTCACCCCACTGTTCGAGTACAGGCAGGGTTCAGATCTTTGTTTGTAAAGGTCAGATTCTCGGGTCGGGTCAATTTTTGACAACTCTAGCTATAATCCACACATTTTGAGGAAATTTTGAGGTTTAGGGGCCCGGTAGCAAAAAGCCTTGAGACCCTAAGGGATACATCTCGGGGTCATATAATGTCGTTTGAACCATATATGATCATTAAATATTGTCATAAACGTCCGTGGTAGGCTTGAGTTTACGAAATCGATGCAAGTTGCGAACGGGTAAAATAACCGTTTAAGGGCATAATGGATGCTTCCACCGACCAAATTAGACTCCCGGAGGATATTAGGGACCACGGAAAACATCTCGGAACTTTTATTTTCCGTGCGAAAAAAGGTCAAAAAATTACAAAATCGAAGGTTATAATCCACGCTTTTTGAAGAAATTTTGAGGTTTCAGGCCCCGGTGGCGAAAAGTGTTGAGACCCAAGGGGATATATCTCGGTGTCATATAATGTCGTTTGAAACCATATATGATCATTATATGATGTCATAAATTGTCCGTGGTAGGCTTGAGTTTACGAAATCACTACAAGCTGTGAATGGGTAAAATAATCATTTAATGGCATATTGGATGGTTCCACCGAACCAATTGGACTCTAGGATGGTATTAGGGACCATGGTTAACATATCGGCTTTTTTTTTATTTCCGGGCAAAAAAAGGTCAAAAAATTACAAAATTGAAGGCTATAATCCACGCTTTTTGAGGAAAATTTGAGGTTTCGGGGCCCGGTGGAGAAAAACCTTGAAACCCTAAGGGATACATTTCGGGGTTATATAATGCCGTTTGAAACCATATATGATCATTATATGTTGTCATAAACGTCCGTGGTAGGCTTGTGTTTACGAAATCAGAGCAAATTGTGAGCGGGTAAAATGAACGTTTAAGGGCATATTAGATGGTTCCACCGACCCAATTTGACTCATGGAGGATATTAGTAACCATGGTAAACATCTCAACAATATTTATTTCCGGGCGAAAAAAGGTTTAATAATTACAAAATTGAAGGCTATAAATCCACGCTTTTTGATGAAATTTTAGGTTTCAAGGCCGGTAGCGAAAAGCCTTGAAACCCTAAGGGATACATCTCGGGGTCATATAATTCCGTTTGAAACCACATATGATTATTATATGTTGTCATAAACGTCTATGGTAGACTTGATTTTACGAAATCACTTCAAGTTGTGAATGGGTAAACCGTTTAAGGGCATATTGGATGGTTCCACCGACCCAATTGGACTCTTGGAGGGTATTAGGGACCATGGTAAACATCTTGGTAATCTTTATTTCCCGTTGAAAAAAGGTCGAAAATTACTAAATTGAAAGCTATAATTCACGCTTTTTATGGAAATTTTGAGGTTTTGGGGCCCGATGGCGAAAAGTGGCAAAATTGAAGGCTATAATCCACCTCTTTGTTCGAGTACAGGCATGGTTCAGATCATTGTCGATTAGGGTCAGGTCCTCTACGGGTCAGTTTTTGACAGCCTTAAGGTCTCACTACTTTTCACCACCGGCCCTGAAACATCGAAAATTCTTCAAAAACTGTGGATTATGTAGCCTTCAATTTTGTAATTTTTTGACCTTTTTCGCCCGTAAATAAAAATTGCTGAGATGTTTACCATGGTCCCTAATACCCTCCGAGAGTTTGGGTGGGTCGAACCATCCAATTTGCCTTTAAATGGTCATTTATCCGTTTTCGTACTTGTCTCTTGTATTGGCTATAAGCTCTCACGGGGCATTTTCGTTGACGGATAATGGTCATATATGGGTCCACACAATATTATATGATCCCTTCAACTTGTAGTGTTCCGTGAACAACACCAGCTCCCAACACCTTATAAATCACTCCTATTTCTTGTATTATAGTAGAGTGGTCGATTTGGGTATTCAAGTCCAATTTGGGTTGGGTCAAATCATGTCTTGGTTAAATTAGGATATGGTTATATCGGGTTAATGTAGCATCATATCAGGTTTAAGTTCGGGTCGAGTCAATTTCAGTTGAGTTTATTCTAGGTCGTTCACCTTTTCAAATATATGTCGTGTTCAATTTGATCCAAATTCAGATCGGATTCAATTTCAGGTTCGGGTTGTGTGTGAGTCGGGTTTAAGTGGGTTAATAGATGGTACATTCGGGTTTGAGTTAGTGTTGAGTTGGGTTTTGGTTCAAGTTTATTTCCAATAAATATCGATGTGCTCAAGTTGAACCTATATAATTACACCTTCCATAATTTGATCGGCTTTATCAAGATTTTATTAAACCTATATATGAGTAATAGAAAACAAAAAAGTATACAAGCTGAATCGAATTATGGGTTTATAAATTTGCACCAGTATATAAGTTGAATAAAAGGCATATAAAATTTATTAAACCTTCCATGACTTGGGTACAAGTTCTAAATCGGTCAGGTACTAGTTCGGGTCTCGATTGTTGTTGGGTCGGATTAAATCGGTTGAAGGTTACTCTCAAGTCGGGAGCAGGTTCGGGTTCAGGTCGAAAAGTATTGGATCAAACCGGTTGTCGGTTAACATATGGTCAAATACAGGTTTGGTTCAGATCATTGTCGGTTCAGGTCGAGTTCTCGGGTTGGGTCAGTTTTTGACAGCTCTAATAACGTGTTAGCTGATAGGCATGTATGTAGAATTGAATTGTACATACTACCTCCGTTACATATTATTTGCAACGATTTGACATAAAGTAGAGAGGAAAAATGTCTAATCGTTGCAAATAATATGTAACGGAGGTAGTACAAGGAATGTGTGACTCAAGCTTTTTCACATTGTGAACCATATAATGTTGTTTTAACAAAAACACTCTTTCGAAAAAAGGAGTGGGCGAGTGGCTTATAAGCTAATGTACCAAAAATGAAGCAATACGATTACCAAGAGAACATATTGCTCCATTTCAAAATATTTATAGGGAAAAACACGGTTGCAGTCACTCATCATGCCTGAAACCCAAAATAAAGACAAACGGTACTTCTGCTTGCTAAAGGAAAGTGAGAAATCTAAAGAAAGAAGTTAATACTTCAGGATCAAAACCTACTTCTTGGATTCCTCATCCTTCATCTTTTTCTCCCATCTACGTTTCTTGTAGTCCAGTAACATTTGTGGCATCTTCTTCATCAATTCTGCAGTATTTGCACGTTTCTCTGCTGCTATTCTGTCAACCTTGTGTCCTTTCCTCTTAGTTCTCATCTCTTTCCTCGCGGGGTCATAAGGCCAGTCTTGTTCGGCAAGTAAGACTTCTTTGCGGATCCTAGCACGGCGACGAGCACTAATTCCCAAAGGCTTCCATGCCCCAAGTTCCCAGTAACCCCAAACTCCTTTGGCAAGCTCGTCTCTATACTTTACTAGCTTCTCCTGCCAAGGATATTGGTATTCAGTAGCTGCTTTTGCCACAGTTTTCACAGCCTTGCTTGCCATCACTTCTGATGATCTACCTCACAAAAGATAAGAAAGGATTAACATCACATATGTATATTACAAGTGTTTTACAAAATGTTGATCATTGAAATAAGTAACAGTAAATGATTAGTAGGGGACAGTGACACATCTCATCAATAACAAAAATACGAGCATGAACTTATTGATATGTCTAGCTGACTACTGGTACTGGCCATCACAAGTTTTTCAGGCCAAATATTAATGGCCATAATCAAATTACTTCACAAACAACTACCATCAGAAGAGATGAAAATATCCTAATAAGAATTTAACAATATGTCCAAAATCACATTACAAGGATAATTCTATAGAATCTAACTTATTGCAGTCCTGTACACCAATTATATCTAAATTAAGCAAGAATTCTTAGCTTATAGGAGTGAAAAAACCAACCAATACGTACATCAACATCAACTCAAATGAGCTTTACTAAGATCACAGGACTGTTCCCACAAATTTAGCAAGAAGAAAAACACAATGGAAAATACAGCGTCTTAATCCTGGTAATACTGGTACATAAAGTCAATCCTAACACAATGGACTGACCACTAGCATTACACAATATATATGACAATACTGGAGCCAAGTCCTAAACTTTAGTCATCTAATGTACAAAAGGAACACAACTACATCATAATATCCAGAGAAAGAACTAATAACGTTAGGAGACAACTCCAAAACCTGAACAACTATGATTATCACGGAATAATTCTTAAAGAACAACTATAACTATCACAGAATAATCCTTTTTCTCCATCAGAAATAAATTTAACAATCAGTTTCTTCTCTAACTCTTAGATTTCTGACAAGGTCTTTTTCTAGAGAGAGCTACATCAAAGTTATAGCTACCTTAAGACAATCGAGTACAAACATGTAACAAGTTACAAATTGCAGTCTTCACTGTTTATTCATATAAGTTAGAAACACATGTTGGTACAATGAGTGCATCTTACCTACATAAGTATGATTACTCCATCTTAAATCTCCTAAGAAAATGCTTTTGGAAATGAACATTTAACCCGCTATAACCCAATAAAAACTACTCCGTAAGTTAAAAGAAATAAAAGGTAACTTGAAAAATATGAACTACATAAGCTCAACTTCCATACCTCACTCTCTTATTAATCAAATTCCTTAGTTTCATAAGAGTTAAGTTACACGGAAAACATTAGGGCTCCATAGAACTAACATCATATTTCTAAAGCTGCTTATGCTCAACCTAAAAAGGAGCTAGGCAAGAATAAACCTCAAGCATTTTCGTACTTTTTTGGGGGATAAGCGAGGGCGAAAAAAGGGAGGGCGAGACTCCTCAACAGAGAAGCAAGCTAAGAGATGCTCCTTAAAACAAGGCTTTGGCTAATGGTGATCATTAGCTTCAACATAATCACTTTTTCCTCATGTCAAACTCGAATTCAAAACCGTATTTTTCGAGGAGAGGATGACATATTGACATTACATTCCACCAACAACTTCCATTAAATTCAACCACCACATCACAGCTACAACCACAACAATATCAAAACCTTAATTCCAATAAAAATATGCTCGGCTCAAGCTCGATCAGATTTAGGCAGACTCGGCTCGAGCTCGAATGGCCTCAAAATTTCCCAACTCAGCTCGTGAGCTCGATTGGGCACGAAAAATGCAGCACATTAGCAACCAAATTGACGCAATCAAAAGATTAGACTCGATAAACCAAGTAAAATTACTCACTTAATCAAATGTAAATTGTAAATTGCAAATAGCGAAATTCAAGCAATTAAATTGTTCATTATAAGCTTTCATAACTACCGTAGTCACATCCAACAGTTCAATCTTCCACCATAGAAGAACCCTAAATTGATTATACACAATACACTAAAAATTAAATTAACGATAGTGTGAGATGAAACCCTAGATTCTGGAATTGACGTTCAATGATTATAATGAAAGAGAAACATCTTACCTCAGAAGCTGCTTTAATGAGCTCAGATTACGGTTCAACGGAAAACTTAGAGTGCGCTTCAAGAGTGCGCTTCAATGGAGGAGAGAGAAACAAGTGCTGCGTAAAAGTGTAAAGCTCAAAGAGAAAAAAATGAAAATGAAGATTAATGACACGCATATATTTTTGTCAACCGTTAGATCTAAATGAAATCAATGGTCAGCATTTATTATCATATATTTTATTCTTAAAAAAAAAAAAAAAAAAATCTCTCGATTATCATAGGACATTTTCGTAAATAAATCAACAATTTTTTTTATTAATGTGGACTTTATAGTTGATGAAGAATTGATAATATTGTTTTATTACTGAAAATGTTATAAACCAATTTTGTTTATTACTTAGAAAAATTGGGACAAGCTCTAAAAAAATACATTAAGCATTTTACATTTTTTTTCTGTTTAATTTCTTCAATTGTAAAGAAAAACGGAAGCTTAAAGTCGAGCATATGTGATGTTATAAACAAAATTAGTTTTTTAACCGTCACATTTAAAAATTAGTTTACGTTTTGTCATTTTACGTGAAAAAGGCTTACTTTTTAAGGATAGTATTCGTATTGAGTTTTTATTTACATTCTCTTTTAATTTATTTGTTTACAAATTACACAAAGCTTTCAAACCTGAATTGATGAATATGTTAACCTTTTGAAGAAAACTTACATTATTGATGTATTTTGGGATGTAATGTTGTTTTAACTTGTAAGACAAATTCCTATTTTAGGTTTCTCACACTCATTCACATTTCTTAAATTGAACACAATATTAGGATTGTTATTTAACTTTTCAATTGTCCTTTAATTATCAAATCATTCACATATAAGAAGAAATTTGAACCAAAAAAACTACTCCGTAGTAATTAGTGTAATTACTTGCCGTTTAAAGTTATGATTAGGACTTATAAATGGCTGTTCCCAAAAAAAAAAAAAAAAAAACCTATCTTATGTCATGGTCTAAAAATGAGACTCAACCATCAAGATTATACATGATTCTGAAGCCCAGGACTTCAGCGAGGCAATCAAAACAAAATTTCAAAAACACAAGCAAGTTTAGCTTATAAATAAACTTTCCCATTGCTAAATTAAATTGTTAATTCACAAAATTTAAGGATAAAGGCTGAATATTTGGGGCGCTATCCTGTGTAAAGTAAACATAAATATTCTACGCAGCAGATGTAGGTTTTTGGGTTTTTAACCCGAACAGATTCTCGAATAACTTGGGAGCCATAGGGGGGAGATTTGTTGGTTCAGGGGCCATGAAATTGACGATTTTTTCATGGACATGATACCTGCAACAAAGTAAACAAAAAAATTTAAGTTTTATGGGGATCATTTTGAAACAGAAAAAAGTGAGGCTGCATGAAAAACAGACCTGATTTTACGGCTCTTGGAAGCTCGGCGGTCTACCACTTTCCTTTTCTTGGTTTGTAGCCTTTTCAAAGCATAAAATGCTGACTCTGCAGAGTTTATCATGAGATTTGTGTTTAGATCTTATATACAAAGCATATAATATAAGATCATTTTGCTGATGCTATTATAATTCAGTCAATTCATTTAGAGGCAGACAGTGAAGACATTATTGCAGATAATCAACATGGGATCTGTCAATTAAATCCAAAACAATTGTTCCCATTGACAAATAAATGTTAAATAAATTGAACTTAAAAGGCCCAAATTACACATAACTTCTATACAGTGTTCTACTTTTCTCTCTTGTAGAGGTGGTGCAAGTCCAAGAATTTGCAAAGTCCAGCAACGCAAATATCAGCAAAATCAGTTCTAGGTTAAAGACTTACTACGACGAGCAGTATTAACTTGAGGACTCATGCAAAGTTAAGCTATTGGAAACCAAGATATGGGAGCTTACCGGATGATGATGGGTCAATTGTCTCAAAGAACTCCTTCAGCAATTGTTGGTAAAATTCGGAGTCGTCCAGAAGCTCAGGGTCTCCCTCAATGATTCCCTAATTGAAAGAAAATAAAAAATAAAAAAAAAAAAAAAAATCATGCTACCAGTTATGAGAATTGTTCATGTTCACAAGAAAATATAAGAGCTTAGAATCAGTCATCCTATACATTAGAAGGCTTGATATGAACATATGAATGATAGGATACATGTCAGACCACTTAACATGTATGCTAATTGAACTTTGGGCAAACATTGATCCTAGAAGGTCTATAACATTGAAGGCAGCTAATTGATAAAAGAGTGTGAAGCGACAATGAACCCAGTACAGAGATTCAGTCAATACTGAGATAGGAGATGATTGAAAATTATGAAATCGACAAAATGATCCTTGGTTGCCAATCAATTTTAGCAGTGACATCTTCGAAAATACATTAAAAAGAGGTCATCCTATGTATCCAATAATGAAAACAGAACAAGTATATGGATGAAGCAGTGTTTATTTAAACAAATCAAAGAATGATCGGCACATTTTAGTTGCCAGGTTGAATTCATTCCATCAGTACATGTGTCTTTTGTATGTTGTATGAGCAAAATTCACACCTTACAGTTTCTTAATTAGGATGTCAAAACAAATTCTCGTTCACAAGTATCAGGTCAAATATGGACAATAAGAAAAACGCTTAACGAGATATCAGAACTTAAGTACAAGAAAAGGTTGGTTTTATTATCCAGTTTGGCAATAAATGCTAAAGCCTCGACCCCTATGTACCTCCCCCTCCCACCCACCCATAAACAGCTTCATGTAATAAGAGACAGGACTAGAGAGCCAAAACCATGAAAAGAAGTAAGAAACTAAGAGACTACCTCCTCAACGGTGCTGTCAGCCTGCTTACCAACCTGCCATGTAAGGATCAACATCAAATTCACATAATAGATAGAGCACACAATTTTGGATCTCGATATAAAGCATCGAATTCAAAACTCACAGTGCCAAAGACATTAACAGCTTCTCTTCTCTGTTGCATACTTTTAATCATTTTACTTGGATCCCTCATGTACATTGCCACTTGGTCACTTATATTCTACAATCAGAAGACCAGTGAGATACAATCCAGAGATGATGTAACCACAACACATGATAGCTTCCAGTGTAATCACACACTTTACCTGGTTAAAGGCCAACAATTTTACTTTCTTTGCAGCAGCACCACTGTGGACATCCGCTTTTCTCTGCCATTTATCTACTGACTTATTTCTGAATGGTGCTACTCTGTAATAACATATGCAAAGATTAATGCGTCTCCACAGCTCATCTCCATAATGATGACAAAAATATGCTTACATAGTTAAAAAGCCATAAAAAAAGAACAATGAAAACAGACAACTGTAAACAAGAACAAGCATCCCAACAGATTCAACAAACACAGAGAATAAAGTATAAATGCAACCATTATGTACTCAATCAACAAATATATCAATGAACTTCTGACAAAATGGTGTTTAATCTGAGCCTCTGAGGGCGTATATTCACAGATTTCCACAAGAACTGCAAGAAACCACCTAGCAAAACCTGTCTCTTCATAATATCAAATTTTTGTACATGACAGCTACCTGCCTCTTCATATCATATCATATCCACTCTTTCACCATCAATAAATCAAAGCCTTAATCCCATAAGTGGGGTTGGCTACAATCCACTCTTTCACCATACAGCATAAAAAATAAAATAAAAATTAAGAAGCCAGCCCAAAGGCCCCAAACAGAGAATAACATATTATTCATAGCAGCAATGTGTCATCACCGTAAAGTGCAACAGTAGACTTGTAAAGCATATCCACCAAGCAATTAATTGCTTACTCCTCCCAGCCAAATACTAATAATTACTATTCCTGCTCACTACTTTCCTGAAAGTTATTTACCCAAAAAAAAAAAAAAACTAAAAATCTGAAATTGGATCGCTGAGTTATTACCTAGAATTCTACTAAAAAGCACTCCAGAAACATTTGATAGCCCAAAATCCCACCACTAAGCTGAGTTATTACCTAGAATTCTACTAAAAAGCACTCTAGAAACATTTGATAGCCCAAAATCCCACCACTAAGCACTAATTACCAGAAATACACCATGTAATGAACCTTCAGCACAGCCTCCATAACTTTCTCCAAACCCTTTTTCACCAGCTCTGAGGCCCCTAGGCCCTAGTGATGTTGTTCCATTATACCTGCTGTTCAATGAATTACCACCAAAACTCACTTTAAAGCTTCATTCATGATGCAGATATAACCCTAAAATGTCTTCCAATCAACCTAAGGGAAGCCCTGCTCCCTGTACTCCACTAGCCCAAAAGAGTCCTTCTCAACTAGCTAAGATAATGAATCTAACTCTTGAAAATTTTGTTACAAAACCAAAGCACAAGAGAAAAGAATTTATTTGCAGAGTATTTGATGAGCATTAATAATAGTAGAATAATGTCAAATCCTAATAACTTATTTGAGAGTATAAAGACAAGTAAAGTTTAGTGAGTTGTCCAAACTTAACAAGTTTGAGGATTAGGGTATCATGTGGAGAAAGACATGACATTGGAAAATGAAAAAAACATACGATGTAACAGACATATACAATAGCTTTACAGACATTCCATACAAGGCCCCCACCAGGTCAAAACACTACCCTTCAATAGTAATGCCATTGCCAGTGATTTGGACATGATGCCATCAATTTACAATAGTTGCAGTGACAAACAAAAGTATAATACCACAATAAAACTGCAATGGATACACCACATATTGATCAAGCGTTAATTGACCATTAACAAGATAAGAAAAGCATGATACCTTGATTGCGCTTGAGATATATGTAACCATTCTGTCTCTTTATTACCATCAGTATTTTCAACCTCAGAAGATTTAAGAGATCCTTCTGAAAAAAAATTTTTGGAGATAAAGAAAAGATAACAACAGATACAAAAGAGCTACTACTTACATACCAAATTAAGTATAAACAGTATATCTTCCAGTAATGAAACTAGACATGCAGTAAAGAATAGTGTAAAGAACAGATAGTCAGCAACATCTCAGTATTTCTCTTTTGGTTGATATTGTCCACATAGGCCATACTTACTCAACTATTGAATAAGAGAGAAAGATATCAATTCAAACCTTGAACAGAGTGTTCTATGAACAAAAGCACAATGCAACTTGACATACCATATAAATCAATTATCAAGTGTGATTCTTCTACAGAGAGAATCTATCCTATCATATCCCATCACAAAAGAAGGGGCTAGCTTCTGAAAATGCAATTAAAAACTAAAAAGAGGCCAATCTGAGGTAAAGCACATATAGGACAACCACCAAAATTTCCTGAACAACTCATGTTTAGTGCTCTGGTTGAAGCATGGACAGAGAAAATCAGAAACCATTCTCATCACAAGATATGATATTATCTCCATTAAGTTTATGAGGGAACAGAATGTTCACAAGTCAGGACATTAATCCACTATATGATTCTACTTCTTGGATGCAGCACTATCTCACTCAGTTTCAAAACTAGAATTTCACGTAACTTTCGAAAGGTATATTCAACCCCCCCCCCCCCCCCCCCCCAACCACCAAGAAAAATAATAATAATAATAATAAAATAAAATAAAATAATTAAAAAATAAATAAACCACCCATGACCCATGTCCCTGAAATAAGCAGGTATAATGGTAGAAGGCCCAACTAGTACTTTGTATCCTGACAGTTTTCCTGAAACCATGTTAATTTCTTGGTTTAACAAGATTATTACTGGTCAGAGCAGAAGCTTAAAATCAATGCATATCAGTAGGCAAAGACACAAATCTAAAATATACCTTCTGTGGCTTCAACAATGGAAGGATTATTTTCAAGTAGAGCCTGCATCAAAGACATAAGCGTCTTTCAGTGATCAAATTCCGACTATTAAGGATTCATAGAGCATTGCTAGATTTTGTATCAAAAGAATAGGTGTTACCAAAATACCTCCTGTAATTGCACAAGGGATTCTATTGCTTCACTGGATGCTGCAATGAGATCTGAATATGCAGCAGAGACATCTTCATCTGCCTCACAGAACGATGACCGAATTGGTTCCTATAACCAAAGCAATAATTTACCACAGAATTCCAAATTGGATTATCAACTAATAAAGAGGAATTTACATGAAAGCAATTACCTGTGGTAGCTTATTTGATTTAGAATACGGTTTCTGTAATAAGAACCTGAGCTCAAGGGCCTTATCCCAAAGAGCCTACAAGAACACAGAGAATATTATAACAGCAAGAAATTATCATATCTATGATATTAACACTTCAACATTGAGTCACAATACTTGAAAGTTGAAACATGTATACGAAGTAGTAATTATCATATCTATATCTATGACATTGACAATTCAACAATGAGTCACAATACTTGAAACATATATCAGGGTAGTAGAATACTGAACAGGAAATTATGAAAACTAGTCCAGGAGACACCCCCCCCCCCCCTCTCCAAACCAATCATTCATAGGAAACAAATACAAAAAGACAGTTCAAATCAGGCAAGAATTGTGATGAAATAAAGACATGTGCATAGCTTTCAGCATCTAATATCATGTTTACAAAGGGAATAGAGAATTAGAAACAAGCAACTAAAAGAACATTATAACATCATAGGTCAATAGCTCTGATGTAAATATGTAGCTACCTTCTGATTCTTGATAGCTTGCCCCTTCACATGATCTTCATCCTTGTGTCGCTTCAAATTTTGAATCAAACTCCTAAACAGGCAACAAAAAAAAATAAATTAAATAAATAGTGCTAAAATTTGAACACATCAAAGTCAACATAGCTCAAACAAAAACAAGTTGAACAAGTTGACAAGAGCAGCTGAGCAGGTAATTATCTCTTTAACCTTAACTTTAACACGAACAAAACTGACATAGTGACATGTAAATAAGAAATGTGCAGAAGCTAATTCTCGATACAGATCCATTGCCTTCTAAAGATAAGAGCTAGGGCATGACACTCCAAAAGAAGTGTAAGTCCTCCCCCTACCCACCCCCACATACACACCCCTCCCACCCACCAAACCACCCCATTGCAAATTGATAAAGCCTCCCTGAAAGTGGTTAATTGGTGAAGTCTAGCTAGACTCTTTCGCCATTGAAATCGTATCTAGAATATTCGATACAGAACTTCAAACTTTACGATACGTGTCAGTTATCTACAGTCTGATAAAATCTTTCCCAGAAACACAAAACATAGGACCAAAAAAGGGCATAAAACAAAGTGGCACGCAAGAAAGATAGAAGAATCGTGTATATACAAAACCAATATAAAAGCATCACAGTTTCTAATTATCCACATACAATATTCACATTAAATTTTCAAAACAGTAACAAGCTAATTAAGCATCCAAGTTTTCGAGAAAAGAAATCATACTGCTCCATATTTTGAAGTTCCCTATACTCTTTCTCAAGTTCCTCCATTTCATCATCCTTCTTTCCAGCATTTAATACACCAACATCATCATCATCATCAGCTTCTTCTTCTTCACTGCCACCGGTATCGTCTTCGCTTTCACCATCACTCTCATCATGTTCCCCTCCATCTGAATCATCATCAGATGCCTCAAATTCATCTTCACTAACCTAGGTTATTCAAAAATCAATCAAATCAAATTTTGACTTATACCCAACAAATTAAATATCAATTTAGCAAACTATACAGCATAAAAACTACAATTAGTCAAAAAATTTGTTACCTGGTTCATAAATTCATCCTCTTCTTCAGAACCCATGTCACTATCAGACTCCGGAGCTCGTTTCAATTGCTTTCGAGAAGAACCCATCTTAAAACCCTAAAATTGATGAAGAACCCTAATTTCAATCTCAAATTTTGAGTTCCAAAATACCCAATTACTAGAATGATAGAGAAACAGATGCGGCGGACAGCGGAAGAAGAATGTTGGAGAGACGATAAACCTCCGCAAAACCCCCACTATACTTACAGTAAAACAGTTTTTTTTTTTTCCCCCCTTTCTTTTTGTCATACAATCATTACCTCTAATGATTTTAAAAAGACAACTAATAAAAATGGTTTTCAAAAAAAAAAAGACAACTAATAAAAAATAATTAATTTAAAAAAAAAAAAAAAAAAAAAAAGCTTAAACAAACAAAAAACAAAAAAAAAAAAACCTACATAGTACATACAATTCAATCAGCGATTTTACATAAATTATTACAAAATTAAAAAAAAATAAAAAGGCAATTCATTCATACTAATCAAGGAGTATAACAATGTTACACACACCTACATTGATATCAATTTTGAATCTAATTAGAATCTAATTAGCAATTACAATATCAATTATACATTATATTTAAAAAAAAATAAATCAAATTAGGGCAAACTAACCTCTTTAGTTTCATAAATTGTTTTACAGAGTCAATTTCTATTTTTTGTGGGGAATTTTTTTATTTGTTTATTTTTTTTATTAACGTTATGGCGAATCATTAGTCACTGACAAATTTTTTTAAGGAAATCGTTAATCCTAAATCGTTAATTCAGTTTGATTAAAAAAATAAATTGATTTAAGCAATTTTGTAGGGAAATCACTCAAAAAGGACTGACTTTGGTCGGTAATCACTAGTTAGCTGGTAATTGATTGATATAAGTCATATAACTGGTTATATTAGTTGGTTTGACACGTTGACTAATTTTAGTTGTTGCCCATCATATCAAATACTCGAATTAGCCTTTTCATTTGGTCAAACCTCTAATAGGCCTTAATAAGCTAAAAGCACACTAAAAAAAACTCTTTTTTCTTTTTCCTCTTACAAACTCTTTATCAATCAAACAAAGTCTTAGTAATTCAATAACATAGATAAGTTCGGTAATTTTCGAGCCATATCTAGACTTTTAAATTAATACATTAATAAAAAAAATTAAATATAGTAGACAATACTAGCTAGACTTGGTTTCATTCTCCAAAAAAATAAATAAATAAATAATAATAAAAATAATAATAATAATAATAATAATATAATTAGTTTATATGAAGGATTTTTTTAAAAAAATTCAATATGTTATGTATTTGTTAAATTCGAATATTGTTTGTAGATGTCGTATGACTTTCTATTATTGGATTATTGTAAAACATGTTGAATTTTGTCTAATAATTATTTCTAAAGTCAATAAATTAGTAGGATTATATATACGATTAATTACCATTAATGACAAATAGATTATACAACAGATATTGGTCAAATTTCAAGACTATTTCTATAAATAAAACGTGACATATAATTGCTTAGTTAATATGTTTGATGTGCATTTAATTTTGAAAAGAAGGTCGATACTGGGGACGGGGTACATATGAAGCATATTCAACGAAGTTCATAGTAATAATTATTAAACAAATGAAGATAGAAGAAGATTTTCCAAGACAATATTCATTACCGACAAGTATAATTTTGAATTTAGTAAATATAGCCCACACCGAAAATAGGGTACTAGAATTTTCAAATCCACAAGTAGCAAAAAACCAGGTTCCATTAGCAAAAAACAATCTAAGCTAGAGGTAATTATGTTAACCAAACCCATGAAAAATCTCAAATTCTCATCAACCATATGATATGGTTCATCAAATCACCAAAAATAAGGCTATTAAGATTAGCTTTGAAAGTTTGAATAAAGAAAATTAGCATTAATTATGTTTCCTGCCATGAAACCCCCTCAAAATACTCAATCTTTCGCACCTAATGCTAGTTACTATTATTACCATGGTAACTTACAACTTTGAAAATAATTAACTCATTTTGACTCCTTCATTCTCACATAATCAAAATTAACTCCAAATTATTACTCGTCTGTTTCCAAAAACCAAAAAGAAGGAACTTCTATTAATTAACTAAAATCACTTGTACCAAGCATGTAGTGTACTTACTAAGTTACCATGGTAACAAAGTTATGCTATTTTAATTTACTATACCCAACTTAATTATGGGCTTAGAAAAACTGTCAGATAAATAATGGCATGTAATTATAGGACATGAGTTACAATCATGAAGTAATTAGTCAAAGAGAAAGCAAGGGAAATAGGTGACATGTTTGATGATATCCGTGTTATCGGATGTTTCAATTTGACTTTTGACATTATTTATGTACTAAAATTTGATTTTATTCAATTTTGGAGAATGATAGATAATACATAGTAAGAGTTGCATATAGAAAACTAAAAAAAAAATATTCAAAAAAAAATTAACATTATTAATAATACCGATCCACAAGTGTTTTTGTCATGAATTTCCAAATTTCACATTTACGTACGGAGCGGAGTACCATTTTAG
The DNA here is from genome assembly GCF_948465745.1 of Chenopodium album. Taxonomy (NCBI): domain Eukaryota; kingdom Viridiplantae; phylum Streptophyta; class Magnoliopsida; order Caryophyllales; family Amaranthaceae; genus Chenopodium; species Chenopodium album. The sequence goes on from NC_137858.1 coordinate 5,692,089, forward strand.
GAAATAATCTACACATCTAACGCTTATATAATTGAACTTTTTTTTTTTGAAAACATATAATTGAACTTTAATTTTAATCAATATACGTGGAATAAATTTAATTGTATCATTAATACGAGTGTATCATTATATATGTCAATAATGTAAGTTTGACTAATTTACGGTTACTCCTTAATTTACTGATGGTCAAACTCAAATAATTATATACCAATTAATGACGACGACCAACTATTAAGTCTTAAGAGTAGTATTCAAGACTCAAGATTGAATCCCGTCTACATACAGTCCAAGATGGTTTATATGTAGAGCAAACATAAGCCACATCTACTTCATGACTTAAACACCCCAAAAACAAGAGTACATAGGATAGGACACTTCTTCTTAAAATGAGCCTATTTTGACTCATAATTGAATGTTGCCCCCTTATTCTCATTTGCTTATAAATATAACTCATTTTGCTGCCTATTGTATATGTAACAACACCCAACAACAAAAAATACTAGAGAGAGAAAGTTTAGAGAGAGAAAGAGATGAATGAAGAAGACAAAGTTGAGGTTTGGGGTTTGAGTTTAAGCTTAAAACCACCAATAATCACAAATCTTGATTTTAAGCCTATTTGCAAGAGAGAATCCCAATTTTCCATAGGTAAATTATTCTCCTCTCTTTTATTTGCAAATAATAATGTAATAATTCTATTAATTTTTTCTTATGTAATTGTGCTATAAATTTTTATTCTTTATTCTAGAGTTTTTACAATTTTTTTTTTATTTTTTTAATTTTTTTTTGAGAAAGTTTTACAATTTTTTTTTAATAAATGAAAATTCACACTATTAATATATTAATTTAATCATTTAATAAAAAAAATCTAATACGAAGTAAAATTTTCTTGTGTAATTGTGCTATATATTTTTTTTTTCTTTATTCTAGAATGTTTTTATTTATATAGATATATGAAATTTATTGATGTATATAATGCTTCTAAATGTTTTTGATGCCTTAATTAATTAATTAATCCTAGAATAAAAATTGCATGAAAAAATTACCAGATGGAATTTTTGTTTATGTCGCCAAAAATTAAAGAAAACATTTTTTTTATAAAGCAGGAAAAAAATCTTTAAGAAACATAGAGAGTACGTACGTCTCTCGTGAGTCTTGCCTCTTGTGTTAAACGTTGAATGATTAAAATAATTTTACAAGTGTTATTGTTTTTGTTATTTTAACAGATGAAAAAGGCCCACAAATGAGCAAACTGAATAATACATTGGCTATTATACCAAGGATTAACAAAGGGTTGAATTCAAAACAACCTATAGATATAATAGATTTGGAGGAAGATGATGAAAAAACAGGCAAAGTTGGCTCTCCTAAGAGCACCTTATCAAGTGTCACCGGAAAAAGAGAGATGATCAGCGACGACGAAGATGGTGGCAACCGAGGCGGTGGCGAAAGCTCTGGTGGCGAAAGGAAGAAGCTTAGGCTGTGCAAGGAACAAGTCTTGGTGTTAGAACAGGCTTTCAGTGAACATACCACCCTTAATACAGTCAGTTTTTTTTCTTTTTTTTTTTCTCTTTTTTATAACTTTAATTTGTTTTTATGTAATTTAATTTATTTGTTTTGTTTTAGTCATTGGTTATTTGGTACGTCATAAAATTAAATTTACAAATTATTGTCGTCGACTGTTTTGAGATCAATTAAATTAAACATGTTATCAAAGCTTATATGATACACTTGGATGTGCTTAGAGTGCCGATTTTGGGTTGACATATGTACACAATAACCACACATTATACGTGTGAATGAGTGTACATATCACGAAGCACCATTCTCGATACTCACGATTATGATTTCCAATATCTTCTTGGATATTGATATTTTACCAAATTAGTCAACTAATATTGTATTCATGTTTTTACATTTTGATTGAATTTTCAGAAGAAAAAGGTGGAATTGGCAACACAAGTGAATCTTAGACCAAGGCAAGTGGAAGTTTGGTTCCAAAATAGAAGAGCAAGGTAATGTCATTTTTGATTAATCCATGAAATTTATTTCCAAAAACGTGAAAATGTAATTGAACATGTGATTGGTTGAAATAATTTATGAAATGAGATGTAAATTAATATTTGTACGACAAGAAATATTATGATTTGTAATAAACGCGTTGAAAAAAAAAAAAAAAAAACTTAAAGTATTTATTTGTGGAACGTTATGGTTCTGTCTAATGAATGCAGAGTTTCTTATATAAAACGTCATATATTAATGAAAATGGGTTCATATATTTATTTTGAAGTTGGTTCATACAAGTATGTTGGTAATTAATTGGTTAGGATATAAGATTGGTACACTTGTTTTCATTTGATTGATGTTTTCAGTTAACAAATTGAAAACATTTATGATTTATGTGACAAATGTCGATCGATACTATTAATTGGTAATTATTGTTTAATGGTTTTAACTTTAGATTCTTATGCTTAACCCTTAAGGCTGCATATATCATTTTGACACGTACGAGTAACTTATAATTATTGAATTAAAAACATTTACGGATTTTTATCGATAATTGTTAAGTTGTTATTTTGTTAGTGATTAATATTGCTGTATTTTCCGAATTTTTGTTTGATATTCAGGACAAAGTTTAAGCAAACAGAATTGGATTGTGAGCAACTAAAGAAGTACTGTGAGACTTTAACTGAAGAGAATAAGAGGCTACAAAATGAGGTGCATGAGCTAAGGGCTTTGAAGTTTTCTCCTGAACATTCTATGATGGATGCAAACCACCCTCCTACAACCCTCACAATGTGCCCATCATGCAAAAATGTGGCATTCCCGTCCTCTTCCGCCACAACCAGAACTCCGGCTGGTGAAACAGGGCGCTCTCTGATGGGTGTCTTCCACCAGCGTACACCGCTTACCATACAGAAGCTCTCATTTACAATTAACAACAATCAAGTGACCGAATCCTCTAAGCCTTGATCATCATATGACAGTAATTCATAGTTTTAGTTTGGTTTAGAAGTTCTAATGTAGCAGCTGGCTATACTATATACATTTACTCAAGGTCAAAGTTGACTTAGGTGTTGAAACTTGTGAAATTTTAATGATGTTATAAAAGCATGATAAATTCGGATATTTGAGTTATTTGGTAGGTAGTTAGTTTGAAAGAGAACAACTTTCTTAGTTCAGCCTTGAATGACATAATGATGTATACAAATGATATGGAGGTATATTATAAATTGTCTGATTCATGCAGCAATTTTCTCTGTTTGCCTTGTATTCTTATTTGGATTTATCACCTGATAATGATAGCTGTGTTGGGGCATGTCGCATTGACATGCTCACAGTTCAACTGTATGTTTTAAAAACATGAACATGTGGGAAATAAATAAGTCAATATCTGGTTTTTCGGATAATGATGATACATCAACCTGAGGTTTTCGATAACTCTAAGAAACTTAATTGGCTAAACTAATTGACATCCACATAATCATTATATAATTAAAACAGACGCTCTACATTGGTAGATGCTAATCGGTCATAATTAGACAACTGGACTGAATACAAAAGCTTCCGTTTTCACCCATCTAAACTTCTCAGACACGAGTCTTTAATTTGAAGGTATCTATACTTGGTTGTGGATTCATCTTGAGAAGCTCTAATTAGACCTTATTGGCCCTTATCTGAAGTTCTGTTCTCTTAAATTTGTTTTCTATGGTGGATAGAACAAAGCCAAAGCGTACCAATAGCCTTATCATCCAGGAATCTAGCCCTGATCAACAACAGAATTAATAAGAGTGTAGATTATACTAAAACAAAACAGTGACTGATAAAAACAGAGATTGGGTCAATGAAGATTATACTCAGGTTTATGCTACAGAATTCTTATTCTATAGCAGATAAGTGATGCTATAGAAATTTTGTCCGGAAACCAAACAATAACTCAAAGACTCCATTTCTTTTCTGCATGATCTTAAACTTTCAACACCACAGAGCACATCTCCTCTAGACAGATGTGAGTTAGTCATATAAACAACAAATATCTACATGAAATGACCTTAGATGAATGTGATGATCTGAAACATTTTTCGAAAGGAATGAATTCTTTGATATATAATGAATAGAGCTTAGAAGTTTTGAGTTCCACAGGGGTGAGGCAGAATACTGCCAGAGAAAGAGTAAAGGGCATTTGCATATGTACATATCTTAACAATTCTGCATATCTATATTCCAAGAAAGAGATGCACAACAGCACAAGGGTGGGTGTAAAGACCATTCCGATCAGAAAGTCCTCTTGTGAGTCTTGCGAAGTTGCGAGATTAATCTTAAGTTGAATCACACTGTATTTGCTGTATCAGCAAGACAACGAAGTATGCATCCTAGACCAGCCCTCTGAGTCAGCTTTTCATGTATTCTGAGGCACTGTTCACATGTTGGACGATCTCCAGTTGACAAACCTTTGTACAAGTACCTAAAATTAAAAGAAAGAACAAATTTTTGAGTTACAACAAACCACAGAGCCCAAGACAACAAGAACCTAGTTCAAAGGATTGAAGTTTTTATTTTTTTTTTCTTTTGCACAAAGTCAATTAGTGACTCAATTCCCCTGTGCTTTTTTGAAACCAATTCCCCTGTGCTTTATTAGACTATAAAAAGATAAAAGATAGTTGAAGGTGAAGAACCTAATATGTTATCTATCAAATGTCCTGGTATATGTAAAATGGGGTTTTTAGAGACTTCCATTTCCTAACTTTTCAAAACACTTATTCTCAACGAATCATCCAGTGACAGGGAATACACAATACCAAAGAAGACATTGAGGAATTCGCAAACACAACTTTAAAAGAAAAAACCTTGCAAAGCCTGCAAATTATATGCAACATTAGATTATAACCATCAATTGGGAAACGCACTATTCCTGCAATGTTCTAGAATATATCAATGTTCTCCCACAACTAGGGTAATACCTTGCTGGTATGCAATAATATATTAGGGCCTCCTTTTTCTTCCTCATTACAACCTAATCAGTAATTATTGCAGGTACTAAACTGTTATTCCAAGAGTAATCTATTACAAACCATGCTTCAGATCTACTGTTATCCTCTGGCATCAAATTTCAATTAAGACAATACCAACATGCATTAAACTATAAAAGACTCATGGTACTAATTATGATCAATGTTCAAAAAAGAGGAGTGCATTTCAGCATGCTTCTGTTGCAAATTTCCTAATCAACATAGAGGAAGAAATGAGATCCCAAACACATCACAAATTTCTATAGCAAGGCGTTCCACCACCCTTGCTCTCCAGTCTCCATCCAGCACCGTATCCCAATATAAGATGTATGCGCATATAAATGAGTCACCTCCAAAAAAATTATAGAACCACAAAATCGCCTTCGCAATCATGGGCACATCTATAATTTATTCGGGTAATATGTTCAAGCAACTGCCTACCCATTGCTAAAGATTTTACAACAAATTGATCAAGTTCATCTAGTAAGAGAAAAGAAAACTACTTCACAGAACTCTTCTAGTGCATATCCATTAGACATCCAAATCTGCCATTGGTTTCAATATATAACTTTGGAAGCCCTTCCATATACTAGACGAAACGGGGACGTGAGATTACCAAAATCACCTTCCAATCATCCAGAAATGCACATCTCCATCTAAACATAAAAGGTCAAAGTACACAAAATATCTAATTTGTCCAAGAACAGCCCATCTAAGTGCTTTCAAAACCAGCATTTTGGTAAGAATTCGTATAAATAATCCATCTTTTAACCAAGAATTCTAAATGCATAATTCACCTAATCAAAGAACTGATAAAAACCAACAAATTATGAAAAAAATTGAAACCCAAGATCAAAATGAAAGTTACATACTTCATGAGAATGTCATAATACTCAGAATCTAAAGAAGCAAGCATCCCATCAACATCTTTAATGGCCATTATCGCTCGATGAACCGCTATCCAATTCGCCGACTGTATATTAATAGCAAAAAATCACCATCAAATCACAAACCCTAGAATTTTCAATAACAATCAAATTATGAAATTAATAGCAAAATGTGATAACTTACCTTGCAGCGATCATCTTTAGTAATGGCAGATGAACCTTCAAGCGCAGTTTTAAGAGCTTCAACTGGTTTATACCTTAAAAAAATTATCAATTTTTTAAACCCAGAATTAGAAATGAAATTTGATCAATAACAGATTGAAAAGTTGAGAAATTGAGAGAGAATTGGTATACTGTTTGAGCAAGCTTTCGATCTTGCGAGATTTGTGCTCGATTCGAGTGATGATGGCTTCTGCATTTTCAGCTTCGATGAAATCTTCATGGCCTGCCATATTATTTTTCCCTCTCTTTTCTACCTCCTTAAAAGTATGACTTACTTACTTTCACTTCACTTCCAAGTTTTCACTTTCTTAATAACTTTGGTAAGCGTTCACGATAATCCTAATCGTAGTCGTTTGGCTAAACTTAGGAAGTATGGATTATAGAGTAGAGTGTAAATAGTATTGGAGATATTGGAGTGATGTACGGAGTATTTTGTATGAACTGTGAAGTACTCTATATTCTCGATTAGATTGTATAATGTATACTCGATCATATAAATTGTAATCAATATAGTTTTTTCAATCTAACACGGAGTAATGAAAATGTCAATCGACTAATAAAATTCGTAAATTAAGGAAATTATCAAGCCATCATTTTCTAAATACAAATTGTATGTTAAATTGTTAATGAGATCTAATCATAGAATCAAGTTTAATTACATTTAAAAATTAAACTCTTAATGAAAAAAGACTATTAGGTTCAACAAGTCTTTTGATTATTTCGTGCACATCCAAACAATAAATTTTATTATAATACCATCTTACAAAGTAATAAGTTGTTGCGTAAGGTGCTCTCAGTACTTTTTTTTGGTAATAGTTTGAATTTTTTTTTTTTTTTTTTTTTAAGGAGATTGTAAAAGTATGATTAAACTTTGTTCATTTGATTTATTACACAAGTTTAACATGTTTTGGATGCATATTTTAGAAGAATCGCTTTAGGCGTCTTATGCGCTATAACAAAGAATCTTGATACAATAGAAAACACGCTTAGCTAATAGAGTTCAAATAACTGATTAATGACACCCAAAGTGATTTTGAACTCCCCCGATATAAAACACACTTAGCTAATTAAGTTGAAATAAATTCCGATATTAATATCATACGAGTACTAATTTTTACGATATGCATTATTTAAAAAAAAAAACACCATTTTCATAGTAATTAGTACGGAGTAATTACCAATTTACAATAGAATTAGAGGGAAAATAGAGAATATACCGAAAGCAATATCCTCTGTCACGAATCCCAAGACACTTTTTCCACCATTGCAGCAAATCTCACCCATAAACACACACCCCAGGTATATTCAAAAAGCAAGAAAAAACATTTTGCATTACAATATTGTATAATCCCCAAAAGTGGTATCAACAATCATAAATCAACGGCAAAAGATAATGTCACTCACAAATTCTTACCCTTTTTTCACCCCTTTTCAAACACACATACATACACACTCTGTTTTTTCCTGTTTATCCGGCCCTTTCTACTCAATCATTCTTCTCTTTCTTCATTTTCTACCATTTTTTCAACTCACCCTTCTTCTTCTTTCTCTCTCCTCACTCATTTCAACACTATCTTACCCTAATTCTCTTGCCCAAAAAAAAAGGAAAATAAAAAAACAGAGGAAAAACAGAGGAGATTCTAGCTTGTAATTAGTTGTAATTACATCAAATGGAAGAAGATGCAGTTAACTTTACAAAACCCCATTTTTTTCATCAACATTACAATGCTGAATTTCAGTTAAATCCCAGTCATAAAGGTAAATCTTGCTCACATTTCTTCCTGAAATTTCTGTTCATTGCTCTGCTGCTTTATTTAGTTCCTCTGTTTCCTTCTGATCCTCCTGAGTTTATTAGCCACACTATTTTTGCTAAGTCTTGGGAGCTCATTCATCTTCTTATTATTGGTATTGCATTGTCTTATGGCTTATTTTGTCGTCGAAAACCGGCACAAATTCCTCCTAAAACCCAGATTTCTCAACCCTTTGCTCCTAATATACTTCACCATTCTTCAATTTTTGACTATGAGGAAGGTAACTCATCTGGGGTTTTTGATAAAAATGTAATCCCAACTCAAAGTTTTAATCTTTCACACTATAAGGCAGAAGCATTAGCAGATTCAAGGAGACAGAATTTTAAGTTTTTTGATGACAGGCCATTGGGTTTGCCAGTTAGGAGTTTAAGGTCAAGAGTTTTGGAAAGTGACAGTGAAGAAGAAGAGTGTGCTAGTGAAAGTGATTCTGTTATAAGTGATAATAGCTCTAGTTGTAGTGTATCAAGAAGTGAGAAAGATGAGGGTTTGGAGGGAAATGTGGGAATCGTCAGACCGTCTGATACAAGACCTACTGTTATAGGTAAATCGCGGTCCGTGAAGGCGGAATTTTCCAACCAAGATAGTCTTGAACCCAAGCAGTTAAAAGCTGAGTCTTTTAGGTCAGCAGCACCAGAAGCATCATCATGTCAGAGATTTACTGGATTCTGCTCTTGGTTGCCAGAGTCCCCTAATATGGGAGGTGAGAATACATGGAGGGGAAATCAGTTTTACATGCCCTTTTCAAATTATAATCAAGTTAATGATTTTAATTTGGTGGGTGTATCACCAAATTCAGAAAATTCTACCAATTTTTTCATGCCTTCAGCTGCTGCTGTCCCCCCTTCAGTCCCATTTTCTGCTAGTGATTTTGCATCAGGCTACAGAACACACAATCATGTAAATGAGCAATGGACTAATCCAAACTTTGAGCACAGAAATATGGGTGTCGAAAATGCTGGGTTTTTCATGCCTACGCCAGCAGTTTGTTCCCCAACATCAATTCCTTGTAGTGATTTAGCTTCAATGTATGGAAAATACAATCATGAGCCTGAAAATTGGAATAGATCACCTGTCTTGCAAAATGGAACTTTCGGTGGTGGGGAAAACACCAATAATTTCATGCCTTCAGCTGCATTTCCATCAATGCCTGCTTATAATGATACTTTTGCTTCACCGATTAAATCAACAATGACTGCAGAATTCAATAACGAGTCTTCTCTCAATAAAATGGATGAGATAAGACATGAAAACAGCAGTGTGGTTTTGGGAGGGGAAAACACCAACATTTTCGAGCCTTCTGTTGAATATTCGACTTCAATGACTGCTTCTGCTGCTGATTTTCTTAATCATGGGCCTTCTTTCAAGAAAAAGGATGAGATAAGGTCAGAAAACATCAATGTGGCTTTGGGTAGGGAGAACACAGACATTTTCAAGCCTTCAGCTGCAATTTCGCCTTCAATGCCGGCTTCTGCTGCTAATTTTGCATCATCAAAGAATGCAAGCTTTAATCATGGGTCTTCTTTCAAGATAAAGGATGATACAATGTCAGTAAACAACAGTGTAGATTTGGGTGGGGAAAACACCAACATTTTCAAGCCTTCAGCTGCATTTTCACCTTCAATGCCTGCTTCTGCTGCTGATTTTGCATCATCAAAGAGTGCAAACTTTAATCAAGGGCCTTCTTTCAAGAAAAAGGATGAGATAAGGTCAGAAAACAACAATGTGGTTTTGGGCGGGGAAAACACCTACAATTTCGAGCCATCAGCTGCATTTTTGCCTTCAGTGCCTGCTGCTGCTGCTGATTCTGCATCATCTAAAAATGCAAAATTTAATCATGGGTCTTCTTTCAAGAAAAAGGATGAAATAAGGACAGGATACAACAATGTGGCTTTGGGTGGGGAAAGTGCCAGCATTCTTACGCCTTCATCTGTATTTTCGCCTTCAATGCCCAAATCAGCAGGTGGCTTTCCTCCTTCAGTGAACGCAACAAATAGTGCAACATTCAATCATGGGTCTTCAGACTCTTCACTCAAGAATTGGGACGAGAAGAGAACAGAAAATAACAAAGTGGCTGTGGGAAGTGTTCAAGAAGGGACTACTTCTTATACCCCTCAGTGTGATGTTCCACTTTCAGGTGGTAAATTAATAAAGCCAGAGACTGTAAATTTGGGTAGTGAAAAACCCAACTTTTTCATGAAGACAACTGAAGTGCAGCCTTCAGTACCATCCCGAGGTAATGAGTTTGCCTCATCGGTCAAAGCATCAACAAGTGCCATATTTAATTATGAGGCTTCTGTTAAGAAGGAAGAGGAGATATCAGTTAAGGATAGCACAGGAAGTATTGATAAGGAACAAGATTCTCATACCCCTCTCTTTGGTGATCCAATTTCTTCCCCAACAAGGGTTGATGTTTCTCCAAAGAATAAGCAAAAAACCATTCCAGAGAGGTGGGACAGTGATTGTTTTGAGATACCATCGTCAGAAATAAATGATATGCGGGACTATTTACAAAAGAGTCTCTCCCCCTCACTCGCGGTTTCTTCAGAATCAGAAGCATTGTCTTCAGCAGGATCAAGCAGGCGAATGTCTTGTCAAGATGAGCAAGGATCACAGCAGAACGAAGTGGAAGAAAATATGCCATGGACTGCACCAAGGAGCAATTCAGAGATAGAAAATGTTGTAGAAAATGTTCTTGGAGAGAACAATCCTTACAGGCCTTCCACACTTTCTCCACCACTACAAGTTCAAACACAAAGAATCGAGGAAGTAGCATCATCTGTTGAACCGAGCTCTAGAGCCCTTGTAAATCGATCAGTCCTTAGCAAGGATGATGATGATCAAAGATCACATCCTACACCTGAGAGAAGTAAAACATTATCGAGGGCCTCCCATTCACGAAGGTTTAGTTGTGGCTCCTTCTTTGATAGAGATTTAAGGAAGAGCTTCAAGGGTGAGGCAAAGGAAGCGAGCAAGAAAACTAAGGAAGAGCATGATCAGTTTGCAAGAGGAGGCAAGTGTGGTTGGGATTGCTTAAATGTTAAACCAGCTATGAATAAGGCATCTTTGAAGGGAAAATCTGTAAGAACAGTAAGGCCAAAAGCAATTACTCATGATCTGCAAAAGACTGATCTCATTGAACTGAGACTCGAAGAGAATAATGAAGGACTGTCAGTGAAGAATGCAGGAGATAGAAAAGGAAAGAAGTCGGAAATGATGGTCATACAAATTGGAATTAGTGAAAAGAAATCGAATTCTAATGGTCAAAAGGGGGAAAAGCTTCAAGGAAATGGTGGAACCTCTATAGTTGTGGGACTGAACTCAAAACAGAACCCAAATGGTAAGGCTGCTGTTCTGAATGATAGGGTTAAGGACGAGGAAAATGATAGCGAAATTGATAGGAAGGCTGACGAGTTCATTGCCAAGTTTAAGCAGCAAATTAGACAACAAAAAGTTGCTCCAAGGGGTGTTTCAAGCAGACAACATAAAAAATCTATGTATCAAACTTAAAGTTTGATTAGTCTGCATAAATCCCTTTTCATTTCTATGTTTTTGCACTCTTCTTGCACTATACTGATCATATCACATGTGAAAATTATGTATTATTGTTACATTTCACTGTGTAACTTCATTATATGGCAGCTACAAAGTAATTCCTTTGATGTAACATACAGTATGTTTTGGTCTTAATTCACTGTTACAAATTAATAGCAGCTAAATGTAGAAGAGGAAAGCAAACAAACATAGATATGAAAATTAATTGGGTAAAAGTTATTTTTATTATTATCCTTTCAATTTTTACACTTGTTTCTTCTCTGTATTTGTCAACACCTAAAAAAAAAAAAAAATTTGTGTCACATAGAAAAAAAAAAAAAAAAAAGTGTTATCAACAATATGTTAGTGCCAAAGAATCACCATCATCCTGCATTCCTGCTTTGATTACTACTCATATTATCACTAATGACCATCTATGATTGGCGAATTGGCCTAACTGGGATGATACTAGTATCCATAATCCAATCCAAAATTTGGATCCGAATGCAGATTGGCTACATAAATTTTTGGATGGTTTTGCGCAATCTGGCTAATCACCAAGGGCAAGATACCAAGTGGAGAAGCTTGGCACAAGCCTTTATATTTCTTAACACACCATCACAAGATCGAATATAAGTGTTGAAACACAATATATTAAGCATGTGCCCTGCTTCTCCAACATGGCTAACTTACCCTCGTCTAATCTTCATGCTTTAAGTTGTATTGTAAGGTTTAGAAGAAGCAAAGAATATCTATTTGATGAAGTGAGGAGTATAATTTATAGCATGTAAGTGCATATATATGTGTATGATAATGGTACGACTTTAGTTTAAAAATGTATAAAAATATGTGACGAACAATGTTAACTTACTCTACATTTATATTATAGATTTCAACATAAACCTCTGTTTTCAATTTCACCCCAAATCGCCAAATTTATATTATAGATTTTGAAGAAACCTCATTAACTTACTCTGCAATTTATATTATAGAATTGAGGTTTTGGAGAAACCTCATTAACTTACTCTACAATTATATTATAGATTTCAACATTAACCTCTGTTTTCAATTTCACCCCAATTTGCCAAATTTATGTACCTTTTAAAGAGAAGGGAAATTTTGGTACATAAATTTATTGGACCAAATTACCCCTCTCTCACAACCAAAATTACAATATATTTGATAAGAATTAGAGGAAAAAAAGGAATAAAGGTTTTTGAATTTAAAAAGAAAAGTTAAGATTTTAAAAAATCAAAAAATAAAAATGACAAATCATATAGTACTTTATTAAAAAAAAAATAAATAAATAAAAAAAAAATAAAAAAAAGAATCACACATATTGGCATATAGCCATATAGGAAACAAACTAGATTAGACCCGTGTGTTGCACAATTGAATTAATTTTTATTATATGCATAAAATAAAGTTTTTATACTTGTGTAAGTGGTAATTTTTTTTTGTTAGATAAATGTATAGTGTAGAGATCAAAAAATAAATAAATAAATAAATAATGACATCACTCATAGAAAATGTAGGGAAAATTTTTAATGTTAAAATGACACGTAGGCTAATTTGTGGGTTGATGATGTCAGCAAGGTTTTGTTTTAGCAATAGTTAATAGATTTGTTTTGTTGGGCATGAGGTTGTTAAGATGTTTACGTAGTCAACTTCACATATCCATATATAACGTCAAAGGCTTTCTTTTTCTTTAAACTAGTGTCACACGGCGCATTCCATTGTCATACTTTATAAATTACCGTTATTAAATAACCACTAGTATTACGGAGTTCTAACTTACTAATAACGGCTACCATCAAAACTAATCAAGAAAGAAATTAATTGTAGAGTTAGACCAAAATTCAATGGCAGTAGAAAAAACTCTGATAAAGAGGGACAGAGACACAGAGTTGCCACTCAAAGTTCTTATCTGGTTATCTTTCTCCTAAAACTGATCTTTCTGGCAGTTGACAAGAAATTGTCTAAATACAACACTACCTGCAGAAGCCTTCCAAGCAGCATCAGTGAAAAAGCTCAATATACTTGACAGATGTTCGTCAAGGCTGCAAACTTTACTGGCTTCATATTGATATACAGAGCATCTATTAGATGAAAATCAGTATTGTGAACTATACTATGACTTCAAGTGTCTTGTAGCTGGAGCGACCAAATCTTTTGCTAACCCGCATTCTGCTTGTCTGCATGATACACTGCAGTTCAAAGAAAGATTCCACAAATTATGCATAGTCAACATGAGAAAGCATAACAAACACATGCATTAACATAATCACAGATTCACAGTAGGATAAAGAAGAAATTTAATATTAGAAAGATACTTAGTAAAATACCACATACATACGCATCAAATGACCCACCATAACCCTTCCTCTCTTGACAAACACACATAATAACACCACTCTTGCAAGTCGAAACAAAACTTATAACATGTCACCCATAAGGCCATAATAGAGCTATCCCCAATTTAAAGAACACGCTCTTGAGTCATAACAGCTAATTTGCTTACTAGCTGACACTGAAGATCAAGCACCAAGAGTTTTTTTTATTGACAACTCCCAAAAGGCTTCAGTTTTGATTGAAATCAAATTATATGTAATAGGCCTTAGATTCAATTGAAATAAATTACTAATAGGCTTTAGATTATCCACACATGCTACACATACCAAGAGATTTACCTTTCTTCTCTGACACTTTAGGGGCAACGGAACAAGTAGAAAATTCTACAGCTATTGTTTGCACAGATGCTCAACTGAGAGAGAATACACTAACACATTCATTATACTTCGTATTAGACTGAAACTCCCTCAAATAATCAGGGTGAGGCGTAGTAAAACCTAAAGTAAAACCTAGATACATGGGGCCTAGTAAGGTAGTGAGATCGTCAGAGCTTTCTGCAACGATTGGTTGCTGAGGAAACCTCAATAAAATCTGAGAGGAGGTAAGATTACCAATATAACTACAGCTAGCCACCTTTGTGCAATAACCTCCCGGACACATGAGATGACATGGTATCAATTTGGCACTTAATTTTCTATCAATTAATGATACTGATTTGTGATTTAGACCCTAGGCAAGCATATTAATTGGAGACTAGATGAGCATCACTTTTTGGAGGTTCATCACTTCTTGCTAAGATGAACCTCGTTTTCTAAGATGTTAACTTATTCATGCCTTTCTGATTTGAGACTCCACACTTTCATGATGAAAAGATGAAAATTAACCTCACAGTATTGCCCCCTTTAGGAGCTTTTGGGACGCCAAAAAGGGGACCATAAGATGAGACTACTCTCTCTTGAATCAAAGATCTAACCGAAGCCCATTCCGACAATTAATGAACATAAAATTTTCCATGATAGTTGGAACTGAACTGCCCATATCACCCTCATCCATGATGTCCTTAATTCTTCGCCGTATCATAGGAGAAGGAGCCTTAACAACATATCGGTCTCATTACTTTATAGGTATATCTCCAGCTAGCAACACTCCTTTATCCTTCTTTTTCCCAATTAAATGATACTTGTATATAATTCAATGTTCCAAACAGCTTACAACACTCTCCATCTCCTTAAAATATCGGTATCTCTAAGATCAATATCAAAGCATTAGCCAAATCTCTACGACTTTACAAAAACCGATAACACGGTCCATCTTACCCAAAACCTATCTACCCTATGCCCTATGGCCCTTCCGGCTTCCATATACTTCTAGGATCAAAACAAGGGAGGATACAATCCTGAACCCTTCTCTAATTACACCCACCAAAGTCAATCGTACATTCAGCTTAGAATAAATTCAATCAGACAGCAAAAAATCAAAAACAAGTCAATCACATAATATCAACTCATCAAATCAACAAAACCCCAGAAATTCAATAACTTTCATCAAAATCATCTAATGGGTATTAACAAAATCATCAAAGAAATTCAATCAAACCCACAAAATCAACCATAACCCTTATATAATTCAACAAAATAAACACTATAATAGATCAAAATTAGCAATAAAACTAAGAAAATTAGAAGGGCATACCCTTAATTAGAGGGCTTGGCATGTTGCTTGAGAAGACCAGAGAGAGAAGCACAATGGGTAGAATCATAATTGCAATTTTCACAGCATTTCTGAAGCTTTTGAATGACATCAATACAATTTTTAGGATTGAAATTTTTCTTCGATAAACAAGATTGAATGTCACAGGCTTGTTTCTTGCATGGCTCTTTGCTTGGCTGGGCCATCTTTTCTTTCGCTCTCAATTTGATCCAATTTTTAGTCTTCCAAATTCTAATTCCCGATTTTCTTCTTTCTTGCCCTAAACTACAAGCAAATTTTTATATTTTTCAAAGAAAAAACTAGAAGTATAGTAGAATGTTCTTATTTACAAAGAATTTGTTTTTTTTTTTTTTATTTATTTTGTATTGATGTCATGTAAAAAACTAGTTTTTGACTCGGGTTATACTCGTAATATTGTTTATTGGATTTGTGTTTCTAAATTTAATTAGTTTCGTATTTTGATTAGTTTTTATTATAATTTTAGAGAAGCAATTGAGGCGGCTTATGTTATGGCACACCTCAACACAATTGTTTATTTTATTTAGAGTTTGGATCGGAAAGATATTATAATGACGACTATTGTTTATCATTAAATCATGTACTACTAAAAGAAAATTTAGACTTTTGTCAACTATGTTAGATTGTTAATTGGTAATAGGCTATATAGATAGATAGATACTAATTACATCATATTCAAGGTTGCTTAATTTACAAGGAGTGAGAATGATATGCTAATGATGTAGATTAGGGAGTCTTTGTAGGGAAGAAAATCAAGGAATTAAGGGGGCAAAAATGTGCTTCATGCATGTGCAAAATGCCAAAATCTACAAAGGTTTATTTAAGATAATATGAGAATTGACACAACTTGTGAACTTGACATGCTCTACCCGAGACAATAGAACTAAGAAGTTACAATGTAACAAAGTGCCTCTATAAATCTAGAATACTTATAAATTTATAATAATAACTAATAAGGTGCATGTCTTCTTTTAAAGTGACTTACTACTAGATACTTTCTCACTCCACTAATATAAGTTTTGTTTACCTTTTGTTGTAGTGGTTGAATTAAAAAAGTAAGATAGTGGAGTTTGGTTGATTAAAAGTGAATATAATTATAAACAGAATGGGATTTGGATGATCAATGGTGAACACAAATAACTCACATGGTCTAATTGATTAAAATTGTATCAAGTAATACGAAGTAGATAGAGGTTAAATGAGATTTTTAGAAGAAATGAGACTTTTAATTAGGAACGAAAGGTGTAATTAAAATAATGGAGGGTGTGGAGCGTAAATACACAATAGCTGAAGGGCTTACGTGAGGAAAAAATGATCTGAATGAAGATAACAAGGAAAGCAAACTGCTGTCAGCAAATTTTCCCCAGAATATTAACAAAAATTCTTGGTATTAAAGCCATGATTATTTTCTCATCACCTTCTTCCCTTCAATCCAAACCATTGTTCTCTTGTAAGTCTCTCTCTTCCCCTATCTCTGTTCAATTTCTGACTTTCTACTTTTTTATATTTATTTTGTGGTATGCAACTTCTATGAGTTATCAGTTGTATAATCAAGTGAAGTACAAAATTCCCAGTTGGTAGTATAAATTTGTTTGTGCATTTCATAGCTTTCTGCTAGAGTTTATCTATTTGTAGAATGCATCAATTTTTGGTAAATTCATTTTTGAATATAATGTTTATGCTTTTGCAATTCAATAGTTACAAGTTGATTAATTTTTAATTTAATTCTGTAGTATGAATTTGCTTCAATTTATAATACCCATTATCCAGTTTCCTTTGTTTTTTCAATTGGAAACTTTGAATAGGCCAAATAGGGGGAGATCAACTTGGTGGAGGAGGGGAGGGGGGAGGATTGGGGAATAGCTGATTTATTGTTACTTCCTCGGCCCGGAATTGATTATTGTCACGTTGATAGTGTAATTTGACGAGTAGTGACTAGTAAATCCAGACGGAGGTAGTATATATTACATGAACTTTGATGCAAGTGCAAAAGCTTGTCACCTGTCACCCATTCTTTGAAAATGCAGTTCGAGTGACAGAATGAAGTGTTAAATGTTTTAAAGAATGTAGAGGGTATAAGGAATTGGTGATTAGTGTATCTGAGTATCTCAATTATTTGAGGGGCATACATAGAGTTTCTCATTACTTTGCAAATTCGACTTGTAGATAATGTGGCATCATGTTGCCCTACACTCAAGTACTCCTTTTTCTCGAGAAAGCAAATATCTTGCTGCCATCCAAGCAGACCAAGCTGTAGTTTAGAACAAAATAGGTAAGAGGTAAATTGAATGTTTCGATTACATATGTTCTGTGCTGTTGCTCTTGTCGAAATCCTGCTCATGTTATTGCTGGTGCTCTTGCTAGTTAAGTCCAGCTATTAGTCTAAAAGAAAGAAAATATGTTAAAAGTATGAAACTCTATTCCACTTCTTCATTGGTTGCTAAATGGTTATGCAGTGAACAGAATGACAGTAAAGTGCTGTCGGAAGATAAAACTCTGAGAAGGATGCTGCTCGTTATGTTTGTGACGTCTAGTTCTTTTCCAACTTTATATTCTTATGGGAAAACAAAGACTAAGAATCCATATGATGAAAGACGCTTGCTAGAGCAGAACAAGCGGATACAAAGAGAAAACAACGCTCCTGATGACTTTCCAAGTTTTATCAGAGAAGGTTTGCTTTGCACCAACATTCTTGGAACATATATATGATTCAGATGCAGCCATGTCTTGTTTCAATATTGTCTATTATTATTTGTTCAGGTTTTGAGGTTAAGGTGGTGGCATCTGACAATTATATAAAGCGTGATTCTGGACTCATATACCGAGATTTTGAAGTCGGTCAAGGTGATTGCCCGAAAGATGGCCAGCAGGTTTTTGTTTCTTGTGTCCTGAGGGTTAAATTGTTCCTTACACCTTGTGTCCTTGATTTGTGCATATGCAGAATGTTGGGAGTTATAACTAAACTAGAACAGTCACCTTGATACTAGATTAGAATAGTCAAAGTTATCATAAGGTACTTCAAATTACATGGATACTAATTTAAGTTTCCCTATAATCAAATTCTCGGTGGAAGATGTACACAAAAAGATACTCGATTTCTGGTTTTTTCTGTTGTACCTGTTAGAGTTGAGAGAAAACTATATCTCTTGATGGATTAAGCCTGATCTCTGAATACCTCATATTATACTTATGCAGGTCATTTTCCAATACATTGGGTATAATGAGTCAGGTCGCCGTATTGACAGCACATACTTGCAGGGTGCTCCTGCCAAAATTAGGATGGGCACTAAGGCACTGGTGCCAGGTGAGAAATTTGAAAATGTTGGACGTAATGAGATCCTGAAATCTATTCTAATAGAGGGATTTTGAACAGGATTTGAGGAAGGTATACGTGACATGAAACCTGGGGGTAAAAGAAGAATAATCATTCCTCCAGAACTTGGACCACCGGTCAGTTCATTAATGCTTGAAGTTGCTCTCTTTATCTTTCACACTTATATTGATATTTTGTGGGTGTAAAACTTATCATATGAGCTATTGTTACAATGCACATCTTTTGTGCTATGTTTGAGACATGAAAAGAGGTGCTGATTGAGTAAAACTTACACAGATGGAAGTGTCAAAATTAGCTTTCGTATTATTACCAGAGTACAAGACTATTACTTGATATGAGGAAGACAAAATGTGTTAGTGATGATGTAGAAATATAATGTATAGGACTATGGACAGTTCTTGAGTTAGGTCAATTCATGATATCATATATAATTTGCAGGTTGGACCATCAACTTTCTTCAGTGCCAAACAGTTTGAGGTTTTTGACGTAGAGTTGGTGAGCATCAAAGATTGTCAGAGGAGAACCATAGGATTCTATTCCGATGTAGTCTGTGATTAAGTAGGGAGGTAAATCCAAGCTGAAGTTGCAAGTTAACATGGATACGAGTTGTGTTTCAAACCAGTCCTTGGATTCAAAAGTATACTTTCCATTTTGACATTTCTCAGTTTGCTCCAGGTTTTCTGGGGGAACTAGAAGATTGTCGATTTCAAGAAATCCGTAGGAATTAGGGTTAAATTGTGGGAGATAGTGATGCTACTGATGTATTATGCTCTCTGTGGAGTATTATGGTTGATCAATTGAAGTTATTGTTTCCAATGAGCCACACAAGCCAATTTTGGCATAAATTTTGTACTGGTACAAAAATTCAAAATCACCATTTAACAACAATTCAGAGTAACTCATTTGATATGCTTTTGTTTTTGACATGGAATTGCCAAATGTTAAAAAGAATGCAAGTCCAAGGAGAAGCATTGGATTTCACTCTGGTGTTGTCTGCAATTTTTTTTTTTGTAAAAGGTCACCATAGCTTTAAATTGATAAATGGATACAAGTTCAAAGTTCTGCATTCCAAGCCACATAAATGATTTTTAATGCATGAAGAGAACGAACAAGAGAGCAATATCTGATTAGAATGTAATTTGGGACAAAGACTTGATTGGTTTACAAGACTCCTTTAAAATAATTTAACCACGTCAAACCAATCAATTCAACATGATCCACAGTCTGGGATCTTGAAGCTGTGAAAAAATAAATGCCTCGAGGGAAACCATTAATTACAAGTGCATGTACAAATATGTAAAACAATTGTTCAACAATATCACCCCAGCAAATTTTCTGAAATCAAGCTGCATATCCTCTGACAATCAACAGACGATTCCCGGTTAGCATGCACCAGCATCTGATGGCAAAAGAATACAGTATGCTCTGTCATGTAAATGAGTTTGTTTACACCTTCAAAGAAACTACTTCAAATGTGGACTTTCAGGAGATGTCCTATGGTAGACAATGGTTTCATCTGAACTTGGTTTTGCATGAAACTGGCCGTAGAAAGCATATATGCCAACTGTAATGAGACTAAAGACCACAAATCTCACCCATGCTTCATAATGCAGCTGCAAAGCAAGATTTCTAATATTATCAAGATTGAAACATTGAAATAAACAGTGTTTTTTCTAATTTCTTTTATTGCAAGGCATTTGAACATGTGATTAAGGCAAAATGAGGCAAACCTGAGCGAACAAGAACATGTTGAAAAAAATGCAGAGAGCTGGCAAGAAAGGGACTGCTGGACAGGAAAACCCTGGAGGATGTGAATAGACCTGGAATAAGAAAACACAAATGGATTACATAACATAGAAAATAGCAATCTGAATTCATCAATGCTTCTGAGTTACTTAATGCTTTTACATTAAGGAAAGGTAGCAGGGGCAATAAGATAACTGATGCTGAGATCTATTGGTGCTAAAGCAAACTAATAGGTATATGATCATTAATATAAAAATAGTGGAGAATGCTCACTTGACGGACATAAAGAGCCACTAATGCAACTATAGCTATGACCAAAGGTATGATCAAGAAGTAGAATGAAGCACCAAAACGATACGTTAATCCAGCTCCAAATCCACAGCAAGCCAACAGAACCAGCCACAGTACACCTTCTGCCCATTTAGAGCACCATCTGGTTGATGCTTGACTAGGAGATTTTTCTTCAAACCGGAGAGATAAAACACAGGCAGCCACTACAGAATAGCCCGTCTGAAGAAGAACAAGAATTCAGAATTCAAGCAAATCCAGAGATGGATGAATATATAAAATAGTCAAATATGAAGCTTAACAGTGCGATTCTAACATACCAGTGTCCCAACTGAGAGAATATGAGAAAGCACGTGCACATTAAGTAGTCCAGCCATGACCGAAGCCACGAGACCTACCCAGACCTGAGAATTTATTGGAGTGTGCCGCTTCGGATGTACTTTAGCAAATAATTTAGGTAATAGGCCGTCCCTTCCAAGCCCAAGGTATAACCGAGACTGTACATTAGAAAACACTAAAGAAATAAGCAAACTTGTATGAATGGTAATATAAGCCATTCCTTCAAATTTTCAAATTTAAAATTTTTAATGGACCATCTCCATTATTATACACAAACGAGACAAAGTAGGAGCCAGCAACATCAATTCATGTAGATCTGCCACACCATGCAAATGATAGGAAAGACACTATATTCTAAAAATGCGTCATTGCATCTATTCACCTGAACATAGAGTCCGACCAGAAGGGTAGTTGTAAGCCCAGCAACAGCACCAACACTGATCAGAACAGAGACAAATTTCAGGCCTTTGGATGTAAATGCTGCGGCCAATGGAGCCTCTTCACCAAGAAGATTATAAGGAACCATTCCAGTGATCACCAAGCAAACACCAATATATAGCCCTATGCAGATGAGAAGGCTTCCAATTATGCCCAATGGCAAATCCCTCTAAAGCATCAGCAGAGAATCAAATTATACAAGGATATATGTATATAAAAAGGAGTAGAATCAGCAATCTCAATCTCATATGACTTACCTGTGGGTTTTTAGATTCTTCAGCAGAATTAGCAACAGCATCAAATCCAACATAAGCAAAAAAAACTACAGTTGCTCCAGTTAAAACTGCACCATAACCATTCGGAGCAAAAGGAGACCAATTTGACACATCAACCTTAAATGCCCCAGAAATAATAACAATAATCACAATGACTACCTGCATGTCAACACAAAGTGCACAGCTATGTCAAATACATTTAGCTTTTGCACTCAACATATCCTATAACTTCATCATAATAGGAGCAATTTAGCAACTGCCAGTAATATCATAAAAGGACGGTACCTTTGTGACAGTCATGAATGAGTTCACAATTGAAGATTCTCCAACACCCCAACATAAAACTATTGTCAGGATGAACAAAAGGATAGGAGCTAACACGTTAATCGAGAAAACTCCTAAGTAATCCTTGGTACCATGTCCTATCCAGTTTGGAATATTTCCCTTGACAGAGGGAAACAATTCTAGTAAAGCAATGGCGTAGCTGGCCAAACTCCTTGCAATACTAGCTGCCCCAATGTGGTAGTCAAGCATCAGTTGTGCAAACACCAAGAAAGCAGTGAGCTCATTGAAAGCGGAGTATGTATACAGATATGCTCCTCCAACAACAGCAGGGAAACGGGAAGCTAGCTCAGCATAACAGAGTGCATTGAGTATACATGACACTCCAGCAAGTATGAAGCAGAGTGTCACAGCTGCGTATCCAAAAGAAATTCACGTAAGCTTTTTATTCTAAAAGAAACAACATGCTGTTTTCAAACAAATATCATAATCGAAATATCAGGCCGTATATCTGAGCGAGAACATTTGTCAATGTAGTTTGAAGTATTTTTAATTTGTTCGTGCCGATTTTCTTGCGCCCTTACCAACAATCACAAAATTATTTGACAAATACAAAATCCCAAAACTATGTATCAAAATGCACAAAGATAGAAGTAATATAAGCGTTGAACCTTCTTTCAAGAGAGAAGAAAGACCATGAATGCAACAAGGTTAAGTTGGTAAACAGGGATAAGATAATTCCGTAACATAGGACTGTCAAGAAAACCACTAGGAGATAAAGAAGAGAAGTACTCAAGCATCAATTGCAGCAATGCCAATATTTCAACCAACATACTGAGATTACTGATTGTTCAGCATGCTGCCATTGATATTTTGATGAAGAGCACTATTATAGTAAAATCTGGGGAACAGCCTCCAAATTCATGTAGTTGATTAGCCCTTATTGGAGTTTAATCTTAGTACCTACCAGAGGCAGTCTAATAAATAGGCTAGATAAGCCTGTTATCAAGAACTCAGCCTCTGACATGGTTATCTTCTGAGTTCTAACCAATCACCCTCTCTTTTACCGATGCCCATCAGCCAAACAACTTTGATCCCATATTACCTATAGTTCAGCTTCCTGCTAATTTCCCTTCTTAATAGTTTGAAATGTAACAGAAAATTCAAATACTTGACAACCATGACAGGCAATCAGGCATGGTTATAGCTTGAAATAAATTATTAGTACACAGCAACTTCATCAGGACCACTAAATTCGATAGCAAAGTCAATCAATTCTTCAGTACTTCCCTCTTTGTCACCATAATGAAACTACCTAAGGTGGGCTTTGAGATACACTATCCATTATTTAAGGTAAGGCCACCTCAAAACCAATATCATTCACAAACCCTCTACTGAAATCCACAATAGACAACAGAATAAAACCAAAGATAGCAACAAAATGGAAGTATAAACAGTGATGGGTCCCACCGGTGACTCACCGGCTACCCCACGAATTTGAACCTTTTCAGCAGTGGGAAGACACGCAGCTAAGTCTAAGTTGTCCCAATGGATACCATATCATTAATTACTCAAGTTGTCCAAAAAGATGCAGCAACTCCAAATGTAATATTTCTTTTTACAAAGCAATTAACACAGCAAATATCACCAACAAACAATCAATCAAACCCAGTTCAATTCAAGCTAAAAATTGAAAATAAGACTGACCCACTACAGAAAAACTCAAAATAAACATCTAAAAAAACAAATTTAACAACAATATACACTAAATTAGAACATACAATTCAAAAACCTAAAATTATTGTTTATACCTGGGCCAGCATCATGAGCAACAGTACCAGTAACAACAAAAATCCCGGCACCAATCGAAGCTCCAATACCAATAAGAACAAGCTCAAACAGTCCCAACCGCCGTACAAGGCCGTCACCGGAGTTCGTACGAACGTCGGAAGAATTGGGTGCGAGGGGTTTACTCCGGCAAGCTGATTCCCAGAAATGCGAAAACCAATTTGGTGAAGAAGATGAAGATGAAGCACCACCATTGTTCTTCTTCTGCCTACCCAAATTCATAGCTCTAAATGATTAAAACCCAGAAAAATTACGGCGAAAAAATTTCTGGGATTTGCACTTTAATGGCGGGTAAAATGAACTAGTATGAATTGAAGATCATAGTAATTGAACAGATTGGAAAACAAAATGAGGAGAGAGAAAATGGGTATTGGTTGATTGATTCTGGAAATTTCAGATGATTAAAGGGATTTCGATTGGATGATAGAAGATTGGAGTGTGATGTTCGTGGAATCTGGACAGTGATCCAATTACTGGCTATGAATCACCCAACAAACAAACGACGAAATTGGAAGAATTTTTGTGTAATTTGATTCCAATTGGTTTTCTCACCTACTCCTGTTTTTGTGTTTTTTTTTTTGTTGATATTTTTGAATTTTTTTACAGTTATTTTCAAAGTAACTAACTTTTTTCCAAGTTGGTTTATTAAATATACAAAGTAGGAGACACACGCAAAATTGTGTGTGCAAGATAAGAAAGCTATATGACTCGATTTTTATTTTTATTTTCCGAAATATTATCTTCCAAATTCTAAATATAAGTGACTTTATAAATTGATGAAATCATGGATATGACTTCCTTTAAAAAAAGTTAAAAAAATTAAAAAAAAAAAAAAAATAGTTAGCTTTTAACTTTTAATAAACAATGGTAGGTTTTTTTTTATTATTTATATTGATGGTAGTTATTTTCAAAAAAAAATGAAGGTAGTTTTTTTTTTTTTTTTTTTTTTTAATAAAAGATGAGAGGGGTATTTTGGGAAAAAAAAATTTATCACCCAAAACCCCCTTTCACTTTATATATTACTATAGATATCTTTGTCCTAAAATTGGAGTGTGCATTTAACACGGTTCTTAAATTTGTATTTTGTATTAATTTTGAAGCATGATAAAATTTCGTGTTGATTGCAATAATTAAAGTTTAATTTACAATAGCATTTTACATTTAATGTTATTAAAAATAATTGATTATTATTTTGTTTTTCTTTTTTAAACGATTTTTATTTAGTTTGGCATGCATTTAAATTAGTGATTTTTTGTGTACTTTAGTAAATGGAATGTTGAGTGGATGTATTGCAAATTTCAATTTTTGAAATTTTCATTCTCATCTTCTAGTTTGGGGATCCTAGTGAGGTGGAACATAAAAGAGATGGTCACATTCGGGGCCTCTTCAGATTGTTTTCAGTTTAGTTCGGTTCAGCTCCAATAAGTTCAGTTTAGTTCTTAATTTTCTTATCTCATAAAATATTCAGTTCAGTTTAACTCCTATAAGTTGAGTTAAGTTCAGTTCAGTTAAGCTTAGTTCAATCAATCAGAACAGACCCTTAATCATTAATAAATTCATTCAAGATCGCCATAAGAATGGCCTTCACAAGTGAAAAATGAGCAACATGTTATTGAAACTTGACAAAGGTGGCACATTACCTCTTTTACATGGAATAAATGTTGTTTTTGTGTTGATCGAAGTAAAGCTAACAAAGGAAATTCAAGATTATGTGGAGTAGCATGGCATGAACTTTTATGGAGATAGTTGAATTAAAACTTCAATTTGAAGTTTAATGGAATGAGCCTTTCTAATAGAAAATGATGATTGGAAGGTTTTTTTTCCTCTCGCAATCAATCTCGTTGCAACAATAATCAATAACTTAGAATTGTAGATGAACAACTTAAGAGGAGAGACCATGAAATTGTTTTGAACTAACTTCCAACAAACCCAAGCTTCTCTTTTACAAGAAATCTTCATCATGATTTCAAACTTAATATATCCAAAAGTAGTCAAATTCATGCAATGTTAGATCTCCGCAACTCATGACATGACTTTGTTGCAATGTGGATGGTAGAGGATTCACAGTACCCATAGCACTAGAGTGATTTGAATAATAGCGGGGGGAATGTGCCTAAAACAATTTAATATAGAGCATACTTTACAATAGCGTGTGCGAGCATGAGAGAGTTTACAAATTAGTGTGCCTCTTTCGTACTTGATAAGGTGATGTGCGAGATGTATGTGCGTATTTCGTTGATTGTGTTGAGCACAAAAGGTAAAGCTCTAGCGTGCAATAGTATCAATTTTTTCCCCATTTTATGGAGATCATACTTTACAATGGTGCGTGTGAGCAAGCATGTAACTTTCACAGCAGGTTACCATACAAATCAAATACGTGATATGAAATATTTTACACATTCGTTGTATGTACCAAAATACCCAGACAACTTTCCACGATACTGAGGTACATGATAGTACATTGTAATTTATATCGCCTTTCCTTAACTTGTCGTAAAATTCGACTTGTAATTCAAACTAATCAAATTATTACGTAACAAAACCAAATCGGATCCGCCATTGAAAAACCCTAACAACCCATTGGGTTGCAAATCCTCCATCCAAAAGGCCAAAACCAAAGTAGAACACAATCTCAATCATGTAAAAACACCTGATAAATGGGCTATATATCCCCACTCAAAGAATCCAAACTTGTAGCTTACAAAAACTTTAGATGTATAAATGCATCATTTTGAGGTCAATAGACAATACTAGCCAAGCTAATTCATTCATCACAGCCTTTTTTTTTTTTTTTTTTTTTTTTTCCTTTTACCTTTGCGTCTCTCCTTACATTGCTTGTCTTCCTTCTCTCTCTTGTTCCTCACCTGCACCTTTGTTGGTCAGGTTTCTCATTGAACCCTCAAAAACCCAGAAAAATTCAACTTCAATTCTCTCTCATTCACTTGCAAAATCATCAAATTTCATTGGTATGAGCAGAAGGGTTCGTCGGAAAGTGGCTAAGAAGGGCAAAGAAAAGCTCCTTCTTCCCAGCTACCCTGAACTCATACTTGATGAAAACGATGCCGATTTTCCTCATTCTATCTTACCCATTAATCCCGCCGCAAATTCCGCCGCACCCACCTCCCCAATTGGCGTCGCCGTCGATTGGACCACCTTGCCGGATGATACGGTAATCCAGCTTTTCGCCCTTTTGAACTATAGAGATAGAGCTAGCTTGTCTTCTTCGTGCCGGACATGGCGTAATCTGGGCTCTACTCCTTGTTTGTGGGAGTCCTTGGACCTCCGGGCGCACCGTTGTGACGCTAGCTCGGCTGTTTCGTTATCGTCGCGGTGTTCGAACCTTCGCCGGGTTCGATTTCTTGGGGCGGAGTCAGCTGATGCTATCATTTACTTGAAAGCAAAGGGTTTACGGGAAATTTCCGGTGAGTATTGCCGGAAAATGACTGATGCTACGCTTTCGGTCATCGCTGCCCGGCATGAGATGCTTGAGTGTCTTCAATTGGGGCCTGATTTTTGTGAGAGAATCAGCAGTGATGCGATCCGGGCAGTTGCCATTTGCTGCCCGAAGTTGAGGAGGCTCAGATTATCTGGGGTAAGAGAAATTGACTCTGATTCTATCAATGCCCTTGCTAAAAATTGTGTTAATTTGTGTGATATTGGGTTTATGGATTGTTTGAAAGTTGATGAAACTGCTTTGGGTAATATGGGGTCACTTAGATTTTTATCTGTTGCTGGGACTTCTAATTTGAAATGGGGTTTGGTTTCTCATCTTTGGAGTAAGTTGCCTAATTTAGTTGGGTTGGATGTTTCGAGGACTGATATTAGTCCTACCGCGGTTTCGAGGATGATGTTGTCTTGTCAGAGTTTGAAGGTGTTGTGTGCTCTTAATTGTACAAATGTTGAGGAAGATGCTAGCTTTGTGACAAGCAGCTATGGGAGTAAAGGTAAGTTGTTGTTGTCCCTGCTCAGTGATATATTCAAAGGGGTAGGTTCATTATTCGTCGATAATTCAATGAAAGGTAGGAATGTGTTTTTGGATTGGAGGGATACCGAAAGGAAAGATCAGAAATTGGATGACATTATGACTTGGCTCGAATGGTTTCTTTCGTATTCGCTTTTGCGAATTGCTGAGAGTAATCCTCCTGGTTTGGATAACTTTTGGGTCAGTCAGGGTGCTACATTGTTGCTCAGTTTGATGCAGAGCTCACAGGAGGATGTTCAGGAAAGGGCAGCTACTGGGCTTGCTACTTTTGTGGTTATTGATGATGAGAATACTAGCATTGATGGACAAAGAGCGGAAGCAGTTATGCGGGGTGGGGGTGTGCAACTTCTCCTTCATCTCGCCAGTTCGTGGCGAGAAGGATTGCAGGCAGAATCTGCCAAGGTATGAATATCTCTAGTTCACTTTCTAGTTCTACTATCTGCTCAAAGTTCACTGAATCATCTAAGGCTCCATATATGCGTCTTATAAGCTTAGGTTTTATTTTGTTCAGTTCTGTCCAATGTCCATACTTAGTGAAAAGATGAGTTTCTTTCCCCTGATCATTGAAGCCCCACATGTTTAGGAGTGATTGTGTGATCTGATGTAACCATTGTTTTCATGTACAGGCAATAGCAAATTTGTCTGTAAATGCTAATGTTGCTAAAGCTGTAGCTGATGAAGGAGGTATCACTATTCTAGCAAATTTGGCAAGGTCCATGAACAGGCTGGTGGCCGAGGAGGCAGCTGGTGGATTATGGAATTTATCAGTTGGGGAAGAGCATAAGGTTGGTCATTTTTGCCCGCTTTATTTTTCAATTGTATGTTCTCTGTGTTTGTATGAGCTTTTTGTTAATAGGATCCTTTTATTGTTCAGGGTGCCATTGCAGAGGCAGGAGGTGTTAAAGCTTTAGTTGATCTTATCTTCAAATGGTCAACTGGCGGTGATGGAGTTCTGGTTTGTACTTCCATTGAGATGATCACACATATTTGGCTATTTTTACTTGTTAATTTATGTATTCATGAATTTATACCACAATACAAGTTTCCTTTTATGTTGTGCTAATATTAATAATTGTCATTTCTACACTTTCTAGGAACGAGCGGCTGGGGCTTTGGCAAACTTGGCAGCTGATGACAAATGTAGCATGGAGGTTGCAGTTGCTGGTGGTGTACATGCATTAGTGATGCTGGCTCGCAATTGCAAGTTTGAGGGAGTGCAAGAGCAGGTGATGATATATTATCCAGAACTTTGTTGTCTTCCATGACTTTGGATGCCATTTCGTGGATTATGATGTACTGTTTGTGTGAAGTGAGAATTTAATTTATTAAAGAATAAGTAATAAGTACCTGAAATAAGTTGAAGAGAACATGTCCTATATTGACAAGCTGGAATTTTATAATTTATTTGCATGTTGGGGAACAATATATCCCATGAAAGTAACATCACTTTTACCTTAAACTCGTAGAGTTACTAGTTGTTTTCTAAATCTGATTGAAAAATAAGACCATCTGGATTATCTTTCTTCAATTTACCAATACTTAATGTACTTCTAATATTATTCAATTGATTTTACAGGCTGCTCGAGCCTTGGCAAATTTGGCAGCTCATGGTGATAGTAACAGCAATAATTCAGCTGTAGGGCAGGAGGCTGGTGCTCTTGAAGCCTTGGTACAGCTGACACATTCTCCTCATGAAGGTGTCAGGTATATTTGTGGAAAAGGAAACAATTTTTACTGCATTTTGTTAGATATGTCTTAGATATTCCTCATTAAATGAAGATAAATTCTTGTGTGACCCGCTTATTATAACTCATAAATTACTCTATACAATTACTCTTGTGTGATTGAAACTTTCTGTTTGGTTCTTGTTTGACTCTGATTTAAATTCATAATAATCGGTCCTCTTGAACTCTTTTTTTTTTTTTTTTTTTTTTTTTTATTTTATTAAAATAACTTATTTTATGGTTCTTGAGCAGACAGGAGTCTGCTGGTGCATTGTGGAATTTGTCATTTGATGATCGAAATCGAGAAGCAATTGCTGCAGCTGGTGGTGTTGAGGCATTGGTATGTAAACATACTGTGTTTGTGTTCCATTAGAAATCTTGCTCATGCCCTGTGGACCCTTGGTGGTGTAATCTTTATATTTGACTTTCGAATGAATTTAGCCTAATAGGATCGTGTAGTTCATAATACGTCTTAAATAGTGCAAACTTGTGACCACTGATATCAGCAGTGACTATGAATGAGTAAGGCAAAAGATACTAAAATTGTTTAATTTTTAGTATCTGTTGGATGTCAATTTTTTCCTATTGAGCTCTCATGATTCCTTCATATTTTGTACACTAGGATGTTAGCTACTGATGCATTAATGAACATGTTATTAACCTGTATATGATGCATAATATGTGAATTGCATATTTGCATTTTGTTTAGTATATTACTCACAATTATGTCTTATTTTGTTTAGGTTGCTCTTGCACAGTCTTGCTCAAATGCTTCTCCAGGTCTTCAGGAAAGGGCTGCTGGTGCTTTATGGGGCCTATCAGTGTCAGAGGCAAATAGGTATCCATAGAGTTCCTCGCACATATTTATTGCCATGTTTGATTTTATGATTTTTATTTTGAGCAATTCATTTCTCCTTATAGTGGTTAGGTTCTTCATTCTTTTGTTAGACCTTTGAACAGGACATAATATAAAGGCAGACACATATAGTAGTGCCTTGAAAGAATAGATATTCCTCATATGAGGGAGAAATTGGACTATAAATTTATAGTTGCTATGTTGTTAATTAACATGTAATGTTCATTCTAAAAGTGGATTTCACTTAAATGGTCTCCTTATAAAGCTATATCATTTACTTCATGTTCCTGTTGAGGATACATAAAATGTTTCCATACTTTCTAGTTACGTAGTATCAGATATTTTGCCCCTGCTTTCTTTTAATTTTGCCATTAGGAAAGTAGAAATTATAAAAACCAAGCCATACATATCATCTGATTTGTATAATTTGAACAATACCTTATATTCCATTCCAGATAATGTAACCCTAATCCTCTGAATTAAAATTGACCTCTATTCAAATTGAATAGTACTGATTTTGATAATATTAATGATTGAATTTCTGTAACAAATTAATTGACAAGAGTCCCATATTTGACTTTTACCTAAATACCTCAAAGTGAAGGGAAGCTGAATTGAACATTACATCTATTAATGTAACCTGGTTTTGTCTGAAATAAAAAACGACTATTTTGGAAACAAATTAAACCGAAATTAATATTAATATTGGTTAATTTTTCATAACAAAGTACGAAGTATTTGGCAAGAGATCCATATATGAATGCTATGAACTTGAATGAGCTGTTTACCTAGTCTAATGTGTAACCATGAAGAGTCAAATGTTGCAAGGTATGTTCCCATAGTCCCATACCCCCCCCCCCCCCCCCCCCCCTCTTCCGTCAGTTGTCCTTCAATGTTTATATTGTACCAAGTAGCGTTCTAACTTGTGATGTATTGTGTTGGTAATTTTCACTTTTTCGTTTGCTGGATTGTATTTATATGATGTTCTTTTTTTTTTTGTTATAGCATTGCTATTGGCCGGGAAGGAGGTGTTGCACCTCTTATTGCGTTGGCTCGTTCTGAAGCTGAAGTGAGTACATGATTATGCTATTGTTTTGTCTGATTAATATTTCCTCCTGGCACCCCAAGTAGTGCTAAATGGATTTTGTTGCTATTTGCGGACACTTGAATATTTGATATACAGCTTTGTCATAATGCATGTACACTTTCCTTTTATGTGAGAGAATGGACTGTATCTTGTAGGCTTAATGCTGAAGGTCTTATTGTTGAAAATTTTCAAACTAAATTCTCCTTTTGTTTTCTGCTTGATTGTGGCTTTCAACTTTGACAACATAGTAACTGTTACTAATGTGTAGTGGTTGGCCGAAATTTCTTGTTTGTGTATGAAGCATTATATATGATTAAATTGATTTGCTTTGTTCAATTTATAAATTATCTTTTGTGATTTACATCTGCTGTTAAAAGTCATGGATTCTTATTAGTCAATGTTGTAACATTATATATTTGATTGCATATTTACTCAACTATAGTGAGAATTTGAGGTATTGTTTTGCATATTAGCAAATTTACATTTTGTTAATTTTTGGAAAATGTGTGGGAATTATCTTATAAAAATCTCTCTCCCTCTCTTTTTCCTTTTTTTTTTTTGGGGGGGGGGGGGGGGGGGGGTTGAAAAATTCTGTCATGTAAACAAAGCATAAAATGTTGTAAAAAGGTACCGTTTGCCAGATTTTGGAAGTTTTGACTGTTTTCCGACGTTGATTTTTTGTTTTTTGCCTTTTATTTTCTTCCTTTTTTCTCTCCATTCATGGCCCTATAGTTCTTTTCAAACAATCTCTAATACACCTATGCAGCGCAAATTCAAAGTTCGGAACTTGATGACTACTATTTGGTATCACAGTAGAGGCTCTTAGTCACCACCTTCTATTCTCAGTCTTCCCCTTAGCTTCTTTCTCTCTCCTCTCATCTTAATACATGCTATAACAAGACCTTATGAAATTCATCTATGGCAGACACCAACATCAAAACCTTGAAGAAGTTACAATTCCTATATCTCACCTACAACAAATGAGCAATAGTCTCAAAAGTGTTTGCAAAGCAATTAATTTGAAGCAAAAACCCACCGTCCAATTTGGGTGATGAAGTATTGGACAAGCTATTCTTTTATGGTCTGGTATTCTTCAAGAACAAGGGAGAGAAAATTGGCTTTGGTGGGTAGTTTATGTAGGAATGAGAAGAACGTGAGGGAAGAAAGAATTCTGAGGAAGATGAAAATTTTAGGTGAAAGTGGAGGGAAAAAGGAAGAAAATAAGGCAAAAAAGAAAAGTCAAATGCCGAAAGATAGCCAAACTAACGAATGCAACATTTTATGCCTTATAAGGTAATTTATTACGATATTTTTTTAATTTAAGGTAGTTTTTCACAAAATACCAATTTTCAGATGGTAGTTTCCCCAAATTTTCCAAAATAAAAATTGGAATGCATTGAAGAATGCGATTATTTGATGAAGCTTTTGAGCTGGAATATATTCTATAGACCGAGGACATGAGTAGGGGGATAAACCCCTAGCTGTCCTTATTTTATTTTTTGTTTCTGATGTTATATTTGTAATTAGGAGATGGGCAAGTCTTTTGTGGGCATATTTGCTCTATTATTATACATCAGGCCTCCTCTTTGTATTGGTGTTGCTTTGAGAACCTTTATTTAGTTTTTTGTTGAAACAATAGATTCTCACTACAGCTGTCTTCCAGGATGTTCATGAGACAGCAGCTGGAGCTCTTTGGAACCTTGCTTTCAATCCTGGTAATGCGCTGCGGATTGTGGAAGAAGGTGGGGTCCCTGCCCTTGTTCATCTGTGTTCCTCTTCAGTGTCGAAGATGGCAAGGTTCATGGCTGCATTGGCATTGGCTTATATGTTTGATGGAAGGTAAATATTATAGTTATTTTCCTTTTTTGCTGAAGTGTTGGGTCGATCTGATTCTGCCTATTATTACCTTGGCATACAGTAGGTTAGAAAACTGCTTTGTGACAACTTAAGGACTTACATGTCGTAAAATTGTCAGAATACAAAGTGTATTAATATGTTTAGTGTTTTGTCTTAAAACGTGGCAGGACAATGAGACACCAATCTTATTTTACAAGCCCTTTTTATAGTTGCTATAATGAGTTGAGGATCCACCAGAGTACAAATTTTATAATACCAGAAAAGTGAAGACTGTATCGCTTTTCAGCCACATGTGTTACTCTTTAAAGTTTAGGCCTGCTTGCTTGAGATTATTGATAAGTTGTAGAATGTCGGACACTATATTGAGGGTAGTGGATGTAGCTTGATTTGACCCTTTCTAGAAACTTTTGATTTGAACTAAATAACATTCAAGTCATGCTCCAAAACTTTTTTTGTGAGAGGGTTATTTAACTTTTCTGAAATCCAAAATATGAATCAACTATTCTCCTTTTCATGAAGTAACACAATTTCTTCAGGATGAACACTTTCAATGCTGATGTGGAACTGTGGACAATATAATGTGATGACCCTTAATGGTGTGTTTTAGTGAAAATTACATTGCGTTATGCAAGGCTATAATCCCGTGATAAAGTAGCCGTTACGTTACTTAATAGACCATATTTGATCTCCTGCTCTCAGGATTAGCCCCTTTCTTTAAATTATACTCCGCCACATTGATTCTGAAAGAATCATGGCTTAAATTCTGGATCATGAGCAGTTTTATCATTTTATGATCGTGTTCAAAAGAATGTGGTACCTTGCTGCCCAAAAAAAAAAAAAGACAACCAGAGGTACCTGCTAATGACTTGTGATTTGTAGTAACATTCTTCTTCTTCTCTCTCTCTCTCTCTCTCTCTCTTTCCTGTTAACTTTGTTAATGAACAGAGCAAGGGACTTGGTTGTATTTGGGTTTGCCTAAATGGCATAAATATGTTAGAATCTAGCAGTGTTTGAAAAAGCGTGCCTAGGCGCTGACGCACAAGGCGAATGGGGTAAGCGCTTAACTTGGTCTGGGCGAGGCGTTTTTGGTAAGGCGCACCAAAAGCGCACAAGGCGCACCCGAGGCGCAAGTGAGGCGCACCTGGAGAAATTTCTGCCAATTTTTTTTTAACTGCTTCGTGCACTGAGGGGCGCTGCATGACCCTTCTCGCTTCAGCGCGCCTTGAGCTTTTTTATACATTGGATTCTTGTGAAAATGTTGCCTAAAGGGTCAGTAGACGGGTAGAGTGCTGCTTGACATCATTATCATTGGTGTTGCTTAAAGTGCTTTGTAGATTTATCATATTTTATATCTTTCTAGGGATGTATGTTGACTGCAGGTGTTTGCATTAACTATTTGATTAACTAAGAATGTCTTTTTTTTTTCACAGGATAGGTGAAGTTGCTTTGACAGGAACTTCATCTGAAGGCGTGTCAAAGTGTGTAAGCTTAGATGGGGCTAGAAGGATGGCTTTGAAACATATTGAAGCATTTGTTCTCACCTTTTCTGATCCTCAAGCATTTGCAGCAGCTGCTGCATCATCAGCTCCTGCAGCATTGGCACAAGTAACAGAAGCAGCTCGAATACAGGAAGCTGGTCATCTTAGATGCAGGTAAGAAGTATAGCTGCACATTAGGGGGATTAAAATTGAAGATAAGGGGTAGTACCAGAACTTCTTGACATTACACTTGTACCAGCAATAGTTGTTTATAACTTCTTCAGAGCCCTCAGTGCAGTCAGATAGTAATGGACACAAGCCAACCACTTTTGTAATGCCCTTTGGTTTCAAAGCATCAGAAGAAACTCAAAACATAATTATTTAACTTGAATTTTTCTTACATTCGTAATGTTCTTTGCATCTTTGGCTCTAAAGCATCAGAAAAAAACTTAAAACATTACTATCGAACTTAAATGTTTCTGACATTTGTAGCAAAGAGTGACTAGAGCTGAGCTTTTAAACTCAAACACCCGTGCTTATGACAGCTTACAGTCTCATCACTAATACCTGACCTAGGCAATGGCCTTTCAAAGCGCAGGTTTAGTGTACCACTAAATATGATCCATAAGACCTAAAATATTTGAACTACTGATTCAGCTTGGATCCTCCAGTTCAACATTTATTTGGCCTTGTCTCAAACTGATTTTATGACCAACTGAGAGACTCTATATGAATGAGCGATTGGAGAGACATATTTTTGGGACCAATCTGACATTGCAGAAAAAAAAAAGTTGAATTCATTTAGTGCCTTTTCATCTATAGATGCATCCTCCTAGTGCTCTGAAGCTCAAGCATTATTGTTAAGCTTATTGTAAGTTATGATTGCCATTGATGGTTTTTATTCTTTATTATTTTCAGTGGAGCAGAAATTGGGAGATTTGTGGCAATGCTGCGTAACCCATCTTCAATATTAAAGACTTGTGCTGCATTTGCTCTTCTCCAGGTAAAAGAGATTTCTATTTGTCTGCTTAATTTTTGACATGCATATCCAGTATATACAATGCTGCTAGTATCATAGATACTCTTGTTTAATTTATTTAGGAGCTAAGGCACTTGTTTTTTATATGAACCCTTTTAGCTGTTAACTTGCTTTTATTGTTAATACAGGTATTAACTTGCTTTTATTGTTAATACCTGTATCATTTTCTTTGAAAGTGTGTAAATGTCTCAAATATGAACCCTTTTAGCTGTGTAAGTGTGTGTAAAAAATCAAGTTGAATGGATGAGCATGCATTTATTAGATAAGCACTGCATTTATTAACCCCTACTAGTTTCCCTTCTGTCAGTTTGAACTGAGTAGCAAAGAGAAAATTCTATAAGATACTCGTGGCCGTGAATTTGTGAAAACAGAAAGTTCATCGTCTGTGAAAGTTTAGTTAATTACTGCGTTTATTGCTTTGAGAAAGTTAGCTCTTTAGCTCAGAAGGAACTAAAACTTGATAATTTCAGTCAAACTCGTTGGAAAAAATGTTATGGACTGGGATGATAGAATTGGCAGTAATCTGGACAGGACCTTAGTGAATGGTGAGTGTACTCTTCAAAAAGGAGATAGTACTTCCTGAATCTGTGTCATGCATTGTAGTGGTGCCTGGGGATAATCCCAAAACAAAGCTCCCCTCTCAGCTACAAAGAATCACATCAAAAGGATGAGGCCTCTTGTTGCCACTGCTTCTCTTCCTCTTCTGCGCTTTATCTTTTGGGGAGGGAGTGTTTGTGTGTTCATGCTTTATATTGTAAAAATTTCTAATATTCCATGGAAAACCTCCATTTTTCAAATTGCAGTTCACTATACCAGGTGGCCGCCATGCAATACACCATGCAAATCTTTTGCAGAATGCAGGAGCCCCGAGAGTCCTGCGTGCAGCAGCTGCTGCTGCAACTGCGCTTGAAGCCAAAATTTTTGCGAGAATAGTTCTGCGCAATCTGGAACATCACCTGGTTGAAATTTCAATTTGAAGACGACAACACTATCAACCTTCACCATTATTTTACCCTTCTTGAAGCCTTTATACCGGTGTTCCTTAAAAGGCTTCTTTACAGTGCTGTATTTCAAGGACTATTTCATCGCCACCAGAAAGATGGTATAGGAGAAGGATGACCAGAAAGAACGTCAAGCAACTGGTGATATTCTCTGTCAACTTCAGGGTCATCAACCCTGAACTTTTTTTTTTGTCATGCTGATCTCGATTTTGTTACTTTTACTGATCATGATGATAGCCTGTGAAAAAGTCATTTATCCTGAAAGTGGTTTGAAGACAAAGCACCATATTTCGCCGGTCCAGTGGGTGACTTGGTGGTCATGTACTCATTGCGACAAAAATTTTCATGTTATGTTTGTGCAGTTGAGATGTATTATTGGAGTTGTGAATAAGGGCACATTTGCTCTGTGACTGTGACCTATATTATTCTTCAATTTATGTATACAAGTATTACATAAATCTTTATTTTACAGACTCGGTACTTTGTGAAAGTTGTAGTCCTGGAGTGTTGATTTTTCTTGGATATAAACAGAACTTTATTGAGAACATCTAATGAAAAGGTTTATATGCATGTACGCCTAGCAATTTGGCTCCAAAAAAACAATAAGTACTAGCAATTTTTCGCTCCAAAAAAAAAGAAGTAAAAGCTTCATGCCAATAGGCTTTACAGAGAAACTAGGCAAGAAATTGATTCAACCTAAAATTTTGTTTAAATTTAATAATTATTCAGTCAATCAACTACACAATCTACTACGAAGTACTTTGTAACTTCTAATCCTTTAGCTTTAGAGTGTCAAAACCTATTGGTCGGAGTTGTTGCTCTTTAAAACTCCTTAGGATTTGATATTGCATGAAGTTGTTCTTCTTACCATAAGCTATGATAAACCCAATAAAACCCCATAAAACAAATCAAAACAAGTTAGTTCAATCATTTTCAGGGAAAAAAAAAGCTCAATTGAGAAGAAAAAAAAAAGTTTAAAGGATTTGAAAATCAGCTACTTAAAACTCTCTTTTGACTAGTGTAACTAAATTTTTTTAAAATTGGCTCGACCTTGATGACCAACCAGCCTATTTGACAGATCAACTAATAAATGATAATTTTTTTTTTCCTTAAATGACAATTACATGCATACCCTTTTTTTTTTTGCACTTATTGGAAGGTTTTGAGTCATTTTGATATTTATACAAAGTAATTGGATAAATTGAGATTTGCCTTAATCAAATAGGTTTACTTTATGATGATATTAACATGTTATCTAAGTGGTTTAATGTTTTTATTTCTTCTCATGTTAGAAGGGCAGGTAACACGGTAGCCCACTTTGTAGCAAGATGAGATACTCGTGGTTGCTCTAAATTTATTTGTATGAGTTCGTTTTTGCAGTGTCTTATACTTTCAGCGGATTCTGATTTATATTAATCCAGCGTTTTCCTCAAAAAAAAAAAAAAAAAAAGTTTCTTCCCCCAAAAAAATAAAAAATAGAGGGGTAATATTGGAAAAGAAAAGGAGTACGTTGATACACTGATACACAGCTTTGGGTTTATAGTTACTCCTAAAACCTCCCGACCGGCGACTCGTCCAAACACTCAGTTTGCGCTTCAACTCGCTCGTCTTTTCTTTAACCCCAGGTAACATCAATCTCTGTTGTACTCTGTATGTTTTTCAATTTGAGTGAATGCTATAGTTTTCTTAAACCCTAATTCCCTTAAACCCCAGATAGATTTATGTATACAAATTAATGGAATCGTAATATAAAGTTCTAAACTTGTAATTACAAGCTCAATTTTATCTGGGTATATGTTATAAATTATATGTATTATGCTTGATGATTTATGCATTTTCAATAAACTATAAAGTATGATGTAAAAGTTTTCATTACCCAGTTATACTGTAAAGTGTATATTGAATGAGTGCCAACTTCGATTCTTGATTTGTATGTTTTTTAATTAGGCAGGGAGATTTGCCAATTTGATCTATTTGGGACAAGAAAAGGAATAATTTTGAGGTGGGATTGATTTGGGTTGGTTTGTTTATCTGGGGTGAAAGAGTTTTGTCTATGTTAGGTTGTGTAGCTAATTGATTACAATGATGTCGTCGGAGCTAGCGTCTCGTGTCACCCTCCTTGCCCTTCTGTCTGCCACCACCTTTTACTGCTTCTATAAAGCCCGCCGCCTTAAGCTTGCTTCTCAGAAGTTTGCTGTCTCTGCTCGGAATCCGAAACTTATTTATATCACTCAAACTGGCACTTGTAAAACCCTAGCTCACCGTCTTCACAAGTTGCTTGCCTCGAAAGGTCTTGTTATTGACCTTGTTGACGTCAAAGATTATGAACCAGAGGATCTTTCGAAGGAAAGTCTTGTTTTGATTGTGGCTTCTACCTG
This sequence comes from Chenopodium album, assembly GCF_948465745.1. Taxonomy (NCBI): domain Eukaryota; kingdom Viridiplantae; phylum Streptophyta; class Magnoliopsida; order Caryophyllales; family Amaranthaceae; genus Chenopodium; species Chenopodium album. The sequence goes on from NC_137858.1 coordinate 5,731,578, forward strand.
GGAGGATGGAAAGCCGCCTCCTAAAGCCAAGTTTTTTGCTGATTGGATTGAGGAGAGTGCGAATGATTTTAGAGTAGGATCACTTCTGCTCAGTAAGCTCAAATATGCAGTTTTTGGGGTTGGGAGTGGGGCGTATGGGGAGAGTTTTGATGTTGTAGCGAAAGGGATTTCGAAAAGGTTGAAGGCATTGGGAGCCAATGAGATGCTCCCGTTGAGGGAGGGTGATGTGGATGGAGGTAGATTGGGGAAAGAGGTTGATGCTTGGGGTGAGAAGTTGATTGGGATCCTAAAAGGTGTAGTTCAGGAAAATGGGGTAGTTGCTTGTGGGAAGCTAGATGATGAGAGTGATGCAGAGTTCGTCGATGAGTCTGATGATGAAGATTCGGAAGACAGTGAGGAGGAAATGGGTGTTGTTGATCTTGAGGATATAGCAGGTAAGGGGCCGTCAAGGAATTCAAAGAATGCAGTGCAGGTTAATGGGGTCAAGACTGACGGCAAAAAAGAAATGGTCACTCCTGTGATCAGAGCAAATCTGGTGAAGCAGGTGAGTTTCTTTTCATTTTATATTTTGAACTTGTTGCTGATTTGATGGTGGAGTTATTGTACATGAACTTTATTATTTAAATTTCTGAATATATGTATATGGATGAGCTGGATTTTAAAGGCCAATTATATTGCCTTATGATAGAGTGTAGCTATGCAGCCTGTCCAAAGACTAGGAAGTGAAACCAAACGCCTTGAGGACCAGTGCCTATATACAGCTTATGTCTAGTGTTCAACTTAGGCCGGAAATGACTAAAGTTGTTCTAGGTTCCAGTTTTTGTACCAAACTGTTCCTGGGTGCCTCAACTGTTAAAGTCTAGCTAGGCATAATATTCTTTGATCTAATACTCTGCATTCTATTACAAATTGAAATTTTTACTGTAGTTATAGGCTCTTATGTATAACCACAGCCTGGTAGCTCTGTAGGAAGTACCATAGCTGGGATATATTGTCAAATTATAGATCCAGTTGCAAAATATTTTGAACCTTTCTTGAAAATAGAGGTATTTTCTTCAATTTTCCGCTCTTTTGAATGTCCACTACCCATGTGTACCTCAAATGCTAGCATGAAATACCTTTCATTTTAAAAAATTATCTTGTTTTTATTTTTTTAATATTATCTTTTGTTAATCATCCTACTGTAACAATGCTACAAATATTATATTGTAATATTATTCTGAGTTGTTGCTCTAATATAATCTCTTTGTCAACTCTCTCTTCTCCCATTAATTTATGTAATGTTTTTTTTTGGCAGGGCTATAAGATAATTGGTACACATAGTGGAGTTAAACTTTGCAGATGGACCAAAGCGCAACTTAGAGGCCGTGGGGGTTGTTATAAGCACTCATTTTATGGAATTGAGAGTCATAGGTAATCATGCCACGAGTTATATTGATCTTTACTTTCTTACTTTGTCTCTCTTTCTCAGCCTGGCCACCAATTTCTTCACATTGGTCTTCTTTAACAAATTTTCCAAGAGTGGAGATTATACTTTTTCATGTCATCTCAAATCTATAAATAAACTAAAGGAACAACCGCTGACATCATATTGTCCACGTGGCAGCTTTATAAGAAAATTTTTCCCGCCTATATAAAAATCTGACGTCATTATATTTTCTTTGGTTTCAAATTTCAAATTTAATTTCTCCTCCTCTCAATTTATCTATACTCTTTAATTTATTTATTTTTCTTCTATCACCAACTATTGGTATCTAATACATCTTTCCCTTATGCTTCATCGAACAAAATACTTTGATGTATACATTTTTTCTATTTTCCTGTATATATTACAAGTTTAAAATCATTATTTATTGTTTAATTAAATTCGTATATTAAAAATCTAACTTTTATGTATGTGCTTAAATTTTCATATTCGGTTTGTTCTTCTTCAAAATTAATTTTATAAAATTAGCATTTACAACTAATGGTTATATCTCAATAATTTTTCTGATACGTAATAATACATAAAATATATATACTCTATATTTCCGTGCATCGCACGGGACTAATCTAGTACCCTAATAATTGAGGACATAATGCATTGTGTTTTTTGGTTACTTTGCTGCCTCAGTTGTTTTTAGTTTATTTGGTAATGTCAATAGGATAAAGAAAAACCTCTGCTTCTGGTGTTCTTTTCTTGGCATAATTCAGCTTTACGGTTAGTTACTGCTGATGCCAAGTAAGCACGCCAGATCTGCTAATATAGATATATTTACGCTGTAATATAACTTATATATACTTAATTAATAGATATATTTTCAATACAGGTGCATGGAGGCACTGTAATATAATTTATCTCCTTAATCTATATACTAAATGTATTGATGTATTTTTAATACAGGTGCATGGAGGCAACACCAAGCCTGGCATGTGCAAACAAATGTGTTTTTTGTTGGAGGCATCATACCAATCCTGTAGGGAAGAGCTGGCAATGGAAAATGGATGATCCTGTTGAGATTGTGAACACTGCGTTAGACCTTCATACTAAAATGATAAAGCAAATGAAGGGAGTTCCAGGTTTGTCTTTTGAAAGATGTTTGTTTATGGCTATCATTTTATATAGATGAGAGTATGATACTTGGATTGGCTTACATGTGATCCTGGGTGGAGTCCAATCCCCATCTCTTGCCTTCCCATTATTCTTTTTCTCTCAATTGTCCAACACTTCCACTTTCTTTGCTCTGCACTACCCCACTTTAAAATTTTATTCTTCATATAAAATCAACTCAGGACTAAGTGTTGGAATTGCTGTTGCAGGGGTGCTGGAAGAGCGGTTGGCAGAAGGTCTTTTGCCCAGGCACTGTGCTTTGTCACTTGTAGGAGAACCTATTATGTATCCCGAAATCAATACACTTATAGATGAGCTGCATCAGAGGAGGATTTCTACCTTCCTTGTTACAAATGCTCAATTTCCTGAAAAAATTAAATCGTTGAAACCAATCACTCAGGTAAAAGCTATCGTGCAATGATAGTTAACTGTATGTTAAGAAATATACTAGGGTTTCTTGCATGTGGGGCCAGAGTTTCTCGAGCTTCAATCTAAATACTGAACTTTTTGTGCCTCGTGTAGTTGTATGTGAGTGTTGATGCTGCAACAAGAGACAGTTTGAAGGCTGTGGATAGACCCCTGTTTGGAGACTTTTGGGAGCGTTTTCTGGTAAGTCACTCTATTGAAAGCAAAATGCAAGGCTTTAATCTTGCTTACTTAAGCTATTTCTTCCTTTTTATACTGATCCTCATTGCTGATAATAACACGACGATTTTTGTGGATCAATAAGTTGAATTCATAAGTAGATTGGAGTGAAATATGCTGATTTGATTTGTGTATCATTTCAAACAATTGATTTGTCCATTTATCAGATTAGGCTTACCTTAACAGTCTTCTATTGAATAGCTTGGTATTGTTCTTTCTATTTCAACTTAAGTTTTTTCTCCAGTGAAATCTTATATTGGAAGTTTGCTGGTAATATTCATTATAATTACTGTTTGTGGATCAGATGGTTTGAATTTAAATTTAGAAAACATGCTTCTTTCTTCATTTTGATCCTTAGGATCTGACGGCTTGTTTGACAATGGCATCTGCTTTATGGTGGTACTGGCAATTTTTTTTACAGGACTCCCTGACTTCTCTCAATGAAAAGCATCAGCGGACCGTTTATCGCTTGACTTTAGTCAAAGGTTGGAATGCTGAAGATGTAGATGGCTATTTTAAGCTCGTTTCACTTGGGAAGCCCGACTTCATCGAAATCAAAGGAGTAACTTATTGTGGATCGTAAGTATCATGCAGTTATATCTTCATCCCTTTTATTTTTGTATCTATGTGGAAAGTTGTACTCAAGATTGTGTAAAAACTCTGTTGCAGAACTGCTACGTCAAAGTTGACAATGGAAAATGTTCCTTGGCATGCTGATGTAAAAGCATTTTCAGAAGCTATGGCTTTGAGAAGTGAAGGCGAATATGAGGTTGCTTGTGAGCATGAGCACTCCTGTTGTGTCCTTTTGGCGAAGGTTGATAAATTCAAGATAGACGGCCAATGGTTCACATGGATAGATTACGAAAAGTTTCACAACCTGGTTAGTTACAGCACCATCATATAGCTTAACATGCTTCATTTTCTGCTTCTATTTTAAAAGTTAATTTTAATTATCTTTCCAGGAAAACGATATTAAGTACTCTATAATTTTTCCCATTTGCTGCGAGTAGTTCAAAATTTTAATTTATCTTAATATGGTTTAAGTTGGTTGGAAGGAGTGAGGAAGGATATGAAGTGCATGGATTTACGTGAGGATGAAGTTTTGGATCGTAAGGGATGGAGGAGAAAGATTTATGTTGATGACTACACGGAATAATCAAATTTGGTTCATGTTAGCCGACCCCACTTTTGGGATTAAGGCTTTGATTGATTGATTGATTGATTGATTGGTTTAAGTTTAATAGAGTTCCAGAAGATCCTAACTAATACAAGCAATACAAACACATCAGGATTCTTCGAGGATTGTTAAACATTAAGATAATATGTGGCAGTTGGTCCAAACGTCAAATACTTTTGATTGCTTTTTTCTTCATGTTACCGGTCTTTCTAATGGTTGCTACTTGCTATCCAAATTTTAGGTGGCTTCTGGCGAGCCTTTCAAGAGCACAGATTATATGGCTCCAACACCACCTTGGGCTGTATATGGAGCTGTAGAAGGTGGGTTTGATCCAAAATATGTGAGATACAGGAAAGAACGAAATCACAAGTCAAAATGACAATCTACCTGATAAATTTTCATCATTGAGGACGACAGGGTTAATCTTGTGCTATTCATTCCAAAAGTGAGAATTGGAAAGAAATGGACTTTGTAATGTAGCAATCAATCGATGAATGTTTTGCTTTATTTATTTTTTTTTTTTTCAATTAACGATGATCGTGAGATTAGTCAGTCATGTGCTTTTGGCTCACCTCAAGTTCATTTTTGGAAGTGTTCGAGTAAACGGGAAGGTAATTGTTTTACTTTTATGAAGTTTTGGCACATTGAGTGGTATAGAGGGTGGCATCAGAAGACCTTGTTTTCGGGTTGCAGCGCATCATGGTGATCACGCCATCACGGTAGTATGAAATGAACTAGAACCATGAAAGGTTCTATTTTCAATTGTGTACTAATTTAGATAGGCTTGCTGGTAGACCATTTTTTTTGTTTATTACTTTTTGTTTCTTACACAAGCACTTTTGTGCCATACAATTATTTTCAGAAGAAAGCTTTTAACAGTTCAATAATTGAAGGTCTCTTTCAGTTGTATTGTAAGATTTGTAACTTAGTAAACTGTACAAATATACAAAATATTCTTCAGAAGACATCAACGGCTAGTACGATAATTAATCCTAATTTTGCACATTTATTACAATCATCATTCATTCATCACCAAAGCATTATAGTAGTAAATCTATCTATCTATAATATATAAAATTTATTAAAAGGCGTTCTTATGAAAGTCTATGTGCCACGTAGTTTCTTCATTACGTCACATCATCGACTCAAATTCTTATTACGCCATTCACTTCCTCAACAGTTTTTCACAAGATTTGAACACACAACTCAAATTCTAATGGTTTGAGCATCTTACCATCAAGCTATGTGATATTTTATGTTAACTTTTGATACAAAATATTAATATGTATAATTTGAATAAATTTATCATCAAGAAAAAAGTAATGATCCGGGGCATCAGCATTGCCCGGGCCCAAATACTTGTTTAATAATTAATACACGTTCAAACTTTACAATAGTATGGGCGTATGGCAGTACATATTTCATTTTTGTAAGACCGTCATATCATTATAAAATCACTTCTGTGAGTTATTCATTATGCATTTATACATGTCTATCCGGATTTCTCTTACACTATAGTTCAATCCACCCCACAAAATGGTCTTACAATCCACTATTAGATGTGTAAAATTAAGTTAATTTTTTTTTTTCATGCCCTGTGTTAGCTAAGTGTATAAGCATAACTTACAAGTTGCTCGAAGTGCCACAATTTTAAAAAGTTAGACCAAGCATGAGTTGATCCAGTGTCTTGTGTTATATTGTGTCGTGTATTCAGTCTTATCATATCTATCCAAAGTTAAAGGACCCTACAATTTTTTTGTGCAGAAAATAGTTATAAGATTATTTCTTAATTTATCCGTTATGTTGTTAATAAAAGTAGAATATTAGAATTTCTATATAAATAAATTTTCTTATTTTATATTAATAGGAAAATTAATTTGATTCCAAAAATACCAACTCTTAATTTTTAGGGAGAAATATAATACTCCGTGATAAGATTATAGCAACTCTAAAATATTGTCGTAATAGAAAACAAACATAAGTTTAGATTTGAATTCTTTCAACTGCATGACTGCACGTGCACCTTTTATTTCGGTTATTTCCTCGACAAAAGTGTCGAATTGATAGATCAACTCTTGTGTTTCTTTACTTTTGAATGATTTGAATCTTGTTTAATCTTATTAATTACAAGTTGTAGAGTTCCCATTTTCACAAGCAAAGCCCCATGATAAGATTATACCAACTCTAAAATATTACTTGTAATAGAAAACAAACATAAGTTAGATACGAAATCTCTGAACTGCATGACTGCACGTGCACCTTATATTTCGATTATTTCGTTTTCTTTTGAAGATTTTGTTGTGTAAAACCTCGACCAAAGTATCAAATTGATAGATCAACTCTTATATTTCTTTACTTTTAAATGATTCGAGTCTTGCTTAATCTTAATTTTTTTTTTTTTTTTTTTTTTTTTTTTTTTTTTTTTTTGAAGGGGGGAGATTAAAATTCATTAATAATAAGCCATACGGCACTTACATAAGAGATCGTAATCGAACAATACAAAGACAACAGGACCAATTACAAGTTCGAAATAAAGGAAACTACAATTGCACGCGCAAAATGACATTCTTAAGTACCCTTGGCTCATATAACGCTGTCCTATGCAGCCTCTTGCAAGGGGGTCTGGCAATATGTTGTAGTTTCTGACGTGAACCTTCATTGGCTCAGAATCCCGTACTCCTCGACCTAAAATCAAAATTGGTGTCGTACACTTCACCATAGAGAAGACAATCTCCGATTCAAACACGAATATCGGCATGGAAGCATACCCCTTTAGCCCAAACAACCAGATGATCAAACCGAAGCCCCATAGCCAAAAAACCCGGTTTAAATCCTGCACCAGAAGATCGGTAAACCGATCTGCAAGCCCCAAATCACCCAAACACACCACACAAACAGAAAAAATAACAAAACTAAAAATCACACAAAGGCACCTAAAAGAAAAAACAGGAAAAAACTTAAAAACTAAAACAACGAACGAAACCCTAACAACCCACCCCGCCGCCAAACCGAGCCCCACCACCAACGGTCCGAGGTTCACCAACCTAACCCACAAACCGCCTGATTTAAAAGCACGGACCGCTGAAACCCGCCCGAGAAGCCCAGACCCCACATACCCCCGAGCTGCGGCACCGACGACCCTACACGAGGGACTCAGAACGGCCCTACACAAGGGACTCAGAGGGCGATAACTCACCCTCCCCGTTCTCGAAATCAACGTCGCTACAACAGCCAAAGAGGTGGAGCATAGGCGCAGCTACAAGTATTTTTGTCTTTTTTTTTCTTTAAAACCATAAAATCATCCAAAATACATTTTAAAAAAAAAATTCTCGCTCATTAAGGCTTCTTGTCGTTCAAGTCTGAAGCTTCGAAATTCTCTCTCATCCCTTTCCACACTTCCAACCAAAACACTCAAAAATCCCACCTTTAATCTGTTCTTTCAATTTCACCCAGGTATTTCTCTCTTTTTCTTTTTATTAATTTAAAAAAAAAAAAAAAAACACCGTTTTCCCTTTACTTAATTCTCTTTTTTTTTTCTTTTTTAATTTTTTCTTTTTTTTTTTTTTGATGATTTGGGTTGTTTTTGTTTTCTAAATTTTTAATTTTTGCCTTGTTGATTGAAGGTTTTGGTTAATTTTTATCTATGCTTTGAATTTTGATATATATATATACCTAAAATTCTCTTGCTTTTATTCATTTTTGGGTGTTGATTGTTTTGTTGATTCAATTAGGTTTTCTTTTCAGGTTCATAAATTGAATCATCATTTGCGTAATACAGAAATTGGAGTAATCAATTGTAAAACCCAATTATAATTTTGCTCTTGGTTGGGAAATATGGTTTAGTTTGAGCACTTGGGTTATGATTAATTTTGGGTTTTGAGTGAAGTTGGCATTTGCATTGTTATAGTTTGTCATTTGATCAGAATTTTAGCAAGTTTTTGATTGATGGGTATTCGTTGAAAGATGGATTCTTTTTAGTTAGATATTATGTTGATGGGTCCTGAAGTAGATATGAGTGGGAAATTGGATACTCCGATGGAGGTTTCGCCGGTTAGTATGAAGGATAATAGTACTGTTAAGTTGTCTGAGGAGAATTTGGTTGTTTTTACTAGTAACTGTGAGGATCAAGGGTTTGCTGATGCTGATGTTGATGCTGTTGCTAAAACCCCAGAAGAGAACCCGGTGACGACGTGTGCTAGTAGCTATGAGGATAGTGGTTTTCACATGGATGTTTCCGGGGTTGACTGTGATCAAGGCATGGCTTCTAATGGGAATAATGAGGATGTTGAGGTTGAAATTGTGGAGAATGTGGAATCCGATGAGGGAATGGTGTCTGAGAGGGAATCTTTGGATGCAACGGAGAACTCGAGCTCATTCGAGTGTACAGATTCTGAGACTGGAACTGCTGGGGCATCAAATGATGTTGAAGTTGAGTCTGAATTGCGGAATGATAATTCATCATTGATGGAATTAGACGGATTTAATGACCTGTTCAAAACCAGGTATAGCTCTTGCATGATGACATGTATGAAATATTATGAGAAACAAGCAAAGTTGGAGGAAATAGAAAATCTCTTGATGTTTTGTTGCTTAATTTCTCCTCTGCCTAATTTATTAATTTATTTTATGAGTATGTAAACATGAATATACTTGGTAAGTTCTTTTTTTTTTCCCTTCTATATGTCCTTTCACTGATTATTAATATGACACTTTTTTGTGATGATGTGCATTTAAATTTAAAATTTCTGCCTGGATTGTCATTTTGAGATTGCATATGTTGGGATCTGATGGACATTGTAGAGTCAATCTAATCATTTGAAAACAAAAGAGAGGATGTTTCCTTGGATCTTTTTGGTTTCTTACACAGATCACCATCTCCCAGCACATTTCATGCAGTCCTTCTGACTTAGCATGTGATGAAGGTCTAACTCTTTCATCTTAGAACTTCTATCCCTTTTGATACCCCTTTTATATGAGGCTTACGTAAATTGCGATTAAGTGGAATTCTTATTTTAGGACTTGTTCTGATCCTTCCCCTACCTTGTTGTATGACTTGTATCCATGTTGTACTAGTCTCATTCTCATGTAGGACATGGGTGTGACCCTTTATTTTTAGCAGGACACCTTGGGAAAACTAGACATGATAATTTCAGAAACCATGTTCGAGTCCAACACTTTTGGTGAGCAGTATCATAGAAAGATGTGATGGAACTTATGGGTTAACATCAAAGGAGTTGCAGGCTACAGACCAAATCATTTTGCTATTTATATCTTTATCACTAATTTAGACTGGCTGAAGCAGGGTATTAATTTTCGGGCGAATCACTACATCACAACCGCATTGTAAAGTTTTTGACTTTGGCAAGACTGTAGTATTAGGCCCCGGCAGCCGGAGTCACAGACTACATTTCCTGTGAAAGTGGCTTTATGACCATAATTGCAAATCAATTACATCCGAGATTTAAATTCCTGAGATCACGTGAATCTCTATTTGGCAAGATTTTGCAGAGTAATCTTTGAGCGTATGTGCTGGAAATATTCATTTACCATACATAGCTCCTTGGGAGAGGGCTGGGTTGATCCTTCTTGCAATTCATCTCAAGCTTGGGATGAGACAAGGGTGAGCCACTCTATTGTCTTTCAGTTACTCTTACTTATCCTAGAAAGTGGCTCTGACATCTGAGACCTTAGTTACCTCTGGTTCTTAGGGTTTTGAAGCTTAATCCACACCTGTCTCACTAATAAGTATGCTGATGCTCAAAAGTCCCTTTCTCTCAATTTCACAGCTTATGTTGATTAATATGAATTGTTTGTCAGATCTGGGAAGAACTTGTGTTTTTAACTAGAATTTGCTCTGAATTCAATGACCTGTTACCAATCTGCTACATATCTTTGATAATATTCATGATATGAAGGGTCCTCTGCCTTTTTCCCCCCTTTCTTCCTTCCTTCCTTTCTTTCCGTTTAACATTTTTTTTTTTTAAAGAAGTTTATTGTGTTGATGATTGATCATATCTATTGGCCCCACTATTGTATCTCCATGTGTTAGGATGTTATGGTGTAATTCTTGTTCTTCACATGCTCAGGAAGAAGAAATTAACAGCTCAATGGAGAAAGTTTGTACGCCCACTGATGTGGCGGTGTAAATGGGTTGAGCTACAGATTAGGGAACTACACTCCCAAGCTTCCAAGTATGACCGTGAGCTTGCAGAATGTGCTAAAACAAAGCAGTGTGAGTTGGAGAAATATGCTGCTGAAGACCTTGCAGTGAAGTCTGCTCCTTCTGTTTGCCAGAATCGTCCAGTAAGGGTGATGAAGAGGAAGAAACGGAAAAGAGTTGAAGAAACAACAGACTTGGCTGCCTACTCATCATGTCATAGCTTGTTCTCATATTTTGGTATAGCTATATTTTTTAAAATATTAATATGGTAATAAGGGTAAATAAGGATGGCCTTTAACCCCATCAGTAACTTCCATCATGAGGTTGAGTTACATGGGATTTTAGACCCCTTACTGATACTCATTTTTCGCTCCTCACGCTTATACAAAATTTCCTTTGCAGTAAATAAGAGACGTTCCGGTGATTCAGCTTATTTGGATGATGATCATGGCAATACTGGTGAGAATAAAACCTGTGCTAATAAATTGTGGCTTAGATGAATATGGTTCTGCTCTCTATACAAACTTGTGATGTATGTAGAATCTTTTGTTCCGAATGATCCATGGTGTTGTGTTAGACCTGTATGTTAATCATTTATCAGTGATGAAAAGCATCATGTCTTTCCCTCTTTGAAGCTTCATAGACCTTTCTGTGAGGTGTTTATGAAGTATACTGTGAAGTAAAATTCAAAGCTTTTTATAATTAGAAAACTGCACCCATTTTGACTTCTTGGCATTCTCGCTTTGGCCCATGATTTCTTTCACTTTTATAATCTTATCTTGATCTTTCAATGGAAGTTTTGTGTTGGGATTGAAATATGGAATTTTAAAGTGACCATTTCTGCCATTTTTATTTCTTCTTAAGATGGACCGCTTGTCCTTTCATCTTTGCCATGCTACCCTTCTTTTCCAGATAAATGTGATCTTTTGCTATTTATTACTACTAATTACTTGTACACTTCATTCATTAACTTCATCCTGTCTTCCTGAACTCTTGTGACTTGTGAATTAAACTGGCTTTTTTATTCTTTGTATGTTCTCTGCAGAAAAGACTACTTCTGGCGTTGGTGAATTTGGTGTTAATGGTGAATGGTCATTCCTTGATTTCAAGGATAGTGATTCCTTTGAAAATATCTTACGGAATATTGAAGTGGCTCAAATGCATGTCCGCCAGCTGAGATCAAGAATTGATAAGGTGTTCAGGGAAAATGCTGAAATCTCAAGCTTTGGTCCTGGTGAAGCATTGATAAATTGCCCTAGTTCAATTTTGGCCCAAGTGGATGGTGAAAATTTTCAGATAGGATCTCTGCCTACTACTCAGCAGACATTGGAAAATAAGATGATCATGCCTCAAAATGTAGTCTCTGGCAGCATGATTGAAACTGCTGACCAGCAGCAATTTGGGAGGAAATGTTGCAAGGTTAGTCATCTTTGATCTTTAAAATTTTTATCACGAATATTCGTATGGTCATGTTTGCATGGATACGAGGAAAATGTTACTGTAAGATTGCAAATTATAATTTAGCAACTGGGAAGTTTTTAAACTATTGCAATTGCAGCTTTAATTTGCTTGGACATATTTGCATGACACTAGGACTTGACCAGTTGTTTCTAATGATAGTCTTCTCTCTCTCTCATGCTGATTAGCTTTTATGTAATGATTGTTTGTCTGTAGATTGATAACAAGATTCTTGTCGCTAATCAACAGGTGAAGGAAGAGTCCATTCATACTGAAGTTGTTGGGACTCGACCTACTGCAGAATTTCAGTCGGGAACTGAAGTGAAACCAGAGAATGTTGAACATGTCCCAGACCCCAATTCTCCCAGCAAAATGACAGTAAGTCAAGAGCAACTGGCTGTAAAAGTACGGTCCAAGTTGGCTACCCCCAAGAACAAGAAAAAGCGTGGGAGACGCAAGGCTCGAACTGGTAGGTGGAGCCGAAAATCATCTGGTTAATGATTAGTAAATAATAGGCAATTGCTATCTGATTTTATATTATAGTAGTTGGTCAGTGTTCTACATTTAGATATAACCTGAAAGAAAGACCTGGAGAAGGATAGAAAGTGCAGGCGGTATAAGAAGGTTGAATCTATCGTTTTTCCTTGATCCAGGCATTTGTACATGCTTTTTGAATCTCTACCAAATACCTCCTTCCTGTTAAATTAAGTAAATTCTTTTACAGGCATGATGTGTACGGTGTATCAATCTCTCTCTCTCTTTCACTTTCTCGCGATAAAATATTGCTGTTTATTCTTATACAGGGTAACAATATACTGAAAAAATTGATGTTATTATCTTAATAAATCTAGAAACATAAAATTAATTGTATTACTTAAGTGCTCTAACATAGTTGTAAAAACTTACATTTGGGTATTTGACCCCCTTTTAACTTGCAAAACTTCTCATTTATGCATGTTAATGCGTTAGTTTAATCACTAATATTTTTAATTATCAACAATTAAAAACTATTGAAATTTGATATTATGAATTGAGACGAATATAACAATATCCCACATGACCACATTCTTCCTTGATTGTGAAATTATCAAAACTAATAAAATAAAAGTATGTGTATCAGTATCCCGTCAAAAAAAAAAAAGTATGTGTATAAGTATCCCGTCAAAAAAAGTAAATGTATCAGTGTAATGCATATTCAGAGTGTTGCAAGTGAAAGAACAGGGCAACTTGTTAAGAGGTAAATAAGACTTGAGTTTTTGAACATATTAGGTGGTTTTTATAACTCTAGATTGTTGTAGAGTTGGTTGAATATATAGGTGGTTTTTATAATATGAAAGGCAATTTTTCATCAAATTTCACAAATACAGGAGTGTACAAACAGATGTTTTTATTAATGCTAGAAAAGTAGATATATACATGAAACTAATGCTCAGTTCACAAATGGACAAGAAAAGCAATTAATCTAGGTGTTTTGTTGCCCTCTTTGTTCATTTCGACGAACCATTCTCCTGTGTAACACATTTCTTGATACCTGGGCTGAGATGATAGCAAAAAATGTAACAGTCGGAACAAAGAGGACATCAGGTACTACTTTGATGATCTTAAGTGCAGGGACTCTCTCTCCGGCTTTCTTTGCTACCATGGCAGCTGGTGGCGTCACCAAACCTGTTATTAGTGTCATTTTTTGTGGCTTGTTGAGGCTTACCATTCTGCTTATAAAGTGTACAAAGATTTTCTTCTTTTCTGCATCATCACTGGCAGCTTTCCAATCCTCGAAACATGTCTGCATTTGAAGTATTTGTTAATGTCGTGAATGAAGTGGTATAAACTATCTACAGAGTAACAATATTTCAGAGATGAGAATCATGAAATTAAAATAGCGCTGGTTTACCTTTATCTCCAGGGTAGAGGGTACATCATAATGTTTACCAGGCAATGCCGAGTTGAAAGTGCTGTTTGAGATCGTTCAGGGACATGTTAATCATCTTATATAGTAGTAATGAACAACTTAATTTAATCATCTGTTATAAAATTCATATTTCAAAAGCTTGTTTGATATAAATGTAGGCTTTGGTACGTACTTGTATATATCAAGAAATGCTGTGTGGAATTGTGAAAAGTCACTGGTATCCTTCTCAATAAAACTGTGGTAGAGTGATCCCGTAATCAGGTTCACCATCTGTGTTGTTGGTGACCCTAACATTCATCATAGATTTAAAGCAAGTACAAAATCAGAATAGGAAAGAGACTAAACCACATAATAGAATTGATATGCTTTACCGAGGGAAAAAAAAAAATGAGAATGAACATTTCGATGAAAATCAGGGTAGCATGGGAAGGAGCACACCTTTTCCCAATAAGAAGCTAGTAGCAAGACCCATTTTGCGCTAAATTTTTGCACAAACTTGAGGATATGATGATAATAAGAAATCCCTAAACAAAGATAGGGAAGACATGTGAGGGATAGATTAATATAAACGGGAAACTTTTATGGAGAAAATGGTATGTTACACTTAAGGGTTTAGTTTAAGCAAGGAATCTCATTCCCAACTTTTAGTTCTAGTTATCTGATTCCTGGCCTTTGGCTTGAAGGCAGGATCAAGGAATCACCTCAGGTTATCCCTATCTCAGAGAAAGGATTTTACAAAAAGTGAGACCAAAGCAAACTATTGTTCCAATACTGCAGAGAAGAGAAGAACACCAGTATTACAGCATCAAGAGAAAAGAAGATAGTAGTGCGAGTTTCTTAGTAAGATTTGAATGCATATGCAGAACTTCAGAAAGCATAACATACCGGCTAATAAAGTTGTGATTTCCAGCTTTCCTCCATTCCACTCTGCAACTTTCTTGCAAAGGTAAGCAAAAATCATAATATTAACTTCAAAAGATGGTATATAGCGTAAGGGTATGCAAATTACAAGCAAGTATGCATGCATAATCAAAATTAGACAAACTCATTATAGAGAACTCACTTAAACAATCTTAGCTGCTTCCTGTCAGTAATGCACTGGTTATTAGTTGTAAATGTGATGATCAGCTCCACTTATACTTCACCACCTTCCTTCTCCACAATAATTGGAAGTCTAACCGTCTAACTACATCTGTTCTAACAAAATCTTAGATCATAGAGAGGACATCACCAGAAATCAAGTGTGTAAAGAGCTAATCAGAACAATATACTGCCCAAACATTTTCAACTTTGCAAGGTTTCTTCAGCAATACAAGATTCCAACACGATCTCTTCATCCATCTTCTTCATGTGCATCTGAAGCTGATTTAATACTGGAAGTATATTCTCCTGATGAGGGTGCATTATGCTCCCAGACATAAACTCACAAACCATGCCATCAGCTTCAAGAGCACTGCGACCAGCTTCCTTTTTTACACCAATCGTTCTCATATGCCCTTTAATTTCCCTCATTTCTATCCATTTTCTTTCCATGGCATACAAGTTCCTTAATAGAATATAGTTCCCAGCATTTAATGAGTTCTTTTCAACTGCTCGTTTTAAAATTCTCACTGCCCTAGGCAAATCTTTCCGGTTCACACAACCTGAAAGGAAGGAACTAATAACTACCTCGTTAGCCTCATATGGCATGGATTCTAACAATTTCTCAGCTTCATCCAAACTACCTATCCTACACAAAAGATCTATCACACAGCCATAGTGCTCTATTGTAGGGGCTAGTCCGAAACTCTCCATTGCTTTGAGCCACTTCTTTCCCTCCTCAACCAAACCACTGTGGCTGCAAGCCGACAAAACACCAATCATAGTTATCACATTTGGTGTGTATCCTCTATATATCATGTTCTCAAACTCATCTACTGCTTCCCTCCCCTTGCCATTGACTGCAAGCCCATTTATGATAGCATTCCAACAAGAAGTTGCTTTCTCAGGAATCTCTTCAAAAACACGTCTGGCTTTGTCTATATCTCCACATTTTGCATACATATCTATCAGTGAAGTGCATATCTTGATAGATTTGTCAAGCTTTTTCCTTTTCACATATTGATGAACCCAGCATCCAAACTCTAATGCACCCAATTCAGCTACTGCCGGAAGAATGCTGATGATGGTAACTTCATCAGCTTCAAGCACTGCATTCAACTGCAATTCATGGAACAACTTCACAGCTTCGCGTGGTTGTTTGTTCCGGCAATAACCACTAATCATCGCGTTCCAAGAAACAAGACTCTTCCTAGGCATAGAATCAAAGAACAACCTAGCTGACTCAAAGTCATCATTTTCACAAAACCCAGAAATCATACTCGTCCACGAGATCACATTCCTCTCCGGCATTGCATCAAACAAACTCCGAGCAGAATTCATGTCACCCACCTTAACAAATGCACCAATTATCGCGTTATAAGCTGATACATCCTTCCCAGGCATCTCATCAAAATATTTCCAAGCATTGTCAATATCCTTTACCCTTGCAAACCCACAAACCATAGCAGTCCAAGACACAACATTTCTCACAGACATTTCATCAAACACCTTCCTTGCAGAAACCATATCACACATTTTCCCATACATATCAACCATAGACGTCGAAACAAACAAATCCAATCCAAACCCAATTTTAATTACATGATTATGAAGCTGTTGACCTTCCAAATTGTACAAATTCGACCCACAAGATTTCGTCAAAAACAAATATGTATAATTATCAAGAACAAATTGTGTCGTTCTCCTCAAATCTCTAAAAAGAATCAAAGAATCAGTAAATTGATGATTATCAATATGGGATTTTATCATGACATTACAAAGAAAAGAATCGTTCCTCTGGGGAATTTGATCGAACATTTTGCGTGCATGTCTAATGCCAGGACTTGTTGATGTAGATGAAGAACAAGCGGCTATGAATTTGGTGAGTATATTTGGATTAGAATCAAGGGTATTGCGGAGAATGAAAGCATGGATTTGAAGGAGTGATCGAGCATTCTGCCATTGTTGGAGAAGAGAGAAACATTTTCTTTCTTTGGGACTCCACAACCCAGAAATTGAGTTCATCACTCATGAAATTAGTTTGTTAAGAGAAAAAAAATACTGTATCGTCTGTAACAATTGGACATTTCATCATATTTTTCACTACTAGATAGTGCTTGTAAATCATAAAGTACTAATATATACTCACTACGCTTTTAAATACTTACTCTAATTTTCTTTTTCGGTCGTTTTTAATTACTTGCTCCATTTTCTTTTTTGGAAAGATTTTACAATATTTAATTCACTTCTCACACTTGGTGAACCTAACATAATACTGTACTCTCTCTCCTCCTATTCTTCGGCACAAATGTTTAACGAGTACACAAGTTCTAAATGCATTACAAATTTACCAAACTAACAGATTAGTAAAATGACACATAAAATAAGTTAAAGACCATATTACCTTTTTATAGTTCCTAACCTAAATTTCATTTAACAATTGATTAGTAACAATACGAATAATCATTTGAGACAATAACGACAACCTTCAAAGCATGCACACTTACAACCTTCCCATGATTGATCAAGGCATCCTTTTCACGATCGATCAAGGTGTATAAAATATAAATATTCAAAGCAACAATCTCATAATCAACTCAATTAAAGGTTTATTGACAATCATATGACAGATTGATTAAATCAATTATTCTCCAAATATTTGACGCATTAGGAGTTTCCCTTGTGATTTTTTTTACCGGTCCTTAATGGTCACTGGTCAGCAACATTGTGAACTAGCTTTGACCTGATTATTCAAAATCAAAACACTCTCTCTTCTCCCATTCCCCCAATTTTCCTCTGTTTCTTGCCACCCAACACATCCAATTGTCACCATTTAAACCCAGAAAATCCACCTTAAACCCAGAAAAACCCAGATGACAGAAATCCCAGAAGACATCATCCTCGAAGAAATCCTCCCATGGCTTCCCGCCAAAACCCTTATCCGATTCAAATGCGTCTCTCGACGTTGGAACGCCTTCATCTCAACAACCCACTTCGCAAAAACCCACTTTCAGCGCCCTTCTTATCGTTCTTCAAGGTCAGTTATTACCCTTGATCTTGCAGAATCTCGTTTGGAGTCTATTGATTATGGAATTCTTGATAAAATGGGTATTCAATCTAATAATATCTTTGATGGATTTGGGTTTGCTTTTTCCGATTACACTAGCTACACTCACTTGATTGGGTCTTCTAATGGCTTAGTTTTCATGATTTTTGCTGATGATTTCAACGGGCTAAATGAGGTTGAAGATCTTCCTTACAACTTTTACTACATCATTTATAACCCAATAAACCCATGTCTTGGTCTTGATGCTTTTATTAAAATCAAGGATCAATTTCGTAATCATTTTGTTATTGAAAATGATTTTGTCAAATACAACTTTAGTTTTGGGTTTGGTTATGTTAATTCTTTTGATGATTATCGCATTGTTGCCATTGGTTTGCCAAGTAACCCTAGACGTCCAAACATTGTTGTGTGTGTTTACTCATTAAGGGATAATCAATGGAGAACACCGCGAAGATTTAAGCAACATAGGTTGCCATTGCATTTTCTAAAAGTCTGGTGGAGTTTCGTTGGAGCAATGGTGAATGATACTTTGCATTGGGGTATTAAAGTAGGCAAAGACAGGAAATGTATTGCTGCATTCGATTTGGTCAAAGACGAGTTCAAAATGATGCCATTGCCAAATCCGGAGTTGGGGGATGGTAAAAAGATTGATTCAGGGTTTGGCTTGTGCAATATGAATGATTGCTTGTGTGCTTGGGGAACTTATGATGATGCTAGTGTTGAACTGTGGATGTTGAAAGAATATGGAGTGAGGGACTCGTGGACCTATTTGTTCCGACTTAATCTGGATCAGGATTTGGATTTGTACACTCGCGATTTGTTTGGACTAACGGAGTCTGGAAAGCTTTTGATTTTCACCAATATGGATGGCCTAGTGCTTGCTGACTTCAGCTGTGAACCACCAAAATATGTAAAGCTTGATGGTGTTGTTGAAAAAGTTCAGGCAGCGAATTATGTTCAAAGCCCTGAATCACCTATTGCCTTATTCGCAAATCCAAGAGAATAGATGATTGTACAAAGATGGATGTGTACCTTGTGGAGTCTTGTTGCTATACATGCACTTGTATTTCTGTTGTTAATCCTGCTTGAAACTCTCTTCAGAGATGAGAATTAGCTTCCTACAGTCTGTCAAAATTATAAGCTAAGACAGTGTGTATAGCTTTTCGTGACCAGTTAGTCTACCCCTGGCTATCTCGTTTTATTCTTTCATATTTTTGCATTCTTTTCTTTGTTTTGTGAGCAATTTACACAATTTTGTATACATACATATTACATACAGTATATCTGATTTTTTGTTATCTTGAGCTGCAATGAATATCATGTGTCTTTTCTTCTCTATTATTGTAGATATGATCATAAAGTAGTTCAACATCGTATAACTTGGCTCTGTTTGAATGCTTAAATAGTATCCATTGTTTGAGATGTTAAGGATTCTAGATCACCAGTTTATGCATCACTTGCAAACAGTCTTCGTCGTATGAGCTTTTTGCCTTTTGTTCTGTTTATTTTTCACCTGCAAAGTAGGAATGGGGTATCTAACTTTCTGTACTTGTAGTTGATTCATATACTATGTAGTTCTGTTGTGGTTGATGCTTTGGATAATATAGAATCATGCTAAGTTAATCCAAGGTTTTGCACTTTGTTGTATCATGCTGTATTCATTCTGATCTTGAGAAGCTCCTTTGACCAGTGTCTATATTGTGGAAGCATTGTCATGGAAATGTATTTGATTACAGATAACACTCTCTTTCTTTACAAGTATGTGACCAGTGTCTATATTGTGGAAGCGCGTTGTCATGTACAAGTATCGGAGCAATCTGTCTGACTGTTTATGCTGATTTGAGGCAAGTCTGCATACTCTTATACCACTTTGACCCTAGAGACGATGGTTTCACACTGATAAAATGTATAATTTCTTGCATGTCCAAAACATGTTAATAATCAGAAGATCCCCCATACCCCTTAAATTATGTCAAACCGAGGAGCCTTCTCTTTGTTAAGGTTTCACGACTGGTGATCGGACTGACATAATGGACCTTACAGTCTATGATATGCTCCCTCACTATTCCAGGGACCATGACCAAAGCCCTAGGAATAGGACTATATGGTTCTAAAACTGCATGTGTGTATAAACTAGGTGTTGGTGACCAATTAGTATTGGTGTGCTTACAATCAATTACTTATGTATCTCACAGCGAGTTTGGTTTTTGTAGAATGATGGGTGGGTTCGTTTATAAGGGTCTGTGGTGATGGCATGGTGGTAAACAGGCTATGGTGTTAGAGCCTTAGAGTTATACTTGAATTTGATGCTTGGTGAGTTGGTGGTAATGTTTATTATAAGAGTGATTGTTAGGTGTAGTGTGTTTGTTCTTAATAAAACCAACAGTGACTATATCATCAATAGAACAATTTTACAATTTTCTATAGTCATCTTTTGCTTTTTACAATTTTCTATTTTCTCAACTACCACACTACCTCCATATTTTATTACTTTCTCCAATTTTCTCCTAAAACTCCGCACATAGAGAAATAGAGCAAGTATTTAAAACGGAGGGAATACTTCGTATATAACTGATGAGGTATTGGACTAGTGACAAAGATTGAGGGTTTGTATACGATATGATAAGTTACAGGTTCAAATAATCCCCCTTCACCATTTGTAATTTGTAATGTCTTTGTGGTTCATTTGCATAAAAAAATTACTACATTCTATATGGTATAGAATGATGTAATTATGAATTTCATTTGTTAATGCAATTTACAACAGGTATCATAATTTCCATCTTGTACTAGGGCATTACATTACAACTCCACAAATTACTAGCCGTGTATGTGTAGCGTTTTCATACAAAGTAGAGCATACAAATCATTTGTAGGTAAGAGAAACTCAATCATTCTTTCAATGCTTCAACAGTTATAGTAATTGAATTATTGTAGTAGCATAAGTACGAAAGCGACAAAAAAGTCAATATTTAAGGCTAAAGATCATATTATTACGTGGACTTAGAGGGAATGTTTCATCGTTTACTTTAGACTTTGACTTCAACTTCTTGTAATAATATTCATCTCCACTGAATTTTCAGTAAATTTTGTAAACATCCCAAAATAATAGTCAAGGAGCTAGCTACTAGCTTGGACAAGTCGGAGTAGTATAAAAAATAAGCAAATTTGTCAAAAAAAAACCTTTTAAATGCACCATTTTGCGAAAAAAAACCTTTTAAATGCTTTTTTGTTAAAAAAACCCAAAGTTAAAATTTTTTTGTTCAAAGAAACCTAGTATCACTAATTAACTTAATTAACCTCTAATATCTTCTAATTATTCTCTAACACTCACTTAACTATTTAATAATTAGATTAATTTATAAATTAAATAAAAATAACAACCACCACCACTCTAACCACCAACCCAACCAGGCAGCCACCTTCCTTTCTCATCCCTCCCCCTAGCTGCTGCTCCCACCACCGATTCGGCGGTGACCCAACTCCACCGCCGAACCCCTTCCCTTTCCCCCTTACCACCGCAGCCACGAAAACCACCTCCAAACAGCCTGACCCCCACCTACGATCGATCCCCTCTCAAACCCTAACCCCGACAAGCTTCCTACCCACCACCCCAGCCGCAAAACAACCCAATCCACACCCACTCAACCGAAATTCCTGAAATACCACGGACATTTACCTCGACCTCGACCTCGACCTCGACAAGGGAGGAATTGTGTTTTCTTTCTCCCTCTTTTACTTCACTTTTTCCCCTTCTTCAACCACTATCAACATTCAACCATTTACAATCATTCAATTTTGAAAAAGATAAAATGAGTGAGGAAACTAAGCAAGCAATAAACGCTTGAAAACATGGCGTCGAAGATCGGAAACCGCCAGTCCGCCATTGATGTGGTTGATTGATTTGCTTAATTTGTGGAATTTGTTGTTGATTTGCTCTTTTTTTGCTTTAGGTTTCGATAATCTTAAGGTGGGTTGTCGGGTTTAGGGTTTCGAAAAGGGGTTGGCCGCACGTGTAGGTGGGTCACCGGAGGTGGAGGGTTTAAGGCAGCGTTTGAGTTGGGGGTAGGGGTGGTTAATGGGTAGGGCTGCCCATTGATAATAGGGTCGGGCCAAAATTAAAAGGGTCTTGACCCTTTAATATTTTAGTGGACAGGGTCACTAAAGGGCTTTAAGATATAGGGTCAATAATGGGTTTTTATTGACAGTCCACTAATATCAAAGAAAAATTAAAGGGTCAAAAAAAAACCCAGAACGTCCAATTTCATTCTCTCCCCTCTTTTCGATCTTCTGAGCTTCAACCTCCATAAACCCTAAGTTCTTCAATTGATTTACAAAACTATTGCGATTTCGAGTAGGTGAGAGAATTGCTACATGTGTACTTTGCGATTTCGACCTTCATAATTGCAATTTCGAGCCTTCAATTTCAAGATAATACTGAGGTTAGTTAATTGAAATTCGACGAGCATAATTTGTTTGGTATATTTTCTCTCTCCTCTTCTTTTGTTTGGTTGAAATTTTGGTAAATTTCAGTAATGTTGTAGTAGTATGGTGTGAATTTAATGGAGTTTTGCTGGAATTAGCTTTATATGTGCTTGATTACATGCAAATTTAATTTTTATGGATATAAATAGGGATTGCTGGAATTTAATTTAGTTTTGCTGGAAGGTTTATTCATTTTTTTATTTATTTGTTTGTGATTATTGAGGTGATTGGTATTGTTTGTGAATTGGGTTTGTGTTAGATTTGTGAATTATTTGCAACTTTGGTTGAATTTGTGGTTTTTTAGTTAAGTTTGTTTGGTTTCATGATATGATTTTGTATAATGACTTTCACAAATCGAATTGTTTTAGCTTCTTTTTCACAGAACTGACTGTCGTAAAGAACCAAATCAGTAGTATACATCAGGTGTTTTGACAGACTGTTAACGCATGAAAGGCTATGGTTGTGGTGGGCTGGTGGCAGCACGAATACCTTACATTGTATTAGTATTCAAGGAGTATTAGCCTGATGTAATATGAACTTTGTGGATTTCAAAATTTTTCCAATTTTGATACCGAGTATTATGTTTTCCACTTAAATGTATTAGTTTCAAGGAGTATTTTTGTTTCCAGTTTACATGAGTAGTGAAATAGAAGTATGTGGGTACAGGCCCGTTAATGGCCCGTTTCATTTTTACCCTGACCCGCATTGGCCCTGACCCGCTAAATATTCATCATGACCCGCAACCGACCCGCCCCACTAATGACCCGCACCGACCCTCCCAATAACCACTGCTGATTTTTTTTTTTCAATTTTAAATATTAAATTGTTAAGTAAGAGTTAGAGAGTAATTAGAAGAGATTAGAGGTTAATTAAGTTAATTAGTGATACTAGGTTTCTTTGAACAAAAAATTTTTAACTTCGGGTTTTTTTTTAACAAAAAAGCTTTTAAAAGGTTTTTTTTCGCAAAATGTTGCATTTAAAAGGTTTTTTTTGGCAAATTTGCCTTAAAAAATAAAGGCATGCAATTATATTATATGCATGCATACATTATAATTTTGCAAACATCACAAAACTCTTTTATATTATGCTCTGATATCTTCCCTTCAGTATGTAATTATCATATAGTACATACAATGAAGGATTTTATAGCAAAGGTAGCTAGGAAGATGGGAGAAAACTCGTCGAGATTGCTGCCTCGGTATTCGAGGTTATCTTGTGATAATGCTAGGGATGATGATGCTAGACATGAAGTTAGAAGAGGGTATGTGCCGGTTATGGTAGGCTTGAGTGAGGAGGAACAAGAAAGGTTTATGGTGCCGTGTGCTATGGTGAACCATCCTTGTATTGTTGAATTGCTTCAATTATCTGCTAATGAGTTTGGGTATCATCAACAAGGTGTCATCCATATACCTTGTGAACCAAGTCATTTTAGAGTTATTCTCGAGAATATCTCATCTTCGAAATAGATCGAAGTGACAATAATTTTTAACGGATAGCAGTATGAGTTAGGTAGTTTAATTCGTGTAAAAACCAGTAGACATAGAGATAATGACTTTCATTGTATTTATCTGATCTATAGATTTTTACTAGTTTATATTTTAATTGACTTATTTGACTAGTTGTATACTTGTATACTATCAATGAATTGTTAAATATATAGGAATGACTTCTAATGTTGTTCCTTAGTCATTAATTATCTTTTATCTTCTTTTTATCCCGTCAAATCATTCAGTTTATAGATCATCATTAAAGTAAAAAATGTTGATCACTAGATGATTGATCAATTAGTTAAACATTGTAAGTATTTTCTTTGTGGTCAAGATGCATGAAGAGCCACGTCTATATTACAAGAAGATTAAGTGTTAAGTTCCTTTTGCACATAGATTAAGCTCGATAATAGGGTTGTTACCTGTTAAGTGGACATCATATAACTATATAAGCTCACAGAAACGGTGGTCAAACTTAAATTTGGGTCTGCATTGCCTAGATTAATTACTTTGTAATCATGTGAAGCGCGGAAATTACAGTAGCTCATCTTAAGACTAGATAAAAACATAGGATACCAATATAAAAATTTCATACCAATATACCATAGTTGTTTTAATTTGGAGTTAGCTTGTACTATCACAATACTATGTGTTGCCCAGATGATATTACTTGGTCTAATAGTAAGAATTAAATCTTACTTATAAAAAAAAAAAATTCCCCACATTTTTTATTTGCTAGGTGCATGCAATACACAAGACATGCACTTGGTTAGAGACCTTAAGAGTATGTTAAGGAAAATTCATATGTGAGTCGAAACTATTTGTCCCACATTCACATGAAGACTAGATGATATGGGCTATATTGTTTTTTTTTGTTTCAGGTTGTGTCACTAGCCAACCCAATATTGTCAATTTAACTTGTATGCTGTCGAACTCTCCTCTTACATATTCTTAAACGGATTAGTTTAACTCAAAAGAAAAAAAAAAAAAAATATTATCATCCCACGTGTCCTTGAAACATATCACGTGCAGCTGCTTGGTTGATATCTATGTGGCCCAAGATTCCAAATAGCTTTTGGGCCATGCTATCCGGGTACTTGGGCCGATACCATGGCCCAATTCCAGCAGACTCAAATGCAAAATGGAGACATTGATACATACGTACATCAACATAATATAATGCACTTTTACAATACAAAAAATTAATTCTCATTTTGCCTTTGTGGTTAAAAATGTTGACCTTTCAAGCCATGAATTCTTTTTAAACTTTTGTTAGAAAAATTCTTTGTATTCTTTTATGAAAACCTTCCTACTCAATATTATTACTACGTATGTGAGATTTTTTATTTAATATATCATAATATCCATTTTTTTAATCATTACTTTTACAAAATTATAAAATAAATGTTAAATGCATTGAAGTATATTACGTTTACACTAAAAATTATTGTGTATGGAAAAAAAAAGACCATTAGTCAAAGTTCAATATTGATGCAAAAAGGTGATTAATAAATAAACGAATAAAATCGTTGAAGTTTATAACACCTACTTTTTTCATCTAAAAAGTGGATCAAGCATCACATACATAGTATTAGTAACAATTATAACATCTTTAACGACTAACTCGATCATAAGTGTACAACGTTTTCACTTTTTTAAAAGTCGGCTAATCCTTAATCCACAACTCCACTAGGACCAGTGGATAGCAAGTAATAATCTCACATCCATAATCACTCTCTCCTTTTAATAAGATTAGTTTAGCACGTGGTTATTAGGAGTTAATCATCATTAGAACATGATAACTTTACAACTTCCATTAAGAAAAGTAAAAAAGTGCTCAAGTCGACATTGATTGGGATGATTAGAGCAGTCGAAGACTAGAAGCCTGCTATATTTGACTCATGAAGTAAGAGTTACTTTCTATAAATATAGACTTGTAAAAAGTCAATAGACCAATCTTATTAAATACTCCCTCCGTTTTTAAATACTCCCTCCATTTCTATTTTTTATACTATTCATTTGTTCTACTTTGACTAATGTTTGTGATTTATACATAAGAAAGAATATAGTCTTGTGGATATTTGTTGGAATCGTCTCAATGAATAGATTATTAATTTTTAATTGTTAGAATTTATACTTATTGATAATTAAAGATATAAGTGATCAAAGATTAGCATTGACATACGTGACCAAGAGAAATGGAGAAGTGTTTAAAAACGGAGGAAGTAATTATTATTATTATTATTACATATAAGTAGCTAGTTTTATACGAAGTAATAAGTAAAATACAATTGGCTCAGAATTTTTCCAAATAAGTGGCAAGAATTTCAATATACATCGCTATCTACAAACAAGATTCGAATAAGGGAGGAAAGGTAGGCTCTAATTTGGTGCTATGTCGATATTGATATACGAAATTACGAAGTTCTCGTAGTTTATAGGATAGTTGCATCAAACAATATACTTCATTTGTTTCTTAATGAATGCACTAATTGAATTGTTGACGTTTTTATTCAATTTATATGTTAGAATATATTCCAAATATATTCTTTGACTTTGTATTATTGTATATAATCAGTTTAGCAAGTGTATATCTCTTAGCATAATCCTAGCCTAGAATACAGCTAACGGTTGCCGAGTTTATCTCGATAGTTTGTATATTTATACTCCAAGCTAATCAATGAAAGATCAACGATCAATCTCTTTCAATCTCTTTCATGGTATCAGATTAGGGTCTCGATCCTACCTCTCCTCCTTCTTTCTCACTCACGGCCCATCTCCTTCTCCTTCCTCAAATTTTCTTTCCTTCTTCCGCTGCAACGTTCCATGGCAGACACTCCAAAATATCACCCTGCATTTGCTATCACAAATGTCAAATCCCTCATCCCGATTACTTTGGACACCGCTGGAATGTATCACTCTTGGGCCGCCCTATTCAAGGTGCTTTGTAGGGTTCACGACCTTACAAATCACATCACACCTCCAACCGAGGCGACGGAACTCGCTGCATATGAGAAATCCAAATCGGCAGACTTAGCCTATTGGAGACGCCTTGATGCCGCAGTCCTTAATTGGATTTACGGTTCAATTTCTCATGACCTTCTCACTGCTATCCTTCTCAAGGATGACACTGCTCAAGGTGCTTGGGCTCGTCTCGAGTCTATGTTTCAAGACAATAAAGCATCCCGGGCTTCTCATCTCGAACAAGAACTTGCTGACCTTGATTTCGAGAATTTTTCCTCTATTGATGGCTATTGCAATCACATCAAATCCCTCGCTGATCGTCTTGCGGATGTTGATGCTCCGATTCCCGATACCCGTCTTATTCTTAAACTGACTGCCGGACTCCCTGAAGCGTACGCCGGTACGGTGGACTTCATACAAAATCAAGAACCCTTGCCTTCTTTTGAATCATGCCGGTCTCGACTTAAATTAGCTGAGCGTACTATCAAAAATCGCTTAGCTAAGGAAGGTGGCTCCAACGGCCGTGCACCAACTGCCCTCGTCTCTACCACCGGTGGCAACCAATCGGAGTCCTCTGCTTCTCGCAACAACAAGAATACCAAGCAGCAGAAAAAGAATTCAAAGAATTCTAATAAGGCTGCTCGCAATTCAAGTGGGCCGGCCCAGCAGTCAAATGGTCCACCTTGGATGTTTCAGCAAGGACCGAATTCATGGCCAGCTTCTTGGGCTCCTTGGCAGGCCCAATGGCCAAGTCCTCCCTGCCCATATCCAACGCAGTCTTGGGCACCTCGGGCTGCTGCTTCTTCAAGTGGGTCACGGCCTAATGGGCCTGGTATCTTGGGTCCATCTCCACAAGCATACTATGCTACTGACATGGGTCCGAATCCAACGCCTACTCACATTGAAGCCGCGTTGCAAATGCTAGCTAACATCAATCGACCGGATCCAAATTATTATATGGACACTGGTGCAACATCTCATATGACGGCCGACCAAGGTATTCTCTCCACTTATGTCAATTCGAGCATTAAAAATCATAATATTGTTGTTGGTAGTGGTGATTTAGTTCCAATTATTGGTCATGGTAGTGCTACTTTGCCCACCCCATACCCTCCCTTCACCCTTAACCATGTTTTGCATGCTCCCAAAATAATAAAGAACCGTAAATTCACAATTGACAATATGGTTTCTATTTCCTTTGATCCTTATGGGTTTTCTGTGAATGATTTACAGACGGGGGCCCAACTAATGAGATGTGACAGTACCGGTGACCTATATCCAATATTTCCTTCCGGTCAAGCCAACTCTCCAGTCCCACATTCAAATTTTACTGCTCTTTCTTCCGATCTTTGGCATAATCGATTAGGACACCCTGGCGATGTTGTTCTTAGATCTTTAAGCAATCAAAATTTAATTGAATGTAATAAGGCTTGTAATTCTTTTTGTACTTCGTGTCCTTTAGGAAAACACGTTAAAGTTCCTTTTTATGATTCTATGTCGCACACTACTTTTCCTTTTGATATTATTCACAGTGACCTTTGGACTTCTCCTATTATTAGTTCTTCTGGTCATTGCTATTATTTATTGATTCTTGATGATTACAGCAAATTCTTATGGACTTATCCTATCTCTAAAAAATCACAGGTCAAACACATTTTCCAAACCTTTCATAAGATAGTCCAAACACAATTTGAACGTAACATTAAGACTTTTCAATGTGATAATGGAACTGAGTATGTTAATGGTACTCTTAAACAATTTTTTGAGAACCAAGGCATGCTTTATCGTCTTTCTTGTCCCCACACCTCTCCTCAAAATGGAAAAGCTGAACGCCACATCAAATCAATTAATAATATTATTCGGACCCTTCTTGCTCATGCATCCTTGCCACATTCTTTCTGGCATCATGCTCTAGCCATGGCTACGTACCTCCTTAACATTTTACCCACCAAAGTCTTAGGTTATAAATCTCCTACACAAATTTTATACCAGCGTGACCCGATTTATTCGGCTTTACGAGTCTTTGGTTGCTTATGTTTTCCTCTTTTCCCCTCCACTTCCATAAACAAATTGCAAGAACGGTCCACTCCTTGTGTCTATCTTGGCCCCGCGCCAAATCACCGTGGTTCGAAGTGCTATAATTTATCAAATGGAAAAATCATTATTTGTAGGCATGTGAGATTTATCGAAAACGAATTTCCGTTCTCAAAATATCACACACCGAATTATGATGATTATGATTTTTTGGAATTTAATCCATTAAATCATCCTCCCCATTTGCGCACCACTCCACCACAGCATCCTCCTTCTCCAGCCCAGCCCACACCAAATGGGCAGCAAACCCCTTCTTCCTCTTCTGGGCCGAATCTCCCCTTCAGCCCAACTTCTCCACCTACTGTCATACAGTCGCGGATGGGCTCCCAACAAACCGCAGCCCAACACACACCGATCCTGCACCAACCTTTGTTCGACAGTCCGGCCAATACTTCCTCACGAAGTACGGCCTACCTCTCCTCTCCCCCTGTCAGCACCACCGTGTCTGCCACCACCAGCAGCTTAGCCGCTCCTCCCCCACCTACCGCCACTACCCATCAAATGACCACAAGAGCTAAAGACGGCATTGTCAAACCTAACCCCAAATATTTTTCCAACCTCAACACAATGACCACTACCTCTATCTCTCCTATACCAAAGGACCCGGTTAGTGCTATTCGTGACCTTAATTGGAAAAATTCAATGTTAGATGAATATAATGCTCTAATTGATAATCATACTTGGGATTTGGTTCCTCGGCCTCCTAATGTGAATGTGATTCGCTCTATGTGGATTTTTCGTCATAAACGAAATTCTGATGGTTCTTTTGAGCGGTATAAGGCTCGTCTTGTGGCTGATGGTCAGACTCAGCAGCAGGGTATTGATTGTGATGAGACTTTTAGTCCGGTTTTCAAACCGGCCACTATTCGTACTGTTCTTAGCATTGCTCTTTCTCACTCTTGGCCGATCCATCAGTTGGATGTAAAGAATGCTTTTCTGCATGGTAAGCTCAATGAAACAGTTTATATGCATCAGCCCATGGGTTTTCGTGACAAAAGTCGCCCTGATCATGTTTGTTTATTACGGGGTTCTCTCTATGGTCTCAAACAGGCTCCTCGGGCTTGGTATCAGCGGTTTGCAGATTTTGTCACATCTATTGGATTTGCCAACAGTAAATCTGATACTTCTCTGTTTATTTTTAGGCAGGGATCTGATACTGCTTATATTCTGTTATATGTTGATGATATCATTCTTACAGCATCCTCTGACCGTCTGCGGACACGTATTATGGATCTATTGTGCTCCGAATTTGCAATGAAGGATTTAGGTCCTTTGAGTTTCTTTTTGGGCATTGCTGTGACTCGTGATGCTAATGGTATGTTTTTGTCTCAAAAACAGTATGCTTCTTCTATCATTGACAAGGCAGGCATGTCTAACTGTAGCCCTTGTCTCACCCCTGTTGACACGAAATCTAAACTTAGTGCTTTTCATGATGACCCATATGAGGATCCCACTAAGTACAGGAGTCTTGCAGGTGCTCTTCAGTATCTGACTTTTACCAGACCTGACATTTCATATGCAGTTCAACAGGTGTGTCTTCACATGCATGATCCGCGCAATGCGCATATGGGAGCTCTGAAGCGTATTATACGCTATTTACAGGGCACTTTATCTTATGGTTTGCATTTGTATAAGTCTCCTATTGATAAACTTGTTGCTTATACTGATGCGGATTGGGGGGGATGCCCCGACACCAGGCGATCTACTTCAGGTTATTGTGTGTTTTTTGGCGACAATTTGATTTCCTGGTCTTCTAAACGGCAACCTACATTATCTAAGTCTAGTGCAGAGGCCGAATATCGTGGGGTTGCTAATGTTGTGTCTGATTCTTGTTGGATCAGAAATTTGTTGCTTGAGCTTTATTTTCCCATTCGAAAAGCAACTATTGTTTATTGTGACAATGTGAGTGCCATCTACCTCTCCGGAAATCCAGTGCAACATCAACGTACGAAACACATTGAGATGGACATTCATTTTGTACGAGAAAAAGTCGCCAAGGGCGAGGTACGAGTACTACATGTTCCTTCCCGTTATCAAATTGCAGATATTTTTACGAAGGGCCTTCCACGGGTTTTGTTTGATGACTTTCGTGCCAGTCTTAGCATCCGTGATGCTCCCGCTACGACTGCGGGGGAGTGTTAGAATATATTCCAAATATATTCTTTGACTTTGTATTATTGTATATAATCAGTTTAGCAAGTGTATATCTCTTAGCATAATCCTAGCCTAGAATACAGCTAACGGTTGCCGAGTTTATCTCGATAGTTTGTATATTTATACTCCAAGCTAATCAATGAAAGATCAACGATCAATCTCTTTCAATCTCTTTCATTATATAGTCGTTTTTAATTACGTATTGTGATTTACATGTTAGATTCATTACTTTAATATATATTTTAATAATATCAAACAGAAATTGTAATTTAAATTTCACACATATAATTACTTAATTAGAGATATTTAGGATTGAAATTGTGCATTAGGATGCATATAAAGTAAGTACTCGTATGAAAGATAATACTTCAACTGTTTATTTTGTTGTTTTCGTTTCATATTCTATACAGTTTCTAATGTTCGCATGCACTTAAGCTTGTTAAAAATGAACTACTTTTTATGTTGTTTATTACTTTTTGGTTTTTACACTATTTATAAAGTTATTGTTAAAACAAAATTAATTAATGTTATAGTATGTAGTAGGCCGTGGGATTCACAATTTCTATCTTACTCCTGGAGTACCGTGCACAAGGTACTCCAGGTTACTAAAATACATGTTATTTTAATGTTAATTTCTTATTATTTCAATTTATATATATGTTATTTTTAAATATATATATATTATTTCACCTTTTTTTCCGGTCATCTTCCTTGCACACTCTCTTCCTTCCTCTTAGTTACTTCAACTCAAAATCACACATTTCTCTCTCTTCTCTTCTTCCAGTGTTCTAGTTTTTTCCAGAAATTAACCCCGCACACTCTCTCTCTCTCTCTTCCTCGAAGCTACTCTAACTCAAAATCAAACACACTTTCTCTCTCCTCTTTTCTTCTTCCAATTTTTTGGTTGATATCAATTGATTTGAAGTCATTTAAGGTTCAAATGTGTTCATGTCCAGAAAGTTAACACCTCCCGAAGACCTGAAGTGTTTGATTCTCTTTACTTTTTCCTAAAACTCAACGTTGCTAATGTTATATTCATGTGAACTTTTTATTATTTTAATTTTTATATATGTTATTTTTAAATAAGTTCATGTTATTTTATGTTAAATAGCATGAGTTGATATTAAAGTAAATAAGTAAATACAAAGTAACATATTATTTTAACAAAATAACACAAGATTTAAGCAAAATAACATAAAGTGTAGGCAAAATAACACAACCATATTGTATATGGAGTACCATGATCCATAGTACTCCAGGAGTATATAATACTAATTGGTGGGATTAGTGTCAATGTTTGTCTAAATAAAATAAAAATAAAAAAATTAAAAAAAAAAACCTTCTTTTTAAAAATTTTAATACATTGATGAAATAAATCTATGATCGATCAAAGCTATGCATGAAATAGCATATAAGTGTAAAAAAAATTGAACTAAAAAAGAACAGATGAGGTATTACTCGTGTAATAGAAAGGGTTCACTACACCTTTAAAGTTGAGTATAATTTGAATAAATGAAACATTTAAAACGGGAACAAATTAAGAAACATAGGAAGTATAAAATTTTCACCATAAACATATATGGGAAGTATAAAGTTCCTAGAAATATAAGAAGTTATCATAAATTCATAATAGAATGTGTTTTAAGTTTTAACTAACTAAGTTCCCTCTAGGGTTTCTCCTTTGGGAGGGTTTTTTTCTAGTCTCTATTGCTAGATTTTCTCTACTTTTTTGAAGGTTTTCCTTCAATCTTCTCCTTCTCTCTCTTTCTCTTCCATCTCTTTTCTTCTGGTCTCAATTGTAAATTTTTGTAGGGCTTCCATCTGTGTTTTTACCGGTGGTAAGCCTCAAAAAACTTTTTAATTGCTTTTAATAAAGGGTCACATCTTTATGATGGAGTTTATTCTATTAGGTCAAATTTATTTGTTTGTTCGTTCGTCAAAGATTGAAGATTTAGGGTTTCACAATCTCCAAAAGTGTCTAGAAGGCCATATGAGTTTTTTCACCCAAACAACTATTTATATGTGGATCTCAAGCCGAATTAGTGCTAACTCACAGATTGTATTGCTTCGGATGAAGTTTTTTATAAAGGTGATCGTTGATCGAATCTGCGATGTAACTAATTTTAGGGTGAATTGTATTTGTATTGGATTTTTAGATTTTCTCGGAATTGTTTGTAAGTGCCGTTTGGCTATCTTTCATTAATGAATTTTTTTTTCTTCTTGTCAAAAACAAAATTTTAACTAACTAATTACAAGAGTTTTTAAAATACCTAACAAATTACAATAAAGGGGTTTGATGGTGGCCCACATTTAAGGTTAATTAGACTCCGTTAGTATATTAATTTAGGCAAATTTGTCAAAAAAAACCTTTTAAATGCACCATTTTGCGAGAAAAAACCTTTTAAAAGCTTTTTTGCAAAAGAAAACCTGAAGATTAATATTTTTTGTTGAAGACAACCTGTGCCTCTAATACACTTCATTAAGCTCTAATTTTTTCCTAATAACCCTCTAACTCTCACTTAGTCATTTAATAATTAAATTAATTAAAAAAAATAAAAACTTAAACCACCATCCCTACCACGGTACCACCACCATCCCTACCACCAACAAAAATAAAAACTAAAACCACCATCACTACCACCACTCCACCAACCAACCACCATTTCCCTTTCCCTTTCCCCCTCCCATGGAAGCAGCCCCCTTCCCCCCCCCCCCTAATCGAGCCGCCCTGAACCGCGGCCGACCTTTCACCTTTTCCCCCTTACCAAACCCCCGCTACAACCCTCCCCCTTACCAGATCGGCGACGCGATGGAGAGGGTAAGAAAGAGGGGGGGGGGGGGAGAGAGAGTGAGTCAAGGAGAACAAGGAACAGGGAGAAGAAGCGTGAGGCAAGCTGTGCTCGGTGTTAGGGTTTAGGGAGGGGGTTACAGCGGGGATAAGCGGGAAAGGTAGGAGGGTCGGGTGGCTGTCGAGGTGGGTCGCCGGGAGTTAGGGGTTCAAGGCGGCGGCTCGGTTGGGGGAAGGGGGCTGCTGCCATGGGAGAAGTAAAAGGAGGGAGTGGCTAGCTGGTGGTGGGGGTGGTGGTTTTTGGGTTTTTTTATTTTTTTTATTTTTTATTTATTAATTAAGTTAATTAATAAATGATTAAGTGAGATTAGAGGATAATTAGAGTAATTTAGAGCTTAATTAAGTGAATTAGAGGCAAAAGATTGTCTTCAACAAAAAAATTTCACAATTGGGTTTTCTTTTGCTAAAATGTTAAAAATCGGGTTTTCTTTTGCCAAAAATCTTTTAAAAGTTTTTTTTCGCAAAATGTTGCATTTAAAAGGTTTTTTTTGACAAATTTGCCATTAATTTATTCCCCTTTTGATCCGTTAGATGATGCTTGATGTCGAAATTACTGAATATTTTTATATAATTTGTTCATCTTTGACTTGATTTCTTCAAATATGTAAGCTAAGCATATCAACAAAGCCGTAATACTAATACATTTAAACTAAATCACTATTTGTATATACAAGAAAACGACTTATCCAAGTTGCAATTTTTAATACGACTCCTCTATATATATACATTCAAACATCCACTCATTTTTCAAACAACTAGCACTAAAACAAAAACAAAAACAAAAACATTTATTCCTTCCTTTTCTTCATTCTTCACTATCAAGTATCAACTACTATTACCAACTATGAAGAACTTGATAAGAAGGATAAGTAGGAAGAAGGAGCAATCTTCATCTATGTCGCCACCTCGATACTCGAGACTAGGTTGTGAGGAAGTGAGTAATAATCATTCTAGACATGAAACTCGAAAAGGGTGTGTTGGTAGGCAAGTATGAGGAAGAAGAAGAGAGGTTTATGGTACCTCTTGGATGGATAAATCATCCTATTATTGTTGATTTGCTTCAATTATCAGCCAATGAATTTGGATATCATCAAGAAGGTGTTATTCATATTCCTTGTGAAACATGCCATTTTAGACTTGTTCTTGAAAATATTTCTTCCAAATAATAGGGAGTTATTTATTTATGATTTAGCTTTTTTTTTTTTTTTTTTTTTTTTTTTTTTTTTTTTTTTTTTTTTTTTTTTACACTTTGGTACATATATTTATGGTAATTAGGGATTTTTTTTTGCTCCTATAGCTACTTAGGATATTTTTGTAATATTTTTATTTAGAATTGAAGCACAATGATTGAAGATCAAGAACAACATCCTTGTTCCCTTCTATATGTAGTATTGGAGTAGTGAATTATACGTATAAAGTCTCTACCAAATATGTAGAATTGAACTACATACAATGAATTTTTTCATCTTCTCTTATATTAGTTCTTGTTTTGTTCACCTTATATCAACATATTTACTTAATAATAAGTCTGAATACATTGAGAGTGAGCCATAGCTCAAGTGGTTAGAGCTCTCCTCCCGATTTTAGGAGATTTCGGGATCGATCGATTCTCATTATCCGCCCTTGTGGCTCTCTAAACACCAAAAAAAAAAATACATATGACACTTAAATACATTTAGATAAGTTTAATTAAATTCAAATAAATTCAGTTACGTGAAAATCAATAAAATACAACATATGACAGTTTTACGTCAAAGGGAAAATATTATCACTTATTTGTCAGTATATTATTATAACTAATTAATTATAATATTACAATCGAGTTAAACTTAACAAGAAACTTGAACATCTCAAAAATTATGCCAACTTAAAAACTTTGAGTTCATCAATTCTAATGAAATATTGATATTACAGTACTACCTCCATTTCTTATTATTTGGAACAAAGTGGTATTATATTTTAAAACACACAAAAAATTATTTGTTGCAATTAATAAGAAATTAAATGAAGATAGTATATCCTAAAATTCAGATGAGATAATTATGTATTTCTCCTAGTCTCCTAGAGATCATGTTGATTTGTACAATAATCAAACTTTCCTTCTTATTGGGTTTTATAAATTAATACACATTTTTTACTCTGCTAATGTGATAGATATGGTTGGCTTCTTCGGTCATTACAAGAGAAAGTGTGTAGTTTATAAAACAACTGAAGAAAATTCCATCCCAAATTAAACATTATACTTGTAGTATTTGAGGCTCCTAATTAAATTTTTTTTTTTTCAATGCGGCGCATAAAATTTTTACATATACGAATTTTTATGGATTAGGTTAATCCAAACAATTAGGATATGTTCATATTTACTGAACTGATTGAAACTGAACTGAACTGAACTGAACTGGTTGGAGCTGAACTAAACTGAACTGATTGGAGTTAAACTGAACTGAATAGAGCTAAAAAGAATATTTTATGAGATAAGAAAATAAGAAGCTAAATCGAAGTGAACTGAATCGAATTAAACTGAACTGAAGTTAAGTTGAAGTGAACATACCCTTAGTTTAACTTATTTTTCCAAACACTGCCTTTATCAATTAGAGAGACGCCATACACCTAGTCAAATATGTTATGTGAAAAAAGCTTGAATTGGTGAAATTGTTAACCTTACGCACACGTATTTTTGCTAGTACTATTCTATATTTTTATAATGCATTATATGGCACATGCACGTAATGAAATTTCGTAGATTCAGCCCATTCAGGTGCGTGGATGACCTGATAGGCTGATATGTTTGATATACGAATATATCTTTACTTCGTTTAATTAACGTTTATAACTTGGTTACTTGGGATCTCATCTAAGGTTGGTACGTTGACTGGGCTATCAATGCTCCATAACATGGGTTTCAACTTTTAGGCCGGTGGAATTAGACATTAGTTGGGCAAATGTTTTGAGATAGAATGCATGGTTTCGTGATATTTAAAATTTGAGATCAAATTACATTGACATTATTTATCTGCTTGAGTCTTCATACACCTAAATTTTGAACAAAGTACAGTATTCAAGAAATCAAGATCGTGCAAAAGCAAAAAGCAAAAAGCAAATTAAACCTTTGTCCTTATTTGTTTTTCTGTTAGGGGTAGAGATAGGTTTTTTTTTTTTTTTTTTCAATTGGAAAAAATGATAACTAAGGGAAGTTGTGTGACCATGGATAGTTAGGTTTTTTTTTTTTTTTTTTTTTTTTTTTTTTTTTTTTGAGAAAGTGACCACTTATGGTTAGTGTGAAAGTAAAATTATTGTGATATGTCACAACCAAATATTATTGACTTATTGTAATTAGAAGGATTTACTAAAAAGAAAGTAGCGCAAACATTAAGAGACGAGGAAGTACGTATTAACAAACAAAATAATCCGCCCCACAAATGAAGGCTATGGTCTTTCAGGCCCACAACACATGCCCTTAAGTAATTACCTAGCAATAGTGTGATTTCCCATATTTGGCAATAAATTCTATAGCAGTTGAATAAAGTTCAAATTAGATGACTACATAAGGCTAAATAACGATGGTGAGAAATGTTTTTTATTGAATGTTTATTAATTCTTGGTATTTGACTCGGACCACTTCATCTTTCAAACTTGTGACTTTGTGAGCTATACGAGTCCACATAATATTATTTTATATGTGCGATGACTATATTATAATATTATATACAAAGTATTTACATTATTTATATATAAGTCTAGGGTCGAGCGAGAACTCAAGAATTGTAATAACATAAACTTATAAAAAAAAGACATAAGCCATAAAACACATGCATGCATATATATCTTTAGTACTTTCTCTCCTTCATTCAACAAATATAAACTAAGGACGAGTAATATATCATCTTCATCCCTACCAATACTACTACTACTACGACCACCATGCATCTTAATGTCGAGGACTCGATATTCAAGGGTATGTTGTGATGAAGTTGATCATAGAAAACACGAAATTAGAAAAGGGTACGTGCCGTTTATGGTAGGGAAGTGTGAGGAGGAAAAAGAGAGGTTTATGGTGCCTCTTGGGTGGATGAACAATTCTTGTATTGTTTCTTTGCTTCAATTATCGGCTAATGAGTTTGGGTATCATCAACAAGGTGTAATTCAAATTCCTTGTGAGCCAAGTTACTTTAGACTTGTTTTAGAGAATATTTCTTCCAGTTTGTTAGTTTAGATGAACTACTACAAGAGGGGGGGTGAATGGTAGTAGGTTCCAATCGCGGAACTTAAGCGGAAATAAACAATTAAAACGTAAAGGAACTTAAAGCACACATCAAGTTTTACGAGGAAACCATCCAGTGCCTAACTGGAAGTAAAACCTCGGCCCTATTGGGACTTATAAACAAATTCCACTATAATAGGCAACTCTCCTAGTACAACCTATTACACAGACCTTTGCTTTGCAAGTTCCACCACGGACACTTGACTCTATGATAGGACACTTCCTACCAGACCTAAGACACTTCTTAGGACCCTTTTTCTCCCCTTACCCAGGACACTTCCTAGGTGACCCAAGACACTTCTCAGGTTCCTTTCACTCACTGTGCACTCACAGCTACCACTCGAATTTTACGAGATTTCAAACTCATCACTTGTGTGAATTTAAGAGAATTCACAATCTCACCCCAAAATACAAAACACTCAAAACCCTTTTTCCCATTACAAGATCTCATTGAATATCCCTAAATACATATCTATGAATAAAGAGATAAAACTAATATGTTGGACACTCGGGACCAGTCTGGAACTCACTGGACGTACTGTAACCAAAACCTGATAGGAACTTTGACCAGGAGAACTGACTTAGCTTCGTGGTGAAGGCTAAAATCATTAAGCACGACCACTACACTTCGTCAGCCTCAACTTTGAATGAATACTTATGAGCATATTTATAGTACACTCGAAATATTCATTTCATCTTGAAAAGATAGATTTTCTGAAAAGATAAGTTTAAAAGATATTTTCTAAAAACAAGTTTTCCGAAAATATATCTTTTTGTTAAGAATAAAATCTGTCAATAATAATAAGATAAACTTAACATAAAATCAGATTTAATTCCAATCTTATCTTTTAGTTTAAAAATACTTTTTAAACAAAATTTATCTTTTTCCAAAAGGGATTTATTAGAAGATAAATATCTTTATTCAGTAAAACCAAATCCCTAAAAGATATGCACGTATAATGTAAATATATATATCATTAAAACCGACTTTTAACAACGTGCACACTTAAGTTCCTATTAGGTTCCTGAACTCTGACAGTCTCCGAGTTCCTGACAAGTCAGTTACTCTAATTTCATTGACTGTTTGGAGTTCACCTAGGTTCTATATAGACTTGTTCCAGACCGACTTTTATGTCCAACATACTTACATGAATCCTAGAGCAATATACTTCTATTTCTCTGTCTTCATGTTGCTTCTCTGAAACTCTTGTTCTGGAATCCTGTAGTCTTGATATATTCTGGATCTTAGGGTTTGCCCCAGCATTACACCAGAACCAGGTCGTTACACCCGTTTGAAGTTCCTGTTGAGAAACTTCGGGAAGTTCCATTTCTGGAACTCTTCTTCTAACTTTACTTGTATCCTCATGGATCTTCTAAAGTTCCTCTGTTTCAGTTCCTACTTCAGCCCTCAACGCTTACTGAACCTGCAAACATCACAACACTAGAAAATCCTTATTAAATGGAAGTTTGCTCAATTCTTAACATCATCATCAAAACCTCATAAGGGTCAACAAGTTGCCCCTTTTTAATGATGACAAACTGAGCAAACTTCTGAGGATAACTAAGCAACTCAGAAGGTTAGTTTTTTTCATTTATAAAAACAGTAAAGAAAACTAAACTAAATTAAAAGACTTCTACACATACATGACATATATATGTATAGGATACTTACCTCGTGAAGCTAACATATGTAAACACCTATTTACATAGTTACCTTCATGGTTCCTTAGCCATCATCATGCTTATCAACCGTAACACTTATCATTGTTCTTGTTCCTCTATTGCTTATCCTATATTGCTCAAGTTCCTTGTATATATACTTGTCATTGCTCAGGTTCCTTGTATCCTGTTCCAAACATAACTTGCTCTTTCTATGCACAACTTAACATACACGTTAGATAGATAATCATCATTAGTTTATAATCATCAAAACCTAATTGCTCAACAATTTCCCCCTTTTTGATGATGACAAACTAATGATGCTTATCACATATTAAAGGATAATCATTGTACATTTATTCCCCCTTAGTTTTTCAAGGAAATACCATATGAACAAGTTAAGAACATTAAGAACATACACAAGAACTTAACATAGTTAGGAACTTAGCAATACACATCATTATCAATATATATATATACTTTCAACGATCATGATGTATGAACTTTAGACTTAATTACTGCATACCATAAGCATCATACATATTCTTCCCCCTTTTGTCATTATCAAAAAGGGTATTGTTCCACATGTTTGTTTTTCGTAAATTATACACACTTAAAGTCATATGTCACACCTACCACCATATAATAAGTAAATATATAATGGTTAAACACTTGTTGTTCCTAAAAGCCTCAAGGTACTCACTTTTCAAACACGGATGCCATTTTCACACTAATTTCCAACTCACAATCCAAAGGCCCAACTTCAAAACCCTTAATTGAACTTGACAAATAAGTAAAGATCAGGGCTAAAAAGTTAGGAATGAACTGCATGAATAGACAAATGAAAGCGCAAATTCAAAGGATATATAAAGAAGCATATGGAACAAAATAAGTAGAGGGAACATGAAATGGAATTTGTGCTCTTCGTTTAGACCTTTTGAGATGATAAGGTTCACCACATTTGTTCTTCATTTCATACTCTTGAACCTCCTGCTAAACACAACACATATTCATCTTACCAATTGATAACCAAATTCCCTTACTTCTACCACCAACTTCTTTGAGGAACATTCTGCATACTGGAACTTAAATAGATTTCAGTTTCATCATAGCCAAGTTCCTTCAACGTTTGTCGTTGTTCCTTCACTAGCTCACCAAGTATACGAGTACTCCACATCAAAGTCAATATTCTTCATCTTTAGATATCCAGGAAATTAAATATTTGATCACCCTTTTCTTTTTCTTTTCTTTATTTATTTATTTATTTATTTATTTTTTTTTTTAAAGGGTGTCATTATACAAATTTTGCATACTTTCCTGGAATAACACATTTTTAAATCAATGAAGATATTACTTACTCATACACTTGAGTTCCACAACCAGATCTGAACCATTTTGATTTCTTGGTTCCTGCCTTATTCCCCCTGAGTCCCTTACCATTCTTCTTCCTTTTCAAGTACTTACTTCTTTATTTATCTTCAACTTCCCCCTCAAAATATAATCACCATTTTTCATGTTTCATCAAATCATAAAAAGATGATCAACAAACTTAGAGCACATGGGAATCAAGAATAAGAAGTAAAAGTGTGTGAACGGAAAGAGGAAATTGAATTGGGTGAATAAGAATCTTCGATTTTCTGAATATGGGACAATTAAAGTATATGCAACACGGACACACAACTTAGAGTTGTAGAATAATGTTGCGATCGAAGATATATGACGTGGATGCTTGAAAGTTGGCTAAAATATAGGTTAGTTCCCTCTGAAATTTAAACAAGTGAGGTGTAAACGGTCTGGGAACTTACCTGTCTTGTTCCATCAAAGTTTCTTTCATTGTTCCTTTGGCAACTTAGGAACTTCGTGTTTGACAGCACCCATAGTTCTATTATGAGACCTCTAATACTCTTAGGCAAGTAAGTATGTCTTTTACAACACAAGAATTAAGTGTGACACATAAACAATAAGCGCATATTCTTTACTTTAAGTATTACATGCATAGGAACCCCAGCTTGACATAACTTATGGGAAAAATACTTTATACTCATGTTATGTTTCATCAAGTCTTGTTCTATTAAGCAACAAACAAGAATATGACAAGTCAAGACAAAACCATAAGAGAATCAATTCACAAATTCACATATTGCATTCATACCACAAATATATCAATTCCATTCATCTAATGCCGACATGTGAAAAGGAACTTGTATCTTATGTAGTCTCTTACCAATAAAAATATAACTTTAAAGCATTGGTTGAATATGATGGCTTACCTTGGAGTTCTTGAAGTGGCTGTTATGTTCCTTGATGATCTCGAATCTAATATGAACTTCCACTTCTAACTCAAGTTCCATTGTCAGTGGTTAATGCTTACAAATATATTTTCTTATCATAAATTAGCAAAAACCAATGCACAATGGCTCGTTAGTAGTACCAGAGATATATCAATGTAAACAAGTACTACTAATAACTCAGTTCATCTTGAAAACAAAAATTGATACTTTTTAAAACTCAATTTTCAAGAAGGAACTTGGATAGCATTCTATCCTAGAGTATGTTCCACATAGACGTCTACAAAAATTCATATCAAGACATACAGGACATCCATGTGGTACAACTCTAATCCCATATAAACAGCAAGAACAAATATTATTCAATTTGCTTCAAGTCTAGCTACACACGCAACAAGTTCCTTAAAGACAATACATACCTTTGTATTGGTTGTTTCTTTTAAGAACCAACCTGGCCTTGTTCCATCCACGTGCCTTACTCAATAAGCATTTTCCAGAACACCCTTTTTAATCTCCGACCCTTTTTAGGTGTTCTAGAATAGGTTCAGGATGTGACATGCATCCTCTTCCTTTTAAGCTTATTAAGTTCCTGCTGCACATCTAACCTGATAACAACCAATTATATGTTTACATCAACCTTAAAAACAAACTTATCTTTTATACAACTATGAGTTATGAAGTCCATCTTTTTCAGTTGATATCTCGAGCTCTTCTCTGATCCTTGGTTGTTGAGGTTTTCCCTTTGGTTACATATGCATGAAAGACACTTTAGTTCCATAGTTTGTTGAGATATTGCTGGTCGGAACAAATATTATCTCAGCTCTGGAACTTCGTTGGAACTTGCTTTCTTGTATTGAGTTCTTTGAACTTTGCTGCATGAGTTGGAACTTAACACCTCGAAGTTCCTCAACATATGTAGCTATCCCTTGCTGTTATTCTTAGTGACATATTTCTTTACTAGGAACTCAGATAGTTCTTCAAGAACTTGCGAGTTCACCTTTTATCACCTGTCTGATGGGAACAAACATGTTAGTCTCAAAATATGTTCACTTATTGCACATTAAATAAGATAGGGTAAACTCTTTATGTTTTGCTGTTCTCGGCGTTTATGGATAAATCGCCTTGGCACTTCTATCATCAAACATCCCTAAGTGGAACATAGGGTGTCTTGTTAATCAAAGATCTATTGCTTCAGTGTTGATGATGTAGCAAGAGGCATTGAAAACTATTCCAAAGAACCTGCAAAGACCATTAGTATATAACTTTGTTCTCTTCTTGTCTTTCATGATTCAAAATTGGAAACTTGTTATCAATCTGTGTTCCTGCAACAAACACTAAACGTGACTGGAACTAGGTTCCGTTGTTAGATCTATAACCTCATAGATGATGAACACTTAGCCACTTACCCTGTGATAGAAAAGACTTTCAACAAACAATTCATCGTCTCTTCTATTAAGAAAAGTAACCAAGTGCACATTTGCTTTCATTACTTATAAACAAGACATCTCTTTCAATTAGTCTCTACATATCACATGGTAAACATATCCATATCACTAAGATCCAATGGATTAGTGTTGCTTACCAACTACCTGATGTTGAAAGAGAATGTAACATGTGTCTGATTCTCATGCTTTTCGATCTTAACCTGTTTGGAACTTACATATACATATACCTATTATCGAGTTCCTACTAGGTTTATCAAGCATGAAAAGATTTACATGTTCACAGTTTGAAGCATAGAAGTATCTCATCTTCAATAAAACCTAGAAATGTCAGGTTGTTGTTAGGAATCACCTTGAGATCCACAAATGATGTGTTCCCTTTTTGATTCCCTTCATATGTGACATTTCCATTCTTTATTGATGATGTCATCTTGAAGCCATGAAACAAATAGAGTTACAAGCAATTGAAAACCAGAATGTGCATTAAA
Source organism: Chenopodium album (assembly GCF_948465745.1). Lineage (NCBI taxonomy): Eukaryota > Viridiplantae > Streptophyta > Magnoliopsida > Caryophyllales > Amaranthaceae > Chenopodium > Chenopodium album. The sequence continues at coordinate 5,775,834 of NC_137858.1, forward strand.
AACTCGACGAGAAAAATATTCACAATGGGATAGGAACTTGACTTACTAACTTCCTGTTATGTAGAAATTTTACCTTTCGTGTTAGTATTATAAGTCAAAATTCTTCCATTGTAGGTTTATAGTAAGAGATACCTTGATTTGGCTATCATCATCTCTTTTGGAACCTCGCTGTCGAGATAATGCGAGTTCCCTCCTATTATAAACCTTCAACTCTTCCATGTTCCTTTTGACATAAAGTTGGAACATGTCCTTCTGGTCCTTTAGACCATTGTATCTTGGGTAGAGGAACGTGTTGATTTAATCTCAAATTCTTCAACACCTTGTCAAAGTCCCTCATATTATCATTCAAAAGATATAACCTGAAAGTTCACAACCCAAGAGATTCCTTTGTGCCTTTAAAATGTCAGTAGGTTAGTCAAAAGAGATAGAAAAAACCTAAAGCATAAAAGTGTTGAAACATAAAGTTCCTGTAAGAGTACTCCCTTTTAGATGTCGTTCCATCAACGAAATGATGAATCTCCAACACGCAGTCAAAGATAATCATCTTAACTCATCATCCTTCATAAGAGTCTGCTACAGGAATTAATGCTTTGTTCCAAAAAAACTTTGAATAATAAGAACTTAACTGGAACTTGAACCAGAATCTTTACAAGAACGTATACAATAACTCCTATAGCACCTTGATATAGAAGCTTTGTTATTCCTGTATCCCTAATTCGTTCTATCATTTCAAGTTCACCAAGTTCCAACCAATTTAAGCACTGAGCTCCTAATGGAACAAACTTTTATGCATCAATTTGTCTCAATGGACAAACCTACAAAACAATCATTAATAACTTGCACAAAACTAGAAGAGAAGTTAGTTTGTCATGATATACATTATAAACATCAAAACAACTTCTCTTTTTATCCATTCACAAATAACCTTCATAAGAATAGGGAATTGAATTTCAATAGGAATTTGTGAAGGATTAATACATACCAAAAGCACATGACCAATCTTTACAGAGAGATGTATAGGTGACTTACACACTTATCCATATTGTCGCTTCACCTACTATATCCCTCTTATAAAGGCTTTCTAGTGAGAGGAACTTGCACATAATTCCTTATATACAAACAACCAAAGATCATCATTATTAATAAGTTGTCTCCACTCATATAGCCTGCAAAATCAGTCATCTTTTGGCTTTGGTTACCCAATATATATTGGGTGCCTTCATGTTAGTAATAGACGTCAATAATCCATAATTAAAATAACTACGGTTAAACCAACTATCTTTACTAACAATAAACATCATGTGTCTACATAATAAATATTCAGAATAACACATACACATGAGAAGGTCATTCTTTGGCAATTATTCAAAATATACGTTCATTACCTTGCCTAAAGAATTAAGTTTCCATACAGGAGTAATCCAGGTTCCAAGAGACCAAATATGCATAATTCTACACAATACGTTCCTTGAACTATTTCTAGTAAACCGATTCTTTAAAAATAAATCAATTTGTAAATCTGACAAATACTTTTCACACTATAAATCAGATTTGAGGTTACACAAAATTGATTTACAAACTTCCAAAACAAAATCCAAAATTTAACTAGAAATACTGCAAGAAACTTTTACATATAATATCATGCATATAATCAAGACTTCAAAGACGAGACACTTACCTCAAAGATGTTCATCTTTGAATCACTTCTGCTTCACAAGCAGACTTTGGTCTCTACGTGGTATTGGGAACGTTCTAGGGTTGAGTTCCATTCGCTGCATTCCTTGTACATATCCATCCTAGCCTGGAACTTGCTCCTCGGGGTTGCCCGGTTTATCAAGAGCACCTGCTCTGATACCAATTGTTAGTTTAGATGAACTACTACAAGAGGGGGGGTGAATGGTAGTAGGTTCCAATCGCGGAACTTAAGCGGAAATAAACAATTAAAACGTAAAGGAACTTAAAGCACACATCAAGTTTTACGAGGAAACCATCCAGTGCCTAACTGGAAGTAAAACCTCGGCCCTATTGGGACTTATAAACAAATTCCACTATAATAGGCAACTCTCCTAGTACAACCTATTACACAGACCTTTGCTTTGCAAGTTCCACCACGGACACTTGACTCTATGATAGGACACTTCCTACCAGACCTAAGACACTTCTTAGGACCCTTTTTCTCCCCTTACCCAGGACACTTCCTAGGTGACCCAAGACACTTCTCAGGTTCCTTTCACTCACTGTGCACTCACAGCTACCACTCGAATTTTACGAGATTTCAAACTCATCACTTGTGTGAATTTAAGAGAATTCACAATCTCACCCCAAAATACAAAACACTCAAAACCCTTTTTCCCATTACAAGATCTCATTGAATATCCCTAAATACATATCTATGAATAAAGAGATAAAACTAATATGTTGGACACTCGGGACCAGTCTGGAACTCACTGGACGTACTGTAACCAAAACCTGATAGGAACTTTGACCAGGAGAACTGACTTAGCTTCGTGGTGAAGGCTAAAATCATTAAGCACGACCACTACACTTCGTCAGCCTCAACTTTGAATGAATACTTATGAGCATATTTATAGTACACTCGAAATATTCATTTCATCTTGAAAAGATAGATTTTCTGAAAAGATAAGTTTAAAAGATATTTTCTAAAAACAAGTTTTCCGAAAATATATCTTTTTGTTAAGAATAAAATCTGTCAATAATAATAAGATAAACTTAACATAAAATCAGATTTAATTCCAATCTTATCTTTTAGTTTAAAAATACTTTTTAAACAAAATTTATCTTTTTCCAAAAGGGATTTATTAGAAGATAAATATCTTTATTCAGTAAAACCAAATCCCTAAAAGATATGCACGTATAATGTAAATATATATATCATTAAAACCGACTTTTAACAACGTGCACACTTAAGTTCCTATTAGGTTCCTGAACTCTGACAGTCTCCGAGTTCCTGACAAGTCAGTTACTCTAATTTCATTGACTGTTTGGAGTTCACCTAGGTTCTATATAGACTTGTTCCAGACCGACTTTTATGTCCAACATACTTACATGAATCCTAGAGCAATATACTTCTATTTCTCTGTCTTCATGTTGCTTCTCTGAAACTCTTGTTCTGGAATCCTGTAGTCTTGATATATTCTGGATCTTAGGGTTTGCCCCAGCATTACACCAGAACCAGGTCGTTACACCCGTTTGAAGTTCCTGTTGAGAAACTTCGGGAAGTTCCATTTCTGGAACTCTTCTTCTAACTTTACTTGTATCCTCATGGATCTTCTAAAGTTCCTCTGTTTCAGTTCCTACTTCAGCCCTCAACGCTTACTGAACCTGCAAACATCACAACACTAGAAAATCCTTATTAAATGGAAGTTTGCTCAATTCTTAACATCATCATCAAAACCTCATAAGGGTCAACAAGTTGCCCCTTTTTAATGATGACAAACTGAGCAAACTTCTGAGGATAACTAAGCAACTCAGAAGGTTAGTTTTTTTCATTTATAAAAACAGTAAAGAAAACTAAACTAAATTAAAAGACTTCTACACATACATGACATATATATGTATAGGATACTTACCTCGTGAAGCTAACATATGTAAACACCTATTTACATAGTTACCTTCATGGTTCCTTAGCCATCATCATGCTTATCAACCGTAACACTTATCATTGTTCTTGTTCCTCTATTGCTTATCCTATATTGCTCAAGTTCCTTGTATATATACTTGTCATTGCTCAGGTTCCTTGTATCCTGTTCCAAACATAACTTGCTCTTTCTATGCACAACTTAACATACACGTTAGATAGATAATCATCATTAGTTTATAATCATCAAAACCTAATTGCTCAACACAGTTCAAAGGGATTTTAATTTTTAAGATTCATTATTAGGTCAGTTTAAATTTAATTAGTTATGTGATCTTATTCACATAATCACATGCATTAGACAATTTCCATGATTATTTATTTAGTCACTAATTTGTAAAGTTGAGATAATTAGTAATAGTGTTTTGTATAAAAGATAGGGATTTCGATCATTGAAAGCCATATTTGTAAATTGCATGTTGTATCATACATATACTCATATGTGTGTAGTTTATATGAAAACACATTTATTTATTATTTTTGTTAGTACTTTATTTTTCTCTTTTAATAATATAATAGTTAGCTCCTTTTACTTCCTCTATTTCTGAATAATTGAGACATACAATTTTAATGAATTAGTAGATTATTACATGTGTTACTAGGCAACCCCCTCTAACTTATATTATAGGAAGTTTGTTTGATCAATCCTTTAAAGATTGTTCTACTTTTACTTTTTAGGTCCAATCTTTAAAACTTTAATTTGACCATAAATTCATACAAATTGTTTAGAAATAATAATTTAGTTTTGTGAGATATTGTCAAATTGATTTAATTTAATATCTACTTTTGTGATATCAAATTTTATAATTATGATGAGTACATTAAAGATATTTATACACATCAAAATAAGTTGTCTCAAATATGATAAAGAATTGAAGACAAATGATACATCTTTGAAAGACGGAGGGAGTAGTAGGGAGTTGCCACACATTTGTCGGATATGTATCGAATTTTCTAGGTATAAATTCATCAAAATCTTTGCTTGACTCAGACCTCAAACTTGAAACACGGGGTGCATACATTAATATTATAAATTAATTATTAATAATATAATATATTTTCCCATATTTAATATGGACAAGATAACGACAACAAAGGGACTATTTTGACGGCTATATGACAAGAATTCAAGAAAAAAGACACTAAATTTACAATAAGCTCCTTATATAAATTTGGAAACAACCAAAAAGCCAAAACCTACCATTCATTCTTCCTGTCCTCCATATATTATACATCAATAGAAATCTATTAAAACTCCATCACCACAATTATGAAGAATTTGATCATAGTAAGGACCATAACTAAGTAGGAAGAAGGAACAATCTTTATTGAAGTCGATGCCTCGATACTCGAGATTTGATCATGGTCTTTATTAAAAACATGCATGAAGCCCGAAGAGGTATTACATGTGCCTATTATTGTAGGCAAGTGTGAGGAAGCGGAGAAGATCATACTTCACCCAATTGCTATTAAAAGAAGGCCTCAAGCATTACTCCGGGATGGAAGGAAAAGGAAGAGAGTTCGATATAAAATAATATGATGATTAGCAATCGAAGCATGTTATTTATGACTAAGGACCTGTTCACATGTACTGAACTGATTAGAACTAAACTGAACTGGACTGAGCTGATTGGAGCTAAACTGAACTGAAGTGATCGAATAGAGCTTAAATGAATATTTTATGAGAGAAGGAAATTAAAAGTTGAATTGAACAGAACTGAGTTGAATTGAACAGAACTGAAAGTGAACATGCCCTAAATTAGGAGGAGATGATGTTCGTATAAACACTTTCTATAATTCTATCAATAACTAAATCTTGTATGTTTCTTGAAAAATTACTATAAAGATTTGATTTGGCCGCCTACCAAATCTAAGTGGTCCAGTCGTGTTAAACTACAATATAATCTGGATTCCAAGCTCTCCAAAGGAGGAAAATAGTTGGTTCGTTTCAAGATTAATTTATTTATTTTTGTATAGATGGAGGGCAACTGTCACTAAATCAATTAAGTAGACACGTTATGATTTTATGTACAACTTGAGTTCTTGAATCTTGACTAGTCCCTGAAACTTTGACAACTAATCTACTTTATATTCACCATTATTTACAGATTATAAGCTTAATTATAAATTAGTAGCATTGGATAATGATGTTTATATAGTTAACAATACTATTTTTAAAAAACAACATTATTTATTTTTTTAATGTACTATTGTCAAGATCAAACACATAATGCATCTCTTGGGTTTGAATGGCTAGAATTATATACTACCACCAATTCTTGTTTTTTGCACTTTTGGCATTATTTGTGAGATATAAAATATTTTAAAATTGCAAAAACATGAAACGAAGGTAGTACAACAGAATAAACTCAAACTTATAACCCAAGGCTCAAATTTTATTCATTCAATAACAATATACCTTTTGCTTGTTTGTTTATTTATGCTAATAAACCATTAGTAGTCTAACGAATTCAAATTAGAAGTTTCTATTTTTAGCAACCGGGATACCATTAGCTTTTGATGGGCTTCAGTAGAATTTTGTTGACTCGTTTCAATGCTCTATCTTTGACTCAATTATCTTTAAAACTTATAACTAACACACACGTGTCCACTAATACAAGAAAACGACAACCGACTATCCAATAACCACTATATATATACATACATGTACATACTACTTGCATTATTATTCAAGCAACCAAACTAAAAACACATATACTTCGTAATTACTTTCTTTCTTGCAAAATTATTGTTAATCCACAAAAATAATAATAATGAAGGGTTTGATCGGAAAGATAGTAAGGAAGAAGGAGCAATCTTCATCGATTTCGCCGCCTCCATACTCAAGATTATCATCATGTTGTGAGGATGAAGTGACGAAGAACAAACATCAAAGACATGATAAAGTGGCTAAAAAGAAAGGGTACGTGCCTATTATGGTAGGGAAAAGCGAGGAAGACGAAGAAAGATTTATGGTGCCTCTTGGTTGGATGAACCATCCTTGTATTGTGGAATTGTTACGAGTTTCCGCTAACGAGTTCGGGTATCATCAACAAGGCGTTCTACAAATTCCTTGTGAACCACAACATTTTAGAGTTGTTATGGAGAGTATTTCTTGCAAATAGAAGTATAGGAATCTTTAATGTAAACGATGTAATTTTTACAGTAATATTCTTTGTTACCTTGAAATTAATTTTAGAAGATGTAGTATCATTTGTTTGTTGATTAAGGTACTTTGTGTATATAAAATATTGATTTATGTACGTAGTATAAGAAATTAAAGGGTATTAGTTTTAGAATCGAATTTTTTAGTACAGTAGTATTATAAGATCGATACAGTGATTATTGGTGAATGGTGATCAATTTTTTTTGCAATTATTTTTTTTAACTTTTCTTTTCTTTGATTTTTATTTTATAGATTGAAGCTAAAGTAATTATTCATTGATTTTTGCTTTTTTTTTTTTTTTTTTTTTTTTCCTTTGAAGAATTTGACCTACACATGAAAAATTCCCTCCATTTGCGTGCAATATGTAAAGCAATATGAAATTTCAATTAAAACTATTAATTAATTAAGCTAATTGAATAGACTCATAGAGGGCAATTGTCAATCAATCAATTAATTAGTATACACATTAAGATTTAATGTACACCAGTTCTTGAATCTTGATTAGTCGAAACTTTGCCAATTAATCTACTTGAATAATTGATATTCATCACCATTATTTACAGATTACAAGCTCAATTATAAAGTAGTAGCATTGGATAATGTTTACATTGTTAACAATATTATCATTAAAATTGCATTAAAAAAACAATATTACTAAAAAAAAATCGAGATAATTTCTTTATATTTATAGTATGAGACTCACTAGAGGGGGAAACAAGAGAAAATTTTCAAATGAGCAAAATCCCTAAAATACTTGTTCAACCTCATTTAAGATAGATCGAGACTTCTAACATCTTGGAATTGAGAATAATATTTAAGAACAATCAGCTCGTTTTCTGTGTGGCTGGCCTGGGGTTACTTATTCAAAGTTACTCGATTGATCAAGGGTTACTTATTTAGGGTTACACGGTCATCATGGTTTACGTATTGATCAGGGATTACTCAGTCGGTCATGAGTTAGTGTTACTCGGTTGGTGAGAGGTTACTCAATCGGACAGGGGTTAACCCTGAATAAGTAACCCTGGCTACATGGTGTGGCCAACCACATATATTTCATTGTGAAAAATAACTAGTGTCGGCAACTTGGCTAGCTTTTTTTTTTTTTCTTTTTTTCTGTATCTCTCTCTCTCTTTTTTTTTTTCCTAATATTGTCGAGATTGAACTCTAGTGCATTTTTTGGGGTTGGGATTATATATACAACATAATTAAACTCGAAATTATTTCTAAAAAAATGTTCTAATTTAGTACCCATGGCTCAAATTTTATTTTTGTTCAATATACCTTTTGCTTGTTTGTTTGTTTATGCTTATACACCATTAGTAGTATAACGAATTCAAATTAGAAGTTTCTATTGTTAGCAACCCTTGTCTTTTGATTGGCTTCCGTAGAATTTTGTTGACTGTATTTCAATGCTATACATCTTTGACTCTTTTATCTTTTCAAACTACCTTTTAACCCACACGTGTCCACTAGAGCTATATATACATGTACATACTTGCATTATTATCACTATTCATCAAGTAACCTAAAAAACACATTGCATAATTACATACTTTCTCTCCTTCAAAATTATTGTTAATCCACAATAATAATAATAATGAAGGGTTTGATCGGAAAGATAGTAAGGAAGAAAGAGCAATCTTCATCGTGTTCGACGCCTCCATACTCAAGATTATCATCATGTTGTGAGGATGAAGTGAAGAACAACAAACATCAAAGACATGATAAAGTGGCTAAAAAGAAAGGGTACGTGCCTATTTTGGTAGGGAGAAGTGAAGACGAAGAAGAAAGATTTATGGTGCCTCTTGGTTGGATGAATCATCCTTGTATTGTCGAATTGTTACTAGTTTCCGCCAACGAGTTCGGGTATCATCAACAAGGTGTTCTACAAATTCCTTGTGAACCACACCATTTTAGAGTTGTTATGGAGAGTATTTCTTGCAAATAGAATTGACGGAATCTTTTATGTAAACGCTGTAATTTTTTTATTTTTTTTGGAAATTAATTTTAGAAGATGTAGTATCATTTATTTGTTGATCGATTTAGGTACTTAATTTGTGTATATAAAGTATTGACTGATAGTCTGATACTTGTAAAGAAATGGTATTAGTTTTAGGATTGAATTTTAATTAATACTATAAAATCCAGTGAGCATTGGTGATCATTTAAAAAAAAATAAATAAATAAATTATTTACAAGTAATTTTTTCTTGATTTTCTTTGATTTTACATTGAAGCTAAAATAATTATTCATTGATTTTTACTTTTTCTTGGTAAAAAAGTTCCCCTGCCTGTTTGCAAATTAGTTAACTAATCAAGAATGAATAGCTTTTTTTTGACGAATATTATTATTGATTAGGTTCTTTATTTGCTAGTGGCTTGGATTATCTCCATTAGGGCAACCGAGCTAATCCAAAGCCCGACTATGCGTTGGCCGATGGCAATTTAAATTATATACTAGCCCAATATTTTGAACATCAAGTTTGTGATAATATTGAAAAGGGACTGCCCAAAAAGGATTATTCAGAGAATATAGGATATATACATGTTCAAAGGACGACCGAGTTTGTTTTCACATCATAAAATCAATAGGTAATTAATAGGGATAACTCGTTGATCATGGAATCTAATCAACATTACCAATATTACTGTTGGGGCATATATATAAAACAAACTAACTGTAGTATAACTTATGTAATGTACAATCTATATCAATTAAATAGAGAGAGAAATACATATAATATTAATCGCTAAATCGATTGTTGCTTTGAAACAAACTCAATCGAATCAACTGGCCGTACGTGGTGGAAGAACAAAAACTTGTTGTGACGCTACGTAAATCTTTAAGATCTATTGTAGTTAATTCGAACTAGACATAATTGGTTTTTTTCCCCCACAAAATAAAATAAAACTGATAGAGTATAAAACATATTCCTGGGCCTCAACCATCATCTTAAGCTTTTGGTTGAGATGGTCCACTAACAATAAATTAAAAGGCAATACGAAAATAGAATTTCATTGTGAAATTTCAATTATAACTCATAAAAAATATAATTAACTAATGAATTAAGCTAATAGACATAAAAGTATTTAGTTAGCGAGTCAAAACTTGGACCTAATATTCAAATAATAACGTCTTTCCATTATCAAATGCAGTTGGTTTATCACATGATAATCATTTTCTACTCGACAATATTATTTTAGTATATAAAAGGATGATAGATAATCCTTGTTGTTACAACTTAAAAAATTATTTGTAAAGTTAATTCCTAGTATGAAAAGAAAAAGGAGAATTACGTCAATAAATTGATTAGCAGTCGAAGCATGCTTGTTAATTTGACTAATTATGAAAAGATCTAAGGTCTAAGGAGTACTACGTATAACCGCTTTATACTGGTAGTTTCCATAAAGCTACACTTAGAAAAAGTCTTAATTCATATACGAATATTGCTCGGAAATAACATGATTATTTTTAAATTAGTAGGATGATATGATGATTAGTTTAGTGCACCATATTTAATTAAGTGGTAGGGACGTAAGTATGTATAACCTAGATTATTAGATTTCAAGCTCATTAGGAGAGTGGTTTGGATATAATATTTTCTTCTAGTTGGTTTGACTAATGTTAGATTGTTAGGTCATCTAGGAAATAGAAAAATATTTTCATCTAAATAAGCGTAAAGATAATACAAATTATTACAATTAGGCCATAATAGGGGAATTTAAACTTGTAACTTATCGTACATACATTGAGCTAGATTTCACTTTTACCCACTTTTATTAAAGGTGGTCTTATTTCACCCACTGAGTTGAGCGATCAATCAAAGTTTTTCATATAGAATAGGCAACTCAATTTTAACTAGAAACCTTTTTTTTTTTTTTTTTTTTTTTTTTTTTTTGTTTCTTTTATTTCCCACCATCGTACGGTCGTACCCCACGTAGCGAGTAATAGAGGATTAAGAGTCTCTTAAAGTTAAACTAGTTTTAATTAACTTACTCTTATTTTTTTGAAATAATTACAGGTTTATTTTTGTTCAATTTTATAATAAATCATCATCTTTGACTAGGACTTCCAATTAAAGTTAATAAACCACGAGGGTTCACATATTATAAAATGCTACCAATGAGCTACTCCCTCCGTGTTTTTTTAAGTGATACATATTCTATTTCCGACCGTGTTTTTTTTAAGTGATACATTTCTTTTTTTGGCAAAACAATACACTAAAATATTATATCTCTCTCCTCTCATGGTCCCCACCCAAACCCACTACTACTTTTTTATTATATCTTTCCTCTCACATTCATTACTTTTCAATAAACTATTAATCCCACTATTTTTCTTTAACAATTTTTTTATACTCCACTACCCCACTTACCTCTTATTTTATTTAAGTCAATTAAATTGCCTAAAACTATGTGCCGGTCAATATGTATCACTTAAAAAGACACGGAGGGAGTATATTATATTAGGACGGCTTTATTAAAGCATTATATTGTGCATATATATATACACACACTAGCTCCACTAGTCCACTACACAAATAGAATCATATATTCACAAACGACCCAATAACTAATTCAAACATACATTCTCTCATCTCCCTCCTTCAACTTTATTCAAGACCAAAGACGTACAACAACAACTAATACATAATCTCTATTACTTGCACTACTTACAATGAAGGATTTGTTAGGAAGAATAATTAAGAAGAAGGAAGGATCTTCATCGATGTCGCCCCCTCGATATTCGAGGCTAGGTTGTGAGGAAGTGAATAATAATGATCAAAGGCAAGAAGCTCAAAAAAGAGGGTACATACCTATTTTAGTAGGCAAGTGTGGGGAAGAAGAAGAGAGATTTATGGTGCCTCTTGGTTGGATGAAACATCCTTTTATTGTTGATTTGCTTCAATTAGCCGCTAATGAATTTGGGTATCATCAACAAGGTGTCATCCATATTCCTTGTGAGCCACTTCAATTTAGAGTTGTTATAGAGAAAATTTCTTGTAGATAGAATAGAGTTAGGGTGCCGCGAATAGAATGAAGTATGGAGATTCGAACTTGTGACTAGCTGTGAAATTATATACGTAGTAATGTTTTTTACTCTATGTAATTAGTATTGTTTCAAGCTTTACTAAAATTTTGTAAAGAAAAGGATTGAATTATTTGTAAAGGTTGAATATGATTGATGGTGGTACCAACAACTATTGAAACGCATGAATAATAATCACTAATTTTTTTTTTATACAAGTATTATTTTTGTAATTACATGCATATACTTTTTATTTTCATCACTCTCTCAATAGCTATTGTAAAATGGAAGAAACAATCAATCATTTTGCTTGCATTATTATTGCAACATACAGACGTAACTAAAAACTACACATTGTGATTAATTAAAAAAGGCAAAATTTACTCAACAAGTAATACAAGAAATAATAATAAGGCTCATCACCCATGCATGTTATACAAATTCATCATCCATGCCTGTCATATAAACTCTTCGCCTGAAAGGGTTTTTCTTCCAAGTACCTGTTATTAAATTAAACCAAAATAATGGAATAGAGGTAATATTATACTCTCTCCATTCTATATATATATATATATATATATTTTGTGACAAAGGTACTTCAAATTAAAATTTCTTTCCTAATATACTCACATGCGTATTAGCTAGGCTTTAGAAGAACACAAATTCTTATATGTAACTGGCCATATTGTGTGGCCAATCAACCATTATGGGGGTTACTTCATTAGTGTTACAGGGGTTACTCGGTTAATATTATTACAAGGATTACTCAGTTAGTGTTATTGGAGTTACTTTGTTCATTTACAAGCAGCCACATGGTGTGACCAACTACACACTAAATACGCTGCAACACCTTAATTATTTGATAAAGGTGGCCATAATTTAATTTCATTTAATTCTATGATTAAAATGCAGCTAATCATTATGTCAGCATTTGACATCACTATTTGGATTTTGTGTGACTATTTCCCACCGGAAAAATCACAACAAATCATACTTTCGTCATCTTAAGCGTCACAAACTATTTGAATTTATACAACTAATGAAAAAATGAAAAGTAGAGGGAATATATATATTGAGGGAATCTACCTCGTGAGAAAACATAAATTAGAGTAAAAAATTACCAAAAATTATAAAACACTGTTGTAAAATTAATTTGAAACATCTCACAAATTAATATATGTGACGACTAATTTAGAACGGAGGAAATAATAATATATACCAAGCATTATTGATAGTTGATTCATTCTCTCAATACTCACTATGACTGATGAGTGATGACATTATCATATAACTTCAAATTTCCTTATTTATGCTGGATTATTTGTCAAACTAGGAAGGCTACTAGATTAATTAAGTAGTTTGGATTATATAAAGTGCTCTTTAGTCAAACTAGAAAAATGTTGGCAAAGTAATTTTGGATTACACTTGTGTTGATCGATCAGTTGGTATAGAAATTCACAAAACTAGAAGAAGTAGCTAGAAAAGATTAACTTTAAGTCTTAATAATCACCGTCTTTAAAATTTAAAACGTCATTATTCTAAGGTTATTTCAATGGTTGGTAAATTCAATTATAATTCTTCGTTCAATGGTAGCGTTAATTTTGGCCAATTGAAATTTTCTAATTATAGCTATTGTTAGGGTTATCGATGAGGGCATGTAAAGTGACCAATTACACAAGATCTCAAATTAGATCATACGAAGTATATATATTTAAGAAAGCCTTAAAATTTGTATAATGTGTGTATATTGATTAGTCATATAATATGCATTGTCCTAATTTTCTACGCTTAATTAAATACTTTTAATGTCGTAAAATTAATACTCGTAATATTAAATTAGTAATTTTAATTTCTATATTTAGCACAGGACCGCTAATATGTTTATTATGGCCTTGACTATTAGCATATATACTCAAATGTAATCTAATATAAACATATTAAAAAGTAAAGTTTTTAATAGGCACATATATGACTAATTAAAAGCAACCTTTAATCTAAGTACCTCGTCATTCTCAGGTAAAATATGTAAAATGGGAATCAACGACAAAGAGATCAGATGATCATCTCATGTTTATTGAAAAAATGCATCTAGGATAATTTTAGATAATTGTATCTTTCAGTTTGCAATTTGCATGTCTAACTAGTCTTAGTATTAGACAATAAAAGCACGTGCCATTCAATTTATACTTTTCAATCTATACAATTTACTTATTTACATAACACTACTTCCTTGATTCAAATTAATACTTCGATCTCTTACACTCTGAATTTTGACACTACGCATTCACTTTGACCGTAATTTGTGATATATACGTAAAGAAATCTAGTTACTGTTGGGTTTGAGAGTGTGGAGAACGGTTCAAGAAGGCTAAGGAGGGTGCATAGCTTTGGTGTTAAGCTATGGATTGTTTGCTTGGTGCAAAGCAACAATGAAAAGTAGCAGCTGACTTCAAATGGGCATATCTCAAGATCTAGAAGTGATATTGAGATGATTCAAGTTGGAGGTGATAGCTCGTCTCAAGAGCTTTCCAACGACTGGTCATAAGCTTGATTTGGTTAAGAATCGAGGGAGTTATGGCTGTTTTACGAAGACCTGTCTGAGCAGTGCGGGAGTTCGGCCGAACCTATGAAAGGTTCGGTCGAACCTGTTGTAGAATTTCAATTGCAATTGCTACTGCCTCGAAGGTTCAAACGAACCTCTGGAGGTTCGACCGAACCACCCATGGTTCGGTCGAACATGGGGTAGGTTCGGTCGAACCTCGTGCGTGCCCTGTTCCTACGGTTTTGCGACTTAAGCGATGTGGCTTATTTAAGATCGTAGGATTGTTTTATTTAGCCTAGCACTATATATACTCTTGTATTGTCATTGTAGAGAGAGTAATAAGGTGAAGGGGGAAAGATGTAGAGAGAGTGCCTCATGTAAAACCCAAACACTTAGGGTTTGAGAGTTTGAGAGGGTGAGTTTGGGGTGGGAGCTTTCATGGTGATTGAAAGCTTGTAAACTACATTGTTCTTCATCATATTGTTACTCCATAGTGGATTGGTGGGTTTTTTTACCGGTTCTCGGGTTTTCCACGGTAAATTCTCCTTGTCTCGTTTATTGCTTGTTTTTTCCGTCTTCATGGTTGTTAATTGTCATTAATCGCAAACTTAGCTAGCACATTCGTTAATCCCTTTCAGTTACATGTACTTACACGAGATCTAGTAAATTTCATCTAAATTTTATGTATTTTATATTTTTTCAAATATAAAACTAGAGATGTTGTTGCTTAATTAAAGTTGTGAAAATTTAGAATATGATAAAACATTTTATGAAAATGGAGGGAGTAACCGAGTATATTGATGAAAGATGGGTCATTAATCATTATTATTTCTATAGAATCTTAATAGATTTGAATTACTATAATGGAAATGTACTTATGTATGTGACATCTAGTTATATAACTTCTATATAATTAAGTAAATGTTAATTTTCATCAAAATATTTAGATGTATTAAGGGTCGCTAAATACATTGACAAGTAAGAACATCTATTAAGAATGGAATTATATTAGTACATTTTCATATGTCTCAACTCACAAATTCACAATACATACAAGAGTCTTTCTTTGAGTTCATCAACTTATCATTGGAAGATAATCATAGCATGTTGTAAAAGCCTATTTCTTTACCATTTTTGCTGAGTTGAAATTATTTTTACAGCACTGATTTTATTTATTTTTTTATTTTTTCTGAACATAAAGAGTATATTGATTCTATAAAGTTACTGATTATTATGTACTTAACTGAAATTACTTAATATGTTTTTTTTAGGTGAAGAGAACAGGGCCTAAGTTTAAGTGCTTATATATATAAAAAAAAAAAAAAACAAATCATAAAGAGGACTATCATTTGAAATAATCTAAAAAATAGAAATTTGGACTATCATTCTAGTGTAAAACATGGACAATAATTAATTATAATTCATTGGAATAATTGAGGTGATTTGGTGTTTAAGATGACATGATAAATTGATGAGTTTCCTTATTTATGTTGATGTAAAGTCAAACACATTTTTTCTTTTTTGGCTCAATAAAAAAACAAGATTTATAATTAAAATCCCATCATAAATCAATAAGGTATTGTAATTTGGTAATGGATATGACAACATATAAGATATAAAAAAGGGTCCTTTTGTTTTATGTCTTTATCCCTATACTTGTTCTAAGTGTGAATAGAAAAATTTGCCATTTCTTGCCACTTTTTTACCAATAAAATAACTAGGTACATTGTTTGGTTTTTTTTTTTTTTTTGTTTTTGTTTTTTTTTTCCAGATAATACGACTATAAGAGCATGAGACAATAGTCTAAGATAGAATTTCTCTCTTTTGATAGGATCACCATATTGTTGCTATATATCACTAAAGTGAAATTGTGTTCTTATGTTCTTAATTTCTCAATCATGGACACAAGTGAAAAAATATACTGTCAAATTTAGAGTTTAGAGAGAATAGAGTTGTGTATTTCGTATTAGGGGTATGCACAAATATATATACAAGAGAGTAGGGCACAAGAACTAGGCCCGTTAGCTATATAATCTACATACTAAATGTAGGCCCTAACATATACTATCTCCGTTACATATTATTTACAACTTTTGAATTTTTAATATCTTATAAATGTTCCCCAAAATTGTAAATAATATTAATGGAGGTAATATTAAGTTATTGGTTATTTTTTTGAAGAAAAGTTATTGGTTATTTCACTGACTCTCAACTCGTCATAATTTGAATAAATAATGGATCGTGAGTTGAAGAAGGAAAATGATCGGGTTTTGCCATTACAGCTATTCATAATGAAGCCACCCTTTGCGTGTCTATGTGACTGAGTTCATAATATACATAGACATGTACCCAAAAATAGGCCAATAATCTCAAACTCTCAAGTATAAGCTAGCGCCCGACCTTGATCTAATAAAGAGACTAATCTCACTCCCATCAATGCCTATTTTTACAAGGGTGTGTTCGATGGAAAGACTTATTAGTTACCACCCCCTTGGCCACTCGTATCTTATTTATTTATATGTGATGAATAATTTAGTTATATTGTCTCATGTATGTGAAATTTTGCTAGAATTGTCTTGATTTATACTTTCAAAACTCAAAACATCAATTTTTATTATTTAAATTTATTGAAAGCGAAGTTAAATATATTAACGAACAAAGTTGTACATTAGTAATTAAGTAGTGTACATGAAGGTTAACATGGTGCAATATTAAAATAAACCGAGATTGTATTTAAATTTTTCTTATATTAGATGGGGGAAGGGGGTACTTGGGGGAGGGTGTGGGAGGGTAATTATCATATTGAACAAGTCATGCCAACTATAATCCATAGGACATGTGATGATTTGATTTAATTTAATTTATAAGATTGAATGATATGCTAAGGACTAAGGTTGATTGTTATGTTCTTGAAAATTCGTCATCTTTGACTTTGAATTATATTGAATCTTCAAATGCATGCAATATAATGCTCTTTTACATCGATATCATACGATAAATATAATGTATACTTCGTTACATTTACTTGATAAAATAAAATAAATACACACGAAAAAGACAGCCAAGGAATAACAACGACTATATATATCACAAATTTGCAAATTATGTACGCAAAAAATAGCCATGCATAATATATAATTTCATTCTCTTTATCTTCTTCAATGTTAACCAAAAAAACCAAGAAGGTTTTACGTGCTATCATTTCTCTTACAATAATGGGATTGATAGGAAGTATAGTTAGGAAGAGGGAGCAGTATTTATCGATGTATTCACGATCTCAATACTCGAAAATATGTTGCGACGAAGAGAGTAATAATAGTAATGATCTTAAACGTGAAGTTAAACGAGGGTATGTGCCTATTTTGGTAGGTAATTGTGAGGAAGAAGAAGAGAGGTTTATGGTGCCTTTAAGGTGGATGAAGCATCCTTCTATTGTTGATTTGCTTCGATTATCAGCTAATACATTTGGGTATCATCAACAAGGTGTTATTCAAATTCCTTGTGAAACACTTCATTTTCGAGTTGTTATGGAGAAAATTTCTTCAAAAAGAAAGGTCTAAAGTTATGAATCGTTGTCTCATTAGTTCTTGGGAATATTATTTTCATATATTATTCTATATTCAACGACACAGCATATATAATAAGTTTTATCAGCTAGTCTTACTTGAAAGGAAGAATTTATATTTATACTTTTATGTATAGTGTACAGAGTACAAAAAAGACCTTGATTTTTGCCAAGCTTGGTCTTGTTTTCTCTACAAATTCATGTTATTACAAACGATCATTATCATATCCATTGTTTCACCCTTAAAAAATCGAGGAGGTGTAAAAGAGTATAGAACAAGGATATATATGATTGTACTGTAAATTTAGATGAAAATGCCTTAGTTATTGTCATTGTTGATGAAATATTGTAATGGTGTATTCTACGGATGATGTAAATTATTTTAGCTTGGAAGTCAATTTCAAAGAGATTACTACTATAGTCTATATGTGACGTTGGAACCTTGGATGTAGTAATAATTTATTTAAGTCGCATGAAGATGCAGTTGATTTTTTCAAATTAATTAAGATAAGAATCATTTTTATTAAATTAATTTTTTTTTTGGTTTGTAGAAAATATATGTCTCTCCTAATATTCAAATTTATATTGTAATATTACCTATTATATGAAATATTAAATTAAAATATTCAATAATTGGTCAAGTTCATGTGATTTCAGATAATCTATACTACATACATAGAATATATATAAATACATTTGTCAAGCAAATTAATCATGTGCCACATGGCACTCTTTTTAGTGTGAAAAAAATTGTTTTGACAGTGTAGTGGTTTGATTAGTGATAGATATTTTGTAACAAAATATCATAAATTAGACTATAAACTAAGTCATTTTTATTTGTTGCATTTATAAAGTTCAAAACTAAACTTATTAACCTAGAAGGGCTACGTACTTAACTATAATTGTTATATTGATTCTCCTAGTTGAATTATTTTGACATATTCAAGACAAAATAAGTTTAGTTAACATATGTTAAAAATCAATATAGATAACACTTTGTATAAGTTTAAAGAGAGAAGTTGAGGAAGTTCCAATATAAAATGCATTCACAAATTCAAACAAAAAAAAAAAAAAAAAGATTAGAAAAATCAAGTTCATTTAAGGAGAGTAAACATCCTTAAATGGTCCATATTCAGGCTATTTTGTTTTCTAAAATGACGTAAAATTAATAAAGGATTTAAAATTTGCATTTCTCGAATTACAAAGAAATTACCTAGCCAAGTGCCCAAGTGGCCTCATCAATTGGCACTTAGCAATGAAAATGATCACTTTTGTAACAAGTTCAACAAACACCAACTATAGCTTTTCATTAGGGGTCACATTTTCCTTTGTCTTGAAGGAAAATCGTTTTTTTTTTTTTTTTGAAGGATTATCCTTTTTGGATAAGGAATAAACTAATAATTAACATTCATCTAGCTAGCTTAGTTGTTTAAACTAATAAATTTCTCATTTAATTTTCAGTTTATCTTATTATTTAAAGTTGTTTGTCAATATAATGTTGCGATTAATTAAAAAATGAAAGGTTTAAAAGTACTTCTAAATGTGAAAAGAAAACGACTTTGCTCTTTATAATTTGCATTTATCCATTCATGCTTGGCGCAGTTTGTTCAAATAAAACGGTTCAAACTACCATTCTCTATCTTTGGTGAACAACATTAGTTTAATAGTGACAACAAAACACTAGTTATTCTACCACAATAATCACTTCATCATTGTCATTATCTTGACTTGACTGTGTTTAAAGTTTGTGACACTTTTCTAGTACTACTAGACTTAGATCATTAGATGTTCATGTACAAGTGCTCAACATGTAGGTTACGGAGGAGTAATTATTTGACGAGCAAGTTAATAATCTTTTCTAGTCTACATATGTTTTCCTTTCTTTATTACTATGATATGTTTAGAAATTTAGTTATGGAAAAACGAAGTTCGGTTTATAGCTAAAAATAAGCTAAAGCTATACAATTTATTTATTGTCAATGATAATATAAGTTCCAGATAAATAAAATTAAATACATTTAAATTAGCTTATTATGTAAGAGAAAATCATGTGAATAAAAACACTCTTAAACCTCTTCCGTACGTGTCTTAACATACCATGTCATGTGGGGTTATATGGCCTCATGGGGAGGGGGGATCAAACTAGCCCAACCTACCCAACATATGCCAACTACATCATTACGAGAAGAAATGTTACGGAGTTTTGTTTAACTATTTAGGCTAATTGACAATTATACTTTAAGTTTGCACAATAAATAATATTATACTCCGTATTACAAAGTATTGAAGACACATATTGCATACAAACTATTAGATACTCTTAAATATTAGCAGGTGCACAACTATAAAATTAGCAGGTGCACAAATATATAAAATTATTTTTACTCAACTGAAATTATTTTTACTGAATCTCTATTATATTTCTTCTTTACATTTACTGAATTGAAATTATTTTTACGGAACTGAAATTATTTTTGCTAAAATGAACTTATTTGTACCGAACTGAAATTATTTTGCTCAATTTGAACTTATTTTTATTGAATTGAAATTATTTTTACTGAACTATATTAATTTTTTAAGGTAAAGTGAACAGGGCCGAAGTACAATTGTTAATTGTTAATCGTAAATATGGTAGAGTTGAATCAACAATGGCTCAATCTAATGGCAAGATCGTGCTAGGGAAAAAAAGAAAAGGTGCGGGTTTAAGCAACCTAAACCTAACAAGTACTCTATATTACGGAATAATTAAATTTTCTAAAACAAGAATACAGGTCAAGTAATAAAAATCGGAAGTAGCAGTCTAGTAGAAGTCTTAATTTGATTACTCGAAGCACACTCACCGACATACGGAGTAGAAAGAAATTTATCAAAACACCGCCTCAACCTTCCCCTCTTTCGTCAAATAAACCACCACTTACAGTTTACATTTTACAATCGTCGGAAAACCCCAAACCCTAACCCTAAAAAAATCCCCAATTTCTCTCTTGCAATTCCCAATCCTTCACAACCCTAACCCTAAAAATGTCGATCAGCTTGAGGAAAGCCAACACTCGTCTTCCTCCTGAGGTCAACAGAGTTCTCTACGTTCGTAATCTTCCCTTCACCATCACCAGCGAAGAGATGTACGACATTTTCGGAAAGTATGGAGCAATTCGTCAAATTCGTGTCGGAACTAACAAGGATACTCGAGGAACAGCGTTCGTAGTGTACGAGGATATCTACGATGCTAAGACTGCTGTTGATCATCTTTCTGGGTTTAATGTCGCGAATCGTTATCTTATTGTGTTGTATTATCAGCCTGCTAAGATGAATAAGAAGATTGATTTCAAGAAGAAGGAGGAAGACCTTGTCAAATTGCAGGAGAAATATGGTGTTTCTACTAAAGATAAGTGAATTTTTATTATGGGTTTTAGGTTTTTTTACGAATTGTATGTAAAATGTGGGTGAATTACTGGTATTGTATTTTCTGAGGATTGATACTGGTAATACTTACTATTTTAGTGTTATATTTTCGAGTATTATTGAATTCTCTATTATTGTTTGATAATTCTTGTTTTGCTCAAATCAGTGACTTTCGACATTATAATATGAATAGCTGCAATCTAAAGTTAAGGATCATTGATGATTAGTCTTAGGAAGAAAGTTGGAGACGAAGACGGTCTTATCAGAAAGGGTGAACTGTTATTCTCTAGTGAATTCACCCCTGTAGTTTGCATTTGCTCTAGCTAGGAGTGTTTTTCGTGCTATCACTGATTCGGGATCATCTGTTTTATTTTTGTTCTTAATTTTTGTGGAGTTTGATGGGGTTTTGAACTTATAGATTTTGTTTGGTTTAAATTGCTTATGGTTGTGCAAGATGGTCTAGCATGTCTTGTGTTAGTTTTCGGGTTATCAATATCAAGTAAGTGATCAATAAGTGATGGAAGATGAGGTTAGGATTGAATGGATTCATTGTGGTACACCATATGTTTGGGTGGACATTTTACATTGGTACCTTATGGCCTATGCTAATGATGAACTACATTATATGTTTTGTTGCATTTGTCTAGATTGTTTCATGTGTTATGCTCGATGCATTTTGAAGTGATATTATTTTGAGGACTTATCTAATTTATGGTATCATTACTCTTTTGGGAGTAAATTTGTATGAAATTATTGGATATTTAGCTTGATATAATTTGTGGGTCTTTTAGATATAGGCTATGTACTTTACTTAGGAGTAATGAATGTACACCTGGACCTCCATCTTGTCTTGGTTACACCTGAGAGTCATGCTGTGTTTTTGTTGCAGTAGTTAGCTCAACATTAGTTATAGAATTCCTAGTGCTTCTGAAAACAGAGAACTGAGAGACTAAAAGGCTTACATGTTATGTCCAAGTTGGATTTTTCAATGTTTCTGGAAAGATACCTTTTTCCCCTTTTTTTTCAGGGTCATGCCTAGTATAAGAGCTCATTATGCAACATATTTGATTCAGCCTTTGAAATCTCCAAAGAAAAAGCCTTGCATTACAATAGATGACACTTTGTCCCTGTGAGTGTTGGAGTTCGATAATGATGATGGTTATTCACTCTTGGGGTATAATTGTTGAGAAGTATGAGAATGGAGGTTATAGTATTGAAGTACAAATATCAAAGCATCATTTATGTAGTGAGGCTTGACCCCAAGATGACAATTTGGTGATTATTAGAACCATCTCTTGTTGTTCTTCACTATCAATGCAACATAATTTCAAAATAGCAACATAGCTAAACATCTTTTGTAGCTCTTCACTATCAATGCAACATAATTTCAAAATAGCAACAAATCTAAACTTTATACACCTATTTGTAGACTTGTTATTGTTCCGAATCAACTTATATGACACTAGGGGACACTCCACTCATTCATGTCAATTTTGGAAAGATTTCCTACAATTGGCCAGAAAGCGTGGATTATAGCCTTCAGTTTTGGACTTTTTAGGACTCGGAAAGGAAATTTCTCGGGGTGCTTCCTATGTTCCCTACGTTACTCCAGGACTCATTTGCCTTCCACTTTGCCTTCAATTTGTCAATTTAACCATTTACAATTTATGCCTCCCTTTATAACCTAAGGCCACCACAATACTTTATATGGTGCTGATGTTGAATTACTCCGAATAGTAAAGATTTGTTTACTGGTTAAAATGATATTAATATTGGCTTTGCCCTCACCAAGAATTCTCATGATTCTTAAATGAAAGGAAATATGTTATGTGAGAAAAGTGGTACTTCAGATTCCATGGAAATTTTTTTATTGTTAACTGCATCTGGTTATGTACTTATGTTTTTGGTGTGGCTACTCATATATATGCGAGTATGTTCTTGTAAATTCTAATAGCTTCTTTTTGATAGTTTTGTTTTTTTGTTTTTGTCGAAACAATTGTTGATTTGAGTTTATGAAAAGCATATACTCCTTTCTCTGTTTGTAGGTTTTTGACTGAGTTGTGAAAACCTTTCTCTGTTTCATTTGTTGGGTTTTTCATTTGATAGGGCTTTTGCTTTTCTTTTATTAAGCAAGGAATTTAAATTCAGTGTCGTGCATAACTGCATATGAATGGATTGGTGTGTGAAGGGTCGTTGTCCAATACTCACTACCTAAATAATTTGAGTGGGGGGATCATCCTTTGGAGTTTAAAGGCAGCTCTTCAGTTTCTGTGAAATCGTGTTATTTTTTAAGTTATCCCCCAAAACTGCAGTATTGCTGAATCAAATACTTAGCTCACCACTGCCCAATTCCTTCCACACCTCCATGGCTCCATCCCTATTTACCCCTTGTTTTAGACCATATTGCCCCTTGAATTATTCCCCATTTCTCACCGTTCCAGGCTGGTCTTTTCTGTTAATTTTCTTGTTATCAAGTTCCATACTGGTAATAGCAGTAGGATCTTCTGAGTTTCTCATGCAATAATTTTTTTTCCGCATTAGTAGTCTCTGTTAATTTGCAGATAAGTTCACATTTACCTTGAATGTTAAGTCATCATGGAATTATATGCTGTTAAGCATCAATATGAGGGGTAGGGACAACATATCTGTATATTTAAGGTTTTAGTAGCTTGAAGAAAAAGATAGGTTTACCTAGGATGGAGCGTTTTAGTCAGCTTCTAGAGAGTTAATTTTGAGAGAATCTCAAGCCCTTTTGAATGCCTGAAAATATCCTTTATTTTCTGTAAATTTCAGCTCATCAATTAAAATCACCTACTTAATTCTTCCATTAATGGTATCTAAGTTTAGTCAGTTTTTAGCATGTCTGTTCAATTTGGTATGAAACTTTTTATTTATATAAATACTGGGTTGGTATTTTGAAAAAAATAGGGTTTAAAGTTATGCAGCTTGGTGTTAATGCTAGTATGCTAATACGAGTTCCTTATATCCTTTATGAGAGTGATAAGAGGACAAATACTGAGAACAAGGTAATGTTAGTATCTATTTGTTGGTGTGTTCTTGAGTATTATAGGAGGTTGGTCATGAGGTCAAAAATGATCTTGTAAATATGAGAGCAAGAATGGTGCTCGGTGGTCTAAGTTTTATGTTATCTTTTTAGTTTACATCTAAATGATTCTGCAGCAAAAGCTGATTTGTGTGGAAGTTTTGGTTCACTATTTTGTATAATGTAGGATTATTACCTTCACAGTGACTTGATTGGAATGCTAAATAAAATTCGTGCTTCATTTGTTTTGAGTTCAAAGTGTTATAATCTTGTTTGGTTTAGCCCCAATCTTTGGTGGTCTATAATTATACGTAAGTTACTGTCAAAGTTTTTGGTGCCAAAACTATAAACCATAATAATTCTATATGGGTGTAACCGTATGAGCCTATCGGATTCGTTGACTATTTGAGCTCAACTAAGAAATTTTATGAGCTTGACTCGAGAAATTCGTTAATAGGCTTGAATTTTTTTATTTTTTATTTTTTATTTTTTATTTTTATTTTTTTATTTTTTTTTTTTTGTGTGTTGTAAAATTTAAGGTTGAAATGCTCGAGATTCGGCTCAATTAAGTTCGAATGCAAGTGTAATGAGTTGAGCCAAGTTTAGTCTTGACTCACTTGATTAGCCCCCTTAAAAGGCCATGGCTGGTGTATGATGCAAATTTTGGAAACTAATACATATTGATAGCAAACTACACCAAACTAAGTTATTTCTTGTGAGTTTTGAATGAAAAAAACATGTTCTTACTTCCTTACTCGTTATTTTGATCTTAATATAACAATCACGGATTGAGAATCTCTGTAGACAAGCAAAGCAACAAGATTTAGGCTGGTAGAGAGGTAGGTATCAAACCCTGTAATTTGATGCTTTATTGCCAATTAATTACAATTGTCGTGCGTTTAATTGCAAATACAAATAATAACCCAATTAGTGGCTATGACGTAAACATATATTTTCAACATAATAATTTTTATTTTACCTAATTACCTATATCTATGTGATTTGAACATAAATGTAGATGTTGTAAATTTATTTTGGTGTCTAAACTAATCTGAGACATAATAATGGTTTGATTCGACTACACTAAAATGTAAGCTATATGTTTGTACGATTTTGGTTTAACTTTGCTGTCAAATTACTGTAAGAATTGTCTCACGACTTTTAGTTACGGATTTTACTTTCATCTCTCAACTTTATTTCCTACCTCACATGATAAACAACAAATCGAGCTACTTAGTATAATCCTCACTTGTATTGAGGATGTAAACATGTAATTAACGGCCTAAGGACAATCTCCTTCACTTCGTATCTCTCTTATTCCCCCTCCCTTCTTCCATTACAACAATCATCTAGCAAAGATAGCAAGAAACTTACCCATTCTTCCCTGCTAACATGTACAACAATTATATCATGCAAAGAAAGCAAGAAACTTGGTTACTCTTCCATGTAAAAAAGCATGTCTCTCCACTTTGATATAAAACAAACAACCTTAGCAAATTGCATATCTTTTCACAACATAAAATGATCAACAATATGAATATATCAATATGATCATAAAAATTACAACTATAGACAGTACAATACTTTATCAAAATAACCAACCACTGCACAATATAACCTATAACATCCTCACTGATTGATCCATTCTCACAACAAAGTCAATTTCACAATTAACACACTCCCTTTTTCCCCTTAGGTAAAAAATACCTGAATTTTTTTCACTTCTCAGGAAAAAACAGAGTTTTCTGTACTTTTTTTTTTTTTGGTTTTTTTTTTTTTTTCTAACTAAACTACTAAACTTAAAAAAAAAAAAAAAAAAAAAATTTACCCTTGATTTTCCTTACCAAAAGGTTGAATCCCAGTAAAAGAAACCCTACCAAAACCCAAATGACCAACTTGGTACAACTCAAATAATACTTTATCAGCTTCAAATGCAGCACAAAAGCTTCTTCTTTCTTCCAACTCTTGATTATTATTGTTAATATTATCACCTTCTTTTCCAAATTCAAAGATAATATCTGATTCACTCTGACTTAATCTCCCTGAAATCAGACTAATATCCCTGCTGTTGATATCAATACTACTTCCAGTTTCGCCGATTTTGCAGCATTTCCTCTTCCTGTTCTTCCTTTTCCTCAGACACCTCCTGCCTACTAAATAAGGTACTTTAACAAAGGCAAGAGCTAACAGACTGACGAGAGCGAGAGGGCAGCAACAGACAGCAACACAGTCAGCAACCAAGGCTGCAGCACATGATCTGCACTGCTTCCCTGAACACTCTACCGATGAATCCCCGGCCTCTTCGGATGTGAAACGAGGCCGGGGCAGGTTTTTTCCCTTGTTCACTTCCATTTAAGGGTGGTTACTGTAATATTGTGGCTATATATAATCCTGCAGGAATCAGAACAAAATTATACTGCTAAGTAAAAAATATGAAAAAATGGGTGTTTTTTTTGTCTAGGGAGTAAAGAAGTGTTTTTTTAAGGATGTTGTAATCAAACATACAATAAGTAATGAAGGAAAGACTCATTCTTTTTTACTAACCCACAAAGTAAAAATAAATAAATAAAAATATTTATATAAGTAAAGAATAAAAATTATTAAATTAACCTTGGTAATTCCAAAAGGGTAGGGCTACAAAATATTTATGATTGAAGATGAGGACATAAGTACGAGTACATGCCCACCTTAGAATGTGGTTAAATGATTTCTACACAAATAAGGTTAAGAAAGACAATGGCTTAAGTCCCACACCAAATGCTTGTATAAAAGGAAAATTAAACTATGAAAGCACATGTATTTTGGTTGTAAAAAGGGGTAATAATGAAAAAAGTGGCAACTTACTAGCTCAATTATTTGAATGCACATTTATTATGTGTATATGTATTTAGTGTGTGTTTTCTTCTTGATTATTGAGAAACTTTTGTTAATGATAATAGTGTAGTGTAGTTATCATTTCTTTAGTAGTAGGAAATTAGTGTTATTAAGAGAAACTTAACCTTATTCTATAGGTAAGGAGGTGCTCGATCTTAGGGATTACTAAACTAGTTCAGTCTCATATTTTCATGGTATATTGGGTTATTGTTATAATGGTTCAAAGAATTACACGATGATACATAACTTTTGGTAGCATTTGGCAATTGTACTTAAATTGACTCGAATCATACTTTAGGGAGTATAATTTTGCTGATCTTTGAGATCAACTTATCATTGTCCCTTATTCTTTATCAACTTTTGCTCAAAGTATTACATTCCAACAAGAAGTTGAAAAAAAGGGCTTATTACTCTCATTTATCACCTACAAAGTAAAAGTGTTCCAATTCAATGTTATATTCACAAAAGCACACTATAATACCTAAAAGAGCTTACACAAAGTTGAATGTGACTTCGATGTGAAAAAACATGAAAAAGAAGGTAAAATAAAGGCATGATAAATGGAAATTTCATGGATACTATGATGTCCAAAATACTTAACAAAGATTTGTTATCATACAACAAGTTACTCACCTTGTTTCATAGTTTAAGTTATCTGGGGTAAGACTTTGGCACAAGGGTTAAGAGTCCTCAAAAGGGTAAAGAAAAAACAAACAATTTTACTCTTAACAAGAAAGAGAGGGTAAAAAATTAAAATTGAAGGGCAAAACTAGCATGAAACATTCTATTGTTATTATGAGACGGAATTTGTCATCATGTAGCTCAATAATAGTTTATGCTCCTATCATAACTTCAACTTAATCATATACGACGTAAAAAGATAACCTTTATATTTGTTGTACGGATTAGGGGCCTATTCTCTTCAGATTATTTTCAGTTCAGTTCAGTTTTTAATTTCCTTCTCTCATAAAAATTCAGTTCAGTTCAGTTTAGTTGAGCTCATTTCAGTCAATTAAAACAGACCCTAAGTCCCTATCTTGTCTATATTACATATAATTGTCACAAATTCAAACATGAAAGCAAAGTGACTAGGAAAATAAGAATGTTGAGATTTTTCTTGTAATGCAATGTTTGAAATATTTCGATAGCTCAATTATAAAAGGTAAAAAGAGAGAACTTGAAAAACATGCTTGAAATATGTTATTCAATGCAATGTTTCACTATGACTTGTGAAATTGTAAATTTATTTTCACAACTCCATGAAAAACCTATTAAGAAAACTTTGAAATGAAAAACCTTAATTATAATATAATAATAAAGAGATTATATATTGTGTCATTGAAATATAATTATACAAGAAAGGGGCATGTTACATGTATATGTATGTATATATGTTAAGTCTGCTACCAAATAGTAGACCCACATACAACTTGGAAACTCCCTATTTTATGAAAAACTTCCCAAGGATGGTAATTTTATCCATGCCTTCATGTCCCTTACCCAATTAAGCTTTCCTACAATTCACTTCACTTTCTTCTTTAATTCTATTTAAACCACTACTTAATCCCTATTTTTTGCATCTAATTATTTATGGGACTTTTTTTTCAATTTATTTTTTTTACCCTAATCCTTTGTTTTTCTATTCTTAAATCTTGCCATTTTTTAATTTCTATTGGATCATCATCTTTTTTAGTTTTACTGTCTGGATTTTGTATATAAAATTTTGAAAAGTAATTTAAAAATTATACAGTGCTTAAATGACATTGATTTTTTCTAATAGGCTTAATTTCAATAAATGACATTGATGATTTACAACAAATGTGATTATAAAGTTAGCTACAATAAGTATGAAGCTATACTAATTTGTCAATTAGTTAGCTTATTACTTTAAAGGTTCTTGGTGAAATAATAATTAAGCTAATTAGCTAAAATTGGGCTACAACAATTCTTCAATTTATAACAAATCTCAACCAACAAAATTGTCTTTCTTTTAAATTTTGCCCTTGTCCATATACTTTGATGACAATTTAAATAAATAACACAATTATATGAGCAATTGCTTTACCTAATATTTCTAATGCCATTACTTCAATTTTCCTATAATGATCTTTTTGTGATCTATTGTGATGTGTTAAAAATACATTGTCTATTATTATAAATAGAAAGAAAAAAAAAGCTACCCTTTACTCGTGCAATATGGACCCACTTTCTATATTTGGCTCTATATCAATAATTATTCTCATAATTACAATAATTTTTCTTATTAATTTTATTATATGTTTTTTGTTTGACAATCTTATTTCTCTATTCACTTTTAACTCATTATCTTATATTTTTGCGACAAAATCTAATTGACCCATGTAACCATGTTAAATGATTTTTGGGACAGAGAAAGCAATCACGCTATCATATTTATTAACATTAAACTACTAACATGTTAACTTTTAACCAGTTAATGAACATGGATAAATTGGCCCATACTCATTGACATGACCCAAAATAAGACCCAAACTTCGAATACATACATGACTTGATTTTGACCGGTCACGGAAATTAATGTGACAATAATAAACCTAAATATTCAATACAACACGATTCAAAACTAAATAAAACATTGAATCAAAAATATTTTCGAGCTTGATTCAAACAACCCGTTTACCATCTCAAATCATAAACTTCAATTCTTCTAATAAATCGAACAATAAATGGGAGCATCACATAAAATTTCCACATGCATTGATGTGAAAATAAACCTAAAGTGGACCCACTTAGTATTTTCCTACCAACATTGTTAAAGTTTACCATAAGTAGAAACTTGAAAAATCGACAAATGCAAAAAGAAATCCATCAATCAATAAAATGATATATAGTCACACTCAAAAACATACAACAAATATTACTGTTACTTAAAATAAATTTGATAACATTATTAAATTTCTAGTGTACTTACTTACCTTTCACTCTCAACAAAAATGTTCAACTGCATTTAAATCACTGTCACTGTAGCTCCTGCTGCTATCACACTCACATCATGCTTAGAATCATAGAATATCGTCGTTTCGCAAATCAATCACCAATTTAAACCCGTGGTAGAATGGTTGAAACGAAATGATGACGAAAAAGATACGAGCAAAACACTAAAGTAATTTAGAAGCGAGGCTACTAATTACGATATCACATCGAGCTCAAAATCTGAGAAATCTTAAAGAAAAGGGTAGAGAGAAAAGTAAAAATTAGATCTTGTAATAACATAATTTTGTGGGGTTATTGGTTATTTTCTCTCTCTTTGGAATACAATGTGGGAAGATGCGTCAAGTACTGAGAAAGGGGGACATTTTTTTAATGGGTGAAAATTGCTGCTTGCATAGTAACTCTAATACTACTGACTCTTTTTCTAAAATCTGTGATTTATTTTTTTTAATTTAATTGATTTATAAAATCTTCATTAACAACAAAGCATTTTTTGGGAATCTTCCAATTAGTTTAAACAATTGGGTAGAAATTAAAAGAGAGAGAAACAAAAACTGCATGTTTTAAGTTTCCCAATGACACCCATTTCATTTTTTTTTTCTCTATTTTTCAACTCACTCACACACCTGTTTTTCTGTTTGTTTTTCCTTATTTTTTTTAAAAATATTTTATTTTTCTAATTTTTTTGGCAACCCTTTTTGGTCAATGATAGTTGATGAGGAATCTTGCTAAAATTTGACTAATTTTTTGATGCATGAACCAAGCCCCAGGTATCTTCTGATTGTTTGTCTGCTATTTTTGGTAAGTTTTATGTTCTGGGTTTTTAAAATTTCAATTTGGGTACTAATTCTTTTGGTTATTTTGGTGGGAAATTTCCTTGCAATTTAATGTATATATTTGTAATTGAATGTAGTCTACTTTGTAATACAGTACATACTTTGTTGATTAGTGTATTGTTTTCATTTTTACTGAACTGTGATTGATATTGTCATTTACAGTATATGTATATCAGTATTACACACCTCTTCCTTTGTGCAATTCTTGATGTAATATTGAATTGGAATTATTAATTATTACTGTTATTGGTGTAATAGTTGGAAATATGAGTAAAATTTACCTTTGATCTTAGGCTTACATGGGTTATAATGGATAAAGTATGATTCTTCTGAACCTAATGATGGAAACTTATAGGAGAGTCTGAAGCAATCATGTATATCTAGTATAGTTCTAAGGCTTGCTGTGTTCAGCAATGATAGGCCGCGGATTTATGTCATGTAATAGAGGAAAGTAAGGAAGTACATGTGGTGCACTAGTTGACATTTGAGGCTTATATATATTAGATGCCAGGAAATCATCGAGTTTGATAATGCAATGGTGCATATGTTTATTTAGATTATGAATCTAACTGGTGAGATGCATATTCGAGGGCTAGAAGATTCCATTGACTATAAGGGAGTACAACTGTTGTCAGATGGACTAGATTTAGGTTTTGCTAAGCAAACAAGTACATGTGAGGAAAAGTAATGGCAGTATTTTTATAACTAGCTAGTGTCAGATGCTTGTATATTTCTTGATTAGTTGGCACTTCTTGTCTATTTGGTCTTCGAGTGTGATTGGTTACAGGAATGGATTTGAGGGTAGTGATCCGATGGAGTCTAAGAACATTATAATTGGTGTTAGATGCTATCCATCGGTATGGCCTATTCACTCAGATGTCTTTGACAATCTAGGTGCAGTTCATTTGCTGAGGTTGTGTTATTCCAGGGTGTTTCTCAAAGTAAATGTTCTGCAGCAAATTTAATTTTAGGATAAGCCACTGACTGATGTGAGTAGTCTTAGAATGGACATTTTACTTTATGCTATATATATGATAGGATTACTCAGGTTTGATAGTAGTTCCTTTTTGTCTTGAGGGTCTAATTGGAGGTGTGGATTTGAAGACAAATGATTAATAATAATAAAGATTTGTGCTAGATTGGTTGAAACTTTGATGGGTTTTACTAGTGATAGTGTTTTTATTCTGTATACAGCCTCCTGGCTAGCTCATTACTAGGATTTGTCAAATCTGTTGGAATGATGTTCAGATGAAATAGAGATTGGATCCTCCCAAGCACTCTTTCTCCGTTTTTGTTATTTGATGCATGAATGGCTCAGTGCAGATTAGAGTGAAGATATCTGGTACTGCAGATGCTGTCGAAAGAGATTCAATATTCAAAGCCTTGAATTGACTTGGATGAAGCCCTGCTTTGCTATTGAGGGATCTGAATAAAGCTTAAGAGACTTTGACGAAGAGGAATCTTGTGGTATGAGAGGAGTTAATTCGTAGAGATCCTATTCGTAGATTCCTTTCTATCTTGGCATTGCATAATAGAATATCTTATGCTGACTACAGCCTGAATAAAGGGATAATCAATTAATCATTGCTTGGTATACTTAAGAATTTCTACATTTACACCATCTTACAATGTAAAAATTATGTCTTGCATATAATAGAATAATATTAGCCCCACTTGTTTAGAGCTGGCAACTTTGTTAATTAGGTTGTGCTGGTGTCTAAGATTCTCAGCTCGACCCCCTTTATATCGATTACCCTTAGATCTTCATACCTGATAGAATTATTAACACAGTAACTGCTTTAGTTCTACTTAAAAGAGTTAAAACGTACATGGTACTGGCCGTACTGTTCTTGTGGTTCCAAAAGAATCAAGGGCAAAAAGTGATGAGGTAGTTTACACCTGTAGGGCACGTAAAGGTGCTTGTAGAATCATCATAGACATAGCTATAAGCTTGAGGGCACCGATTCTTGAAGTATAGTGACTGATTTGTTGGTGGACATGTTTGCGGTGTCTTGTATTCCCCAGTACAACAATATTGCGGCTGGTTAAATACCAAACATGCACTCTTACAACCTATGGTACTACCTTTATTATCCTTAAAAGACAATGTTTCTGGGCACTCTGTGTTCAAATTGGCTGCACAACTTGTAGCAGGACACTCATTAGTCCCGCCTTGTGGGACCACTGATAATGGTAAGTTGAAGCCATCGACGAGGCTGATATCATAAAAGTCCTTGTTCATGCTTCCTCCAAGAGTGAATTCTGCCAAGGTTGCAGGTGGAGCTCCTCCTTTGCCATTACATGATTTCTCACCGGAACCACAGTCCCCTGTGCTGCACCTGGAAAACAATAACAGTGTAGATATAGCACGGGCTTATAAAATTGGTGGTGATTATTACAACTACGATCTCTTTAATATCTACATTATTGTTGAGACCTCAATTTATGTGTGCTACATGTAAATTGTCAATTGGCTGTGAAATAGAACCTTTTTTCGGGTTTGAGATACTTCTTTCAGTGAGCAGTGATGCTGCATGATATTCTTTCAGTATAGAGTACTAACCTGAATTTGCCCGTGGCATCAGATTGGCAAAATGAGCGTGCCCAAAACCTGCCAGACCAAGGAGTGGGTGCATCAAGTGTAAATGTGGCACCAATAGGAAGCTCAAATCCTGTCGACGATAATATTGGGCTGCCTGCACCAGAGAGAGTCCCTGGCCATATGGTATATGGGCAGTTGTTTTTGAATGTAAAGGCAATGGACTCTACCCCTGCATTTTGCATCCCGGAATGAGAAAAACAGTTGTGATATAAATATGATTAGTGAACATTAGTAGTGCTTTCCGGCTTACAAAATGACAAGTACTGTACACCAGACATACCATTATAAGAACAGTTGTTATTTCCTCCAAAGATAACGACTAATGGACTATATACTTTCACTTTCACGTGAAAGCTTCATTTCACAGACCACAACCACTTAAAGTGTATTTTCTCGCATGTTAATAGGACACAACACAAATAATTACTCGTAATAGTAATATCATGTGAACTTATCAAACACTTTCGTTGGGTTAATTTCATTGAGAAAATGAGTCAATTTCAAGAACAAAATTCTTATACTGTAATCTTTAACCACAACATCATATTTTAATACTTTTGCGATTTAGAATGTATAATTTGATAATAATCTATCACCAAACACCTCTGTAATACGTATATATTTTCCTTTAATTACTATCAGTTTCTTGGGGGGAAAAAGGAGGGATTGAGAGCTAGGACTCGAGTATTCGACAAACATGCTGTTTGATCATGCAAAAGCGAGTAAAAGTGATACATTACAGGAAATAGACATGTCTGGATATAATAGGAAGTATAACACAAAGGAGCCAAAAAATGAAGAAGATTGAAGTATGCATCAAATGATCATATACTAAACAAAAAAGTGCAAAAAGTTACGATTTTTTCAACACCCAAATACAAGATTACCTCTGAGATTGTTGACAGTAATCACGATTAAGATGATGAATAATACTAGCAATGGTGGTTCCATTAGCAATAATACATGAACCAATCTTTGGTTGTTGCCTCTTTCTTTCTATCTTCCTTGGTAGTTTGTAAGGGAGATAGAATTAATTAAGGTTTAGTGAGAACAAGTATTGTTTCTATATATTCGTAGTCGTACTATATATATTTACAGGACGAATGTAGTAAAGCTGGTTTTATCAGGTTAGTGTAAACACAAAAGTTTTTCTAAATGGGGTACAACTTATTAGAAACTACTATTTCATTCTCAACCACTATTGATAACTAATTTCATGTGATGGCAACCTAAAAAAGTAAAATGTTCGTAGATGGGTGTTCTATTAATAAGCTCATATGTGGTCTATAAAAAGCTCATCAGGTGAACCCAAGCTCAATATACAGGTTAGATTTCCGCTGAAATTGTGAAACAGAACTCACTTTGGCCTCTATATAAACCAAAGATAACCGAAACTACACAGCAGAAACATATTGCATAATTTAAGAAGAATGCATCATGACGATAACAAGAACATCTGAAGAACAATCACTTTAAGAATTTTGCACCATGATTCATTACAAGAACACCCTAATCTCCTTTGATTTCTATGTAACATTGAATTAATGCCACAATAAGCCATCAGCAGAACACCAATGGCCAACTGCATGCCTACCTCGTAATTTTCTCCTAAATCTTTTCCAGCAGATTTCACAATTCGTAATAGTTTTTACAAACTCCCTGCTAATCTTCCTGTCTTTGAATTTTTCAGTCCAATAAATTTACAACTTCCACTGCTACATACTTTGTATTGAATTAGTCTACTGGGTCACAAAGATCATAAGATTCATTAGCTAGACATATGAAGACATTGGATATAAAGTGCTACAAACAGGACTTTTTACATGTCTCTGAATATGCAAGTGTCATCCATGCAACCCTATACACACAAGATCCTTTCTGCACCGACCAACATTAAGTCACTGGCTGAAAACCTGAAACCAAATAAATTTATCATCGTATCAAAAAAAGCAGAGAGTAAAATTTTCAAATATAATGAGTATAAAAGGTATACCACTGATGGGACTGATAAAAGAATATACAAGAGCTCATGGGGCAGTCATCTTTGCTGCTTAAGTAGACGCTCAAAGTCCTTCAATTGTGTTTTCAAAAAAATGTGTTCATGTCTCATCCTTTCTAGCTGAGCCTCAACCACAAGCATCTCGTCCTTTAGCAGGTTTGCTCGTTTTTCCATCCAAGCCATTGCTTCTGCTGCTCTATGACCAACCCCTAGCCCCACGGAGCTTGTGTGATCTGCTTGAGGTGTTACGTACACTGGTTGTGGTCTACTTAATAGCACAACAATGCTGAGCTGCAGTGAGACACAGTAAAATATCAACCAACAGAACAGGCATACATAATAAATCTCTCAGTCGAATTAACTTCGAGTGAGTCTAAAAGTGACTAGTGCTCAGTGCTGACAGTGAATTTAAAAATGTAAGGAAAATATATGAACATTATCATACCTGCATTAAGAGGAGGATAATAGAAAATGCAATCACCAAAATTGGTTGGAGGTTGCCTCTACTACTCAAAAAAGTGCAGAACTTTACTGCAATCTCTCTCGAAGTAGAAGTTATTGCTGTAGTAGCATGAAGCAGATTCTCAAGTAAGCTATTTCTAATTTGTTCATGAGTGCTCCAAGAGTTAGCTACAGTATCAATTATCCCCTGCGGCTCACTCTTCCCTTGAAAACTTTCTGAGTGTTCTGCAGATCCTCCAGTGACTTCTTGATCAGCTTGGCCATCCTGGATTGTGTTAGGTACAACACCTTCTGCACACAAGATGTCCACAAATGAATGAAAAAAAAAGGGTGTGTGTAATAGATCAATCTGGAGGGGTAGTTTAGGTATTCTAGTATATGTTAATTTATTAGGGTTTATAGTCCTTAGTATAAATAGGTAGAGAGGAGTAGAATGAAGGCAGGCAGAAATTTGGTATGAACCCTTTAGAGAGTTATGGCCTAAAGCCATTTTGGAGAGTTGTGAGCTAAACTCACTTTCGAAGATTGATAGCCTTAAGCTATTAAATTATCGTTTGTAACCCTTTTACTATTATTAATCAATTTAAAGCTTTCACCTTTATTAATTTGCTGTTTAAAATCTGAAATCACTGGGTGACCGAACTCAGTCCATTACACTTGGTATCAGAGCGGTGTTCCTGGCTGTCCGGTGTCGGAAACCACCACTACGAAACTGAAAAAAAAAAATGGTGCTTGTTATTGCTGAGAGAGAGGCATCACAACTTATGCAAAATTGGATCCAAGAGGGATACGCATATATTTCCAGAAAGAGAGAGCGTGGTGTTTCAGATCTGAATGACGAACGAAGAGTCCGATGTGAGCTTCAAATTTCTGAGTTTAATGGTAGTAATCTGGATAATTGGGTACTTCAACTAGAGGATACTTTCCAAATTTTCCAATTAGACGAGGAGGTGAAATTGAAGGCTGCCATTATAGGGCTTAGCGGCGAAGCGTTGGAGTGGTTTGAAAGTGAGCACAGGTGGCTACCAATACGGGAATGGCGAATTCTGAAGAAAGTGTTGGCGAGTCGTTTCGGCTCGTCATCTATAACGCCCTGGTACGAGCAACCAACTCCAGTTCCGACACCATCAATCGAAGAGGAAACAAAGGCGCCATCTCAAGAATTCTCAAAGGAGGTAGAGGACAAAATCACTACCAAAGTCAATTCCCCAATGGAGATGAAGGGAGAAGATCATCAAGCAAAATCAGAAGACGAAAATGCGGATGATATAGAGGAGGAGCAGGTACACTCTATGTCAGAAGAAGAAAATGGATTTTTTGTTGGGGGTGTAGCCCTTGGTGGTTTGACAAACCTTGGTGGTGAGTTAAATTGTGTAGATAAGGGTTTTAGAGGAGTCGTCAAATCTAGTGGAAGGCTTGGTGACATTGGAGATGGATTTACCGGTGGGGGTCAAGGTGGCTTCGCCGGCGAATTGGGTGCAGGAGTTTCAGCCGGAAAGGTAGAGAGTGGTGGCAAGACCACCGCTAGTGGTGGCCTGAAAAGAGAAAGCGATGGCTGGATGAAGGGCAGATCTGGTGCAAGCGAGTCTGGTGCTGTACCTCATGGGCGCGCTGGTGGGTTGACGGGTGGTCGGGGTGGTGGGGTTAGCGTTTTCGAAGGTGGCTTGGGTGGCGACTTCGGTGGTGGAACTCGTGAAATTGGGGGTGTTTTTGATAGTGTTAGAGTGAGCGAGGCTAGTATCTTTTGTGGTGGTTGGTCAGGAAGATTTCTTGGGAAGGGCAGTGCCGATGCTAGTGGATCCGGCGGTGGTCCAGGTAGGACTGCCAGAGAAGGATTTAGCGAAGCGAACAAGGCTGGTAACGGCATTAGCTGTTCAGGTGGGTTCATGAGTAAGCCGACCAGAGAAATTAACTCAGGTGTTGATTTCGGTAAGGGGCAACAAAATAATTTGGCCGGTAACTTTTACACTGTTGGAGGGATTTTCGAGAGAGGCGGCACTGAAGGAAGTGGATCAGGTGGTGGTTCGGGTTGTCTGCGTTGGGCGAGTAAACAAAGGGCTGCAGGTGGTCCGAACTTGCAAAGTAGAGTTACAGTGAAGAACGGTGATTTTTCTGGTGGTTTTACAGGTGGTGGTAGCTTGTTCGAAAGTGGGCTGGGGTCCCCTGCAGGTGGCGGGACAGAAGGTGGAGAATCCCAAGGGTGGTGGGTATTTGGTAAGTTCCAAAAATCTGACGAAGGAAAGTTGTTGGGAAATTTGGGTGAGTCATACTTTGGCTTGGAGAGGAAGCCAATAGTGGAAGGTACTAGTAAGGGTAGACTTGTAAATGTGGGAGCTGATTACATGGCAGGGGCTGATAAAAGTGTTGACCCTATAGGAGTAGTTGGACTTGGACCACATGATATCTTCTCAGCTTGGAAGATGAGTTCAAATTATGTTGTTAAGGGTATTATAGTCATTTGTGTATTGGGAGACAAAACAAATACAAGTGTCAGAGATAAGCTCAAGGGCAACGTGTTTACAATCTTCTTCCTATACCCTAATGAGTCTAGCAGCAATTTCTTTTATGAAGCCAGACCCTTAATTGGGCTCACCACAACAAGGCCCACTACCCCATTCCATGCTCCCAAGCCTAACATCTCTACCCCACAACCATTTTTAACATCCAACACCCTTTATAAACTAAACCCATCTTTAAAGCCAATCCTTTTTTATTTCCTAATCTTAGTTCAGGCACAAAAGTTTGGGCCCAAGATTTATGACTATATTTCTAAGTCCAATCTTACCATATTCTTTAACCCAGATTATCCCACCCTCCAACTCCCAACTTCTTCCATTCAAACAATTGTTGACCTGCTCCGAGTACAAGCCTACATACCAAGCTATACTTCATTTCTTCCCAGATTGCACACTTCTTGTTTTACCACTGACTTCATCCTAATTCCAATTACTTCCCTTGACAAGCTGCTGCGTTTTTCTGCTATGTTTAGGCTCCTAGAGGGAGTACTAACTCTCAACAAGGAACAACATTCCTCAATGCAGTCCGCTCTTAATTTTCGCCTATTCAAGAGCTGGAACAGTGGTCAGAGTTGCCAAGGCCGGAAATCGAATGCTGACTATTATCCACCTTGAGGACAAGGTGAAAGTTTAGGGGGCCGGTATTGTAATAGATCAATCTGGAGGGGTAGTTTAGGTATTCTAGTATATGTTAATTTATTAGGGTTTATAGTCCTTAGTATAAATAGGTAGAGAGGAGTAGAATGAAGGCAGGCAGAAATTTGGTATGAACCCTTTAGAGAGTTATGGCCTAAAGCCATTTTGGAGAGTTGTGAGCTAAACTCACTTTCGAAGATTGATAGCCTTAAGCTATTAAATTATCGTTTGTAACCCTTTTACTATTATTAATCAATTTAAAGCTTTCACCTTTATTAATTTGCTGTTTAAAATCTGAAATCACTGGGTGACCGAACTCAGTCCATTACAGTGTGACTGTAATTGGACCACTCGATGCAGAAAATTAAAGTGGTTGCTGGTCAATAAAATACACGCACAAAGTCATGCTAAGAACATCT
Organism: Chenopodium album; assembly: GCF_948465745.1. Classification (NCBI taxonomy): domain Eukaryota; kingdom Viridiplantae; phylum Streptophyta; class Magnoliopsida; order Caryophyllales; family Amaranthaceae; genus Chenopodium; species Chenopodium album. The sequence continues at coordinate 5,815,552 of NC_137858.1, forward strand.
TGATATTAAAATGTCACTGTACCTTCTGGTTTCTCAATGTTCTTCTTCTTTAATAGTTCATGTGCCTGAAAGAAATTTTAAAAATAAATTCCTCACTGAGAATAAAACTATAGGGAACTCCAATATAAAGGCAGCACAGGGAAAAGGACAATACAAGTTCTATCCAGGTTGCAAAAACTTCTCGACACTCTTCCACGGTTGATTGCTCAATCTTACCTGTATGATAATAGCAAGATAAAAGCAACTAGAATCAATCAAATACATCCAGGAAAAGTATACAAGGGGACAGAGATCAAAATCTGCATCCCAATCAAAAAACATAATGCTGGTAATACACAGAAAAAAAAAAGATAAAAAAAAATCTGGCAGGCAATAAGTCAACCAATACAAGGGATCTGCCGCTCCAGTTCTCACATGCAGAGAGAGAGAGAGAGTTAACAAACCTTTCCACATGGTTTTCTTAGAAAAAGACACATTTATAAAAACTTGCAATATACAACCTTCTGATTCATCACTGTCTTTCCGAACATCCCAGATTCCCTAAAAAGGCATTTGAAAATATGTTTAATAACAGAATTTTACTAAATTGAAAAAAAAAAAAAAAAAATCAAACAAACAAACAAAAAAAAAGCAGAGATGGATCCCATAGCAGCCCATTGGGATTCATACCAATGGACAGAGACCAGTAACATCAGAAGAAAAAGCCTCATATACGTAGTATTAGAAGTTATATTTACTTTCCAAATTAAACAGCACGCCTCAAAGCTTAAACACAGGCATATCTAAGAAAAATTTAGAGCTAACCTACCTAAGGTCAATGTGGGTACATCAATGTCTACAAAAAAAACTAAACCAGAAACTATGCAAGATGCTGGGCCTACTGACTTCACCATCTCAAAAGATTATAGATACTGTGTTATAACCTTTAATTTTGTAATTTTTGGACCTTTTTTAGCCCGAATATAAAAATTGTCGAGATGTTTACCATGGTCCCTTATATCCTCCAAAAGTCCAATTGGTGGCGGTGGAACCACCCAATATACACTTAAATGGTAATTTTACCCATTCACAACTTGAAATGATTTCGTAAAATCAAGTCTACCACGTACGTTTATAACAATATATAATGATCATATATGGTTTTAAACGATAGTATTTGACCCCGAGATATATACCCTAGAGTCTTAACACTTTTCACCATCGGGCCTCGAAACCTCAAAATTTCCTCAAAAAGCTTGGATTATAGCCTTCAATTTTGTAATTTTTTTGACCATTTTTCGTCCGGAAATAAAAATTGTCAAAATATTTACCATGGTCTCTAATACCCTCCATGAGTCCAATTGGGTCAATGGAACCATCCAATATGCCCTTAAACGGTCATTTTACTCGTTCACAACTTGCAGTGATTTCGTAAACTCAAGCCTACCACGGACGTTTATGACAACATAGAATGATCATATATGGTTTCAAACGGCATTATATAAACTCGAGATGTATCCCTTAGGGTTTCAAGGGTTTTAAGGGTTTTCGCCACCGGGCCTCGAAATTCCTCAAAAAGCGTGGATTATAACCTTCAATTTTGTAATTTTTTGACCTTTTTTCGCCCGGAAATAAAAATTACCGAGATGTTTACCATGGTCCCTAATACCCTCAAAGAGTCCAATTGGGTCGGTGGAACCATCCAATATGCTCTTAAAAGGTCATTTTACTCGTTCACAACTTGAAATGATTTCGTAAAATCAAACCTACCAAGGACATTACAGACAATATATAATGATCATATGTGGTTTCAAACGGAATTATATAACCCCGAAATGTATCTCTTACGGTCTCAAGGCTTTTAGTCATCAGACCCCAAAACCTTAATACTTCCTCAAAAAAACGTGGATTAGCCTTCGATTTTGTGATTTTTTTACCTTTTTTTGCGAAAATAAAAATTGCCGAGATGTTTACCATGGTTCCTAATATCCTCCTAAAATCAAATTGGGTCGGTGGACCATCCAATATGCCCTTTAACGATCATTTTACTCGTTCACAACTTGAAGTGATTTCGTAAACTCAAGCCTACCACGGACGTTTATGACAACATATAATGATTATATATGGTTTCAAACAGCATTATATAACCCCGAGATGAATCCCTTAGGGTTTCAAGGGTTTTGGCAACCGGGCCCGAAACCTCAAAATTTCTCAAAAAGCGTGGATTATAGCCTTTAATTTTGTAATTTTTTTACCATTTTTCGCCCGGAAATAAAAATTGTCGAGATATTTACCATGGTTCCTAAAACCCTCCAAGAGTCCAATTGGGTCGGAGGAACCATCCAATATGCCCTTAAGCAGTCATTTTACTCGTTTAATACTTGAAGTGATTTCGTAAAATCAAACCTACCACAGACGTTACAGACAACATATAATGATCATATGTGGTTTAAACGGAATTATACGACCCCGAGATGTATCCCTTAGGGTCTCAAGGCTTTTCGCCGCCGGCCCCGAAACCTCAAAATTTTCTCAAAAAGCGTGGATTATAGCCTTCGATTTAGTAATTTTTTGACCTATTTTCACTCGAAAATAAAAATTGCCGAGATGTTTACCATGGTCCCTAATATCCTCCGGGAGTCAAATCGGGACGATAGAACCATCCAATATACGGTCATTTTACCCGTTCACAACTTGCAGTGATGTCTAAACTCAAGCCTACCCCGGACGTTTATGACAACATATGATGATCATATATGGTTTCAAACAGCATTATATAACCTTAAGATGTATCCCTTAGGGTTTCAAGGGTTTTCGCCACCAGGCCACGAAACATCAAAATTTCTCAAAAAAGTGGATTATAGCCTTCGATTTTGTAATTTTTTGTTCTTTTTTCGCCCGGAAATAAAAATTGCCGACATGTAAACCATGGTCACTAATATCCTACGAGAGTCAAATTGGGTCGGTGGAACCACCCAATATGCCCATAAACGATCATTTTACCCGTTCACAACTTGAAGTGATTTCGTAAAATTAAGCCTACCACGCACGTTACAGACAACATATAATGATCATATGTGGTTTCAAACGAAATTATATGACCCGTAGCCCTTAGGGTCTCAAGGCTTTTCAACACCGGGCCCCGAAACCTCAAAATTTCCTCAAAACGCGTGGATTATAGCCTTCAATTTTGTAAATTTTTTGACCATTTTTAAGACCGGAAATAAAATTTGCCGAGATGTTTACCATAGTCCTTTATATCCTCCGGGAGTCCAATTGGGTCGGTGGAACCATCCAATATGCCCTTCAACGGTCATTTTACCCGTTCACAACTTGCAGTCATTTCGTAAACTCAAGCCTACCACGGACGTTTTTGACAACATATAATGATCATATATGATTTCAAACGTCATTATATAACCCCGAGATGTATCCCTTAGGGTTTCAGGGTTTTCGCCATCGGGCCCCGAAACCTCAAAATTCCTCAAAAAGCGTGAATATATAACCTTTAATTTTATAATTTTTTGAACTTTTTTCGCCCAGAAATAAAAATTGTCGAGATGTTTGCCATGGTCCCTAATACCCTCCAAGAGTCCAATTAGGTCGGTGGAACCATCCAATATGCCCTTAAATGGTCATTTTACCCGTTCACAACAAAAAGTGATTTCGTAAAATTAAGCCTACCATGGACGTTACACACAACATATAATGATCATATGTGGTTTCAAACGGAATTATATGACCCCGAGATGTATCCCTTAGGCTCTCAAGGCTTTTTGCCACCAGGCCCCGAAACCTCAAAATTTCCTCAAAAAGCGTGGATTATAGCCTTCAATTTTGTAATTTTTTTGACCTTTTTTCGCCCGGAAATAAAAATTGTCGAGATGTTTAACATGGTCCCTAATATCCTCCGGGAGTCAAATTGGGTCGGTGGAACCATCAATTATGCCCTTAAACGGTCATTTTTACTCGTTCACAGCTTGAAGTGATTTCGTAAAATCAAGCCTACCACGGACGTTACACACAACATATAATGATTATATGTGGTTTCAAACGGAATTATATGACCCCGAGATATAGCCTTTAGGGTCTCAAGGCTTTTCAACACCGGGCCCGAAACCTCAAAATTTCCTCGAAAAGCGTGGATTATAGCCTTTAATTTTGTAATTTTTTTGACCTTTTTTTAGACCGGAAATAAAAATTGCCGAGATGTTAACCATGGTCCCTTATATCCTCCGGGAGTCCAATTGGGTCGGTGGAACCATCCAATATGCCCTTAAACGGTCATTTTACCCGTTAACAACTTGAAATGATTTCGTAAAAGCAAGTCTACCACGTACGTTTATGACAACATATAATGATCATATATGGTTTCAAACAACATTATTTGATCCCGAGATATATAACTTAGGGTCTTAACACTTATTACCACCGGGCCTTGAAACCTCAAAATTTTCTCAAAAAGCATTGATTATTATAGACTTCAATTTTGTAATTTTTTAACCATTTTTCGCTCGGAAATACAAATTGTCGAGATGTTTACCTTGGTTCCTAATATTCTCCTGGAGTCTAATTGGGTCAGTGGAACTATCCAATATGCCCTTAAACGGTCATATTACTCGTTCACAACTTGAAGTAATTTCGTAAAATTAAGCCTACCACGGACGTTACAGACAACATATAATGATCATATGTGGTTTCAAACGGGATTATATGACTCCGAGATGTATCCCTTAGGGTCTCAAGGCTTTTTGCCACCAGGCCCCGAAACCTCAAAATTTCTTAAAAAATGTGGATTATAACTTTCAATTTTGTAATTTTTTGACCTTTTTTTGCCCGGAAATAAAAATTGCCGAGATATTTACCATGGTCCCTAATACCCTCCAAGAGTCCAATTAGGTTGGTGGAACCATCCAATATGCCCTTAAACGGTCAATTTACCCGTTCACAACCCGAAGTGATTTCGTGAAATTAAGCCTACCACGGACTTTATAGACAACATATAATGATCATATCATTCATATGTGGTTTCAATCAGAATTATATGACCTCGAGATGTATCCCTTAGGGTCTCAAGGGGCCCCGAAACCTCTAAATTTCCTTAAAGCCTTTGATTTTGTAATTTTTTTACCTTTTTTTGTCCGGAAATAAAATCGCCGAGATGTTTACTATGGTCCCTAATCCGGGAGTCAAATTGGGTCGGTGGAACCATCCAATATGCCCTTAAACGGTCATTTTACCCGTTCACAACTTGAAGTGATTTCATAAAATCAAGCCTACCACGGACGTTCAGACAACATATAATGATCATATGTGGTTTCAAACGGAATTATATGATCCCGAGATGTATCTCTTAAGGTCTCAAGGCTTTTCGCCACCGGGCCCCGTAACCTCAATATTTCCTCAAAAAGCGTGGATTATACCCTTCGATTTTGTAATTTTTTGACCTTTTTTCGCCCAGAAATAAAAATTGCTGAGATGTTTACCATGGTCCCTAATATCCTCCGAGAATCAAATTGGGTATGTGGAACCATCCAATATGCCCTTAAATGGTCATTTTACCCGTTCACAACTTGCAGTGATGTCTTAAACTCAAGCCTACCACAGACGTTTATGACAACATATGACTAGTTGACTAGACCTACCTCAAGGCAGCTACTAGCAATTGATGACCACGAGCTCACTTAGTAAACCACATAATATTAATCAGAACATTCTGTTCTAGACTATGCATGTATCTTTCTAGCCTTCTAGGACTATTACCTCTAAACCAGCATATTTACAAATTGAAACAATTATTTTGAAGTATGGGGGAGATTTATGGATAGAAATGATCAATAACATAAACAAAAGACCAAAACCAAAACCTAATGTCTCTACCAAAAATCAGGACGCATATATTACCGTTCAAAGAAATACATATATGGAGAAAAATATTTTACTATGAAGACTGATCAATTAAGTAAAAAAAAAAAAAAAAAATCAGCAGGAAAATTTACCTCAACAGTAAAGTAATCTGCATAAGGAACATCACTCACTTCCTGTGAAGTTCTGATAACAAGATGGCTGGCAACATATTGAAAAATTTTAGTGTCAAAAACAATGGCGTAGTGCATTACTCATATTTAGCAGTCATTATAAATCACTTATTGCAAAACTAAAATAAGCCGTGGCAACACTAAAGTAGTAAAAGTACTGCCAATGAGTATAGCATGATTTGATTGGGTAAAAAAGTGAAATAATCAGCTTTTCTTCTTTTTTTTTTTCATTTTTTTTTTCTTGTAGAAAATCCATTGCTATGCCAGGCCAAAAAGACATGTAGACTAACTGTTAAAATATGGTCATCAACTTTTCACAAGTATTAAGTTCCAGAATTAATAAATGATTAAATTCCCAGTAAATCATGATCTTCAAAAGAAATAATTTGGAATGTAAAGTCAAAAGAAGTTAGATAAACAATGTAGCCATTTAGTGTTTTGTGACGATGACACATAAGCATTCCAAGAATCATGCAGTGTACAGTGTACCTGTCCTTGTAAACCTGAAATTTCTGTGTCTCCTTGCAGCCACCACATTTTGCCCCTTAAAAAACAGAAGGAATCAGCCTCTAAGGCCATACTCAAAAAATCTGTTTAAATATGATACTGATTCAATAGAGATGTAGCATACCAAAATATATTTTCACCGGATGCTGAAAACTTTTCTCACGAGTATATCCAAACTTATCATGAGGCAACCATGAAGTGCACCTAAAATCTGTATTCATATAAACAATAAGCAACATACTTCAGGCAAACTAGGTAAAAGAGTTCTATAGCCTAGCTTCCTTCTTTACACCTTTTTCTAGGCAATGAAGCTCTTAAAAATTACTATCTCCCAATTCCTTCTTTTTTTGAATAATCAGGTTTCCTTCGTATAAGGTTCATATATACAGTGTAAAGTTCACATCTACTGAAAGGAATACCTTTATCTCCGCATTTGTTATGGAAGGATTCAACAAAACCAACAGCTTCGTCAGAAATAAATAGATTGAAGAACTGCTCAACATTTATCTGCATTTCACAAGAAGATTTGATGTAATATCAAATTAATGGAAATCAGCAACATATAGCTGCAATATAGATCACCATAGCACCACACAACAACCATCGTAAGGAATGAAAATAAATACTCTTAGATTGTAGGTAAGAAGAAGAGCATAACATACCGGAAATTTGGACTCCGCAATCTTGGTGTAACTTTTAGGTACTGCACATTGGAGAGGCACCGTCAGAAAAGTAATCTATAGAATCATTGGTTAAGGATCATGAAGTGTGGATTTATAGAAGGTAATCTATGCCTAAGAGTACAGAAATATAGCATATGAACAAAAATTGAAAACAGGTATAATGTGCTCATATTTGCCTTCTATCTAAAAATTGATAAGAGGTGAACAAAGCCTGCATCAAACTTTTTGTTAAATTTGTGGTCCTTTCACTATGAAATCATTTCACTTCTAAGTTCTTACTAATCAAAGCTATATAGTTCACTAGCACAAAATTTAATTCTAAATAATCGAGTAACCTGAATTAACTCTTGACAACTTGGATAATTGATTATCTTTTATCTGCCACCAAGCTCTCTACTTAGAAGAAAAAGGAAGCATCTCTAGCAAAATAATCAACGTATTTTATAGAAGGAATGTAATATGTTTCCAGGATCTAACAAATTTGAAGCACACAGCTGGAATCAACAAAAAAGAAGAATGAGTAGTTTACTTTCAGGAGCATCCTGAGTTTCCAGGTTCCAATTGATAGACCGCAAAGATGTAGAAGGTCCTGCATCATCTTGTTTCTCTTCCATCACATGAGGAACTTCTGAGGCAGTTGACTTAGCATTATCAAGCACATGATCTGGAGAAGGTTTGGTATCTTCTGATGTAGACTCCTCCAAATTCCTGAGATGAGTCCCAAATAAGAAAGCCAAATAGCTGAATCTCAAACAGAATTTCAAAGAGTTGCTCGTGAATTACCTCTCATCTATATCACAATCACTCGCAGGGGAATCAGAGAGGTTGGTGTTTTCAGCTGGAACATCTCCATTTAACTGGGAACTGCTCTCGGATTTAGAATCCTAATTGTTGAAAGGGTCCAAAGTGTTAATACACAAATTTTATTGAAAAACCTGAGGTTCATATACAAATCCACAAAATTTTATAGCTGCAATAAAGTTGTATATTACTGCCAACTAGTCATCGTAATCAAGTTCCTTCCCTAGTAACAGCAGCTTATGACATTTTTTTTTAATGATCCCAAAAGATAATCAAACAATTATGAAGGCAAGGTCAAGCAAAAACAGGCATATTATTTCACATAGTTGGAGTAAGATCATCTTTAGTGTTCTAATCTATTAAGCATCAAATTTCAATTGTATCAAAGAATCACTGTTTTTTGACCACTTGAATTATAACAAACTAAAATTAAAATAGCTCGTTAAGCTATGTATGCTTCCTATTTATTTTGAAGTAGGTATTGTTGTTGTATAAGACATTTGAAGAGCTTTGTGTTATTGTAGGAATCACAAGATCTTTAAAATCTAAAAATTGGTGACTTTTGTAGACAAATAAAGCAAGTATCATAGAGCATAAAAAATAATCAAGCTCCAAAAAGAGTCCTCTTTAATTGGACTTTCAATCTCTACAGACTTTTTTTTTTTTTTTTTTTGTGGGCAAAAATCTGCCATTGACATAATTTAATCACATAAGTGACTCAACCCAACCTAGGTACACTTCAGGGTTTTGAATAAGCAAGTAAAACCCCTCCCTCCTGAGAATTGAAAGACTATTCACTCCCATGATTAACTTTTCTCCACATCAAGCAAAATTTCACACACAAAATCTACCCCTCCTCCTTCCCAAAAAATAAATATATAAAGACTATCAGACTCTCCAGATATAAATGTGTCACAAGCAAAAGCCCTGTATAAATATAAAATAGTAATAAATTAAGCCCTTTTCCAGAAATACAGCATGCTTATATTTGCATTTGATGGGACAGAAACAACAGATCACATTGATGAAACTCATACAGCAGGATATCAACTTTAATGAATTTCATGTATATGGAATGTGCTAAAGTTTGAATCAAAATCATACTTCATAATTCTCAACGATAAGTCTATTAACAATAAGTGAATAAATATAAAATAGTAATACCTGTCGATCTAATATCCTTTTAGAACCATTACTCTGATGTGACCATCCATCATCAATAAGCTTAAAAGCTTCATCACGGGACAAAAAAGAAGCGAAAAAGTGCTGCCAAACCATGAGAAATCATGCAAATCAATCAAAATCGAGACCTCATCTACATATCAAATTTCGAGCACCATAGGCCACACATAATGATGAAAATTTAGTTACCTTCTTTCCAGCAGCCACAATTTCAATTGCATTAGGAAAGATTCCAGCCGTTTTTGCTCTTCGTACAGATGTGACTTCTTGAAGAGAGATTATTTTCTGGAGCAAAATAAAGTCCAACCACAAAGAAAGTCAAGTTCTTAATGCAAGTGTGAATAGTCAAAAAACAACAGTAGGAAATGTGACAAAAGAATAGCCCTCCCCATTAAGTGGTGGTACTAGATACCCCCAGCTTCCCAAGACATTGGCATGAATTCCGGGTAAGAGCATGATTTCAAATGTCAGACATGTCAAGGATCAAATTTGAACAAATGATGACACTGCCCAGGTATTGAACACAGGTTCAATAAAACGTCATTTATAAGACATATTCCAATTTGAACAGACTATTTGCATTTTCCCTGTATTTTCAACTTTTTTTTCTCTGCAATATCAGGCTCAAGAAAATGGAAGTGACAGTTCAGGATTCCATTTACATGTCCAAGAGTTGATTGTCTGACATGGGTACATAAAATCATAGGTTTCCCATTTGTTGTTTGGAATTTGTGTCTTAAAAAGTATAGGCAAAGTGGTATAACCTGTTAAGAAAAACCTATTGATACAAATGTGAATCCTCAAGGAGAGAAAGACAACAGTCAATTACTCGGAAATCTAAGCTGCTTCAGTCAGTTCAAATTTTTAATGTTTCATAGAAATCATATTTAACATCATCACTATATCACGTAGCATAGAGATAAGAATAGCAAGTTACCTTTGTTTCAAATCCAAAGATGTTGGAGTAAAAGCATATGTAGTTCTCAAACAAGTACATATGCCCCTGCACAAACAATCACAGTGGCAAAATGTAAGAATAAGATTAGACACTATTTTTATCCATTTTGATGCAGAAATCAACTAAAAGCCAATAAATGGTCAGCAATTGAGATAACAAGAAATATATTCACTGCACCCCTGATGAGAAAAGCAATGAAGAAAAACAACAAATAGTAAATTAAAAAGGTAATAATAATAAAGAAGGGAATAGAATCAACCTTACCTGAAGAAGAATGTTCTCTTGTAATGCACAATTAAAATCCTGTAGTAGAACCTGAAATAAAGGAAGTAATCGAGCTGTAAATCACTTCTGTATATTGGGGAATAAAACTTACGATAAGGATATAATCTGCAATGAAAGTTTATCATGGTTTCAATTACAAACAAAAACTTGTGTAGTTGACTACTAATTGAAGGATCATCAGAACTTGTAGAAAATTCATCAATTATGAAGCTAAGTCAGCTAACACATATCAAACGCACACAAGAGTAATCTGAAATATCATCAGAAGTTGTAACTGTTAGGAAGAATCAAAGATAGAAACAAATCCAAGTACACAGCCATAGACCAATATCATTCCTCCATCTCAATACCTTTAAGCTGAGGGTGGGTTGGGGGAATAGCACATTAAAGTTGTATGTTGCAACCTGCCCCCATAGTTTGTCAATGAGATACTTCATGAGTCACGTACACCAACAAATCTCGTTTGTCAGGACCAAACTCAATACATGGCGGCTGCGCCTTGAACATCAAATTAACATGGGTCCTTAAGGTCTAAAAGTGCAAACTAAGCGCTATCGCACATTGATTTGCTCGTGGACAAGACTATTCTTCCATAAATGACACGAGCACAAGTACAACCTTGTGCTGGTTCACTGCTGAGACTATTAGTTGCGTGATCTTCAGCAAAAGACCATAATCGTTTCTAGAATCTGGTTCCGAATACTCATAGGATTTGTTTCCTCTCAAGTTCACTTCACAGATATATAAGAAGAATGTTTTAAATGTAAATATCCTGATGCATGTGTTTAATTTTTCGGCATATGCCATGATACTAATTTTGGAGTGCATCTAGGTGCATAGGGCCTATGTGTTTCACATGCACATAGGAGGTTATTTTGGGGTTTTGTTATTTTTTCACTCTCCCTTAATGGTATAGTGGTACATTTAATGTACCATTATATATGTAGTGGTACAAATTTTGCACCACCGCTTTTTCTCATGTTTATTTACAAAAATGTCATCCTATTTGTTTCATTGGCACATGGGCCCTATGCGCCAATACTTCTCCCTTATTTTGGCCAAAACCCCAATCAGAAAGAAGAATAGGCAGCAAGCAGAGTGTATAACGTACATTCCTTCTATGCAAGTGCACAACTGAGAATTCGATTACTAAGTTAACTTAATACCTCCCTACTCTCTAACTCTAGTTAAATCGGAAAAGGATGGTGTATGTGTATCTCTATAGGATGGAAACTATACATCCATTGTATATATGTTCAATGAATCCCCAACTATGCAAGGAGCTGTGAGGTTCGGGCGCATTCACAATCGAGCTGGCTCAACAATGTGACGCAAATATGTTTGTACAATCATATACTGTAATACTATACATACTCAAGCAGTTATACACAATTCAATAATCCCAAACTGAGAATATTGATGATATTATTAATATATGATCAAAATTAGGTTTGATCACAAGTGGTTGAGATTTTCATGTCAATTAATATACAATTTACTACCATTTCAATAATTGATACTAAACTTATATAACAAAATTCCCTAATAATTGAATGAACATTCAACACCAAATTTTCTACCAGTAAAAAGTGAGTTGACTTACTTCTTCAGAAGGCAGACGAAAAAGCTGGCGATACTCTTCACTTTTAAGCAAATCCAAAGCCTACAAAAATCAATCATTCAAAATTCAACAATTCAACATCAAATTCAAAATATCATCAACAATTCAACAATCAGAAAGCGTTGATCAACTTCAAACAACAGCAAAATCGCAAAAAATCAAGAAAAATTCAAGATAAACAAACCTGAGAATCGGCATTTCTGGAGAAACTGGAAGCTCGAGTGATACGATCAGAGAGGTCGGAGGAACTTCCGGCGACAGCAGATTCCGACGAGTGGCGCGGAGGAGAGAGAGCAGGAGAAGACACCATGGTTTGAGACGAAGGTGGACTGGCCAAAGCGGCCGCCATTGAAGGAGAGAGGATAGAGAAAGTGAGGAAGATGATGAGAGAGAAAGAGTAGTAGCAGTGAAGGAAGAAGGTTGGTTGGTGATGAATGAGTATGAAGGTTGTAGTTAACCGACAAAACTGGTGATGAATTTTTGTGATGGTTCAAGAAATTAGGGAGGAAGGAACTTTGTTGAAAGGTTGATGTTAGACTTAGTTTTGTTTGTTGTAATGGTGAACTTCCTTTTTTTTGTCTTAAAGTTGAGAGTGTGCGCAAAGTCTATTTGGAGTAATGTTTACACGAAATGGAGTATTCGTGTATAATTTGGGTACTTATGTTGTTGTGATTAGTTGAGTATGTCTTAAATTTTGAAATTAGAGTGTATCTGTTATTGAAGGTTAAGTTCCATCATATGTTAAGATATTATTTGAAATTGGGGCATCCCATATTGATCGTAATGATAAATATTATTTGTTTATTTAATGGCAATATTGTATATAAAAGGAACAGTGATACTACCACGTCAGAGTGATGGTGCTCATGTTTGCTGCTTAGTTGTATTATGTTGCTAAAATGGACATTTCACTAACAGAAAGCTTCCTCCATCATTGGAGCTCCCTCCTTTGTTGTGGTGGCGACGATGATGGGTTTCGGTGAGCAAATGGGAAGATCGGTGGTGGCTGTGATGGGTTTCGGGGAGGAAAGGGGGACACCGGAGGAAATGATGCTTCACTTACGGAAAAATAGAGCAAGGTGATAGTGGTTGCAAATGTGTAAGAGAAGAGAGGGTGATGAAGCTTGGAAGATGGAGTAAGGTGGTGGTAACTCATCAAATGAATGATGAGTCAGCAATTTATGTTGCTTTTTTTTACAACTTCACTACTAGACTAACATACTTTGTTGATCAAAAGATAAACTTCTGTTTCCTCCTTGAGATTATGATTATAGAGATATATCCATATATAAGGATGTTTGGATTCTTAATTAAGTGGAGTTTTAAATTTTTTTTCGACATAAATTCCATACTAAGCTTTCAAGCAAAGCCCTAATTATGATATGCTCTATATTTAATTTCTTTTTTTCCATGTTATTGCTTAGAAAAAAAAAAATTATTTAGGACTGATCTAAACCTTCAGTTTATATTTTGGATTGTTTTGCCGAATCCGGTCCAAGCATCATCAATTCGGTCTTCGTGTCTTGAATTATCAAATTCTCAATCTTTGGTTCGACCTAAATTTAGACGATGAACAAATCTAGTAATGCGTTTCAAGTCGACCCATGAGCCAATTATGGTCAATCATCATAATAGTGTTGGCCCAACAAACATCACTACATTATCATGTTGGGCCAACCCAATAATACAAAGGGTTATGGGTTGGCTTTTGGCACAACCCATTTCCATTTTTGTAATCAATCAAGATGGGATTAAACAAAACAAGCACATAATTAGTTCAATGGAGGAGAAAAAAGCATGATTAATAAGTTAATTAGCACTACTATCCCTAACAAAGACTTTTGATGCACAATACCCAAAATACAAGTGTAAAAAGAATCATGAAAAAACCCACTCCACTCCATCCCCACCCACCACTCTTGATTGCTTTTGCTTCCTTCTTCCAACTTTTGCTAATTCCAACAATTTCTTATAAATTTTCCCGGCTACTTTCATTATTCAAACCTTGTCTTTGCCACTTTTCTAAAAGCTAAGGTAGGAAAGAAATTTATGTCCCACTTAAATTAATTTAAATCAAATTCATAATAATTATAAAATAAAATAAAACACTTTCCTTTTTATGGGAATGTGAGTTGATGACCTACGGTTTTTGTAGTAAAATACTTTGAAGCTAATCATTTGAATCACTAACTCTTTTGGTTTTATGGGATTGAAGAATTCTTATGACCCACATAACAAGCTTTATTTTCTTGATCTTGATCATCATCGTTACCACCAATTGTAGGAAATTTATACTTATATTTTTGGACAATCATATGATACTATATAAATTTATGTTTTTTATATCATCCCAATAATATGCCACATAGCAATATTTTAATAATATACTCATTTCATATTACCATTGACTTGACCATTATGGAAACACTCATTTTCAATGTTAAATAATAGCAAGAGGTATATGTATATTATATCTAGATTAAAAGGAAAAGGTTTTGAGCTTAATTAATTAGTAAGAACCCCTTTATATATAAGGTCTAAAATGTGTAGCTAGTTTGTGTGGGTTGGAAGTCACCTTCCACCGATTCCTTCAAACTCAACTTCGATCGATGGGTTTGCTTCTTTCATATTGTCTATGATGGCAATAATATTAAAAATATGTCAATTTAGCGACTATGGCTAAATCTTGTCCTACAGTGCCTTAAAATCACCTAATTATTTACTTGATGAATTGTGGATGCTTTGTAATGTAATTTTCAACTCGAATGTAATGGTGGATCTCGTTTTCAATCATAGTAAAGAATCAATAATAAGATAATAATTGAGAAACATTTGAAAAAATACAATTAGTGTAAAATATCAAATTAGTCTCTCATAATTTGGAAAAAATTGGATTCATTATACACGTACGTGAAGTTCATTATTGAGTGACAAATTTACATTGATGGTAAACTTATTTTTGTAGTACTTTGTATTATGCAAAGCAATTGTTTTCTTGTCATAATTTTTACTCCAAATATAACAAACCTATTTATGAATTTTTGCATGTTATGCATGAAACATTATACAGCCTTAAATTAACAGTAAATAACAAAAAATGAGAAACTTGGACATTGACATATCATATGACAATGCCTAACTGCACGCGACCGCGTCTCTTTGCTAGTGAGTATGACTTAAACAGGATAATTGTACTCTTCTTCAATTCCATGCTTCCATCCTACAGTTTTTGTAAAATTCTTAAAAAAAAAAAAATTTAAAAATTTTCCTTATTAATATTTTATGTATTTGGTCATTTACTGAGCACATTACATAATTAGGAGAATGAAATTGATGATTACCTAAGCAATCATTCTTTTAGACAACTATTGCAACAAGCTAGTAATAATTATACAAAATTAGGAAAGGTAATTTAATTAATTAAATGAAAATAGGTTAAATTGATAGAATGTTTTTAGAGGATGTACTCTTTAATCATGTAACAAAATAGGTGTATGTTAGTATGTAAGAATGTGAGGAAAAGGGATTCAAAGTGTGATTATATTGTATGAGTCTTTATATGTTTTGTTTTGGGACAGTTGTAACTTGTAAAAATGAATTGGATTGGTGGATAAGATTTGGGTTTCCCAAACCAATGGTTAATTGCCCCATACATTTGAGATTTATTGTGACAACTTTTAACTATTTATCTAAACAAGGTAAGGAGGTGACATGGAGTACAAATTGTTGCGTAAAGACATAATTAATACGGAGTATCATACTAAATACGAGTGTTATGAACCTCTATTCCTAAGTTCCCGTAATTTTTTTTATTCCTTAATTGTTTTCTTATGCATTTCATAGCTATGAAAAGTAATCATGTAATGATGTAGTTATAGTAACCAAGGCATCAAAATAATTCAATATCCTTTTCAAGACAATGAAATCTTATTGCCATAAAAGCATCTCCATTTTGTAATTTTGCAAAACATAAAGCCAATATAGAAAAAAATAATTCAAGCGGATGCAAAACAAGCCACGCTGATTGAACTCGGTCAATCAATCAATTTCCTCAACTAACACCGTACAACGATCTTAACTCTTAATCCAAATCCAAAACAATCCTTCCTCCATTGTTATCCAAAATTATATCATTACCGTTATTAACATATCACCACCAAAAATCACATTACTAGCCTAGCTCAATAGTTACTATCGAGCGGACTTGATTTCGTAACTGAGGATAACAAATTTAGTGACATATTATGAGTTCGGATGGTGATCGATGGAGAACAAGTTAGTCATATAGTCGAGTATCTCAACTCCTATCCCATTCCCTTCTCCCATAACATTGAGAAAGAAAGAGAGAGGAGGAGGAGTAATTATCTGTATGAAAAGAAGTGTAGCACAAAGAAGAAACATTAATGGGGTCCATCTACCCCACAATGGATGGAATTCCTTCCTTTTCTCATACTGGAATCACAATCACTGATCCCACTTCTCTTTCCTTTTTAACTTTCTCTCTCCTCCATTCTTGTGCTCTTAGAATCAACACATGACCACCTTCTCTCCCTTCTTTTGCAGCTCCCATGAAAAAACAAATCAAAGGTAAACATTTTATATTTATTATTATTAATAATTATTCCAAAAAAAAAAATTGATAAAGTTAAAGGAGCTTGTTTTGTATGTACTGTTTGAGTGTGAGTTTATAGCAGCAGTACCCAATACAATACACAACAACTTCAGCTTTTCCTTTTTCTTTGTTTATTTACATTCACATTTTTATTTTTCCCAATTTTCTCTTTCTTTTTTCTTTTAAGACTTGAATTCTTTCTCCAACTCTTCAAAGTTGGTTTTCTCTGAATTTATTTTCTCTAAATTTGTTCAGGAATTCAAGTGGGTTTCTGTAGATCCACATTTTGTGAAGGTAGCAGCATTTTGAAGGGTTTTGATGTATGCCCACTTCACTAATCATTGATTAAGCTTCATAATTTTGTTTAATATTTGCTAATTTTGAGTTTTTGTTTAATATAGTTTTCTGGGTTATTGGTTCTGGTTTTAGTTTTGTGTCAGCATTTTGGGTTTTTCACTGTATTCCCACTTCATCAATCAGAAATTAAGCTTGATTATTTTATTTAGTTTGTGCTAATTATGTGCATTTGTTTGATGGGTTTTTATTTTTGTTTGGTTGATGATGTATGTCCACTTCATTAATTTCTAATTGAGCTTGATAATATTGATTAGTTTCTGCTAATTTTGTGTATTTGTTTGATGGGGTTTTCTGGTTTTTCAAATTTGTGTCAGTATTTGGGTTTTTATTCCTTTTGTTTTGTGTGTAATTGAGTTGTGACCTAATGGAAGTATAATCAGAGAATCTGTCACTTTTTTCTTCTTTAGGGAATCATGGGTTTTGCTTTTTTTGCATAGATTGTTCTTTCTGCAGTGTGATATTCATAGTATATTATTATGTCATGATTGTGACTCAAGTTAAGTATTTGATGGCCTCCTACTATGTTGCTTTAATCTCTGTTCTTCTTTTCATATCGAAATTCAAAGTTCTAATGCTCTTATTAGATATGGATATGGTGGGTTCTGTATTGTGTGCATGGTTACTTCTCCCCGTATTTGTGTTTAAATATTTATCTGGCTTTTAGCATCACAAGTAATATTGCTAGTTTCCAACTTTTTAAGTATAGATGATTATGTCTAAATCTGGTCTTTTATGATAAAATTTTGTTTTGATGTTTTCATGGTAAAATTTTTGCTGTATGCAGAGCTGGTTTTGCGGTTGTAGCTGTTTGTGATGGTATTTGCTCATCCAATATGGAGAGGATCCCGGAATTGAAGTCACTTCCAGTTCACTTGTCTTCTGCTAGTGTGATAGTAGGGAATAAAGTTATTTCTGCTAGACAACAGTTGAATCGATCCAAGGGACGAGATGCTCAGGACTTGGATTTTCCTGTGCCTACGAGACCATGGAAGGGAAAAATATCCCTGCAAGAACAGGACGATCTGATGTTAGATGTAATCACATCGAATCATAGTGTTGATTCTGTTGATGATGGTGTTGGCTCAAGCTCCTTTTCAGGTGCTAGTCATCCTCCGGAACCTGTTGATACTGATTTGATGAGACCAGTGTATGTGCCAATCAGTCAGAAGAAGCCAGATGCTGGATCCTTGGTGAAGAGCATGTCTGTGAAGGGTCCTTTTATTGATGATCTTTCAATCCAGGCTCCTCCAAAGAAACCAATCCCAGCTGCTCTCTCTCCTACTGACAGCTTGGTGGAAGAACCAAATGACTTGAACACAATATCTTCTCCATTTCTGGTTCCTCGTGCTTCACAAAACACAGAAGCCTCTCTCCCTCCAGATAATGATGAAAAAGAATGTGTTTGGGATGCTTCATTGCCACCAAGTCCACTAAGTAGTGTTGATAGTTGTGTAGTTAGATCTATGAGCATTGCTAACAGTTGTGCAAGCACTTATAGGAGTGATGGCATTACCAGCGATGGAATGCTAAGCTTTGAAAGGAATTGTGAGAGTACAAAATGCAGTATTCGAGGCGGAGACTCTCTCGAAAGTGCCAAAACTAGTATGAGTCGAGCAAGTGATAGTAGTGGCCTCAGTGATGAAAGCAATTGGAGCAACCTTACTGGAAGTGCTAATAAGCCACACAAAGGGAATGATCCTAGATGGAAGGCTATCCTAGCCATCAGAGCTCGGGATGGAATCTTGGGTATGAGCCACTTTAGGCTACTCAAGAGGCTTGGTTGTGGTGACATTGGAAGTGTGTATTTGTCTGAGCTGAGTGGCACCCGTTGTTATTTTGCTATGAAGGTAATGGACAAAGCATCTCTTGCTGCTAGGAAGAAGTTGAGTAGAGCTCAAACAGAAAGAGAGATTCTGCAACTGCTTGATCATCCATTTTTACCGACTTTGTATACACATTTTGAGACTGACAGGTTTTCCTGTTTGGTCATGGAGTATTGTCCAGGAGGTGACCTTCACACCTTAAGACAACGTCAGCCAGGCAAACATTTTTCCGAGTATGCAGCAAGGTATGGCTCAAAACATAAACACAATTGTCGTGTGAATATTATATGGTTCTACTGCTTCCAGAATGATATTGTGCTATCTTTTTTGCTCCATATAACAACACTGTGCTGCTGGTATAATTCCTTGTAATTGTATTATTTAAAAGGCATTTATCCCCTTTCCCTCTTCTCTTTCTCTGCAAAAAATCCGCCAAGAGGTACCAGTGCTGTAAGCCTTCGCTATTTAGTGAAGTTTCTGTATAATCACTGGTTAGACTTTTCATAAAATCAATATCAGTGGTTGAGATGGATGGTTTTGAGATCCAGTGATTGTATGAGCTAATCTCAGAATTCAATGAAAACAATGCATATGGAGGGTTCTGATAACTAAATAACTTTTAATTAGAGTCTCTTTGAAGTATGCCTTCTTCTTTGGAAGATTACAGTGTTATGGATGTTGTGAGCTAGAATTAGTCTTCTCTTCTCTCACATCAAGGCATCTTTTCTACTTTCCCTGCATTGTTATTGCTTGTTCTGATGTCAGTTGAAGGGACTTGAATCATTTGATCAGTATATTATGCTTTCCACTATATTTGCAAAGTCTATCTTGCTCATGAAAATGATTAAGTTTCCGTGAGTAGAATGGTTCTTGTATTAATTTTTGGAGCCCCTTGTATCTTACTCCATTCCTTTTCCTCCATATCGTATAGGTTTTATGCTGCTGAAGTGTTGTTGGCTCTTGAGTATCTTCACATGCTTGGAGTTATCTACAGAGACTTGAAACCAGAAAATGTCTTGGTTCGTGATGACGGGCATATCATGCTTTCCGATTTTGACCTTTCCTTGCGTTGCACAGTCTCCCCAACCCTAGTAAAGAGTTCCTCTGATTCTGGCCCTCCAAATGCATTCTGTGTACAGCCAGCTTGTATTGAGCCTTCAGCAGTTTGCATCCAACCTGCGTGTTTCCTTCCTGGAATCTTTCCTAAGAAGAGCAAGAAAAAAACCAAACAACTAAAAAATGAGCCTGGATTTCTATCCAGAACTCTTCCTGAGCTCGTTGCTGAGCCAACCCAAGCCCGGTCCATGTCCTTTGTTGGAACCCACGAATACTTAGCCCCAGAAATTATCAAGGGAGAAGGCCACGGAAGTGCTGTTGACTGGTGGACATTTGGGGTTTTCTTGCACGAACTACTCTATGGAAAAACTCCCTTCAAGGGCTCAGGAAATCGTGCCACTCTCTTTAACGTTGTGGGGCAGCAACTGAAGTTTCCAGATGCTCCAGCAACAAGCTATGCAAGTCGAGATTTGATTAGAGGATTGCTTGTGAAAGAGCCTCAAAACAGACTTGGAGTAAAGAGGGGTGCCACCGAAATCAAGCAACACCCATTCTTCGAAGGGGTTAACTGGGCTCTGATACGCTGCAGCACACCTCCAGAGATACCAAGACCAATGGAGATGGAGTTGCCAGGTAAGTTTGGGCCGGTTGACACCGCAGGTGTAGGTGCAGGAGCAGGTGCAGGTATAGGAGCTGGTGTTGATGTTGGTAGTGTCAGTAAAAGAATGGCCAGTACCGACATGAAGCCAGGCGGCGGTAAATATTTGGACTTTGAATTCTTTTAGTGTAATGCATTCAGGACAAACTTTGGCAGTGTTTTGGTAGATCTTTGTATTGTCCTGTGAAAATTTGCACGCACATGTTTTGCTATGTGCATTTTGAGCACCTAGTTAGAAACATTCCAATTCCAATGCCAATCATCTGGAAATCTATATATTTTTTTCAATTAGATCATAGTACATCATCTAATGGCCAATATTATTAGATAACTACAGACTATCATAGTTTCATTTCTTTTCATCATCATGCTATGGTATCCTGCTGCACATGTTTTAGGTTAGAATAGATCAAGAACCCCAGATTCATGATAGTGATTCCACCTGAAAATTCAGGGTAAAATGGCGTCGCTTGATGTAATTATGGTTGTGAACCAGAAAAGCAATGGTATTTCTTGAATTTGGAAATGCATTATAAAATCACTCGTCAATTAGTATAATTAGTGATTAATTGTAAGTGTGTAACCATCAAATATGATCAGAAAAATCAATAATATTATAAGTTCATACAGAAGTCCAACAATGGGTTTGCACAACCAAATAACAAATTTATTACCAGAAAGAAAGTATATACCATGGTCAAATAGCTCAATCTTTAGAGTTTAAGATGCTCGGCCCACTGCCACACACTCACAGTAATATTGCAATACTTTTGCCGACCAGAAGTCCACAACTGCAAAACTATTATCATACTGGCCCTGTGGCCCAGCACCCCATTATAAGAAATATAAACTCCCCTCTACTTCCTACGAAGTATTTCATTTGAACTTTTCACATTATTCGTATATTTCGTACTTAACCAATTAGATGTTGGTGTAGTGGTGATTGAAACTACACTTGGTAGGGGAAACCTGTGTTCGATCCCTCGCAACAACAATTGGGACTGAAATCTAACCACCCAAAACTGATCCCGAATTCAAATTAGCCCCAAAACTGTGTAGAATTTTAATTTTGATGTAATTTATATTCTAAGTTTTATTTTTTTGAACTTATTAGAATTTAATTTAGTTGTAAGCTAATCTTGATAGCCCCTTTTCATATACTTAACTAAACACCCTTGAATTTCCTTATTTGAACTTACAAACACTTATCTAAACTTATCTTTCGAGACACAAGCGAGATTACCTTCCTTGGGGTGAATAGGTCAAGTTGATCACCAAAATGAAAGTTGACTAAAGTTGAGATTAATGTGATATGTGTGAATGCTAATGGAAGGTAATGTTACTAATTAAATCTTTTAGTGGAACTTAATGATGATCCACATAATTAGGAGAAAGATCCAGAAAATGAGTTGTGATGTCTTGATTGGATTAAAAAAAAAACTCTATTCATCCACAAACTGGTAAAGTAGCCAAGATTCTCCATATGCTTGGTCTCTTTTAACCAAGAAACAAACAAGACAAAATCCCATTATATATAAATGGATTGGAAATTTTTGTCAGTGGCTACTTTTCAGTTTAATTATTTAAATTAATTGAATTTCTAGAACAAGGGTAATTAAGATCCACCAACTACTGCATTCACAACATTGATGTTTCCTCACATTAAGCGTGCGGGTAATACTCTAGCCTATAGTGTTGCACGATGGGACACTAGAGATTGTAATGAACGTGTTTCTCTCGGTCCTTTTCCCCAAAGCTTGACATAACCTGCATCTTCTTTGGACCTTATTCCCTTAAATAGTGTCCAAACATTTTGCTCCATTTTTTGCATTCTTGTCGTTTTTCTCTGACATTCTGCATTCTGCATAATCCTTGGTTTTCGTATTCTTCCTTGATTTGGGTTGATTTTCATTCAACTCATATTATTCACATTTCACATTGTTTACCTCGTGCTTATATTAGAGTTAATTAAGCTGATAAATCATAGATTAATTGGGTGTAAGCGTGTACTTGTTCTGCTTGCTACGAACTATGTCTTCTTATGCAGTTAGTTTGCCTCTGTTGCTCATAAGCTGATATGAGGATGCGATTGCAAGCATGTTTGTTCATTTCCTACCGTGTATATCATTAGGTTGATATGTAAATCTACAGAATTGAATCTCATCTACATTGTTGTCCTTCGTGATGATCAAAGCAAGAAAATCTTCTTATTGCATCTTGATTTTCTGATGCTGCATTGGCCATTGGCCATCAGAGAGTTTGATTGGTGTATGAACACAACAAAAGTAGCCAGATTATTCTGACAAAATAAAACTATAATAAATTATAGAAGTCACAAGCCAATAAATTACAAGATAAATGATTGGTAGAGAAGTGGTAGTAGGACATTTATTGATTATAAAATATTGAATAATTTATGTAAATTCCCAGAAAAAACAAACATAATGTAAGCAATTTTCCTGTACAAAGAGAGAAATTTCTATCCCTCAACCAATATAAAGATGATGAACTTTCAAAATTCCACATATCTACAACAAAGAGCTACAGACAACAACCCTCCAGAAGGAGCAACAGGTAATGCTAAAGAAATGAAGGGCCACAGCCAAAAAAATTCCAAGCCCTCTCCAAGCTAAACTTACCTTAAATCCAAAAATTATCCCCCCAAAAGGCCGAAAGCGATATTAAGTGTTTCGTCTTTCTATTTGATGGCGTATGAGCGCGTACACACTGCTTCCAGTCCTTCCATGAATAGTAAGGAGAAACTTGTCAATGCCTGAAAAACTCCCGGCAAACCAGTCTGTATGTTGTTCAATGTCATTGCTCTAGTTACCTCCACTGCTTTAGCATGTTTCATCATCTCGTCTTCTACTCGCCTTTGGCAAGCTTGGAGCTCGGATTTTTTCTCGGACAGTGGATCACGTGCATCAAGTGCCTGCCCATTGTCGGGTCCATCCGGAAAATTAAGGCCTACCATGGAATATGAGTTATAATACTTCTTCTCAAGGTTTCTGACGGCCGTAGATTTCTTCTCAAGTTCTTTTGATATTGATTCTGTTCTCTTTTGGATCTTAAATTCCTCTGTCTGCTTCGCTGATATCACATGGACAACATTAACAAAGCTTTTCATGGCTTCTGAAGTGACAGTATCAGGAAGACGATCAAGTGCATTTTTCCACTCATCAAAAAAGGGATATGCATCTGAATGCTCCGGCATCATGTTAGCGGATTCATGGTCAACAGAAAGAAGGCTTAGCTTGAACCAACCATGAACAGAATGGACGAAGTCCCGTTGGAATTTAATAAGGCGACAGAAACTCGAGTGCCAGGCAGAGACAGCTGATTCTAAGTCCCGAGTTGCTTGCCGATGGAGTTCAGAGGTTGATTCCCCTTTCGCTATACGGTTTATCAAACCACGTACTTGCTGAACAATTTGGTTCTGAACTTCATGGAACTGGTTCATTGATCTCCACATGTACATCATCCTGCATTCAGCGAAGTGGGTTTGTGTAAGCACAACATATTAATATCAAACCACTTTAATGAACTTAACTTGCCAGAGCTACAGAAAAGAAAGACCATAACATTTCAAGGAAGTGAGCTCCTTATGCCCCCCCAAGGCAAAGTAAAGTCAATAGTGTCAAGGATCATACCTTACAAAGCATTGAATACAGAGAACACCAGCTAAGACCATATTGCAATACGTGCAACTACAGCACTACGAGTATCAATATTCAGGTAATAATTTACAAGTTTTAATCAAAGACTTTGTAAAAGAATTACATCCATGCAGATCTAAACCAGTACAGTAAGCTAGTGAAGTTCTAAAGTTTAGCAGGCAAGCATGGTCTTTAAAGAAGAAAGGGACAGCAAACAGAGTCAACAAACAGTCTACGAGCTTTAATTTGAATTAAAAAATAATTCCCACTTAATTCTAGTGATAAATTTTCTATCATAGCTAATCCTTTTAGTGTCTTGTAGCAACTGCCACTAATCTGCAATGGTAACCTATCTATGCAGGAGCCTCAACTGATCTAATGGGAAAACAATCCAAACTTTTCACCAGATACCCTAATCTATCCTTACAATCCATCTACTCAAACTGGTTAGTTCCCGTGTTGAAGTTTAACGAGCCACACCAACCACCAGGGTCGATGTCATAATTGTCAATGATATGCACAACTACATTGATAGATCCAATGACAATCATGCTAAAGTGCAAACTAATTAAAAATCTGCATATCTATACTCATTATTGGCTCATGACAATCAGGGACCTACAGTGCAATTTTTCTAAAAAAACATCAATGATCAATATAAAATCCATCCCAATTACCAATCTGCTCAAACATTACAAAAAAGTACTGAATGATCAATACTTATGACACAAGATTATACTCTAATTTAATCCAGATCTCATTATTACTATTAACTAGGTCCCATAAATATAAAGCAAGATACCAACAACAGTCACCTTCAACCAAATTAAATCGTTTCTAGATTGGCTAGGAAAAAACAAGGGTGGGCCCAGACACAATAAAAACAATCTACCAAATGCCACAACATAAATCATATCATGAAAGAACTTGTATTTAAGCCTAAAAGGACCATGTTATGAATGAACTAATTGTTAGGAAGCGGCCCAATAGGACAACAGGACACCTATTACTACAAGATGGTTGCAAGTTGCAAGAGCACATGGTTTATTTTCTGTAGTTTTTCCATGCCACTTGCCTTGACAATTCCACTCCCCCCATTTTTTTTCCTTTCACACTTGGTAGGAAACAAGATGAATTGTTCCCTCTAATGACATTCTATGTCAGGCAGGAACCGGAATCAGTATGAAATAATGCAGGAATATAGTGAATCGGATGAACAAACTATCAAACTCCACAAATTTTGACGAGGAAGCTTAAATCTAATTTCTCTATTAATTTTCAACCTACCAGGGAAGTGCAAGGTTGTACCCTAATACTAATGGAGCAGAGATTCCAATTTTCAAATCCACTAGAAGGCTCAATATGAATGCGTCTGCACAATGGCATGAAAGTTACGGATAAGTAAAGGCTGATCCAAGGAGAGCAGATAAAATGATTATGAAACGAATCTGTTCCTGATAAAGATTCTAAATCAGTAACGTGGCACAGTAGGTATACTAGGTAGTAAATTAACTAATTAAGCCATAATACAACACTCATTCTGGATCAATATAAACAAATTAAATGTTTTTAAGCAGCAATACAATTGTCAATTACATAATACTTACCCATGACAAAGTTCAACGAGTTGTGGGATAAGATCACTGTCCCTTAGTCCAACAATGGCAGACGATGTTGTATTGACAGCTTGTGAAGTCACAATAATTAGAGATTGCAGTCTCTTAATTGAAGTCTTTGTTTTGTCCAACTTGACCTCATCACCTTTGTATTCCTGACTCTGAAGCGTTGCCAATTTCTTCTCATGCTCAATCTTCACACTTTCTCTAGCCTGCAGCTCATTCACAGCAATAATTAGAATTGCATCCAAAACTAAAAAAACAATCTTAACTCAGCATTAACTTCATGAAGTAAAAATTGGGAGTTACAAACAAAAATAAAAAAAATACGAAGTATATAACTCAGGAAAAAGTCTTCTCAATGTTCTTATAGCATGTTTATATTGAGATTATCTGCATCATCATAATTTATAATTAACCACGCCAAATAAGCAATGACGACTGAATACTGATAGCATTTGAACACAATGCAGGTCTCCACATTCCACCACTTTTTCCCTTCTCTACCCTCTTCTCATCCTCAAAAACATTGGCACGGATGGTTGGAAATGATCCACAATGAGATGCATCTAGGTAACAATCTAGCAACAAGATCCCCGTCAACCAAATAGCTCATAATCATGACTCACCTTTATTCTCTTAGCGTGTTAAACAACAATAAGTCTAAAAGTCATACTTCCCCTGTGTCTCTCTGACTGTCCTAATTGGCACATTTGCGTATCAAGAGAAAACCAATTAAATGCCATAATGTGTTTTACAGGCAAAGTGAAAATTGAAATTGGGACAGATAACTTGGAACCAACCTAAAAAAATAAAGTAGAACCATCTCAAAACTGGAGGGAGTATCAATTTCTTTCTACGAGAGTCTCCAAAATGGAAGGGACCATTGCCTAATAGAGTTAACTAATAAAAAAGGTATGGTACACAGCATACAAAAAATATAGATGCAAAACTAGGATAAGCACTCCCATCTTAATCACTTTGTTTAGCTTGAAAGTGAAAACAACTGTAAGACAATTCGCTGGGATCAGAAAATGGGTACTTTAAGAAAAGTGGGATCTCGAAATGTCAATATCAAAAATCACTGGCCATGTTAACCCGTTCACTCTCTCAACCAGGGATCCACACAAGAAAGAAAGCAAGCATTTACAGGTAAATTCTCACCTTGTAGGAGCTTTATCAAAAAGCCAGAAAAAAGGGCAAAGATAAAGATAGATGTACAATTGTTCAATAAAGCAATATATCATCACCTTGACTTCTTCATAAAGCTTCTTTTCCCACGCCAGAAGGCGTTCCAATGTAGAGCAAAGACTCTTAGAACCTCCGGTTGCTTCCAACGCAGTGGTATCAAGCCGATACTTCACAGCCAATGGAGGCTTTGAAGTCCAGCTCGAGCTTAAGGTACTCAACACCCCGCTTGAATGATATACAGTTTCTGCAACACCCAACAACAACAAATATAAATGCCCAAATCCATACAACATATCCGAAAAACGGACTGATTCAAATTATAAAGCACCAATAGTCATCTTATCCACCATCCTACAATTCTACTCTATCCAATCCAACAAACTACTAAAACACTAAATATCCCCAATTCTAATTATCCCAAATTGAATCAAATATACTTCAGATCACAGACAATAGTATGATTCTAAAGTAAAAGATGCCAAATTATACAATGAACATGTGTAAAAATGGTTCAAACTACTTACACATTGGATCACAAGAAATCACAAGTAACAATTATAATAATCTTCAAACAAAATTAAAGAACATAAAGATGCTAAAAATTGAATGAACATACTCTTTAATTGTCGAAAACTGCGATCAAGCTGAGCTCTACCAGTCTCTAACATCTCAGAAACCTGATCACCAGCAGCAGCAGCTTTATCAAAATACTCCTTAAGAGAAGCAACAATCTCCTGAAGATCCTTATGCCTTACAACAATCCTCATCTCTTCACTCCCACAAACTTCTCTCCCATTATTCTTCCAACTCCTCGACGACGAAGCTCCGTCCTCAGATCGCTCCTCCACCTTCTTCAATGGCGGAGCCATCCCCATCCCCATCCCCATCCCCACGGGCTCGCTCCGAACCGAGGAAGACCCGAAATGGGACCGGGTTCGAAGCTCGGAAAACTCTGATCTTGTCTCCCTTTCATCATCCCCATCTCCATCAATATCCCCATCATCTTCCTCCTCATCAACATCGTCTGAATCAGATGAATTTGAACTGTAATGATCACCCCACTCACTGCAATGAACTTCCTCCCTTTCCCTCTCACTCTCTCTTTCTCTCTCCTCCCTTTCCTCCACCCCACCACCCAAATGACGGTTCTGCCCTTGCTGGTTGAAACCCTGCAATTCACGGTGATTGTAGTGGCTCGAAACGGTGTCGCTTTTAGCAGAAGAAGGGTGGAAGAATTCCGAACCAGGAGGAGAAGGAGGAGGGTCGAAATTATCCCAATTCCAAACGGAAGAAGCCTGAGAAGGGGTAGAAGCGTAATTATAATTAGGAACACCGACATAGGTAGTCTCCATTTCTCCCGGAAAATCGAATTTTCCGGCGAATGATTTAGGAGTTGAAGAAGAAACACTAGAATCCGACAAAATATGGGGCAATTTCGGACCCCTTTTTACCCTCCCTTTTTCAACAATATTACCAGATTTAACACTCGAATCAGACAAAATATGGGGCACTTTCGAGCTCCCAATCGTCGGAGAAAACTCCGGCGGAGGTGGCGGCGGTTGCGCAACCGGAGAATAGGGGACAGTTTTGATCGGAGGAGGATGTTTAGGGAGATGGGTAGCAGAAGAATTGGAGGAGAGAGAAAATGGCGATTTGGGTATTGAAGGAATTCGATTGTTCTGAGAATGGTTGAGGAGAACAGAAGGGGTTGAAGGGGAGACGACGAGGAGGGGTTCGCCGGCGGCGAAGTCGGTGAGAGCATCGCCGGTGACGCGGAGCGAGCGGCAGTAGTCGGCGTGTGCGGCGGCGAGGTGGTGGCGGGCGAAGACGGCGTCCTTGATGAGTCGCCGGCGTTCTTTGCAGCGGCGAACAGTGTCTTCGTTGTCGAGTTTTGAAGCTGTGCAGCCCATTTTAATGGCGGTTTTAGAGAGAGAAAGTGGAGGAGAGAGAAAGGGTGTTAGTAATGGCGGTTTTGGAGTGATTTCATGGTGGTTTTGGTTTTAGAGAGAGAAAGTGAGGAGAGAGAAAGGACGGTTGAAGAAGGAAGGAAGAAGAAGAAGAAGAGTGGAGTGTAGTGTAGTGTAGTACAGAGTAGAGAGTAGCTTACTGGTAATAAGAGATAACTGTTGCCTTTTTCTTTTTAATATTTTTTTATTTTTAAGAAAATATAGTTGTATTTATGTCTTAATTTTATTTTTTATTTATTTATTTTTGATAGGACGTGTCTTAATTGACTTTTCTATACGAGTATAAAGAAAAATACAAAAGAAAATGGGGGTGAAAAAAAAAAAGATAGATGAGGAAGAAGAAAAGGGCAAAGGTGATAAACTTTTGTCATAGCTTTAATTATGTGGTTAGTTGTGAGTGATTATGGGAATTTAGAGTTTTATAGAATGGGAGGGAAATTATAATTGAAAGTTTGTTAATGTTGTTGAAATGTTGAATTTGTTAGTATTTGTAAAGAATTTTGAAAAAAAAATGAAGTTTTAATTTATTGTCTAAAAATTTTGGAGTATCCAAAGTGAAAACTATACAGAGTAGCTAGCAACCTTTGTGACTTCTCTTACAAATTGTAATTGTCGACAATATTTGACCTCCATGATATCTATAAACTTGAGCCAACGGACCAAGTCACCAACGCCTACATTTAGTAAAAATGTTTTTTTAATTGAGTGATTTTCAAAAGTATTTTATAATATAACAATTTATTTTATGTGCAAATAAGTCACAAGGACATTACAAATTACAAATCGGGACATGAGATTTCAAATTTGATCATTTGAACCTATCACTTGAAGTATACAAACCCTCAATCTTTGCCATTAGGCTTAGACATCATCGGTGATTCATGTCATACTAATGGAGTAATATTTCTACCTTCCTCAAATATCCTTCTCTTTTAAGCCTCATATTAAAGTAAACTTTGTAAAAAAAGAAGAAAAAGAAATTCTAAAAATACGCTTTTCCTCGCTCAAAAAACACAAAAGCAAATACTTTTTCGAAACCCTTCAAAAAAAAAAAAAAAAAAAAAAAAAAAAAAAAAAAAAAAAAACTTTTTCGAAAAATACAATTAGATGCACGTAGCCTTGTTGTACATCACCATTTTTTCCAAGGGAATACACTTTTCTATTTACTTTTTTTACATTTTAGCACAGTAGTTTCCTCCAACTTTCCTTTTTACAATTTAAAAATTCAACAAAATTAATTTAATTAATCAACTAAATTAAGCGATTAAGCTAAGGACGTGAAGAAGACACGCGAGTTAATTAACAGAATAATAATATTTTTAAGGGTAATGCTATATGTAGCCCTAAGGGCTATATATAAGCATTAAATATACTCTAGAAAATTGTATAAAATTAGGAATTCATGACAAGAACACGCGTAAATCAGTGTAATTAGTGTTTATATTTTCATGATTTCCTAACTTTTTACGGTTTTCTAGTGTAAATTTAATGCTTATATGTAGCCCTAAGGGCTATATATAGCATTTTCCTATTTTTAATACTCTATGCACTAATTAATTTGGAACATATTGTTGCTTATATTTCACCTAATCAGAGACGACAGTCTTTGATTAAATTAATAATTATGTAGTAGTAAGGTAAAGATAATTTATACCTTTATAAAATTTGGTCGGCAATAGTTAATTAATGGTTAATGATATAGTGCAGATTTTATCATAGTAAAATAATTATAGTATAGGGTTGAGTTATCAGTTATGGAAGGCTGTTTGTAGCCTGTTGGTTTGTATAAAAAGATGATTCTCCTACGAAGGCTGTCTTTTGTTTGTATATTATAGGAATTTTTATTTTAATTTAAAGGTTCCATCTTTGCTAATATTTTGCATTCGGTATATGTCGAGTCCTTATCGTAAATTGAAAATTTATGTAAGGACTCAACATATACCTATTTTATGATCGACATTTTCATAAAATGAAATTAATGTTGCTATTCGAGACTTTGAGTACAAAATATAAGCATGCGAATATGTGACGAATGAATAAGAAAAATGATCGTACGAGGGGTCTTCAGAGATAAGTTGTTAGAGTTAATATACTAACTTATGTTGAGGATGTTAAGTGTTTGAATCAGCTAGTGAGCGAGGTACCCAAGCTTAATCAAAATCTCAAGTTCAAGACCTTAGACTTGAGAACACCTATTTCGACTAGAATCCAGATTAGTCAGTGTCTAATATGCTCTAAATTACCTAGATTTTTGCTTTTTTTTTTTTTTTTTTTTTTTTTTTTTTTTTTTTTTTTGAAAAAAAGTTGTTTTTGAGGACAAAACAAATGTTTGTTGGGCAGTGCAATTGAACCCAGGTTCTGGGTTATCTATGGCAGCATGGAAAAGAACACCAAAGCCCTTTTCAAACTACATTTTTACAGGGAAGACTATTCAATGGCTACAATAAAATTGTAGCTATTGTAATTAGTTTTAATCTTGGCCCTATATTTTTAAATGTTCAATCTTGTTCATTCATCCAGTTGAATGACTTTAATTTTAAATAGAAATGAAAAAAGAAAAAGAAAAAAAAAACAGTTTTTAATTTTAAATTAAAAAAAAAACAGTTACTAAAACAAAAATTCTGAACATTGCCATTGATGCATATTCGATCTGCAATATCTAAGCTCAAATGATTGTCCATCTCCATTAAAATTAAACATTTGATCATAGTTTATTAACAATAACCTATCTACCGCATTATACATTACAAGGTCCATATTTTTTTCATCATTTTTATCAAAAAATAAATCATCCTCCATTAAAAACAACCCAGAAAAAGGGAGAGAAAAAGAAGAAGATGATAAAAAGTTATGAAATTTGTCTCTAGTTTTCAAGAAACCAATCAATTGACATTAAAGATTTTAAAAAAATAAATTGATTCCATATCCTTCGACCAAATTCTAACATTTAATTAAAAGTTGATTTTTTTTTATTTTTTTTTTAATTTTTTTTTTGGTAGTTAATAAGGTGTACTTTAAAGTCAACTAAATGGATGGATAAGATGAATTTTATAAATTGAAGGGTTGTGATTCACTAATTACAATGATCACAATTTTATTGTAGCCATTTGAAAACTATCCTTTTTACAATAGTAGTTTATTTAATTAGTGCTTAATTAAGCTACACGCTTGTGTTATTTAGTGTACCTATACGATAGGGACATATGAACATTCGGTCCAAATTAAATTAAAATACATTAAAAAGGTTTTAGAAGCCAAATTTTGGGAGGTATATCAAGAAAGCCTACAATTATATATTTATATTGGATAAATCGATAAATCCATAGCGTATGGAGTTATGGGATTGTAATTAAGACATTACATGCCAAACTTTCCAACAATCCATTTTTCTAAAAAAATTTATCCTATTTTTGAGAGAAATTCATTTATTAATTACGTAAAAAATTAAAAGATTGATCAAAACATTGAGTTGTGTGTTAACTTAAGACATTGATAAAAGTTGTAGTACTCACTATAAGAACACTTCATATAATGTTAAATTCATGCTGTACTAAAAATTTAAGAAGTGATTTCAAGTACTTCACAATACGTGCTATGTTGTTATAGTTATTTCATACGAAGTATAAAGTAATATGGTGTATTTCTTTAAGAGAGAATCACGAAAGACAAATGTTACGAAGTTTTGTAATAAATACCGAGTAACGTAGTAGACGTAACAAACTTGTCAATCTCCAGCACCGAGCAAGGAGCAATCCTAAACGTCACGTCCTCCATGCAGTGCAACAGCAAAATGGTTGTGAAGCATAAATTAGTGACACACCTCATTGTAAATTTTGTAATTGTAATTGTAATTTCAAGATTAAAGTAATTCTGTGGCTATTTTTCCTCTTTTAGCATCGAATAACTAGTTTCCTTTTTGAGGAAAAAGAATGAAAAAAAAAAAGAATCAAAAGAAGTGACGGGAGATTAGAAAAGAGAACACCATTAGATGTCCCAAAACCCTAAAAGATCAGTACTATTGTGACAAACGAATCGAGAACATATACTTCTACAATATTCCAAGCATATGATAGAATTTGCAGCTGAATATTAACAACAAAATTTCAAAATGATTTATATTAAACGATTAACAAACTTTAGATTACTCCGTAGCACAACATATATAATCACTTTATTTAGTATGTAGTACGGAGTCGTAAAAGTTACCTAGAAGTTTTATTTGTTCAATTATTGGAAAAGAAAACTAGGTTAGACCCTATCCACAAGCCAAACTATAACATCCTAGTAGGAAACAGAGTGCCCTTTAGTACGCTACTTAATTTGCCTCTTGATAACATACGACTTTGATAATTACTCCGTATAGGAGTATTATTAACCTAATATGAAGTAGATCCCTTCACTAACTTTCTTGCTCTCGTTCGCACCTACTCTCATAGTATGTGTGTCCATAGTCTAACATGATGAATTTTTATGGATGGATTGAGTGTTTAAACACTTAAACTTGAGTCAAAATTGAGTCCAACCAAAATTCCAATAACACTGTACTGTCCTACAAATATTCCCTTAATGTCCTTTCACTCTTATAAAGGAAACAACGTTAACGGTGGAAAAGGCTCTTTGTAACTTTTTTTACCCTCATTTTTCAGTAATCAGAACCCTTTTTTTTCTTGGACCATCCAGAAAACTGTATCCTGTAACTCAGACTTAGGAGAGTATCCGATTCTTTTCTTTACAATAGTAAAACCTTGATGTAGGAACCTAATAAAGTTGGTTTCTAACGTTACATTACCACTACATCCACTTTATTGAGCTTATAATGAAACAATCACTAAATTTTATACTCCATCGGTCCAAAATCTTATCGTCATAAACTCATAAATCACAATGCTGATTCGAAATACACAAACTATAGGGACTTATAATTCCTTGCTTCGTAATAGACTAGCTATCAAAGTATAGTATCAATTCTCCCCATCCCACATAAGCACACGCACACACCACCTAAAAGACTTATAAGCCGCACTTGCAACTTATGAGTATTGAGTAATGCTTATCCTTGACCCAATAAATCTCTCATGGTTCAATAAGCATATGGCTAACCTCTCACTTGTTATTATACAACGCTAAGACGAAAAAACAACTTAACAGTCTACTCTCTACTGTAATCGGAGCACTAAATTTTAGGTTCACACCCAATTATACGCACCCAAACTAGGCGAAGTTAACCTAAAATCTCCAGCCCCAGTCTAAACTCAAAACAGGATTAGGAACTAGGAAGGACATCCCAAGAACCCAAAGCTCAAGGCATTGAATTTTCATTCCTTTAAGTTTGGGGATTAGCAAAACCCTAGAATAAAGTACTTCCTAGTAAAATTACAAGCAAGATAGTTAACAATAAGATAAATAAGTTATTATAAAAGCTTCGAATCCAATGCATAATCTAAAGTAAAGTAAAGTAAATACGGAGTATAAATTTAACAATTTTTCTTCTTCTTCCTCCTCAAAAGGTAAACCCAAAATATATATGGTCCACTTAGCTCAATTAGATTCAGGAGTCCAAAATTTCCAACATGATACAGGAGTATACCAATATTCAAATCTTCTGTAAAAGAAAAGTGGGTCCACTTAATTCTATAATTTATATGAACATGTTCCCACTTATCCTGTAACTAGGTTGCTCATTCAAAGGAATTCAAAAAAAGGAAGGATCAAGATTAAGATCCTGAGGTACAAACTGTGAAGTGCTTAATCAAGTACGAGTGTTTCGCTATGTCATCTCAAAGTGTCATTTGTAACTACTAAACACGTTACACGTCATGTAGATAACCTAAACACAAGTACACAACACTTTTAAAAGAACATTTCCCAGATTTTATTGAAATGGCTGCTTTCTGATTTCACTCTTTTCTCAGCTACTACCTTACAAGGATAACCCGCCACCAACAGAGGCTACAGCCTACAGGGACATGCCTTCAGATGGAAATCGCTCTGTAATTGGAAAAATCTATTTCTCTTACCCTTCCTCGGCTTATTCTAAAAGCAGTCTATATGAACGTCCAAGGATTGTATTCAGAGTAGGAAAATTTTGAAGAGCAAAAATAAAAAGGAAAAAAGATTTCTACTGACTATTAGGAAAAAACTTCCAAGAAAAATAACAGCTTGTGAAACTGTCCTTACTCTGACCGTCTTTGACAAACCCTTTGTAACGCACACTGATGCATCGCACCATGCCATAATTCATTTAGATGATTATATACTCCGTAGTTCAAAGGAGCAGTCGCGTGGAATGAGAAAGGAATCTAACATACAAAGGCATCAGAATTTTTTCTCATAAGATCCAAAGACCAACCCGTCCCACCATTATATCTTCAAAATTAAATGCTAATCCTCACAGATTTTTTCCCATCTAACATGCCAGGTGCGTTGTAGTTTTCAGCGAGAGAAGAGAGTAGTCTCTGCCTAGGAGAATCAGAATTCAGAATCATATCCAATCAAATAATGCAAAACCACAAATACAACAAAAAAAGGGGCACCATCAAATGTGCAATAATCAAACACACGACCAAAAAAATGTGCAATTATGAAAGCGGTAGAATTCCAGAACCACCCAAACCAATGGCATACTAATCACCCAAGAGAAGCCAAAAAGATTAAAAAGAAAGATTAAAAAAAAAAGGTCAGGTTAAGAAATAACAAAGACCCAAACAAAGTCCCCACAAGTCCATGGGTGACACCAGTTTTGTGGTTAAAGAAAGGTCCCTACCACGTTCGTTTGCGAAAACAGCTAAGCAAAAGAATAGAAAGTGTAGATCTTCCTATAAGTCAAACATCATACATGGACCACAATATACTACATGTTATCATCCTTCTGTAGACTAGTGCTAAAGTTTTTTTTATTTCTCGGGTTTTCATTCTCAGTCTAATCTAGTGCAAGTTGGGAGCAAATTAACATGCACATTTCATGAACTTCTTCATTGTACCAAACTTACTGAAACTGATTATGAGCTTGTGTAGTTGGCATCCTTGCTTTGATCACGATCCGGTTGGAGTGGAGCTAGCATTTTTCCCATCGTTCTCGTGAAAGCCGTAATTCTGGAACATGCCCTGAAGCATGATTTTGAGAAGGCGGGTAGCCGGGTAGGTCAGATATTTAAGCAGCAGAATATAATAGTACCTGTATATGATTTTCTAGATATGTTGTTGTACTATGTATATGTGCAAGTGTATGGAATATCTAGAAAAAAAAGAAAAATATTTGATGAAAATGGGTGAAGTAATCCTCATGCAGTCATGCATCTTTTTTTGTCAGATTATCTACGTACAGCTATCAGAAAGTGATAGTTGACGGCCGACCAATTTTTTATGGATTCTAATTTAATAATTAATACAGTATGCATTGGCATTTTCTATTGATAAAAATAACACATGTCCTTCATCAATGCACTTGGGTGGTTATTTCATCTTCTATCAGATGTAGATAAATGAATAACTGATGGTACAAGAACATACCAAAGCATCGTTCATAGCAAGAGCAACACAATAGTGTTCCTGTAGATGCAATTGAAGAAAAATGTTAGTGATCACACCAAATTTAGAACTATAACTCTCCGGGTCAGCTACATAGATAGCAAGCTCCAGGGATTAAAAATCTTGAATATCAAAAAGGTGATAGTAACATCCGAACAAATTTTTTGCAGCTGTATCTAGCACAACTACTGAACCAAGCATCGAGGATATTTTAGCACCCTGATAAAATACTTGTTCAACTCAACGCACTCAGCTAAAATTATCGCCAGACTCCAATATTCTACCACTAACTGATATCCAAGTAGACTTTGGAAACAAGCAGGATCTAGCTTAGTAACTATACACATCTTTCATTTTATACGTACAAACTACTCGTAATAAATAGAACCCTTAACCTTCACAAGCTTTTGAAGATCATGAAAATGCATGCCAAGCATTGAGGGTAAATAGTAAGACTTGTCTAAGAAGACAAACTCTAGGGAACCATGAAGTCAAGCCCAAAAACTGTATATAGCCTCTTTCATTCTATCGGTTTTACTGATTAGGCATTCTCGATGCAAAGTTTCATGTATCTGGCTAAATGTTTGAGCATAGAAGGAACTTGTTTAAGTAAGAGAATAATGTTATCAGATATTTGGAACAATAAAGCTACTTAAGAACATATAATCTATAGGTACCACTCTTTCTCTCTCACCCTTTTTTGTTTTTCAGACTAGTATTTGAGAGTATTATTAGGAAGATAATTAGGGAAATTTCTCCCACACACAAATGTTGAAGAAAAGTCGTCATGCTCGTAGGGAGTAGATCACCAATTAAAGGGGAACAATCAATTGCCCATCTCTTGTCAAATTACATCATAGAGAATGGTTGAAATCTTAATCATACCCCAACCCTTCATTCCTTCACCTACTTAGATCTTCACAATATACCCCACCTTCATTTCCAGGATCACCCAACTCCTCCTTCCTCAACCTCTCCCCCCCGCCCCGCCCCCCCCCCCCCCCCCCCCCCAATTTTTTCGAGAGACCAAACGTGTCCATTATGGTAAGGGGTAAAGTCGTACAAGAAGAAAAGGAACAAATTCAGTGCATGTAATTCATCTGTAATCTTGTTAAAAAGTCTAATATGAGCTTGATCAGAGCTTCTGTGTATTAGTGTATAGAAAAATAAACAAGCTCAGACTAATTCAATACACCATAAGCTCATATATCGAGATCATAAGCGCTAGCACTTATATTAAGACTCAAGGGGAAGTTGGTCCCATGGACTCGCATCCAACTTGTATGTTTAATCTACAAGGACCATAGCTGACATAATGAAATAACCAAATAAGAACTTGCCTGCATCATGTGCCACTCCTCAAACTCATCGAATAACTCTAGGCGCTCAATCCTGAATACAATGATACAGAAGAGAGATTTTAGGTGGACATTTGATGGGTGCATTGATAAAGAAGAAGAAGAAAAAAAAAGAAAGAAGACATGTGTAGCACAGAAATCAGAAAAATAAATACTACGTATCCCTACCTTATAAAAAGTAGAAGATTGCGCTTATGAATAGTGCATGGACCTATATGCCCTTCAAAATGTTTATTTACGTTCTTACCCTCATATGTTATTTCTTACATTTATGTCCTATTTCTTACATTTATGTCCTTCCACATGTACAAATGTAATAATCAGTGTTGAGCTTTCTATCTCCTTACATTTATGCACTTTTTATTTATTTATGCTATAGGTATATTTTAAAGGTCATCTCTTATGATTGAAATAAAAAAGATGACTCTACAAGATGGATGAGCTTGAAAAATCTTTCTGCTTAATTAATTAAATTAATTAAAAGGAAAATGAAATCATGAAATTTAAAATTTTGATATTTAATGGAGGTTATAATTTAATTGCATGACAACTTTACCAACCGCACAAGCAAAAAGTTATTTCTTTTTTTGTGACCGGAGGTCAAAATTAACGACTTACACATAATTGTATATAAATGACATTGAGACCAATGATTGATGATTTTGTCGAAGTAGATGTACTAAGAAGAAAGGGAACCTAACTGACTACGATGAAAAGGGAAAAAAGCAAGAAAGAAGTCAAGGGAATTATCAAGGGTTTAAGGCTATAATTGGGGCTGCATAAAACTTTTTCTACTGCATAACCAAATTCACGTTTTTGGAAGAAAGTTGCAATTGCAAGCTGATACTATATTTTCCCTGATTGCCTAAATGTTAATGTTTATGCGAGTTGGGTGAACTGTTTCTCTTTTTTTAGTTTCATATAGTTAATCCTATATAATTTATGTAGAGTAATTACTAGGTTGGATGAGAGTATATACTTGCAAATAGTAAATGCTCCGAAAAACTTTTCCATTAGTATATGCATATGCAATGTTAAATTACTTCTATTTGTATGTAATATGTGCTCTATGATTTTTTAATTATATTTAATCTATTCTTAATTAAGTTTGTAGATGTTTTTGCAATATTGCATTGTTGAATAACTGTATAAATGTTTTTTGAGGAAAAGTTGTAAACAAGTGGAAAAGTTCTGCCGGGAAAACAAAAAGTTTAAACACAATCCAATATACTCATTCCATTAATTTATCAAATTATTTTCTCTAAAACCCCAATGTCGTGGAGAGTTTAAACACAACCTAATATAAAAATCAAGAAAGGACAAGCCACTCCGCGCGCACCGCGCGCGTTAGCTGCCCTAGTATTATATTGTTTCTAAATCCATCTGAAATTTCAATACACCATAAACAACATAGCTACAATTCAGTACACCATAATAATATCAAGCAATCACCTCCTTAATAAAATATAAATTTTTATTCACTTCATGAAGCAAGAAGATACTGAACCTACTGACCTGCAAATGCAAGTAGGACAGTAGGTAACCAAAAACACAGTATAACCATTTCTGAATGACCTAGCTCGATAATAACATTACCACCCACCAGCAAAGTAAGTTTTTTTTTTTTTGTTTTTGACGGGAGCAAAGTAAGAATTACAGCTTCATTACAAAAGAAAAAAAAAATCTACCTGCGTCTTTCTTGGGAATCTATAAATTCACTGTAAACTCTCAGCATATCCCAAGCAGTAGCCCTCTGAAACCTCGTATATTATTTAAAATATATAATCAGGAAAAAAAAAGAGAGAGAGAGAGAGAGAAAAATACACAGATAGAGTACACCAATAACAATCAAACGCAAAGAGGCAAGCTTGGTCTTCGTATATCAGATAACTAACCACATACACGGAGTTTAAGTAACTAATCTCAATAATCGTATATTGATGTGCCTAACTTTTAAATAATTTGGAGAAATAATGTTTTGCTACTTGTGAATTGTAATACTACGTATATAATTTTAGCCAATCATCCATTGACTTAGAAGCACAATCACGTCAAAAGCACTCTTTACCAGTCTTGGATTGTACGCTACAGGCTTCACTCATATTCGGGTGACTTGTTCCTCAGGAAAGAGTTGTTTTCAAGGGAATATCATGTGATATAAACTCGAAAGATATCCCATGACAAAAAATTTAACTTTGGAAGTGATGTAGCCAAGTAATAACAGAAAGTACAGATTATACCTGCCATCCCTGATCAAGGAAAAGCCTTTCTTTCGCTTCCAAAGTTGGTGTAGCATGTATGCCTAAGAGCCCACAACCACGGCACTAAAAGAAAAAGGGAGGGAATATCATATACTAAGTAGTGGATTAGTCAAAACAAGCAGAGGTAAAATTGTAGTATTAAAGTAATTTTTTTCAGGATTTGCAAGCAGGAGCCAAAATCAAGTGCAAATCGGGTAACACACAAATAAAAAAGGATTTCAAAAGACAAATGTATTCAATCATATTGATCTCATAGAAGTGAAAGAAAACTTGAGGAGATATAGTTATCACAAGAAGAGTAGAAGAATGAAAAAAACATGTAACATAAGAAATAAGAAAATTACCTCCAAGTTAAGAATCATTTGCTCTCCAAAAGCATCATCTGGATGAATCTGTAAAAGAACAAATACAGAAATAAGCACATCGTACAAAGGAGCGACTCCAAGAAGACAAACAGCTGTGAATCAAGGATGTATAACCTGCTCATATAGGAAAAATACAGCTGTGGAAAATGTTTTTGCAGCCCAACCAACTATAGCACGGCTTGACTCAGGATCCAAGTATATTAAAACGCACTCTGCAATAATAAATGTTGGCAGACTGATATTGTCATCAGAATAAGCGTTATCATCTAGCCACATCATCG
Organism: Chenopodium album; assembly: GCF_948465745.1. NCBI lineage: Eukaryota > Viridiplantae > Streptophyta > Magnoliopsida > Caryophyllales > Amaranthaceae > Chenopodium > Chenopodium album. Next base: position 5,856,334 of record NC_137858.1, read on the forward strand.
CTAAATTAAGCAAATGTACATGGATGACAGAAAGAGCATGGGATAAGATGTATTCAATCTGACAAAAGAACTAGTTTACTTTCATCAAGGTGACCAATTTCCCCTTTTTTTATGGGACAAATTTTCTGTCCACCCTTTACTTCCCAAGAAACTTGAACCAAATATTGAACCCGTAGAATTCAAACTATAAAACGACAGAACTTGCAGAATAAGAATCATACTTAGGGTATATTAACCCTCCTCCTATCCTTAAGGTCAAGGAAATACAACTGCTGAATTGGAGGGGATCTCCACCCTTCACCACCTTTAACAATCACTAGACAGAACTAATGATTAAATCCTAAGTGAAACAGAAAAGTTCATGCATACCTGGGATCAAGGTTAGCTAAACCTATCACATCATTTAAATTTTGAATGTCCCTCAAATCAACAGGAAGCAGTTTGTAATGATCTCCATGCACTTCTCCATTTTCTGCACAAGCCAAAAGATTTCAAGTCAGCAGCAAGTCAATTTCCAATTAAGAGGTAGCACTCAAGCAGGCTACTAAGTGGTACATATAACATTCAGAATACTCCAATTCAATTGCAGTAAGTAAACAAACGAACATAAAGCCTCCGCGCAACACGCATGCACGCGCGCGCGCACACGCACACGCACACACACACAACACTAATAATAAAAAAAATGACCCACAGGCCACAGGGGTACAGAGGCCAGTATTGAAGGATCTATTAAAGGCTTAGAGCAATAGGCAGTATACATATAAGCCATGCGCCTTTCTTAAACAACTTGGTTTTGATATTGAGATTTTTATTCATCTTTTATTTAAAATTATATATATATATACATATATATATATATATATATATATATATATATATATATATAATTATATATATATATAAAGGTAATCAATTGCATGCTATCAAGCACAATCATAAGTAAAAGTAAAAGCTCAGTACGACTACATACAAGTGTCAAGTGTTCTGAATCAAATGATTTGATTGTTAAGGCATGTTGACTTACAGAAATCTAACAGTAGTTATGAAAGTCTAACCTCGTGAAATCGAAGCTGTTGGACCAAGTTTTTCTTTCAGCTCATTGTAAAACTCAATTAATGCAGCCTTCTTGCTAGTCACCTGTAAGTTCATGTCATCCAGAAATCAAATAAAGAAAACATACATTTTCTACAGATAGTTGGCATCCCATGAAAGTTTACTAAACATTAGTCCCAGAAATGTCAAGTACGTTTATATGGTAGCAAAGTGATCCATCTTCTATGTAGTTGTTGCCAATTTGAATGCCTATAAGTTCCCACGACCTTGACAATCTTGCTTGATAAGTACATAATATAGTATAAAATTCTCCCACAGTCCCACCAACACCCACACATAAGAGGGGGGGAGGGGAGTATAAACCAAATAACTATCACTAGACAAATGCTGAAGCAACATCTAAAGCCTCACAATTTTACCTCCTTAAAATCCAGCTCCACGTATAGGTATGGTGCTTTTCCTTCCGCCTAGTAGAAAGAAGCATCGCACATGTATCAATATACATTCCTACTAAGGTGAGTAAAGACAATCATAAATATTAGCATAACATGTCAAATGGTCTAGGTCTAAGCTAACTATGTTCCAGATAAAAATCCCAAAATTTTTGTAAAAGACCTAAAGGCTGAAACTTGTACCCATTTAAAGCAATGTATCATACTATGATAATTGCCAAATGTAGCAGATAATCATTAGCTTAAACTTTTAGAGATATATACCAATGTGGGAGTTATGGATTATTGTAGCAACCCAAGAACTAAGAAGCAACCAATAAAACATGTGTGATGTATATTTAGTTGGGGGGGGGGGGTGTTGTGGGTGGGAACCCAGCCTACTGCCCAAATGACATCATATATAATCAATTATAACACCAAAATCAGTTCTAACTTAAAATAACACGCAACCAAAAAGTTCAGTAGCGAGGTAACGAGTGATCATTTGAGGATTTAAGGGATTATAAAAAAGGGGGGGAACCCTCTTGCTCGAAAGCTGCGTAATACATCTAATAATATATGGACTAATACATATACGCAACTCAAGGTTGAGCGGACTTGAATAAAGGAAACCAGTTAGGGGTTAATTGCTGGTAAAGTTCTAGCATCATTTCAAACTACAAGATCATAAAGCAAAATGTACCTGCAACTGAAAATATGTTGTATCAAAGCCTGCTCCAAGTGATAGAACCTGCTTCCTACTCTGATCATCAGTATTGAGAAACTGGAAAAGAAGCTTCCGAAGAGCAGCAAAACGGGCAAAATAACCTTTAAAAGGATAAATACAACCAAAAAAAAAAAAAGAGGACATAAGTGGAAAAACATATTGCAACTGCCAAATATGAAAAATCTTACTACAACTAAGCCTACCACGATTAATTATAGGAGATCTCCTTACAGGCCTTCTCACAAACAAATGGATGTAGTCATCTCTCATGTATCCCTTTTTCACGCAAGACCTAAGACAATAATTAAGGAGAGGAGTAATCAGATTCACATAGAGCCAGGTTAATCAATCAATCAATCAATCAAAGCCTTAATCCCAAAAGTGGGGTCGGCTATAACAAACAATAATTGCAAGTCAGCTGCAGGTCCAGGTTTATTCTCTTCTAGATGCAAAATAAAAGTCTAAGCATTCATACAGCACAAATTAGTAAATGTTCTTTAGGCAAAACCTCCATGGCAATAAATCAAATTACTCGCAAAGAGACTAATGACTGAAGCCATCTTTAGAGGAATTGGGATAATAATGATGAAAAAATGCGAAGATTGAAGCCAACATAGTATTTATAAAGACATGTGGTGGACAACTTACAATAAGTATTATCTTAGCCTTATCTAAGGACTTAATAACATATGGTTAAACTTTCATATTGGTACTCAGCTTCTTAAACGAAGGATTAGTTACACTTTTAGCTGTTGAAAGCTGTTATTACCCTCAAGGACAATCAATTTTTGGAAATACAACAAGGGCGTCACGATCTCATTGTTTCTGCAAGCCTTTGAAACCTAAAAAACACATAGTCTATAACATCTTCCTTTTGCATGTCATCTAAATCCTTGTCAATTAAAATACTCACTGTTCTATCTTTGTTTTCTTTCTCTCCCACCCCATCCTAACATTGATATAACCAATTAATTTACAGACAAATCACATATGATAAGCTTTCCTCTGTTCCTCCCACTGTGGCCAATCAAATCGCAACCTCTTGTTGTTCACACAATTAGCAAGCATTAGCCTCACAGCTCTCAATTACCACGCATAAGTCAATTTCTATAATCTCAAGTTCTGTCAAGTAAGAGACCTTGCTAGTTAGGATTCCTTGCCACTAATTCACTAAAATATGACACATTGAAAAATGCAACCTCCTAAGTGAATGACTCTTAACATTTTGATAGCGTGTCAATTAACTTCATTCATCTACAGACCCTTGATTAAACACTTCCCAATTCACACACTGCTGGACCCAAACTCATGAATGATGCATTGCCACCTCGTTAAAGATAACACTGCAGCGCCTGCAAGGGCTGAATCTCAAAACAATGGATCACACATTCTCAGGACAGATAGCGCCTCCTTTATAACTGGCAACCCCGTATTAAGAATACAGTGAAGCTTAAACCCCCCCCCCCCCCAACTCACCCCCAACAACACCCCCCCCCCTCCATCAAAAAACCAAGTCACAACAAGGCCATTATCTCTAAACCCACATTTCTTATCATCAATGTCAATACATCAAACACGACACCAGTGAATTTACAAAAAAACACGGTACGGGTGAATTTTCGTAGCAATAGACTAGTGTTCTTAAATTGCAGTCCACCATTTCAATTCTTACAATTCCAACCATCAAAATTAGGTGAAAAAATAGCAAAATAAAAGGCTAAAGTGGAAGAACACAACAAATAAAATCGATTTAACACATACCCAAAAATTAATCGATCACCTAAAACACATACGAAATAGCATAAATAAAATCGGCTGAAAAAAAAATAGCAAAACAATCCCAGAAAATTGAAGTTGCAACATGAATAAACTGCATAAAAATTGGGGGACATAAAGAAATCGCTGACAATTTGCTAGCAGAAGCGTCGTCATTGGTGGCTTGAACAGCTGCAGTGTTGCTGCTTGCATCTGCTGATTTTGTCGCCATTTTTGTCCTTTCTCAAACACTCAGATTGATTTAATCAAATTATGAATAACAAGAGTTCGTGGAAAAAATAGGCGGTACGTCGTTTGGTACTCTATCGGTTTATTTACCACGGAGTATTAGATGTTCTTGTCTAACTTTTGTTTACCTTTCCTTAAAAAAAATAGGAAAATTTGATTTAAATAATCCAACCTTTGACGTATTTATTTTTATTAATTCAACCTTTTGATTATATTACAATAACCTAAGATTTAGGGGTGTCTTAGATTATCAGGCCTAGCAGGTCACTTAACCTAAAAGTGCAGACCACCTTCCACGTGTCAGATTGTCATTTGTCCAATAAATATTTTAATTTTTTTAAAAAAAAAAAATTAAATTAAAAAAAAAATCCCCTGTTTTTCCCCTCCTTCCCTTGAAACCTCCATTACAGCACCACCACCACTTCCCCTCCAAAAATCGACCACCACCACTCCCTCCCCTCCAAAATCCGATCACCAGTCACCACCACTCCTACCCATCCAAAATCCGACCACCACCACGCACGACACCACCCCTCCCCTCCAAAATCCGACCACCCACAGTCGGTACCTCCAATTGCCGAGCACCCCACGACCTCCTTCCTTCTCCTCCATAATTTCCGGCAGCTCATTCCTTCTTACTTCCTTTCTTTTTCCTTCCTCCCTCCTTTCTTTCTCTTTCCCTTCATTCTCCATTAATTCCGATCCCAGCCACCCACGACTGACCACGCGCCGCCTACTGTCCCTCGTCCTCAATTTCTCTCTCTTCGTTCTCAATTCCCAGGCGTCGCTCCCCCCTCAAATAACAGATTCCTTTTTCGATGTATAGCTTTTCGGTGTTTTAGGGAATTGGGGGTGGTTTCAAGGGAAGTCGGTAACTGGACAAGGGAGTGGGAATTGGGGTGGATTTCGAGGGGTAGCACCTGCGCGGAGGGGAGGGGGAGGGCGAGGGTTGGCAGGGGGTAGGGGTGGCGGTGGTCGGAAAATGGAAAAGAGACTGGGAAGGGCGGCAGAGAGGTAGGTGGCTGGGTTTTACTTTTTTATTTTTTTTGTCAAAAAAAATTTAAATTGAAATGAAAAAAAAAAAAAATTACCTAAGAAACAGGTTGCAGGTCACCTTGGCCTGATAATCTAAGACACCCCCCAAAGCTTGGATTATTGTGGAATAATCAAAAGGTTGGATTATTAAAAATAAATACGTTAAAGGTTGGATTATTTAAATCAAATTTTCCAAAAAAATATACGGGTGACGTATTTAAAATCGTCCACTAAACGTACACTAATTCAAAGGATCAAAAAAATTTGACCTTTAATTACGGAATATAAACACATATTATACGAGTAGAAAATTTGTTAGAAATAACATTTTCAAAAAATACTTTTGTGAGAAACATCAAAAAAATTCGACAACTTCAAATCTTAAAGTTGATAAACAAGAAAAGAGGTAAGAGAAATATCAAAAAAAATTTTACAATCATGCCTAGTGAATTTGCATGGTATTTATAGTAGTGCAGATTACTACTCGTACTACATTAGCTACAACCTTAGGATTGGCTAAAAGGGCAGCTAAACATTAATGACGCTGTAGAATAAGGTGTGGGTATTCACATCACATCGCCTAATTATGCTAGTTTTTAACAAAATCTTACCTTACTTTTTGACGTTAATTAAGTGTTTTAGTTGAGCTCATCCTATTCTATGTCCGCTCCTTTTCCCTCCAAATCTCCAAGTCGCCATTAAATCTAAATTTCTTATGACCAAAAGATATAAAACCCTAGCTAGTGGAGAGGAAAAGGATATAGATTATAGACACAGTAGAGCTTATCATTACTAACATGTTCATGGTTAATACGCGTAGATGGAGATTACGCTGTTCAAGAGTGTACATTAAGAACACTCCTATGCAAATGGTGTCTGATTAACAACTTTGGAGTTGAAAATTTTGTTATGTTTATTGGATTAACTTGGGAATACTACTTAACCAAACAAGCTACCAATGTTTAGATGTTAAATGTTACATATTAGCTTAATATCTACTTTAACTTAATAATCCTAAAAAAATACTCGTATTATAAGATTACTCTACTGCCATTTAGGGTCAAAATTTTATAACTTGTTAAATTACAAATTCCCATTAACCCTTCTATAATAATAACAATAATTATACAAGTATAGTCATGATCTTGTCAAATTCATTTTAAACCATATTTTTTCAATATTAACTATGGGTTTTGGTGGTTGTTAATTTTTAAAGGACGAAGGGAACGTTGATCAACTCCGTATTAACTTAAAAATACAAGTATAAAAAAGGAAAAAAAAAAGTGGCCAATATAAAAAGAAAATTCTAGAACACTATAACTTCAATACAATCTTCTAAACCCAAAAATCAAAATCATACACACTTTTTACTTTGTTTTACCCCCCTTTCTCTCCATCTTCATCTCATCATCAATTTCTGAAACCCTAGATTATAACTCGTTAATCATCACAATTCAATTGAAAATTTCTCTCTCCTCATAAAATTCCCAATTTTTGAATTTCATCAACAATGGATATCGAGCAGAGACAAGCGGAGTTAATCGAACACTTCGTAAAGCAAACGTCGGCAAATAAGGGTTCTTCTCTCGTTCCAATCATCGTCGAAGCTACTTCCAACCCTTTGCTCTTCGCATTCTCCGAAATTCTTGCTGTTCCCAATGTAGCCGAGGTTTTTTCCCTCTCCTCAAATTGATTGATTTTTAGGTTTTTTGTTTTTATTGATTTAATTCATATAATTTACTATGATTAGGGTTTTTCGTGACTGTTTGATTATGAATTGGGTGCGATTTGTAGTTAGGTTTCGTTAGGGTTATGGAATTTGAAAAAGTCCATGTTATATTGTATTGATTAGTATAAATAGTATATTGGTGGAGTTCACTAATTCCCTATGAATATGTGAGTTACTGGTGAAGAAGAACACAAGGGTGATGATTTGATTATGAATTTAATGGGGGTAGTAAGGTACCTAAGTTCTATGAATTTGAGCTAGTGGAATGCGATAAAATCAATAGTCTAGTACCATTCTACTTAATTCGATGCCGAGTGTAATGCTGCTGGAACACTATATGTTTAGGTTGGTGAAGTAAGCAGTTTTGAATGACGAATTGGTATTATGATAAATTGGGGAAAAAAAAAATTAGCTGCATTGTAAAAAAGTCCGAGATATGTCGATCATGTTGTAGTAATTAAGGTGAATTATCAAATATTGGTTACTAAACTGGTAAACTGTCATGGCAATTTAGGAATAAGGTTGGAGTGAGTCTTAATAGACTTAGCTTGTCATCATGTAACTTTAGTCAGTAGCATCTCCTAATTAATTGAGAATTTTTCACTTTTTTTTTTTCCTTTTCTTGCTTTTGTTTGATCTTAAAACTATGTACATGCCTTTTGTTTTTGTTTGGTTGTTTGTGTTTTCTCGGTCTTATTGTTATCTGTAATGCAGCTCCAAGGAACCGAACATTCAGTGTACCTTAATCTTCTCCGTTTGTTTGCTCAAGGAACTTGGAGTGATTATAAAAGTAAGTTTTTCTAGTCTTTTTGGTTTTATACGTGGCATTTTGTGATTTTGTGAATGATAGCCCCACCCCTTCCAAATGTTATTTTGTAAAGAAGAGTCCAATACATAATAATGCTTTTAATGTGACATATTACACTGTGTTGTACTGGTGTTTATTATGATCTGGGTGAACTTTCCAGTGCTGTACTATTGGTTTATTTTTGCCTTTCATTGTCATTGATCTGATCGTTATTTGCAGAACTCTTAACCTTGGGTCTTTATGATAAAGCGCATGAAATATTATGAATTTATAATGTGCAGGCAGTGCTGGGTCTCTACCTCTGCTTGCTGCTGACCAAATACTCAAGTTAAAGCAACTCACTGTGCTTACATTGGCTGAGACAAGCAAGGTACTTCTGTCACATTCATATTTTCCATCCCCTTGAAGTCTTTGTCGATTTTCAGTGTCAAAGCCTAGTGTTTTGATATTAAGTGCTGAAATGTATTACACTGTCCAGTGCCAGTCAGATAACTTACTTATACTCCCTTGCTAGAATAGTAGAATTTCTTTTCTTTTTCATTTTTTTTTATCATTTTTTTAAAAAAAAGAGAAGAATGAGACTATTTTAGTAAAATGCACTCTTAATCTCTTATATTTCACAAATTTATACTAGTTGCCGATAAGCTTAGATGCTTCATGGAGACAATTATCCTGAGAGACAATATAGGGTTTTGAACTTTTTTTTTTTTTTTTTTTTTTTTCTTTTCTTTTTTTAACTGTATATATTGTCAATGAGGACTTTGTTTGGTAATCATTAAACCACGATGACACTATGTCAAGTCAGTTTTCCTTTTAACATGGGTAATTTGAACCACAATTAACATGCTGCAGTCGTCATGGGCTCATGTCCACCTCGGTCTATGATATTGCTCTGATGCATTTTAAGTACGTTTCATCTACAATTCCAGTCATTAAACCTGGGGAGGGTTCATTTGGACAAAGACCAGATGTTATTACACCTCATTTGTCTCAAATGTGCTATAATATGCTGTGTTTTAGTAAACTGGAATGACATTTATAAATTCATGTCCTTACATGACTTAAGTTCTTTTATGTGGTGGTGGGATGTAGCTTTTGAGTTGGGAAACACGGAGAGTTACTCTTTATTTATGTAAAATAATTTGGTTACTATATATGAAATAATTCGATGATAAACCTATCTGCTGTGTTGTTGATAAGCAATGCATTATTGGATTATGGTTCCATGCTTCCTTCTTAATTTTGTTGCTGTTCTGTTTTTGCCTGTGCTGTTTTCAGGTACTACCATATGATCATTTGATGGAGGAGCTAGATGTTACAAATGTGCGTGAACTGGAAGATTTTCTTATCAACGAGTGCATGTATTCGGTACGTATTCTGGTAACTTATATCTTCATCTCCATCTAAACTTATGGATCTAACTGATTTAAGCTGTTCCTGGTCTTTATTATTATTAGTAAATCTGTCTATCTTGTTTCTTGTGTATATATTCCTTTTTATTCAGGTTATGTTTTCTTTACTTTTCTTTCCCATGAGATGTCATTAATATTTCTACAGCTCCGCTTTGGACTTCAGGCCTGCGTTTCATTTCAATCTTGTCTATTTTTGGTTTTCATGTTGTATTGTGATGATCATGTATGATTTATATGGATGTCATGCTGAATCACTTTGTGAAGTTGTGGTTCAAGTTTCAACTGTCAGCATAATTTTGTAGCACCGTTGCCTACTTGCCTATATATTGGTGCAGCTCCTTATATTTTAACAATATCCCAAAAAGAGGCGAGCGACGTTTGAGTTAAATACATAAAGCAAAATCAATGTAGGTGATAAAGTAGCTGGTCGAACCCAAAGCTAGCTGGTTCTCCCTGAAATGCCCCCCAATTCCAATCAGGAATTCGTTTGGTCCGTTACGTGTTACTCACCCGAAGTGCAAACTGTTTTATAATCTAATTATGATATGGTTTGGTCTCTTTTTTTTGTTTACAAATAGGAAAATTTGGCCTCTAATTCTCTAAGAGGTTTATCTTAAAAATCCATGCGAGGGGAAATTTTCATGTTCGGCTTTGAAGGGGGGCGGGGCTTCGTAATAGAAGCGACATTAGTGTTTAATCAATGTGAGGATTTGGGCAAATTTGCGAATGCAGTAGTCAGTGCTCCTTTCGTATTTAAGGCCTGACTTCCGGTTTGAGGTCTATCAATGCTAATGCCCTGAGCTACAGATGTTGATATTTGTTTTGCATTTCCAAACAAAATAAATGATGCTTTTAGCATGACTAGCTTTGGACTTTCTTGGAGCATCGAACTATTATCTTCTTACTCGCTCCAGCCCCTAGACAGTAGACACATTCAGTTTCAAGCCTGCAACATTACGTCATTACTCAAATTTGAAATCATCTGAATCAAACTGATTGGCTTTTATATGTACCTATCAGTCTTTAGACTCAAATATGTCGTGCTACGGTGCTATGTCACAGACTCACAGTATTCGACAAGTGTTTTTCAATGTATATATGTTCGTGACTATTAAATAATTGAGTGATCTTGGGAAGGTCCTAAGCATCAAGTTGTGATTATGTATCAGGTTGTGTTTATGTATCGATTGTAAACTGACATTTGTTGTTGGTTGACAGGGCATTGTTAGGGGAAAGCTGGATCAGTACCGAAGATGTTTTGAGGTTCTATAATTGCACACTCTTTATCCCACACCTTCTCACGAGGAATGTTAAAGCCTTTTGAAGTTTGATACAGTTGTCATTTGGATGCAGGTAGCGTTCGCTGCTGGAAGGGATCTTAGACCAGGGCAATTGGGCAGTATGATACAGACATTGACTAACTGGTATTTTGACTTTTGCATAAAGCCTTTTTTTTATTTTTTGAAGTGGATAATGTGCCAACAAGGATAATCTTTGTACTGTATTTCTGACTTTTTTTTTCCTCTAATATTTGTGGATTCTTCGTTCTACTTCTTTCCCTACATTTGTGCTGTAATTAAGTTATTGGCTGATTGGCTCCTCTTCTCATCTGATATCCTCACTTGATCTGAAGGCAAACAGATGAGAGCTTGTGGACAAACACACTGTTAGGTCGCATCCTAACATGTTTAAGACTCTTACATGGCCCAAGTTTCATAACTTGTCACTTTTTAGAATACGATTTGATTAATTTTTCTTGGTATTTTTTTTTATTGCGGTGTCTGATTCTTGAATTGCTATATCGTGTTGGGAAATTCCTCTGGGTCATATGGTCTATGATCACCTTAGACTGTATCCAAGGAATGCAGTGTATGTTGTTTTTGTTACGTTTCATGAATCATGGTTTGATTCTTCCTATCTGGACCTCCTAGCAGCTGGGAATTTGTAGCAGTTTTATTTCCCTTTTTGTTTTAATGTCAGTGGTTGGGTGCATATCAAGCTTTCTGAGTAATCAAATCTGCATTGTTACATTGATTGGTTATTTCTATAGAACAATTTTGCTTTTGTATTGCTAGCCATTGCAAATCCTATTTAATGGTTTATATTTTTGTGTGTATGTGTTAAAGGCTGGCAACTTCAGACAACTTACTTTTGACAATTCAAGAGAAGATTAAATGGGCTGATACCATGAGTGAGGTGGACAAGAAACATAAAAAAGAAGTTGAAGAGAGAGTGGAGGAAGTAAAGAAGACAGTTTCCATGAAGGTGTGAAATTCATTTTTTCTGCTTTTGCTACTAATTATCTCCTGCAAACATGCCTACTGGCTTGTCATTTAGCAATGTGTATACCGTGCAATTAGCATTTGCATTTGGTGCTTGCACTGTAGCCGTTCCACTGACCTGGTTACATAGTAGTGTTGGGAATTCTGGTATAGTTTCAATTTACTTGCTACTCCCTTTGGTATTGTTTTAGTGCTATATGACTGCATGTTTGTTGATACACAATCAATTGTTTATTGATAAAAATTATTAAATAAATTGATAATATGAATATATACATTGTGAGTTTGTGACTAATCCAACAACATTTTATATGATAAGTATATTTATCAAATAGTACATTCTTTAAATGGAATGATTCTGAAACAGGCAAAACATTTTGGGCACCCCTAAAAGGAATACGAGCACGTAATTAAGACAGAGGGAGTAATATGTTTGTTATAAATTTATGGACGGTTCATGTTTCCTGACCCTAAATTCTTTTGGGATTTAGTTTGTTTTTGTATCTGTAAAAAATTAAGTTGAAATTTAGCATATGAATAGTAAGAGAAGTCAAACTGTAGCACTTTACATTAAAAAAGAGGGAGTGTTTGTTTGTGCTGAATGTTTGTACACAACATTATTATGTCGATTGTCTTGCAAGATGCTGTTTGGTGTATGTCCATTCATTCAGCTGAAATTGTATTCTTGTGTGTTAAATTCTGACAAATCATTTTTATCATGATTTGGATTCAGTGATCTGGTGGCAGTTTGCAACAGCCATAAATTTTTGTATTCAGTTAGCAAGTAGTAGCATCTAGGTTTAGAGAGCGCATTTATTTTCTTGCTTTTGTCATGGAATATGTTCGTCGATGGTCTTACTTACATTGTGGCAGAAGCTACACACTGTAAGCAGGCCGACTTGGACTTCAGAGGGCATGAGGAGATCTACGCTGAACCTGGCGGAGTGATGGACTTCGAGGAAGATAGAATCCGACCTAAGAGGTAGTTTTCCTGTAGTCAACCTTTCTATGCTGCACCAGTTTACGTATTCACAATTCAGTAGTACTCAATATGATGGATTCTTTTTATCAACATATTTTTTGACTGCAGGAGGCGGCATCCACTACATTGAACAGTGGGAGATAGAGTGTTTATGAGGTGACTGCTGGTTTGGACAGTGGCAAGCTGCACAGATTTCTGCTTTTGGAGATAATACACCTTTACTTTTGGACCATTGTGGCTGATCTTTGATCTTTTCGAAGTAGGCAACTATACAAGCCCCCTGAATCCATGTTAATAATTTTCATTAGTGTAGGTGGTCTGTTTTGGTGTTGAAGGGTTGAATTTTTCATGGGTGGATCTTGGGATTGTAATAGTTACAATATATTTTCGAGGTTTAGTCAAGATTCGTAGTTGCTATAATGTTCTTGATTGATCTATGACTATTGACGGGAAAATTTTGGTGCTTTTATAGCAAGATGAAGTGAATTCGGCGCAGTATTGATTTCATCGATCTATGTCTTTCTTTTCTTTTTTTTTTGTTTTTTTTTTGTTTTTGTGACATACGAAGTACTACCTCCGTTTCATAAAATCTACAACAATTTTCCAAAACGGAAACTATACATTATGTGCAACAAACCAAAAGTTACCTCTTTTAGTAAATTTTTTTTGTATAAAATTACCACATACCCTTACTAAATTTTACTTAACTTTAATAAACAACATATTAACTCTTTAACCCAAATTAATTTATCTCTAATTAAAATCCTAACCCACATCCTCTCTCCTCCCTCACAACCATATCCACCATCAACACCACCAATTTTTCTCTCTCCTCCCTCTCAACCACCACCAGCACCATCCTTATCCTCTTTCTCTCTCTTCTCTCACTGCACCACCACCATGCAGATCCACCGCACCACCACCGCCTTGCAGATCCGCACCATCTCTTCTTTCTCCTCTCTTTTCTCGTGGTTGTGGGCGCATTTCATGGTGGCGAGATGGGGTTTCGATTCTTGATGGTGGTGAGGTCGGGTTTCAATTTGATGGTAGTGGTGAGGTAGGTCGGGTGTCAATTACCCTCGATTGCCGCGCGCCCCTCGTACTGGTGACAGTCGCCGATTTCTCCAACTCCAGTTCGCCGCCCTTTTCACCCTTTTCAAAGTCGTGGTCGTGCGATTTGAGGGCGATTTGGTGGTCGTGCGATTTGGGGTCTGCGATAGGGGGATCTGCGATTTTGGGTGGTGGTGGTGGGGCTTCGTGCGATTTTGGGTGGTGGTGGTGGGGTTGCGATTTGGGGGTCTGGTTGTGGTGTTGGTGGTGTGGTGGTGGTATAAGTTGGCTGGTTGGGTTTTGGGTGGTTGTGGTGGGGTTATTTCCTCTCTCATCCTATTAATCACATGCCCTTTTGTTTACTAATCTTTGCTTAAGAAATTTTGCCTTGGGAAATGTGCAAGGCCCTTTGTTGCAGATTTTATGAAACGGAGGTAATATATGTTTTGTTTTGTGGAATTGGGATTTTTTGGTTGCTTAAGAAAAGGTGATAAAACAATATGCCAAGGCTGGAGCAAGGCACTAGCTTAAAACAGCATCTATGGTTTTGCTCGCAATTTGGCTCAATCTCGACTTTGTCAGTTAACCACTTTGTCATAGACATGATGCAAAATTAGCACACTGTCCTTGTCTGGCTTTTCCTATTTTCACATGCTGTTCTTTCTATGTGTGTATTGGAATATTGTTTCGCAAATTATGGGAAAATGAAAACAGTGAAAACTTGTCAATGACAAATTTGTGAAACATATGCAACATTAGTGAATGAAAATCAAGACATGCATCTCGATACTCAAATTACGAAGTTTGTTAAGAATCAGTATTCAATAGTTGTTGATATATCTCAAGAATTGCCTTTGTTAACAATCATACTGCCGTTAAAAGTACTCAAGAGTTTTTAAAATTCTGAAAGCTGAAGAATTATTCCTGATATTTAAGCATTCAAATTCTAAAAGCTGAAGAACTATTCAAGAAATTGGTCAAAAATTTGTTGATCTTCTATATCATATTTCCTATAACTCACTCTTCTAATTATGATTCAAGCAGTGACAACAGCATCGTCTACACAATCCAAACAATCCCCTATCCTTTTCTTTTTGACTCCTCCCCACCTATAAGGGTGGGTGTGAGTCACGCTATGGTATAGCTCATGTGGTTAGAGCTCCCTTTTCGGTTTCAAGATATCTTGGGATCAACTCTTATCGCCCATCTTTAAAGCTCTCTAAACACCACGGTATATCCGGGTGCATAATGGAGTAACCTTTACCATATTCCGGGTCAAGAAAGGAGATCCATTTTCTATAAGGGGGCGTTTGGTTCACAAAGTGGTATGGGGTTGGAATCAGGAATGGGGTTAAGGTGGTATCGGGTTGGAACTTGATACTTAATACCATGTGTTTGGTTTAATTCTGGAATGGAATATCTCACTATTCTCTCCTTTTATTTGATACCTAAGGGAATGGAATGAGCCAAACCCACCTCCCCCCAAGGTTTCTAAACCCCATACCTCATGGGTTTGAGGTATGGATTTGAAATTCATATTTTTGTCAACCAAACATATGGTATGGGTTTTAGTCATTCTAAACCCATACCTCATACCTATATTTCGTGAACCAAACGCCCCCTAATAAAGTATTCCATATTTCAATATACTTCAGACAACGAGCTGAAAAACCTTTTCATCTTTTCTCCTTTTTCTGCTAACTTTGGCGATCATCAATGGCGGAAGAAGATGAAGTAACAATGGAAGTCGAAGCTGCTGAAGCCGTTTATGGCGATGACTGTATCGTCCTCAATAGATTTCCTCCTCATCTTCGTCTCCACATCAAACCTTGTACCGCCGACGTCGATTCTCAACAGGTCTATTAATTTTAAGGATTCAATTTCTTAATTCTCTTGTTAATTTTATTTTTCTGCTTTTTTGATTTTTGAATTGGAATTATTGAGCTAAATATCAGTACTAGTATTTGAATTAAACGTTATTCAGAACATATTAATTGTCAAATACTTTTTGATCAAATTTATGTTGGCTTCTTCGAATTATGCTCATTTTAGTTTGATTGCAACTTTTTAATTTCCAACTTCTGTTTCATTGTTATTGTTTGATAGAATTAAAATGTTGATATGGAATTATGTGATTGTGAAGAATTTACTAAAGCCCTAAGGTTTAGGGCTTTAAGGTTGAAGACAGTATAATTGTATTGATAATGCATAACAAGATTACATGAGAAAGACTTGTGATTTTTTTTTTCCCCAATTCTGTATTGTTGACATTTTAAGGCCAGACCTTGTGTTTCGAATGGTAGGAATTTTCGAGGATTTTGTTTATTATAAACACTTGGTTTATCATCATACCTATTTTGGTAGAGCTAAGGTTTTTGCGATTTTAATGGAAATTGAGATACCTATTTCAGCTGTTATTGAAAACTGAGTTTCCCTAAAGGTAAATTGGAACTAGTACCTACTAAATTATGAAACTTTGTTGTTTGTCGTCTCGGATTGTAACTCCATGAGGCAACTAGTAAACGAAAGAGAACTATATCAGCTTATTATTCTACAGTCTAGCTCTAGTGCCATTGATTTGAAGCCTAAGACCTCTATTGTTGTTTCTTTCGAAGTTTATTGTAACTTGCTTGCCTTGACTTATGCAGTGTCAAAACTTAACAAAAGCATTTTTTCCCCTTTTCTGTAGTTTGTGGAAGCAACAATTGAGTTACGGGCTGGTATTCAGGTACAGTTTTCTACTTTTGTATTTAATTATCCCCTCTCTAGTTTTGATGAGTCAAGGGAATGGCATAATCTTAAACCTCAATGTGAAGAAATTTCATGTTTTTATAACCTGGTTTATACCCAGTTGTCCCTGTTACATTTCGGAAGACATTTTAAGAGTTTCCTTGATTTGTTTTGTACCTCTTTTCTGTCTAATATTTACCTTCAATTTGTGGCAGTATCCCAGTGATCCACCTTATGTTGATATTATAGGTTCTAAAGGACTTGATGAGAAAAGGCAAAAGCATCTGATTAGTGGTTTACATGAGAAGGCTCATGAACTCGCATCTTGCTTAATGCTTGTGGCGCTTTGCGAGGTTAGCTCATTCAATTTTCATGGGAACATGTGAATATGCGATGCACAAAATATTCCTTTTTGACTTGTGTACAAAGATTAAGTTTTTTTTTTTTTTTTTTTTTTTTTTTTTAATACAAGAACAGCATATCATGTAGTTCTGAATTTGCCAACATTGAAGTGGTCAAGTTAGTACAAAAATAATATCGACAAAACTTTTAAGTAAATACTACCTCCGTTTCTTATTACGTACAATAAAGGAATATTTTATGTCTCACAAATAATACCCCTTTGTTGCACATAATAAGAAACGGAGGTAGTAACTTTTTGACATAACTTATTTGAAGTAAAAAAAAAATTGTGAGAGTTTTGGTTTGTGTTGTTTTCTACATGCGAGAAGTTGGTTAGTTTTTTTTTCCCTTCACTTCTGGACTATGCCATTAAAGCTTCCTTAAGGACTAGCTGATGCAGGAATTATACTCAACTGCTATCGTTACTGTGTCACTATAATCCTTTTTTCTAATTTTCTTTTTTTCACAAAGAAGGTTATTTTAAATCTGTCCTCTAAACAAGTAAAATTCTTGTTGCAACAGGAAGCTGTGGAAATTCTTACCAGCATGAACCACCCTGAAGGTGACTGTCCATTGTGTTTGTATCCTTTGGTAACAGAAGATAAGCACAGTGAAGCCCAGCCATTTATGAAGTTGATGTCTTGCTTTCATTGCTTCCACTGGTAAACGCCTAAATCCTTATTCTGTAATATACTAGTATAGTAGTATGCATCAAATGACAGATTGCATTTATTGCTTAAATTGTTGTTGTCTTGATTTTGCCCGTGTTGATGTAGTGAGTGCATTGTAAGATGGTTGAAATGGTTCCTGAAACAAAATGAAGCCTGCCATGGAAACTCAAGTACTCCGTCATCTATTGTCCATGATGAAAACGATATGGCTTCAGGCAAGACATGTTGACCAATGTAGTTACTATCTACTTTGTTAATTATCTAGTAGCTGTTCAGGATTTTTCTTATAGTTCTTGAGCTCATAGAGGCAGATTGCATTGGCTAGATCTTCTTAGCATTATGTCATGTGCTACCTCTAAAATTGACCGTACCCCTAAACTTAACCTTGATTCATCTGAAAGTATGTGTTCAAATACAAGATTTTTGAACAAAAAAACTGACAAAACTTGCAAAAAACTACTTGTTCTATAAAGTCATCCTGGAACTGGTCTGATCCATATTTGAAATTACCTGATCTGAAACCAGTCTAATCTTACCCTTTTGACAGGTCTAATTCTGATGATGCTTGACAGTTGATTTTTCTCTATGCCACTTATGCTTTACATTTTCATGTTAATAGCTTTGAGTGTCACCTAAATTAAGCCCTCTATGAGAGAATCTAAGGGCTATCTTGGCAACTGTGGCAAATATACGACTCTTTCAGTCAAACCTATTCCTTGAGATTTGTCCATGGCATTCATCATTGACACTAAGCTAGCTATGATAATTGTAATAAGTGATAACGGAACTGATCTAGGCATCTAGCTCACTTGAAGTGATAAATTACTAATTTAGTATTTTTGAGTCTCCAGAATTTGCCATGTTGTGTAAAATGATCTGTGAATTGCAAGTATATGATGATGCCTTACTTACAAGGTTAAGCACCTAAATGATTAAGAATAGAATTGGTAGCTTTGTGGACTTGTTAAGAAACTTAGACAGTCATAATTGCTCCTTCAACCTTAGTGGTGCTCCTCTGCTTGTTTGTTTTTCACTGATTCTTTTAACTTATTGCTCAACAGATTTACGCAAAATGATGGGAGATAGTACAGGAAACTGTCCTGTCTGTCGTAAAATCTTCCTTGCCAAGGACATTGAACATGTGCTCAATTTGGTTGGTTCTCATGATGCAGAATTGGTATGTAATAAGAGATTTCCAATTCCCAGTTTTGGTTTTTTGGTTAACAGATTTCATAGGAAGACACAGTCACTCTAGCAGTGCTGCTTTTTATCAGTTATGTAACTTTAGTGTAAGATGAAAAGTACTGAATTGGTCAATATTTTCCTCTTGACAAGTAAGTGATGCTTGTAATGTTATGATTTGTGAGCACTAGGATTAGGCACTTGCACATCTACAGATCTATATGGTTGATGGTTTGTAGATAGAGAGATCCCTGAACACGATGCTCTGTATAATCATATCCTGGTACTAAAACTTTTACTTTGGGTATGATCTTCAGGATGTTTATGAGAAAGAGCTCGTGGAGAAAGTCCTCCATTGTGATCTGGAGACCAGTAGAAGACAGAAGTTTGAGGCAATCTTGGAGCTGCAACAACAGCATGGTGGCTTGATAGAACCCCCAAAAGACAATGTGTTATTTTCGCGCCTGTCTCTTCATGACTTGGTCAGTGAAGATGCAGAGGTGATGAATGAACAAGCCAGTGAGCAACAGCATAACAATCAAATAGCTAGAGAAGAGCCAGAGTCAAGTAATTCCTCAAATCGTACTCGTGAAACAAGGAAGCAACGTCCTAGAGGTCATAACGCAGTGGTGGAACCTGCATCCAGTGGTCCTCCAACCAGGTCTAGTGCTGGGTACCGCAGGTACTCTGGCCCAAGAAAACATAACAGTAATTCCAGATGGCAAGCCAAACCATGCCCTAAGAAGGAATAGGACACTACTTCTGGTTTAGGTGAATTTAGGTACCATTTTCTTACTCTCTTCTGAATCTTCCCATGGTTGTTGGGAAAAGTCTGTAATACGGTATAGTAACTTATCTATGTGCATAAGTCTTGTGAATAGGAAAATAGGATTTGAATTATTTGTCAAATTTTGCTTACTTTTTTTTTTGCTCATCTATTTGTTTTTCACCCTCTAGCTTCCCTAATATTTGTGGGGGCCGAAGGTTGGGACATGTAGAGGATACATCATAATTCATGCATGAACGTTCTATATTGGAAATTTGGAATAAAAACACTTGTGTTAAATTTGGTATGAATAATACATGTTCTTCTGCATTATATAAAGTAATAGAAGCAATTGCATTGTTCCCTTAGGTTTTACAAACCACCAAAAAAATGCTGAAGATTGGTTGTTTATCATCAAATACTTTCCTGTGAAGGGATGATGAACCAACCTTAGGGATTTCAGTTTAAGGATCGTGCCAAAAACATAGTGGCACGAGCATGCCATAGTGCTAAACTATCGAACCCAAACAGGCACACAAGACTATAATGGCATGAATGCAATCACTTCCCTCTAGAATGTCTATGATGGCACAAATGGTCGAGCAATCCCATGCATGCAAGCAGCACCTCTTCATTATGAACAACTCTCTAATCTCCCTGAACCACTGGCAGTGTAGGCAATCATGCTCGCTCGGTCGCGAGGGGTAGGAGGATGTTCTTTGCTCTTAGTCATCATAAGATGTTGCGGTATAGGTGTTTTAGGTATTACTTATGGAGTTTTAGTCCTTAAGTATTAAGGACCTTATGTCAAGCGTCATTTGGAGCATTGACGTAATTCTGTTATGTATTTTTTTTTTTTTTTCTATGTTTATTTTTCGTGGTTCTTTACCTAAGATCGAAAAACTATTACTCCGTAGTTTCTTTTGGCTTTTTTTTATATATAATACCATTAGTAATCGTGTACCTTTTCTCTATAGGGAAAAAAAAATTATATATATATATAATTATTGTAGTAAATTTGACATTAGGATTGTTCGAATTCCCACTACATGAAGACATTTAGTTAGTTGGTTTTCTTAAGACTTATGCAAAAAAAAATGAGTTATTGACATGATATATTTCGTACGAAATTTGACCAAAATTTTATTTTGTTTAGAACAAATCTTTAGGACATGACTTGTGCCAGTTGTGCTTTTGCCATTGGGAGACAAGTCAGTCAACATTATGTTTCAATCATTTACAAAGTCTGTTTGCTATTGGACAGTAGAAGACTTATTCCTTTAGTTTATTTTCGCAGTTTTCATAATCCTTTGTTAAGTCTAATAATGTTATGCGTGAGATTATAGCTTTTTGATGATATTATGTTTCAATTATCTACATATAAAATAGTATGTTTGCTATTGGACATTATAAGGCTTTTCCCTTAGTTAATTTTCGCAATTTTCATGATCCTTTTGTAAATAATGTTATGATTTGTGAAATTAAAGCTTATTGATAAGATTTTAGGCTCATTCACCCTAAGACCTAAGTTAAAGGTAAATATGGATAAAAGAACAAAATATAATCAACTCGTGAGATTATTTGTGGAAGTGAAGCTTTGAAATTGCAACTTTTAGAACCGAGTAATGATTTAAATTGAATTCATAATTAATCAAAACTCAAAGTATATAATCTAAATTTAGAACAATACACTTTGTTAGGTCTATCCAACAGTTGAAGAATGACGGAAATTGAATAGTTATATTGGTTAAAAGTTAATTACTCATATCAAACTTACAAATTACAATTCAAATGTTATTATAATTAGGGGTGTTCAAAAAATCGGTCCGGACCGAAAAAATGGACCGGACATGACCGGACTAAATTAATCGATCCGGTCTTCGGGTTGAGGAATTCATTTTTTCGGTCTCGTATCCGGTCCGGTCCAAAACCCTATAAATCGTTCTTGGCCTGCATTGAATTTTTTCCTTAAAAATATGCATAAAACCTTTAATAATAATTAAAATTATCCTTAATATGCCTAGAAAAAATTAATTTTATGAGCTTTTATACTAATGATGCATAAAAAGACGTTATAATATTGTTTTTCCTTCATTTTTTTTAGTTTTTCATAAACAAAAATTGTTTTCCATAAAAAATCAGATTTTTTCCCTAATAAATCCTAAAATCTGTCGAAAGCGGACTGGTTCGGGGTTTTGGACTATTTTTTCGGTCCGCTCCGGGTTCTTTCCATCTTAATTGGTCCGATCTTCGGTTCTTGAAATTGAAATTTTCGATCTGGTCCGGTTTTGGATCAATGACATTGAAAATAGAAAATAAAGGAATTCAAAGAAAAAGATTTGGTTGCCAAGTGATTGAAGATTTTTTTTTTTCTTTTAAATGAGGCCCACGAGTAGAGTATATGATCAAATGAATCTAATTGTCAAAGGAGGTAATACCTTGGAGAAAGTACCAAAAGCAAAATTGGTCCGGCCACATTGGCCGTCAATGTCAAGGTCAATATCAATATCAAAAGAGCATTAGACAACATAATTTTTATTTGGATTTTAAATATTTCCTACGTGTAAAACTAAAATGTAATGCTTGACAATATGGAAACCAATAGTTTGTGTGGTTAAAATTTTAGGAATAATGCTAAAACTTAAAAGCAATAGTGCATGTAGCAGCTGCATATATACAATATCACTTTTTGTGCGTTATATATTAGAAGTTTTTTTTTTTATCCAACTTATATACGTACGACTGTAAAACATTTAAAGACAACAGCATAATGAGTGTTAATTTTTCATTTCACCCTTTAAAAAACATTTAGAGGAATCTTTTATACACGTATCACTCCTAAATAACTACTCATGATCACACTTGAAAGTTGAAATACGTAGTAAAACAATTAGTAGTACATCAAATCTTTGTACATTCACTCCAATCAATATAGAAGGACGGTTAACTTTCCATCTTTTAGGGGATCAAATATTGACAAAAATTTTAGTACGAGATAAACAATTTCTAGGTTAAGGCGTGTCAATTAGATAAAGATTAGTTATTGTTGTACTCGTACTAGTATGAGCTGAATTTGAGCGTTTTTTGCACCACTCTAAGCTATCTACCATCACTCACTCACTCATCATAAGTCCTAATCTCGTCCCTTTTCCCTTTTTGCAGCCTTATACGCAAATTATTCTAAGGAAAAGTGCATGCATCATATAGTATATGATTGCAAGTAATTTATTGGGCTATCATTGACCGTGTAAGAATTTGATGTATCGTTTAAAGTATTGTTTGCATGATCAATACTTTCTTCTTTACTGTCATGACATCAAATTCTTTAACATTATTCACAATTTATACACCATTTACACCGTACCATAGAGTTTTGAGATCGGGACCTAATTCACCTAAAGGTCTAGTGACAAATGTGAAATTGGCAATGGCCATGGCCCCTAGGCCCCCACCAATCAATTAAATAACTATTGAGAGGTATCTCCTTTCGTCTGAAATTATTAGTTATGTACATAATAATTGATTTGAGATGTTTGAAAAACCTAAGTAAATTTAATTTGCACGAGAAAGAGAGTTTGAATCAAATATAAGGTTAATAAAAGGTTCTATATATCCCAAATCAATTGGTAATTGGATTAGACACTTTTTTTCAATTCACCTGGCCTGATTTTCACTATTTGAAATTAAATTTTTCTGAAATTTCTTATCTAAACTTATTATGCTTAAATTAAGGTGAAATTTATAAACTTTAACTTAGAAATGAACATGAACATATTAAGTTGCAAATTTGAACCATAAAAACTTAACATTGTTTCCTTATTGATAGTAAAATTATTTCCAATAAACATTTTCTATTATTTTACGTAAACTACGTGTCAAATGATATTTTATGGAATAAGTATTTGTAAAATCCGATAAAAATACAAAAATTTAAAAAAAAAAAAAAAAAAAAAACCTAAGACGGAAAAGAAGAAAAAAAAAAAGGATAGAGGAAATTAGACAAGTGTTTTAGTACAATATAGTCGGAAAGGTAGTCAGAAATGTAGGCATATGATTAGTAGTAGTTGTTGTAAAGATTTGGTTGGTTGGTTGTCTCAAATTGAAAAGCAATAAATAGTTGTGGCTTTAAAAGAGTAATTAGTCAGTTAATGAAACCATTGAAAAGTGTCCAATCATTTGTATTAGAGTTTATATGAGAGTAGTTCACACTAAATTTGAATTTCAATTCAATTTGACTCGGATCCGATCCTATCTTAGCTTGTTTGGGACCCCTCTCACTTTGCCGTCCAATTCTTTAGATGGAGTGTCCGCATCACCTTATTGGGTCGGTTTTGACATGGTTCCTTGCACGATCCAGTTCGAGTAGGGGTGTTAAAAAAAATAAAGCGGCTTTAATTAGAAAACCCGAGCTCAAATATAAATAATCAACATTAATTTTGATATAGCCTCTTAATGTACATGTTTGGCAACGTTCGTTGGTTGTTGGTTGCTAGTTGTAAACATCAAAAACATTGAAAGCCAACAATTGACGCAAAAAAGCTTGTGTTACTAGGTTTTTTTTTTTTTTTTTTTTTTTTTTTTTTTTTTTTTTGAGGAGAAGAGGTTAGGATACCCATCCTAAAAGGGGGGAATGCATATAAGGAAAATCTCTCTTAAAACGTGCTTGGTGGGATTCGATCCTAGCCTCCTACGACTCTAGCCAACTACGACTCTAGCCTCCTATCTTGGGGTAATGGTAGAGCTGTCAAAAGCTGACCCGACCCGAAATACCGACCCTAACCCTAACCCGTCTGAACCCGCGTTGACCCGAGTATTTGAGACTCGAACCCGACCATGAACCGACCTAGAGAGGACCCGACCCGAATGTGACCCGTAAATTATTGACCTGAACCGAACCCGACTCAAACCCGAGAATGACCCAAACCCGATTTAACCCGTCAAAACCCGAATTCAACCCGACCTGTTACTAACCCGACCCGTTCCTAACCCGACTCGAATTTAAATCCGACTTGTTACAAACCCGACACGAAATCAACTCGACTTGTCATTAACCCGACCCAAATTCAACCCGATTTGTTATTGACCCGACCCGAATTTAAACTCGACCTATTACTAACCCGAATTTTAGGATTTAGGAGTTTTTAGGATAAAAAGAGTACTTCGTTTTTGTTTAAATAATGTCTTTGAAATTTGAGGTGTAAAATAACAATTTTCTTATTTCTGAAATCATTATATTACTGAAACTCTGTTTTTTGTCTTTAGGCTAAAATTAGGAGCTTAGAACAATAGCTAAATGAGGCCGTTGGAAATGACCCGACTCATACCCGATAATGACCCGACTTGAAAATGACTCGACTTGATTATAACCCGCAAATTATTGACTTGAACCGAATCCGACTCGAACCCGATAATGACCCGACCTGATTATAACCCGAAAATAATTGACTTGAACCGAATCCGACTCGAACCCGAACATGACCCTAACTCATTTAAACCCGTAAAAACCCGAATTTAACCCGACTAGTTTTTCACCCGACCCGAATGTAAACCGACCTTTTATTGACCCGACCCAAACATGAAAAGATGTATGACCCGACGTGACCCGACTCAAGCATGACCCAACCCGAACCCGACCCATATAGGTCCTGACATTAACCCGACCTGAAATGACCCGACCCACACAAACCCGACTCAAACCCGACCCATTTACCCGAATTGACAGCTCTAGGTAATGGTTATTGGGCATGATCGATAGTATGCAAATCTTAGGCAAATACAAATACTAACATTTATGTTATAAAAAAATTTAGTCTTGCCTTTTTTAGGTCTCCAAAAACTAATGTGTCACTTTTATCATTTTTAGCACGCATAATAATTAAATTCATACTTCGTATATGTTAATTATTCATAAATCCACTTGAATTAAATTTGTTAAGTTTGCGTATAAATTTATTATTAATAAATCTACTTGAAAATTATACCGTTGTATTTCAGAAGCATAGATCAAATTAGTTGGTGCACCGAAAATTTCTAGCAAACAAATGGCACGCAACACCAAAATAAAGATAATGTCACAGTTGATTCTCAGCAAATTCCTATTGTTGAGCCTAAAGTATCTTCTAAGCATGTTGAGTGATTTCTGATATTTGTTAGCATGCTAGATCTAGTGAACATTCAATCTCGAACTTAGAATATGTTCGTGCTAATTTTCAAGAGCATATTAATGTTGTAGCCAAATGTTGCATGCATTGAAGGACAAAAACGACTTTTCATAGGGTATAATATCAAAAAAGCAAGAAGAGGAAAGCATTATCTTATGTTTTGTTGGTTTATTTCTTCATTTCTTTTTATCTTGTTCACCTCTTTTATGAGAAGATATAGAAAAATCTTAAGGAAATTAATGTGGGCCATAATAGGTTTTTGAATCATAAGTATTTATATCTTCATTGAAATTTAATGATTTGGGACATAGATGCTTTAGCTTGATGGTTCCATTTTTAATCTTGATATTTACCTTATGAAGAATATGGCTTGATTTAACAAAGCAATATACCTCAAAAAAAAACGACGGAGAGAATAAATAATAGGAAAATGCTATACATAGCCCTTAGGGCTACATATAATTAAACATTTAATTTACTCTTGAAAATGGTTTAAATTTAGAAAATCATGACAAAAACACACTAATTACACCGATTTGCGCGTGTTTTTGTCATGAATTCCTAACTTTATACATTTTTCAAGAGTAAATTTAATGCTTATATATAGCCCTAAGGGATATGTATAACATCTAAATAATAATGCAATTCAAAGATCTATAATTTATATTCAGTTTATTACAGATGGCATATATATGACTTTAATATATATAAATTTTATAAATTACTATGGGATCTGTTCTCTTCAGCTTAATTTCAGTTCAGTTCAGTTTACTTCAAATCAGTTCAGTTCAGCTCTTAATTTCATTCTCTCATAAACAGTTCAGTTCAACTCCAATCTGTTCAGTTCAATTCAACTAGTTCAGTAAATCAGAACAGGCCCTATGTGGAAAGAAAAATATTTAGTTGAGACAATACAAAGAAAGTATTTGTATGATCCGGAGTTTTGGACACACAGTGTGACGAATTTATTAACATTTCATATAAGGGTCTGTTCTCATACGTTGAAATTCAGTTCAGCTCCTAATTTCCTTCTCTTATAAAATATTTAGTCCAGTTCAGTTCAGCTCCTAATTTCCTTCTCTTATAAAATATTCAGTTCAGTTCAGTTCAACTCCTAATTTCCTTCTCTTATAAAATATTTAGTTTAGTTTAGTTTAGTTCAATTCAGTTCAGCTGAGTTCAGTCAATGAAAACAGACCCTAAGTTTTTAAAATTTTCATATAAATATTATATAAATTTTCATGCATTTTATGTTCCAGATCCATCCATTAGTTAACCTACCCTTTCTCTCATCTTTAGTGTTTGCTTGTCCTTTATCATGCGTGAGAATTTTGTTCCTTGGAATTGTTAATCTTGAGTCTTGACATGAATGAATAAGATTTTGGAAACGAATTGAAGAGATTAAGGGCCTGCTCTCATTGACTGAAATGAACTGAACTGAACTGAACTGAACTGAACTCAGCTGAACTGAACTGAACTGAAATGAATATTTTATAAGAGAAGGAAATTAGGAGCTGAACTGAACTGAGCTGAACTGAACTTAACTGAACTGAACTCAGCTGAACTGAACTGAACTGAATTTCAACGTAAGAGAACAGACCCTAAGTTCTTCATTAAATGATAAAATAATAAGAACCATCATTGTTTTCTCTTATGTTTCAATAGTTGTGCATAGTCATCTATGCTATTCATTCCCATGGCATAGTCTTTAGCATGACTTTATGACATGACTCTAGCCATATGCCCATATGGTGACATATTGTCATATATACAAAAAAAAAAGAAAAAAAAAAGAAAAAGTAATTTACTTTACATTTAAAATATTAGACGAGACTAAAGATATTTTTTAAACCAAGACTGGTTTCACATGTTATGCTTTAACGATAAACAAAGTTACAACAATATATGCAAAGTTTATCCTTCAGAATCTCTAAAAATTAGTTAATGCAATGTATGTAACTATTAGATTTAAATTATAAGAGAAAATTACTATGGAAAACAATAATATGGAGTAAAATTTAATATTGTGATTTCATGTCTCCATTACTTCAATGCATAACCATCATACTATGTACACATTGAAAGCAATGAAATATATGATGCTATCTAGTTAATTAAAATCTGAACGACTTACACATTTACACGTACAACTTGTTATCTTGTAAGGTTTTGTTCACTTCACTTTAAAAAAATAATATTCAGTAAAAATAATTTCAGTTAAGTACAAATAACTTAAGTTCGGTAAACATAATTTCAGTTCAACAAAAATAACACTCCATAATATACGAAGTACAAAATTATATACAATAAATCTTAATTAATTTCTCGTAAAAAGGTGTGATGATAATATTATAGTTTAGTTATTGACAATCTATTGCTAACTTATGATAAAACAAATAAATAAAAAATAAATAAAATAAGAAGAAGAAGAAAAAAGAGAAACTTCATTAGTACGGAGTAGCAAGAAAAAGACTAGGCACCACCAAGGCACCAATGCACCATCCAGAGTTTGTCGTCTAAGAAAAAGACAAGCCGCAAATACAACGCCTTTTTCCTTTCTTTCTCATTTCACCTTCATCTACCTTTAAATACAGTATTTTATTTTTTATGACTAATTTTATTTTACTTTCATTTTATTTTTATTTTATTTTAGTTTCGTGTGTGTATAATTTTGTGCATGAATCATAGGGAGCAAGTGACTTAAAAATAGATGGGAAATTTCCAATGGTAACCCCCAACTTTTGCTACGCACCAATGGTAACCCTCTTGAAAATTAGCTTTATAAAATGACCTTAGTTAAGATTTTCATCTCACTCACAACCTTATTTCATTAAATAATTGATTAAAATTAACTATAGTTAGATTTTTTTCAAAAGAAAAAAAAAAATTAATTCAACCACCATAAACCAGCCACCCCAATTAGCCAGCCACCATCTCCCTTTCCGGCGACCACGACCACCCCCAAACCACGACCTCCAACAAACCACCGAACCCAAACCGCGACCAACCCCAAACCACGTCCGCCCCCAAACCACCGAACCCAAACCGCGACCACGACCACGACCACCCCAGTCAAACACAGAACCCCGACAACCCAGCCCTCCTAGATCGCCGAACTTAGAACCCCAACCACCCCAGATCGCCGAGCCAAGCCACGATCACCCCAGACCACCAACAGACCACCGATCCTCCCTCTCTCTCTTTCTTCTCCGCCCTCTCCTCCACCCTCTCTCTCTTCACCTTCCGCCTTCTCCGATCCCGCCCATATTCGAAACCTCAACCCCTAAACCCACCGCCCCTCCTCGACCAAAACGGCCACAGGAGAGAGAAGGTTGCGAGGTTAGGGTTTGGGTCTAGGCGGAGGAAGGGGGGAGGCAATCGTTCGGTGGTTCATGTGGGTGATTCGGCGGTTTCGGTGGCTCCGGTGAGGTCCCGGTGAGGTTGGAGGTGGGCTGGCTAGGTCTGGTGAGGGATGAGGGTAGAGGTGGTGGTTAGGTTGGTGATTTTTTTTTTTTTTTGATTTTTTTTTTTACAAAGCTAACCATAGTAAACTTTTTTTTAACTACATAACACTCATTAATGTCATAAGTGAGATGAAATTCTTAATTGAGGTCATTTTGTATAATAAAAAAAAGGGGAGGTTACCATTGGTGCGTAGCAAAAGTTGAGGGTTACCATTGGGAATTTCCCAAAATAGATTAACTGCATAAGAAGGTTTAATAATAATCTTAACCTATTGATGATTAGATTGTATCATGATGATCTATCGATCTTCATGATGTCTTACCAGTAGATCCAACTTTCAAGTAATTATGTGAGATTTTATTTGTTGGATTTATTTCAATTTATAGTTTAAAAATATTATTTCCTATAATGGATAGTTGAACTTATTTATGCTCGAATATTTACCTGCATAAAAACAACACAAAAAGTAAATAGGATAAATAAAATGACTGAAGAGAAAATTATTTATCTACTACATATGTAGTATAAATTAATTAAAAAAATTACTTAAAAATTTATTAAGGTTTTCACGATACTCATAAAAAAGCATGATTTGTACAAAAATCTGAAATAAATTACTTAGATCGCTAGATCTAATACATGGTCTTACCAATTGACCAAAATATGAGTTACTGATGAGTGATGTTTTATTTCATATATCAACGCAATTTAAAATAAAAATAAAGTATAGAATAGTTTTTATTAGCTTATTATAATATCAATTGAGCTTGTATGTAGTCAAACTTTCTTACGATGAGATTGCATGTAGTCTAGCTTTCTTGCGATGTGACCTGCGCGTATCTAAACATAAGAATAATATTTTGGTTAAGTATGATTAAAAAAATTGCAGCATGTCCTAAGTACTTATTATTATATTAGTATTAGCATTGAGCATTTAGCAGCCATTGGTAGACAAGGAGTTATCATGCATGAAAAAGTCAAATCATATGTTCTTAAATTATTACAAGTATGTAATCTCAATTTTTATATGAAAGGCGGCTGCGGCCCCCTTCTTTAGCGCTGCTTTGCTCTGCTGAAATCTGCTCTGCTTTGCTCTGCTCTGCTGAAATCTGCTCTGTTCTGCTCTGCTCTACTCTGCTTCAATCTGCTCTGCTCTGCCATGCTTAAAATTAATACTTAATATTGAATTATTATAATAATAATGTATATTTAATAATAATAATACTCCCTCCGGCCCCGAATGATAGTCACTTTTGCCATTTTTAGTGACCCTAAATGTTAGTCACATTTGATATTTTCAAGTGCCATTAATATTATTTTTTTACCAAAATTCTCTAACATTTGCATAAATATTTGTGCAAATTTAACTTTCCCATGTAAATTTTACTTTCCCATGTACTTTAATTACTTTCTCTCTCTACTTTTTTGCATACCCAATGTAAATTTACTTTTTCAATGTTCTTTTTTTAATTGTCCTTAATTCCCGTAATTTTTCTTCAAAAGTGACTATCATTCGGGGCCGGAGGGAGTAATAAATAATTAATACTTAATGATAATAATAATTAATATTTAATAATAATAATAAATAAATAATATTTAATAATAATATATAATTAATATTTAATAATAATATTATTAAAAATTAATATTTAATAATAATAATAATATTAATAATAATATAATTAATATTTAATAATAATAATATTATTAATAATAATATAATTAATATTTAATAATATTAATATTATTAATAATAATAAATATTTAATAATAAAATTTAATGATTATAATAATAGTAATAATAGTAGTAGTACGTAGTAGTAGTAGTAGTAGTAGTAGTAGTAGTAGTAGTAGTAGTAGTAGTAGTAGTAGTAGTAGTAGTAGTAGTAGTAGTAGTTGTTGTTGTAGTAATAACAATAATAAATCAGTAATAACAATAATAAATCATTACTATTATTATTATAGTAGTAGTAGTAATAATAATAATTGTAATAATAATAATAATAATAATAATAATAATAATAATAATAATAGTAAGAATAATAATAATATTAGTAATAATAATATTAGTAATAATAATAATAATAATGATAATAATAATAATAATAACAATAATAATAATAATAATAATAATAATAATAATAATAATAATAATAATGAAATATACTCTGCTCTGCTCTGCTCGACTCTGCTTTGCTTTGCTCTGCTTCAATCTGCTCTGCTCTGCTCTGCTTTGCTGAAATCTGCTCTACTCTGCTCTGCTTTGCTCTGCTGAAATCTGCTCTACTCTGTCCAGAAGCTCAAAAGAACAGGGCCTGCCTCTTTCCCCATTACTAGGGGGATACAAATCCATATGTACAATAATTTGTACACAAAAGTATTTGTACGTACACAAAAGCAATGTCCACATATATGTAGAAAGATTATTAAAAAAAAAACAAAAAAAAAATTAAAAATGAGAGGCATATGTGATGATGTGATGATGCATAAAAGAAAAGTTGATTCTGTTATGAAATATATAGAAATTAGAGGATTAAGAGAAGAAGGTAATAAGAGAAGTATTACTACTTTTATGTATTACCCTTGGTAATATTTTTGTGCCTCATACAAGTGAAATTGCATGGCTATTTATAGTAGTAAGAACCACTATTACATTGTGGGCTATAACATTAGAGGGTGGCAATTAGGGTTGGCTACTACATTAAATGCAATGAAGAAATTGGAGTGTGGACATTCACACCTTGACTAAATTAATTAACTCTTAACACTCCCCCTTGAATGTCCATACAAAATAGGGTATATTATAACACCCCCAAATCTCCCTCTACGTATATACTATATTTATACGTATACAAATACCGTAGAGATAGACTTGGGCGTATTACCGCCACGTGAAAACGTAAGGCTTAATTAATTACTCAAATTGCAGCGGAAAAATAACTAACTTTTATTAATAATAGGAATAACCATAATAACTGTTTCAAAATAAACTAATAAAAACTTGTCCATATATAAATAAAATTAATTCCTAACTATGTGATCCCAATCCCGACTCTAGTATGCGCACGAACAACTTCACACCTAAAATCAAGACTGCTTACCAAAATGGTAAACAGGGCGAACCAAAACAAAAAGGAAAACAGATTCGCAAAAACGCTAAGTACGTATAAGTGCAAGGCATGTAAATACTTTTATTAGGCAAACATGCTTTCGAAATAACCATTTAAATTTAAACCTGTCACGAGTCAATTTCCAAAAATTAACTTTTCAAAAATAATTAAACCTTCCAAGGGTAGTAATATTCATCAATAAACGCTTTCCAAACCAATAGATTTCCAATTAATAACTTCTCAATTTTTGAAATATAATTCCAAACCAATTTTCCTCACCTAAGTGTGCACACCCCCCAAGCAAGTTATACTATACTTGAGGAAAGACCAGATCATACAAAGCTCATGGTCTTACTTAACCAGTCCCGGGTAGAGGGGCAATTAAAATATCAAATACTCAGGCTCACAATGAGCTACAAATTAATTAAATTAAGTGATTTATAAATCAACAACTTTTATTAAATCGATCAACACTTTTAAATATTAAACCGTTAAATCGTAAAATATATATTTCAACTTATCATGAAAATCGTTAACTTAAATACTCATACGCTTAATTTATTCAAACAATCATTCAAACAAACATTTACCAAAACACGCATTGTATCAAGGACCTAGCCACCTATACGTACCTTGATCACGAGAACAATTAAGGTACGGTCACTAAACTTGACCACGATCGAGGGACTCCTCCTACACAATTAAAATAACCTTAATTAATATAAGGTTAACAAAATTAACACAAAACTATAAATACCATTCTACTTGTGCATGAACTACCTAAATATTAACCTTATTAATCGGAACTTTTATAACATATGATAGCTACTTAGTGACATTAGTATAAAACTTGTAACGTTAGTATCAATGTAGCATTATTAATCTAGTAATATTGGTTATTATTTATTATTATTTTTTTTTCCCTTTGTAGTTGTTTTGCGGCAAAGGAGGGAGTAGGTGCTACTATATGCACTTACTAGCAGCAGGTCACGGCAGCAATGAGTGGCAGTAGTACATCAGTGAGACGGTGGTTAGCAGGCTGTCAGGGGTGGTGGCAGTACTTGGTTGCGGTTGCGGTGTTTAATCAAACAAGAAGGGAATGGAGGAGGGGTTGAGATTGAGAGTAGAGTAAAGAGGTTTCTGATTTTTTTGGTGTGAGGAATTTGTGAAGGGTTGAGGGTCTATTTATAGTGTTTAAGAGTGGAAAAGATAGAGTTTAAGAAGGTATAGGATTAGTATGAAAACTAGATAAGTTTGGTTAGTTAAATGAACTTGAATGCCATTTAGCCTAGATTAATTTATGTGGAAAAGAAACTAATGAAAGATATTAGAGAAAAGTAAGATAGGTGTTAATTAGTTAGAGGAATAAGATAGGAAGTAAGATAATTTAAGATACTTAACAAAGGTTGTTGAAGATAAAAGGAAATCACTCCAATTCTCACGGCCAAACTTTAATTTTTTTTTTTTTTTTTAATAAAAAACGAAAATCATAAAATAATTAGAATTGATAATTAAATCAAGTTAAAATATATAGATAATATCAAAACTAAGATTTGTTGTAATTCAAGAGATAATAATTAAGCTAAAGTTGTTAAGTATTAATAGAAAAAAAATACGGCGTATAACGTTAATTAATAAAGTATGGACCGACCAAGATCATAATTTAGAAATATTTAATTATTTCAATTAATTAAAGAAATTACTATTTAAGAAAATATTTCCCAAAAATTAGGGGTATTACATATATGTTGTCTCGTTAAAACCTTGCTAAGTAAAACCCTTTAGGATAAAAGCCATAGCTAAGGGAAAAGAGTACAACAATATATTACTATATGCTTTAGTGTACTGCCTCATTAAAAACCTTGTCAGGAAAAACCCATTGGGATAAAAACCTGATCGAAGGGAAAAAAAGTGCAGTGCATATAATGCTCCCCCTGATTTTAACATAGTTTATGAAGACGACGCATCCCAATCTTGTG
This sequence comes from Chenopodium album, assembly GCF_948465745.1. Lineage (NCBI taxonomy): Eukaryota > Viridiplantae > Streptophyta > Magnoliopsida > Caryophyllales > Amaranthaceae > Chenopodium > Chenopodium album. The sequence goes on from NC_137858.1 coordinate 5,890,316, forward strand.
GACCAACCGCTCAACACTCTTCGAAGGTAGGGACTTTGTAAACAAGTCTGCAAGATTATCAGATGATTGGATCTGTTGGACATTTATCTTCCCTTCCTTCTGCAAATCGTGTGTAAAGAACAATTTTGGGGATATATGTTTAGTCCTATCACCTTTAATATATCCTTTAGTTACTTGTGCGATATATGCAGTATTGTCTTCGTAAATGATGGTTGGACTTTCAGTTACTTTTTTCATCCCATATTCTTCTTGGATATTGCCGATCATTGACCTTAGCCATACACACTCACGTCCTGCTTCATAAAGGGCAATCAACTCAGCATGATTTGATGATGTCGCAGTTAAGGTTTGCTTTGTTGATTTCCAAGAAATTGCAGTTCCACCATAGGTGAACAGATATCCAGTTTGTGACTTGGCGTTTTGTGGGTCTGATAGATATCCAGCATCTGCATATCCGATGAGGGTGGCATCTTGCCTTGATTGATAAAACAAACCAAGATCTTTCGTTCCTCGTAGATATCGTAGTAAGTGTCTTACTCCTTTCCAGTGTCTCTTCGTTGGTGCGTTGCTAAACCTGGCTAACAAATTCACAGAAAAAGCTATGTCTGGTATAGTATTGTTAGCTAGATACATTAGAGTCCCAATTGCACTTAGATATGGTACTTCAGGACCAAGGACGTCCTCGTTTTCCTCTCGAGGTCTAAATGGATCATATTTAATAGTCAAAGACCGAACAATCATCGGGGTGTTTGTTGGGGTCGCTTTGTCCATGAAAAAACGTTTTAACACTCTTTCGGTGTAGTTAGACTGATGGACAAAAATACCATTATTTAAGTGCTCAATTTGCAATCCAAGACAAAATTTAGTTTGTCCAAGGTCTTTCATCTCAAATTCTTTCATCAAGTATTTTGCAGTTCTTTCAAGTTCATTTGGGGTTCCAATGATATTCAAGTCATCAACATAAACTGCAACAATTGCAAACCCTGATTGTGATCTCTTAATGAAAACACAAGGACTGATTTGATTATTCTTGAACCCTTCTTTCATAAGGTATTCACTAAGACGATTATACCACATCCTCCCAGACTGTTTCAATCCATAAAGTGACCTTTTTAATTTTATGGAAAGTAAATGTCTAGGCTGTGGTTTTCTGGTAATTTTAGTCCATCTGGGACTTTCATATAAATATCTGTATCGAGTGACCCATATAAATATGCGGTCACTACATCCATCAATCGCATCTTTAGTCCTTCTGAGACTGTCAAGCTTACTAGAAATCTTAACATAGTTGCATCAACTACGGGAGAATATGTCTCCTCATAATCAATCCCTGGAATTTGAGAAAAACCTTGGGCTACAAGTCTTGCCTTGTATCTAACAATTTCATTTTTCTCACAAATACCCACTTGTATCCAACTGGCTTTACACCTTCTGGTGTAAGGGTTATTTTTCCAAACACTTCTCGTTTTTCGAGTAACTTTAACTCTGTCTGCATTGCCTCTTTCCATTTTGGCCAATCATGCCTGCAACGACATTCTTCCACTGTTCTTGGTTCACTATCATTTTCGTCAGATGCCATTTCAATTGCAATGGAATATGCAAATATTTCATTTACGATAACATCATTTCTATTCCAATAATTCCCGGTAGAAACAAAGTTTATTGAAGTTTCATTGTTATCGATGTCATGGTCATCTTGTTCATCCCCTTTTGGATTATCATCTTTTTCTCTATTCTCATTTGTACTTTGTCTTTCTTGACCTTCCGTAAGGGGAATGTTGTTGATCTCATCAGGTCTTTTTAATTTTCTTGGTTTAGAGTCTTTTGAACCAAGTGGTCTTCCACACTTTCGGCGTGCTAGAGATTCATTTTCAATGATCTTATCACCAGATGGAATTTCAATTCGTGCAGGGGCATTTTCAGCTGGTATATGTGATTTTGTCACTTTCTTTGCATCTATAAATGCATCAGGCAGCTGATTTGCAATGCTTTGTAAATGAACAATTTTCTGAACTTCTTGTTCACACATATTTGTTCGTGGATCAAACATTGACAATTGTGTTGCATTCCAAATGATTTCTATTTCTTTCTTTCGTGGGTCCACTTTCTCTCCCCCTAAGGCTGGGAATACTGTCTCATTGAAATGACAGTCGGCAAATCTGGCCGTAAATAAATCACCGGTCATTGGTTCAAGATATTTAATTATGGAGGGTGATTCAAACCCAACATAAATTCCCAGCCTTCTTTGTGGACCCATCTTTGTTCGTTGGGGTAGAGCAATAGGAACATACACCGCACAACCAAAAATTTTTAGATGTGAGACATTAGGTTCTCGACCAAAAACTAATTGTAGTGGTGAGAACTTATGATAAGCAGTTGGTCTCAATCTAATTAGAGTTGTCGCATGTATTATGGCGTGACCCCAAGCAGATGAAGGCAATTTTGATCTCATCAATAATGGCCTTGCAATCAATTTTAGTCTCTTAATTAATGACTCAGCGAGTCCATTTTGTGTATGAACATGAGCTACTGGATGTTCTACAACAATTCCAATCGACATACAATAACATTAAATGTTTGGGATGTAAATTCCCCAGCATTGTCAAGCCTTATTCTTTTTATTGTATGGTCTGGAAATTGTGCTCTTAGTTTAATAATTTGAGCAAGGAGTTTTGCAAAAGCAACATTTCTACTGGATAAGAGACTTACATGTGACCATCGAGTTGAGGCATCAATTAATACCATAAAATATCGGAATGGTCCACATGCAGGATTAATTGGTCCACAAATGTCTCCTTGAATCCTCTCTAAAAATGTTGGAGATTCAGTAGCAATTTTGTTCATATATGGCCTTATTATTAATTTGCCAAGTGAACATGCAGAGCATGTTAATTCATCTGATCGAGGGATTTTAACATTCTTAATTGAATGTCCTACTGAATTTGCTATAATCTTGTGCATCATTCCTGTACCAGGATGACCCAAACGATCATGCCATAAATTTAGCAGATTCTTATTATCTAACTTCTGGTTAGATATCGAATTTATTTCAACTGGTCGTATATCTATATGATATAACCCTGAAGAATATGCTGGCAATTTCTCATACACATGTTTCTTGCCATGTTTTTCTGCCGCGAGGCATAAATATTCCTTTTGATCCACTATCATTGTTTCTAAATGAAAACCATTTTGACGCACATCTTTAAAACTTATAAGATTTCTTCGAGATTTACTCGAATATAAAGCGTCATTAATGATTAATTTTGTTCCATTTGGGAGTATTATGCAAGCTTTTCCAGAACCTTCTATTAGCTTGGCTGACCCAGAAATGGTATTAACATTTGCTTGAAATAATTTTAACTTTAAAAAATATTTTCTATCCTTCAGAATAATGTGTGTTGTTCCACTGTCCAAAAGGCATTGAAATTTGGAACCAACTTCGGACAGATCCATATCTTCATAAAATAATAAGTACAAGATTAGTTTAAGATAATTAAACTGGACTTACTTTATTAATGATGAAAAATTAAGAGTACATAATTTGAACATGAAAAAAAAAAACATATAAGAAAAGTACATAATGAAAACATAATACATATCATAGTAATTGATGAATTATCTAAACATGATTATTCTCTCCAAAGATAAATTCACCACCAGCTTCACCATTGTCTATGTGGAAATCAGACACATCAAGGCTAATTCCAGGGACATTTTCTTCATTAACATAATTTGCTTCGGCATGTTTTTCTTTCCCTTTAATGGAAGCCTGGTATAGTTCTACCAGATGTTTGGCCGTACGACAAGTACGTCCCCAATGTCCAGTCATGCCACATCTATAACATGTGTCTTTTCCTTTTGTGGTGGCTTGCTTTTTGTTTCCTTGTTGATGCCCCCTTTGAGTGTTGTTTCTAGGGGGAAATTGGCCTCTACCACGGCCATAACCACGTCCACGGCCACGTCCGCGGAAATTTCCAAGACCTCTGCCACGGTTATTATATTTTCCACGTCCACCTCTATGATGAGCAACATTTGTCTCGGGTGGATTTGAGCTTTCTACAGCATTTGTTTCATTGAATGCTTGAGACCCAGTTGGTCTTAGGTTGTGATTCTTCAACAGAAGATCATTATTCTTTTCAGCAACCAATAATGTAGAAATAAGCTCAGAATATAAAGCCTCTTTCACGGTATTGCTGTTGTAATACAATGTTGTTAGCATGGAATGTAGAGAGTGTTTTCTCTATCATTTGCACTTCAGTGACTGGTTGATCACAATATCTCCATATTGATACGATTTTATATAGTGATGAATTATAATCACTGACAGATTTAAAGTCCTGAAATCTCAGGTTTGTCCACTCAAACTGTGCTGAAGGAAGGAGTACCCTTTTATGGTGGTCATATCTTCCTTTCAGGCTATCCCATAGTTCTTTGGGATTTTCCACCATTAAATACTCAGTTTTTAAACTGTTATGTAAATGATGCCTTAAGAGAACTATAGCTTTTGCTTTCTCTTGATCAGTTGGAACTTTAACTTGAGCAGGGGCATCTTTTTCGTTTTCTGGGATGGTAATTTCTTTGATTGTATGTTCCAATCCCTGAGCCTTCAAATTCATTTGGGCATCAACTGTCCATTCAAGATAATTATGTCCGGACAAGTCTAATACGTCAAATTGTCTTTTCATCAAGTCTCCCATTTTAACTACAATCAAATAGGTAATTATTATTAAGCCAATTAAGCAAGTGATAGTTAAATTAATCAAATTATAATCATAATAATAATCCATTTAAAACATATTTGCTTCTCCCCCTTGGGTTATTATTATGATTTACATAAAGTTAAGCTAAAATTAAACATGATAATTACTTTAGTTAAACAACGACAACAACAAATATAACAATAACAATGATAATAATAACAATAACAATAAATACTACTACTATTACTATATCACCGACAACAACAACAACAATAATAATAATAATATTAATGACATACATTAATGATAAGACAAAAGGAACATTTATTATAACAAAATGCACTTATAATCTACCTAGAAGACAAAAAAAACTTGAAGTACTACGGAGATTACATGCATGAATTCCCTTTGTCGAAAAACCGAGCACTACTTATGTAAAATGATGAAAATCATCATTGCCATTAATAAAACTACTAGGGCCATAATTAAAACTAAGTATAGTTTTAATTTCCTTAAATCTTCTTCAAAGGTAAAGGGGTGTGGTGGTTGTCGGTTGTTGACGGGGAACATGGTGTGTGGCCGAAGTAAATGGAGGAAGAAGAAGAGGAGATAATTTGGGTAAAGTTTAAGGAGGGGATAAGGTTTGTATGGTGAAATAAGGGGGTGTAATCTGCCTTTTATAGGGGGTAAATTATCCGTTTCAGCTTTACACAACTGTAAAAATATCATACAATGTTCTAGTAGACTGGTAAAATAATCGTAATCAAACTATTAATATTTACAAACGTAAATAAGTATCACACTGGGATGCAAGCCGTAGTGGTCCGAGAACCCTAATCTATTCATGAGGTCAAGGGTTCGAAAACTAAAAGAAACATAAAAAGTGTGTAATCTAAAAATTAAATAAATATAAAGGCTGCATCATTTTTTTTTTCATTTTAGTAATTATGCACAAGTAAGTAAGTATGAACATGATTTGTGTGACCATGAAATTTACTCTATTAACATGCATACAACAAATATTTCCACATGCAAAAGTAATTATATATTACTTTCTATAACCATGCATGAGAGTTACCAAACTAAGTATCATAAATAAGGTATGTATTGATACCCTCATTTTTATCAACATGGCTAATTATGTAGAGTAATTTTGTGGAGAAATATATTGGGAGTTTCTGGTATAGAGGATCCCATATGGGCAACTATAGAGCATACTCCTCAAAATATATTTTGTGAAAGAAATTGAATCTTTGTAAAAATTGGATAATCGGTATAAGTATACCTGATTGAAGATGGTGCTGATAACGTGTTATGAAATATATTGAAATTAGAGGATTAAGAGAAGAAGGTAATAAGAGAAGTATTACTACTTTTATGTATTACTCTTGGTAATATTTTTGTGCCTCATACAAGTGAAATTGCATGGCTATTTATAGTAGTAAGAACCACTATTACATTGTGGGCTATAACATTAGAGGGTGGCAATTAGGGTTGGCTACTACATTAAATGCAATGAAGAAATTGGAGTGTGGACATTCACACCTTGATTAAATTAATTAACTCTTAACAGATTCGTATTTATGCTATTTCTTGGATGCATCTTAAATTAACAGGGAGGGTAATTTTGTTTGTATTACAATCTTTAATAAATGTTATTTGGGGTTTAACAAGTTTGGAAAAATCATTGTTGTTATTAGGTTTTTTTTTTTTTTTTTTTTTTTTTTTTTTTTTTTTTTTTTTTTGGTAATATATTGTACCTAATCTAATGCATAAATTGATTTTTTTTTTTCCTCCAAAGATTATTATTAAAAGGAAGATTAGTCTGAGACAAAAAGACCAAAATAAAGGCAAAAAAGTGAAGCGAAGGTGCTAATTGATATGGGTAAAAATTAAAATCAGACCAAATGGCATAAATTTCGCATAATTATTTTAATTTTAATTTTTTGATAACATTTAATTGGACGGAAGCTAAATATGTAGCACTAAAAAACTTTTAGTATCCAATAAAAAAGAGTTGAAGATTTGAGAGTGATTTTCATGGAAGGAAATTAAAAAAAGTGGGGTTATGTCAATTTGAGTGCATCTTGACTGTGACTTGACTCAATTACATGGCCAACGTATTTCTCGATCAAATTAGCCGAAAATGAATTATTTTGACATGATTTTTGGTTTGCATGGCCCATATTATAATTATAAGTTTACCATAATGCATTTTTATGCTTAGCAATGGTGGACATAAAACGACTTCTCTTTTGTGCTGTCTAAGCTATATTTTGTAGAGTGTGTGTTGCGTGTTGTCTTATATGTTATATTTCAATAAATATTAATATTAATTTTATAGATACGAATTATTATTAAGAGTAAGTTAAACAATATTATTTAAGAATTTATGATAATAATATGTCCTAGAAGATCGAATATTCGAATTAAATTTAATTTAAGTTTCAGAAAAACATTGCATAGTACTATAGATGATTCTAATGTAGTCTGATGACTTTTTTCAATAAAAAAAGTGATTATCCTTACTTGTGAATGAGAGAAAAAAGAGAACAATTTTCTCATCGATGATATAGAAGACAAATTAGACTCCAAGATCAGAGAATGTGATAAATTTATTGATTGCAATATTATCAAATACAAGACTAATAAAGTAATAAATCTAAAAGGTAATGAAAATGACCAAATTAGAGGCTTACCATCAAAATGAGGGACACCACACATAATGATGTCACATCTCATATATTACTGTAATAATTATTATAAGGAATAATCCAATTTTATACCCAAATTGGAAAAAAATTAAATAAACTTGGAGATTCAAAATGTAACATAAGTATCGATGCAACAATTATAAGTCTAATTCGCTATTGATACAACCAATTAATAAATTAGCTTGAGCTAATATTGATTCAACAAATATTAGCTTGATCTGATATTGATTTAACTTGGGTTAGCGCCCAACTTGGCCCTAGATATCAAAAACTAAACCAAATGCTCAACAACTAGTAGGGAGAAGGGCTCTTGCGTGCGGCGCTATATAAAGGTCGGTAACAACGAAAAACGCGTCACTATCTAACCCTTGTACCGACACTTGAATTGAAAACAAAAACTAAGGCCATTAATGTTAATTAAACTCAAGAGGGATTAGATAAAACGGCTTAGCCTTGTATTGATATTTACGACAATATATATACACAATACAAAAGAGACCTAATTTACCTAAAACTCCTACCAAGATAATAAACATGACAAATATACAATATTAACATAGAACATATAAAGTTATAAACCAACCGACTTCTAATAAGTAATGATGAAAAAAAGCGTTGCTAACCTTTAAACCGACCCTTGAATTAGGAAAAAAAAATGGCTTTAACGGTGTTGCTAGGCCTTGTCGTGTCACTACCTCTTATACCCAAAATGGCGAATAACCCAATTGTCAATTTAAACTACCACTATATAATATATATGGATTTATGTTTATCAAAAATCAAACAAAATTGATTCGTGCTATGATATTGCTGCTGAATTAAAGAGTGAATATGCAAATTATATCATGAAAGTGGAAGTAATTCAACCAATGATTGTAAGAATAAAACAAATGGTGAAGTAGCTAGGCACTCTATAATTGGAGACACCAAAAACAAATTTTACAAAAAAAGATTGCATAATTTTGTATAGTGGAGCAATAAGTAGCAATCGACAAGAAATTTAAATGATAGATCAGAAGAAAATTTTGTGGAAAAAATGAGTGGAAAATCAAAATTCTCAACATAATTGTTACAAGTGAGTAACGCTAGTAACAGAGGGCAAAATGGCATATAGAGATAAGATGTTAGTCCATATATTTATGTTTGCTTACAAGACTAAAGAATATGTTATGTTGCATGACCATTATTATGCTATTTTTAGTCGACTATTATATGATGCTATTTTTAGGCCACTTAGTTTTGAGTAGTCTTTATAACATTTTTGGAGTAAATGTCACCATCTAATTTGAAGTTAGGTAACAATTATTCAAAAATATTTGATGTTGGGATGATAAAATTGGGATTAATATGAGATGTGCATGTGGTTTGGTTTTTAATACTCTTTTCATAGAAACAAAAGTCTTCTTTAATGGGAATAGGCCTTAGTTATGGTCTTGTTCTATTATTCACCTTATTTTGTTTATTTTGAGATAAATAAATTCAGTAAAAAGTTAATTCGCTAAAATAGATTTTGATAAAGGTTACACAATTTTAAATTATAAACTAAATAAGTTAAAATTACTAGTAATTTTAAATAATTTCTAATAAGTGAATGTCTAGTGAGTAAAACATACCCTAAATGTCTAATACAGTAGAAAAATTAAGTCTTCTATTTTAAATTTTTTTTATTGAAGTATAATAGTTTTCCTTTCTCAACATGATATGGAGAACATTGCATGTGTCCAAACACATGAAATTAGGGTAATAAGTAAGATCAATTGTGATGGTCTGAAGGGGCTTAAATTAAATTAAAATACGAATTAAGTAATTATAAAATACAAATATTTATAAGTGGTTATCCACGCCACTAGATGATGGCAAGACCACTTTGATCGCTTTTAAGCAGTATGATTAACTTAGTAAAGGACATGGTGATCAAATGGGATTAAATAGTAGAAAGTTATTCTTTAAAGAATCAAAGTAGAAAAATAGAGGTTATTCAAATAAACAAATGAGATTGCTTATTTTTAATTAATTGAAGGCCGCCTTATGTACGTATGTCCAACTTCGGTTGCTGGTTCAAAAGCTTTTTTTTTTTCATTCATTTTATTTTTTTATATACGAACAATTTAATTGGCTAAATGTTTATATCTGTTTTTTTATATATACATTTTTTTGGTGTTTAGATAGCCACAATATATAAATAATTTAATTTATGTATCGCCATATAACCAGAGGTACTCCGTAGTCCATGTACATTAATGGGGTGAGTGTCAAAATCGATTCGTGTATGGAGTCTCTATCAATTTCTTAGTTGAGTGGTGTCAAAATGTAAAGATCGATCTGGTCTGTCAACCTCAAAAAGAGTTATTAGGTAAGAAGTACAAACACAGCTATAACAAGTAGATCTAGAACGAAGCTGTAGTATACAAATATAGAGAATGTACAACTACTTAACCATAATACGCCAACTTCATCTTCATGTTTTTATGCTTCATCTAGTTATATATGCGGCTATTGGCGGTTTCCCAAGTTGATTTTATGTTGAAGTGACTCAATTTGTGGCCTTTCTAGCTAGCTAGCTATAACTACAAAAGGAGTTACAATTGTTCTAATTTTGTTGGGTATTTCTTAGTGTTATGGCCATAAATTGAAATACTCCGTATATATGTTGTTATGATTAGTTTTTCACGTAACACATTAGGATGTTTAAGTCTAATCACCCAATTGTTGACACTCACTTGTGAAAGGGCCCATGCAACTATGCAAGTATATCCCATGGCTAGTGGCGGCCTTGGCCGATGTATGGGTGGGTTGGGTTAGATGAGGAGGAACCATAATCGATTTAGGAAGGCATGAAGTGATCTGCGAGCTGAGATGTGGGTCTAGTTTAGGAAGACCAATCTTAATCTATCGAATAAATTCTTTAAAATGTGTTAGCATATATGTCACGCTTATCAATGCAATTTTTTTTATATAAATAATTAATGAGTTGTGCAAAATGTGTTAGCATATATGTCACACTTATCAATGCAATTTTTTTATATAAATAATTAATGAGTTGTGCATTTAACGGTTTGACCCCTTATATTGTAAAAAGTGTCCGAGTCGGGCCATGAGGCTTGTGATCTAGCTAGGCCTACCTTGGGGTTGGGTTAAAAGTAGCCTATTGAATTGGCCACTTAAGTTGACAAGAACAATAATGATCCAATACATAGGATGTTAACTAATAGAAATGGAAGAGTGAACAATGTTACAGTACAAGCTTTGTAAAACAAGGAGTAATGTTATAATGACATTTTAAAGAGAAATAATCATTAGATGACCCAAAATATTTCAAAATCATTAATGATCGATTCACAAATTTTCTCACGGTTCCAAATTATTACATGGTGTTTGTAAACCATAAAAATTCAAACCTGCAATATACAAATAAAGAGATGAAAAATATATGGGGACAATGATTTCATTGATAATTTGTGGGTTGTATACTCTCGTAGATATCTTGATTCCTCTCTTCAAAGGGTTAGAGTTTTGAAATTTGTTTATAGTACGGGGCCTTATCGGCTTAATCCATACTATGTACCTACAATGTTTGATAGTAGGGAGGAGATGAGGTCTTTTGTGACTTATTCCATCTGAGCCTTCTTAAACCCTATAAACGATCCTCTTTATAGAGTGTTGTAGAGTAAAAGATAATAATCTATGAGATTCTGAAGATATATATATATTTTATATTTTTGTTATTATCTCCTTATTTACATATATCTGACATCTAATAATTAACAAAATTTCGGTGTCAACAGTCTTAATCAAATCATTACACATATATAAGGAATGATTTTAATTATATAAATAAGATGGAGGAAAACACAATGTGGATTTTGATAAAGAGCTCACGGTATATGAGTTTAGAAGCAACATATCATGATATATATTACTCGTACCATACACTAATCTATATCTATACTCTATACTAAAGTAATCACCAGAGTTATCCCTTAATTACACATGTCGCATTCACAACAAAAATTTTCCCGCCCAAAATTTTTTACTTTTTTTTCTTTAAAAAATAATATGATAAAAAAATGCAATGAATAAAACTTACAATAATTTATCAAAATATTATACTCTATACTAAAGTAATCACCAGAGTTATCCCTTAATTACACATGTCGCATTCACAACAAAAATTTTCCCGCCCAAAATTTTTTACTTTTTTTCTTTAAAAAATAATATGATAAAAAATGCAATGAATAAAACTTACAATAATTTATCAAAATATTTAAAATAATTTAGCTAACAAGAGAGTTTTAAGGGTAGAAATTAATGAATTCAAATTTTTTTTTTAAAAAAAATTGTTATATATAAGTCAATTCATTTAAACTAACTCTATTTTAATTGACTTTTATTATTTTTAAGTCTTATAATTATGAACCCGTGCATTTGCACGGGGCAAAAACTAGTTTCTAGATATAACAAACCCGAGTATGAGCTTGATAGCAAATACGTATTAGCAAGCTATGTGATCGCGTAATACAATTGATGTGAGGCAAAAGAATGATACGAAATGAATTATATGGTGTTAAATCAAATTAAAATCCTTCCTTTCTCCAACCAAACTCAAAATAATGGGTAAAAAGATCAACGTGGTTATGCCCATTTGAGGCCAGATTGGAAAGTGACAATGTATAAAACATAAGGAAGTGATCTTTTTTTCAAGTAATGCTAAGAATCATAAAATCAATTCACTTTTTCTACAAAGTATAATACTTGTACAGTCAAATTGCCAACTTTCTGTTTATTTGTAGCTTAGAATAATATTTATTTTATTATTGAGATGGACATTTCAAAACATTTTGTTGATTCTATATTTAATTTGAAAACACTAATGTTCAAATTATTTTATTAGTAAATGAGTTTTAATTTCAAAAAAGCTTACTCACTTTATACTTCTATTAGAAAGCTATATTGATCAAATTACTACTTCCTCCGTTCTTTTTTACTTGACCCGCTTTAACTTTTACACTATTCATCACCCCTCCTTTGACCGTTTTTTGTGAATAATATGTTAGGACAAATATATTCATGTGAGATCTTTTTGAATTCGTCTCAATAAGTACTATCATAATATATAAATTTTATAATTTTTACTTATTGAGAATTAAAGTTATTGATCGTTGAAATTTGCATTGGCAAGCGTGATAAAAGAAACAGGTCAACTAAAAAAGAACAAAGGAAGTAAATACTAAGGGCCTGTTCTGATTGACTGAAATGAGCTGAACTGAACTGAATATTTTATGAGAGAAGGAAATTAAGAACTGAAATGAATTGAACTGAAAATAAGCTGAAGAGCACAGGCCCTAAGCTAGAACATAAATGCACGGGATGTGAAAAGGAAAGTTGTAAGGGCCTGTTCATATTTACTTAATTTCAGTTCAGTTCAGTTCAGTTCTAATCAGTTCAGTTCAGTTCAGTTCAGTTCAGTTCAGCTCCAATCAGTTTAGTTTAGTTTAGTTCAGCTCCTAATTTCCCTCTCTCATAAAATATTCATTTCAGTTTAGTTTAGTTCAGTTCAGTTCAGTTCAGCTCCAATCAGTTCAGTTCAGTTCAGTTCAGTTCAGTAAATGTGAACAGACCCTAAAATTAACTGTACAATAATTATTATTTCAATTTTAGAATTATTATATTATCAACACGTAATAGTTAATTGTATGTAATGATCTATGATATATTATTTATCATGAAAAATATAGCTTTGATTAAAGAAATTATGTTGAATTGACTACTAATTTAGTCGGAGACCTCAGATTTATGTATTCTCATCAACAGGTATTAGTGCAATAATAGGGTTAGAAATTTACAATAGCTAGTGTGCACGATTATTTACAATAGTAATATAATTTCACTCACAAAATATATCAAAAAATACTTCCACTTGTATCATATTACTTAATAATATTATATTATCACTATTTAATCTGTTTTTTTGAGGAAACATAATGTAGCTAGTGACACCCAAAGTTGGCAGTGTAGTTGACAATATTTCAATTGACATTATAGTAACAGACAACATGGTGGTAAACCAATAAATAATCTGATAAGTGGTTTTTGTACCTTTTACAAAATTAAACAATGTTATAATTTGTGGAAATTGGGTTGTACAACCAGGCCAAATTATACTTATAAATGTTTTATTTTCAATATTTAGTATCACAATTCACAATTGTGTCTTCCACCCTCAATATGCATGGGTTTCTTGCCACTTAGGAAACATAAAATTTATGGGCATTTTTGGATGTTATTATTAAAATAGAAAAATCACAATTTAATCAATTAAAATAAAGAAATTGCTGCTGCAGCTAATGTTTTGCTTTATATGTGTGCAAGCAACCTTTCAATAATTCCCTTAAATTGTTCCTTTTTACCTTAATTATTATACGACCTTCCAGCGTATGCATGGCTCATCTTGCATTTGTTTTGTTGTTTGGTCATACTAGTATAATATTAATAATTTTATAACTATATGTATATATGCCATAAGCTAAGGTATTGAAAATTATTTGTTGCTTGTTTATATATAGGTGTTTTAAGTTAAAGATGCGAACCAATGGGAGATAAAGAATTGAAAAAGGTCCCATCCTAACCAATGGGAGGAAAAGAATTGAAAAAGGTGCTAACCAATGGGAGGAAAAGAATTGAAAAAGGTGCTAACCAATGGGAGGAAAAGAATTGAAAAAAATAAAATAAAAAAATACCATCATATAAAATAAGCTCAAAAATTTTAATGAAAATAAGATCAATTAAAATAAGTTCATATAAAATAATTTCATACAGATGAAGCAAATAGATGATGTTAATCTCTTATTAATATCAATAATAATCCATTGTTATCATATGCGCACAAGCATCACAATTAATAATGCTTATATTATAAGTAATCACAATGCACTATCGAAGAAAAAAGAATAGAATCACAATATATGTACTAATTTAACAACATCTTACATACATGATATACTTGATCTTTTTAAATCAGTATAATATATAGTCACAATTAATACGTCATCATAGATAAATAGTGTAAAATATTTAAATTGTATAAATTCTTTTGAAATAGAGGGATTACATATTCTATATTAATAAGAGAACATAGAAAGGAAAAAGTGGGTAAGGGATCCACTAGTTGATGGAAAAGGTATAGGGAATGAAAAATATAACGAAGCACTTCTACTTCATATATAGGTAATAGTGTTTGCATCACTTAAGTGGCATTTTAAAACTTAGAGTGCGTGCCAATATAAACATATATGTAAGTAACATTAAAGATTCTATACAGAGTAATGTTACTCAGATCGATTAACTATACTCGTAGATTTATTCATTCAATTGTTCAATGGTATCACTTTCACTTTTCATAATACATTGATTATAATAGTTTGCTAGAGTAAATATAAAAACAAAATTAAATTAAATTTATATATTCATAATATCTTTTTTTTTTTGACAAAAATATATTCATAATATCAAATGTTAAACATAATATTTTATACAATGACATATACATTTACATATACGTAGTACTTCCTATTAATTGATTATCCATATTGTACATCAATAACAAGTTTGTTATTGCGATTATATTGAAATAACTAAATTAATGGTATTATAACGACCATTCAACAAAATATTGAGTACTTATATGAATAGTCTCCTCAAAAAGGGAGTATAGTACATAAGAGGACCGCACGCGTGCACATGGCACGAATTAGAAGCATGAGTTTATCATGCAAATAAACAGTAAAAAAATACAACATATATAATACCGTAGTATATCCCTTCAAAAAGCACTATCTTTATAAGATTAATTATTTACAATAAAAAGTTCATATATTTTTTTTCCAAAAAAAAAGTTGAAAAATGTAGCAACACCCCATTAACCCCAAATTACTAACGTTCTTAAATTCCAAACGCGCAAGAAATAAAGTAGCTTCAACAAAAGCCTTCATCTTTGAATTCCAATTTATCTGTCAACGTAAGTTTTTTTACAATTTTCTCATTAAATTGTTAATTCCACTTTGATTTAATTAATTACTTCTTTTAAAAGTATGCCTAACAGATAAATACACTAGTCGAATTTTAAATTTTAGTAGGGAACATTATTTGGATTTTATGCCTATATGTATAAGAAATTTACCCTTTGATCTAAGATCATAGCTATAACTTTTTAATAAAGTATAATCTTACACAACATATGCGAGTTTGATATGTAGTAAACTTAATTAATGTAATAGTGTTAGGTAGTGTCATGCTCCATATAAAAACAAATCAATAAAAGACGTTAAAAAATGTGCATGTTAGACAAAGGCTCTAATGCTAAAATTAATTATAGGAAACAATGTTTTTCAACCTTTTGTATTTAGATGTTGAAAGTTCAATATACCTTAAGGTATGATTTTAGGACTTTAGCCCATACTATGCAAATAGCACCTAGTCGCCCATATAATCTAATTACTTTTAATATTGCCTTTACTTTAAACTTGTGTTTACAATCCTCCTTATATGTGTCAATATATGTAGTTAAAATTATGCAAAAATTAAAGCGGAAATTAAACAAAAGATGGATAGTTAAGAAAGGTTTGGGGATCCCGGCCCCAATTTGAAGCACCTTCACAAGCATATTTATTACCAATTATTTTATCAGACCAAACACTTATTATATGGTATGTAGCTAAGACTCAAATCAAGTATGTCCCATTGAGTCATATTCATATTCTCTTTTTCTAAAAATAACTAGTATTGAAGTATATTACGAAATACTAGTATAAATAAAAGGAACTTGTTCATACGAAGTAACTATTGAATATTTGAATGAAGTATGTATAAGTTCGGTAGTTGCACCCCACAAACAGTTCGTGCGTTCCTTTTACATTCGTCAACGTCTTCATTTGTCAACTTCCCATCTTTTGCTCTTTTCTTTTCCCATGGAGTCATCCTCCAAAATCCACATAAAAATTAATTTTAATGCCTTTTTAGGTGTGGAAATTATAAATTGACTATTAATGAGAAAGAAAATTCAGGTTTCATTTTAAATTTTTAGAAGAAAATATTTTCTTAGACATTGTAAAAATGTAATATGCCACCCTAAAATCTCTAACTATCGACATAATTTTATAAAATTACTTATATGTATTGGCTCTTGTCCTCTCTCACGTAATAAAAGTATTTATTTATATTCTTATATTTTTAGTACGATAAGACTATTTGTTTTGAAAGAATATGTTTTTCACACAAATGATATTTCATATATAAAAAGATGTCTTTTAAAGTTTTAAAAGTTTAAATGTATATATATAGGGAGCTAAAAAAATGTTATAGAAATTAATAAAGGAATGAAACTGTGACATTCCCTTTTTAAAATGGTAAATGTTTTTCATTGTTGAGAAAAAAAATATCTTCGCCTTTTACATACTAAACACTTAAAAATAAAGGATTTCTTCTAAGAAAAAAATATTTCGTCCAAGACAAACAAAGCTTCAATGATATTATAGAAAGACAAATACTGTAGTATACTATTTTTTATTTATTTATTTTTTTCTAAACAATACTGTAGTATAAGTCATATTTTAAAGATAAGCATAAATCATGATAGTGATAAAGATAATGAGAATGAAGAAAATAAAAGGAAAATAAAAATGGATCAATTTTGGACGTGTATTATTAGGCGAGGTCCCCTATAAATAGCACTCCCTCCGTCCCAAAAAGAACGATCCATTTGGGTTGATTACGCGGGTATTAAGGAAGTTAAGTAAAAATAAGTAAAAGTATATTGGAAAGATAAATTTACATGAGATTTGTAAAAAAAATAGAGAGAGAAAGTAATAAAATAACATGGAAAATCAAATTTTTATATGGGGAAGCTAATTTTGCACAAATATTGTAGCAAATTGGTGGGTGTTTTAATGCAAATGGGTCATTCTTTTTGGGACAAAATTTTGGCCAATTGGGTCGTTCTTTTTGGAACGGAGGGAGTATATACGCAATTCATTTACCATCCATCCTCAATCCCTATAAATATTTTCCTGCCGAAGAAATTGGAATCTCTCATCTTTTGTTGGAAAACAAGATTCGCTAACGTACACTCAAGCGAATTACTCATACTTCACTGTTGAGTTGCGTAAGGAGGATAGTTTTTTTTTTTTTTTTTTTTTTTCTAATAATTTTTTTTTAATATGGTACTAATTATTATGATGTGTTTGATTCGCATAATTTAGATACAAGTTATGAGCTTAGAATGGTTTAAACTTTAAACCAATATCTTATATTTGTTTTATGGTTTTAAGAGTTTCTAACCCATACTTCAAAGAGTTCAAACCCTCAAGGTATGGAGTCTATGGACGGGTTTAGAAATCTAGGGGGAGAGGTGGAAGTGGGTTTCACTCATTCCCATACTTTTACGTATCAAATAAAAGAAAAAAAAATGCATTTCATACTCATACCAAACGCATGGTATTGAGAATCAAATTCCAAACCGATATCATTGTGGCTTCATTCTTGATTCCAACCCCATATCATTTTGCGAACCAAACACCCCCTAAACTAGCTTTGACTTTTACAATATTCACGTCTTCTGTTTATGACCGTAGGTAGAAAAAACATATTTATGTGGAATTTTGTTAGAATTGTCTTAATAAGTACGAAGTACTACACGTGATACCAAAAATTTTAACAATAAAAACTCACTATAATAAGACACCAAAATCATATCACGTGAGATCTTTTTAGATGCAACTTAAAAATAATATATCTCATATTTTATCGAATATACTAGTTGTAAAAGATATATATGGAGTATTGATAATCGTGAAATCATAGCATAAAGAACAAAGGATCGGAATTGCCTCTGTTTTCATTTGTAGAACAAATTACGAATTTAAGGCTAGATCGAGCATGTTTATATTTTACATTAGGTATTTTTAATAATAAAAAAAAAACACAAGGATACTATTTAAAACATTTACTGTCAGAAAAATGTAAAATGGGCCATAAAATTTACGAATAGGATCTCCAAATTGTGACATTTCCTAGTTCACTATATTGTGTACAAAATTACAAATACATAGTCATATATTGGCATAATAGGACACCATTTCCAAATAATATCGTTTGTACGTTTAGAAGCACCAACGGTTTATTCTGTTTCCCATTTTCGTGGTGGCCAGTGCGTGCGTGGGTTCCCCCACCCTCGCTCACCCCTACGCAAACTCGCTCTTTTTTCATCTCCCACTCCCTTTTTCTCTCTTTTTATCCGATCTCATGTTTTTCATTTTTAATAATATGGCGCGTTATTTTATAGGACGTATAAAAGTTTAACCATCAGTTTAATCTTTTGATTTGATTTGGTCTTTTACTTTACTTTACAGACTCCTTGCCCTTATAAATAAAAAATGTAACTATCGAGATCATATGTAGGTCTTCATTGGGTTAAACCAAATTCAATGTGGTTATAAGTCATTAGTCATATGTAGCACTGTCAAAACGGTTTGACAGTTCGGTTTCGGTTCGGTTTGAAATTGGTTCGGTATTCAATCGGGTCGGTTTGGAATCGGTTTACTTGTCTCACGGGTCGGTTTTGGTTCGGTTTAAATAGTTATCGGTTCGATTCGGTTTCGGTTTATTCTTAAGCGGTTTTAATTCGGTTCGGGTTGTAAACAGTCCGGGTAGTAAACAGTTCGGTGCAGACGGGTTGCGGTTTGTTAACGGTGCGGTGTAAACGGTTTTTATCCCGGTTCAAACAATTTCGGGTTGGAAACGGTTTCGGGTTAGAAACAGTTCGGTTTTTTTTTGGTTCAGTTTATAACTGGTTTGGTTCTTTTTCGGTTCAGTTTTTAACTGGTTCGGTTCTTTTTCGGTACAGTTTATAACTGGTTCGGTTCTTCGATGGTTTAACCACTTTAACGTTATTCATATCAGTTCCATTTCAAGTTTACTAAATTACGGTTCGGGTCGGTTTCAAAAAATAAATTGTTTATCGAGTTGTTTGGATTCGGGCAGTTAAATGGTTTTGGTTTGAAATTTGATAGTACTTGCTAACCTTTTGCGTTCACAAGTTTTATATAAAGTCGCGAATCATTTCATATTTATTATTTAGGCATCATATTATAAACAAATTCTCATTGATTTTATAAATACATATTATGTTCTGTTTCAAGTTTAGTCATACTGATCTTACTAGTTTATTACGAAGTAGATTATAAGAGTTAGTGTATTAATGTATTATTGTGTTTACAATTAGGTTATTATATGCTTCTTATTTAATCATTTATATACATGACTAGAGGCAGTAGTGTTGCTAATAGTTTGAGGCAGGGCCTGAGCCTGCTTGTTTTGCTCTTGTTTGTGAACACTGATTATCCTTAATGAATGATTTGCCTTGCTATTTTAAAAAAAATATTCTAAGATTTCTAATATTTAATTCATTTAATTATATTCCCGTAAAAAAAAAAAATCCATTTAATTATGTAAAAAAGTTTGTAAACGGTTCGATTTAAAAGCGGTTTGGTTCATAAACGGTTCGGTTTATAACCAGTTCGGTTTACAAACAGTTCGGTTTTTAAATGGTTCGGTGCAAACGGGTAGCAGTTTGCTAACGGTTCGGTGTAAGCGGTTTTTTTGCCAGTTTAAACGGTTTCGGGTTGGAACCGATTTCGGGTTAGATACGGTTCGGTTCTTTTTCGGTTCGGTTTTCTTTCGGTTCGGTTTATATTTGGTTCGGTTTGTTAACGGGTTCAGTTCTTATACGGTTTAACATTATTCGGGTCGATTCGGTTTCGGGTTTACTAAAATACGGTTCGGGTCGGTTTTCGGTTTCAAAAAAATCGGTTTTTAATCGGTTCGGTTCTCATTTGGGTCGGTCGGTTTCGGGCAGTTAAACGGTTTCGGTTTGAAATTTGACAGCACTAGTCATATGTATGTCTTCATTGGGTTAAACCAAATTTATTAAATGTATCACAATATTTTTGATTCAAATGTAGATTACATTTTACGAAGTAATTTAAAGATTTTGAAAATTTAAATACTGACTTGTCATTGAAAGGAAATTTTTCCTACATGCATGGACTCATGCATGTTGCATGTCCTCAAGATGTCAAAAATTTTTAGGTTAGCACTTGGCAGTTGACTTAAAAACTCGGTCCTTGAGAGGTTCCATTAATATTTAGGAAATGATAACTCAAGACAAAATTATGCAACTTAAAAATTAAATCATCATCAGAAAATTTCCTACTTCCACCGTTTGATATATACTCTATTACGGGGTAGTTGACACTAATAAAATGCATGATTTTGAACATTAATGAATTCTTTTTTTTTTTTTTTGAAACAAATGAAATCAATTAATCAACAAATAAGTTAAATTATGGGAAAAAAAAAATAAAAAATTTGAGATTAAAAAATCTAATACTATCATGGTTTCAGATTAGTTGTAACAGTTTGACTTTACATAGAATATCTATATACTCATTACTTACTTTGCATCGATTATATGTATTTTTTTTAGTAAACTATTTTTTGATTAGTCGTTATGTATATTTTTATTAAATCAACTTTATGTACGAGTACATTTTACTACCTGTAATGTAATATTAATGACCTATGTCAAAAATGTTATGATTAATTTTAAGGGTAATGCTATATGTAGCCTTAAGGGCTATATATAAGCATTAAATATACTATTGGAAATGGTATAAAATTAGGAATTTATGACAAAAACACGCGTAAATCAGTGTAATTAGTGTTTATATTTTCATGATTTCTTAATTTTTAACGATTTTCAAGGCTAAATTTAATGCTTATATGTAGCCCTAAGGGCTATGTATAGCATTTTCCTAATTTTAAAATGGTATGTTTAATTTGAAACCTGCGAAATATTTTACATTGATAGTTACTCCATTTTTTTTTAAAGTGCAAATCATTAAAAGAAGTCAAAGCAACTTATATAGTAACGTCGAAGTTATAACATGTCAATTAATAAGAAATGGAAAATTTTCAATATATCAAGAGCTTACATTGACCGTTTATTATTATTATTATTATTATTATTAGGGAAATTCTCAACGGTAACCCCCAACTTTTGCTACGCACCAATGGTAACCTCCCTTTTTTTTATTATACAATATGACCCCAATTAAAAAACTTATCTCACTTATGACATTAATGAGAGTTAATTAATTAAAAAAAAACTAACTATGGTTAGTTTTGAAAAAAAAAAACTAAAAAGAAAAACCACCAACCCTACCACCACCTCCACCCTCACCCCACCAGATCTAGCCTGCACCACCTCCATCCTCATCGGAGCCGCCTCCCACCCAACCCCCTCATCTGAAACACCGACCTCACACCCAAAGCGCCGAACCCCAGTGCAACAACTCCCTCGCACAGCAGCCTGCTACCAACCATTTCCCTACCTCCACCTTCAACCCATCACCGCACAACCCCAGCGCAACAACTCCTTCACACAGCAGCCCGCAACCAACCAACAGCTGATTCCCACGAGACAACCACCGTTAGCCGCCAAATTAACCACCAGCACCTCCAATTCGACCACAAAAGCCACCGTCGCACTCAGTCCACAGCAGAGCCACCGCAAGACCCTTCCGAGCGCTTATTCCATTGAAGCAATTGCTCCTTGATCGATCTACAAAATCTAATTCGTGTTTGGGTTCACCGGTCTGGGGTGGTCGGGCTTCCGAGATTGGCGATCTAGTGGTGGTGACGGTAAGAAGGAGGAGAGGGAAGGAGGGTTGTGGCGGTGTTTGAGGTGGAGTTGGCGCATCATCAATGGCGGTCGGGGTAGTCTGGGTGGGTAGAATCGCCGGCGATTGGAGGACTTGGGATGGTATGCCGGAAGGGAGATGGTGGGTGGCAGATGGTGGCTGGGCAGGTGGTGGCTGATTTTTGGTGGTTAGGGTTAATTTTATTTTATTTTATTTATTTATTTTTTTTAAATATAAATCTAACTATTGTTAATATTTAATGAAATTAGGTTATGAGTGAGATGAATTTTTTAACTAAGGTCATTTTGTATAATTAAAAAAAGGGGAGGTTACCATTGGGGCGTAGCAAAAATTGGGGGTTACCGTTGAGAAATTCCCTTATTATTATTATTATTTTCTTGTTTTTAAAGTGCAAATCATTAAAAGAAGTAAAAAACTACTTATATGAATAATAACGTTAAAGTCGCAATTAATAAGAAATGGAGAAATAAATTATGTATTTAAAAAAATCAAGAGTTTTCTCTCTCTGAAGAAAATTCAACCAATGAGATTCTACTCGTTTAGTGTCACACTCACACTAGTCTCAATCACACACTCTTCATTCTTCCATTTTATGCCTTTTCCTCCTCTACCCCTCTCCACTCCTATAAATTTGGCAATGCTTAAACTCTTCATTCCCAAACATTATTTTTTGCTACATTACAGCTACTCTTCAACATTAGCTTATATGTAAATTAAAATCCCCCCCAAAAATATCTTCATCATTATTCATCAATAACAATAACAACTTTATTTGATCGTATAATATATAGTTTTTTCGTACGAATAATATCATAGCAGCCCAAATATATATATATATATATATATAATGAGGCTGTCTATGAAGTCATTTGCATTACCATATGATATCCCTACTTCCGGCATAACACCGCATGTCCCCACGCAGCAGCATTGCAATCTCACTAAACAAACTCAACAACTTATGATGACTTTCCAGTCATCTCAGCAGTCCCTCCTTCATCATTCTATTAAACCGACAACGACAACGAGTAAGTCGGGTCGAGGGGTGAGGCATATGGGCTCGCCCCGTGTTGCTGATCGTTGGAAGGAGTACATGGGTGCGAGGGATTGGGAAGGGTTACTTGACCCACTTGATGATAATCTTCGCGATGAGATCCTCCGGTACGGATCCTTTATTGAGGCTACGTACCGGGGGTTCGACTTTGATCCCGGATCACCCTCATTTGGGTCATCCAAGTATAAAAAAAAGTCTTTTTTCCAAGATTGTGGGTTGCCAACACCCGGGTTTCGGCTTACCCGACACCTCCGGGCTACTTCGGGGATTCAAGTACCCGATTGGGCCCAATCTAGCTGGTCTCCGGTGAAGACCAGCTGGATTGGGTACGTGGCGGTCTGTACTGATAAGGCGATGATTGACCACCTGGGGCGCCGGGAGGTAGTCATCGCCTTACGTGGGACCGCCACGTGTCTAGAGTGGCTAGAGAACCTACGAGCCACTCTAGCCCCAGTCCCAGTCCCTGTCCCTGGGTCCACATCGTTAAATAATGACAATGTGGACCCAGGGGACTTAGACGGCCCCCCAATGGTAGAAAGTGGGTTTCTGAGCCTGTACACTTCGGGCACCGACATGTGGCCCAGTCTCCAGGACTCAATAAGAATGGAGGTTAGTCGGATCCTCAAGCACTACCAAGACAAGCAGCCTCTTAGTATAACCATCACCGGCCACAGCCTCGGGGCTGCCCTCGCTACGTTGGCAGCCTACGACATCAAGACTACGTTCGACCGGGCCCCACTCGTGACCGTGATATCCTTCGGTGGGCCACGAGTGGGAAACCAAAGCTTCCGTTCCCTTGTAGACAAGCAAGGGACGAAAATATTAAGGGTGGTCAATCCGAGTGATCTCATCACTAAAGTACCCGGCTTTGTTACTGATAATAATGAAGAATTTGTCAACATAAATAAAAGTACTAGTCCTATTAAAAAAATTGAGGAAAAAAGTAGTAAAAATCCTCGCAATAACAATAACAATAACACTAACAATAAAAGTAATCGTCCTGGTAGAATTGATAGTAACATCATTAGTCGTTCTAGTAAAACTAAAAGTAGTTGTGGTGGTAGCCATTTTGGGTTCGGAGAAGTTGAAAGTAGAAGTCCTAGTAACAATAATGGATTCAAAAAATTAAACCCATTGGCGGAGCTATGCTTGAATTGGGTCCAACAATTTAGGGTGGAGGACACACAGTGGTGGGTGTACGCCGAGGTGGGACGGGAGCTCCGGTTAGCAAACAGCGAATCAGAGCAACTATCATACTACTTGGGAAACCTGGACGTTGCAAAATGTCATGACCTAAAAACATACCTTAACTTAGTGGAAGATTGTCCACTCAAAAATCTTGTTAGAAGGTCTTTGAATAAACTCTCTGAGAGTTGTTGTGTTCATCGAAAAGAGAATAATGGTGTTTTTGCATTTCTTTGTAAACAATTTTGAGACATGCTAATAATTGTACATATATCTTACGTATAGATTTGGGCAATTCGACATTGTTTGATTCTAAGTTGAACTCGGCTTCATTATTTTTATTTAATTTTCTGTTTACTACGTAGAAATTAGTCTAAAGGGATTAAAAAAAATCCTTACAATTTCATTGGTCAAACCGTAATTTTAATAAGGTTACGTTATATCCAAAAATTCTCAATTTTATAATTAAAATTTAAATTTAACTAAGTTTCATTGACAATACAACTCCGATAGTTTTCAAGGTGCAAATCTCGTTTTGTTAAATAGAGATCGATTATTGCATATTCACAACAAATTCATAGTAATTTGTTAAAATTCAATGATATTCGTAGCTTGCTTTCAAAAAAAAAAAAATTGAAAATTCACACATTTCCTAAGCTAATAAATAAGCAATCTAGTGCACCTAGACTTTTATGCAATACATACAATTTTTTGACGTACATTTAATCATATTTGATTTTTAACATCTTTTTTTGATCATATTGATTTACAATTTTCATTACCTCTGAAAAAAGGAAAAGGCACAAAAAAAAAAAAAAAAAAAAAAAAATAGTGATGAATTTTAGCACGTGGCGAGAATGGCTTTTCTTCAGTCATGTTATCACTCCAATTCACAAGGGACGACACGTAAGTTTCCACTCTTTGTGCTCTTGAACATGTCACGTTGCAAAATACGAGTAGAAAGTATTTGCATTAAGTAGTGCTGCTATAGATTTCACCGTGTATGTGATCTTTAGGTCAAATGATCGATCTCTACCAATTTTAGTTTTTGAGGGTGTGACTATCTCTTACGAGTACTTTTTAATTTATCTCCGCTCCTAAAAGCATGACCTATAAAGCTGAACAATTTGCATATGCTTTTAATTAAAAAGGTCTTTTTTATTTATTTATTTATTTATTTTTTCTTCTCTTCCTCCTCCTCCTTTAGGTTTGGCCTTACCATATTATGCAAATGAAAAAACATCCCTCTTGATTTCATAACATTTCGTGGTTGAGCTTTGAATAAAAAATTTAAACTTCTTTACATAACTCTGAGTATATGTGAGTACAATAGTACATGCATATACCTTGCTGACTCACCTACTTCTTTAGGTAAATTATACAAATGTGAACGTATAGAACCCCCAACAATAATGTATATCTGCCTTCTCTTTGGTGATGAGACGCGAACCCAAGTATGCTCCTTGATCGAGTGGGATGATTATTGTTTGAGCTACTCTTGCACCTCGATTGATTTTATTCTTTCTTGAATGTAAAAAAACTCTATTACCTTGCTCTACACATTAAAAGACAATTTTATAAGCTACTTTCTCCATTTTTTTACTATATGCATCACTTTATATATAAAAAAAGTTTTAATTTAGATGCATCATTTTCTCTTTAATCTAATCAATTCTTTCTATTATACTTTTTCTCTCTGTCTTTCTTTACTCCAAAAATTAGCTAAGAGTCCGCAATTACAATAATGATGCAATTAAAAAAAAAAAGGGAGAAAGTTTTATGCATAAAGTATATATATCAAATAACATACGAAATATTTTTTTTAAAAAAAACACGATTACACAAACACAAATTTAAGTGTGATTTTCTTCATCGTAAGTGTGTAAAAAAAAAGGAGAAGCCTAAGGAACAATATGATGTTGGAGCAAGTCCATAAAGAGTCCTTTATCATAAGGTTATAGTACGTGAGTGCATGCATATAAAATCAATCCCTCTAATCCATAATATAATAAAGTTGACATTTGTTTTTTGTATAGTTCCTTTATTATTATATTCATATATTACGTAATTTAATTAGATAATTCATTACATTATTAGGAAGACTATTCAATGGCTACATTAAAATTGTGGCCATTGTATTACTTTTAATCTAGACCCTTTATTTTTTAGTGGAAATCCTATCCATTCATTTATTAAACCATAACTTTTTTTAATCCAAAAAAACTGCTTTTACCAATTAATAAAAAAAATCAATAAAACTCTATCAATTTATTTAATGATCGTATAACTATTCCTCCATTGATGGAAGATTGAGAATTAATTTACACACATATACTCCGATAATATAAACATCAAGAATTCAAATTATGTGATGAAACAACATTAGATTGATTAACATAAGCATTAGATCAGATTACAGAAAATGGAAGCAAGGTATAGCAGAAATGATCAATGGTGGAATTTTGATCGGATCACCATGAACTAATTGTTTTAATTTCTGCTGTGTAGGGTTACCTATGAAAACCATTATTAATTCATGGTAAGCAATGGAGTAATTTAATAATGTAATACTCCGTATGAGGATCCGAGTTTAGAAAGGAAGGGGGTAATGCAGTTTTAATTTTTGATTTTTTTTTTTTTTTTTTTGTCAAGTCAAGTGCCTCAACTCAATATGGATGACGTGGAATTAATATCAACAAGTGTACGACCATGATTTAAAAGTTATAGTGGCCACAAAATTATTGTAGCCATTGTAAAATTATCCTACATTATTATAGTTATATCATATTTGATTTTATTTAAATGTAAGACTACATAATATATATGGTCAAAGTGTCAAATAAACATACCCGTGTAATACCCAAAATCTTCACAACTGCATGAAATAACACCGGCCATGAAAAATTAAACAGTTACAAAATTTGAGACATGAAAATAACGTCCAATCACAGTCCACCGGCCACTTATACGAGTAATTTTTTCCTTAAAAGTGTAACACACCAAACTTATTTTATAGGAAAAAAGTCATTGAAAAAAAGTCCTGCATCGAAGTTCGTGTACCAAAAAGGTTCAACTGCTTAGTACTCGAATTATTAATTAATTAAGAGTATACCGCCGCAATTTTGATAGGCCAACAAAAAAAATATTTGACTCAAAAAGTGGATCATTTTGATGATCATCAAGGGCCTGTTCTCTTACGTTGAAATTCAGTTCAGTTCAGTTCAGTTCAGCTGAGTTCAGTTCAGTTCAGTTCAGTTCAGTTCAGCTGAGTTCAGTTCAGTTCAGTTCAATTCAGCTCAATTCAGTTCAGTTCAGTTCAGTTCAGCTCCTAATTTCCTTCTCTTATAAAATATTCATTTCAGTTCAGTTTAGTTCACTTCAGTTCAGCTGAGTTCAGTTCAGTTCAGTTCAGCTGAGTTCAGTCAATGAGAACAGGCCCCTAGTCTTAAAGTCTATATATATATATAAATTTTATAAGATTAAAAAATTATATAGGCAATAATTGACGTATTATAATTTTTTTTTATTTCAAGTTACTCGTGTACTTAAGTAATTAAAGGGTAATATTAACATGTATTTATTAGAAAATACAAATTATGAAGTATGGCTTAAAAGATTCATGAATAGGAATGCTACAAGATGTATCGAGCCAATCAAATCGTGAAATTCAAAGATCAAATAATCTATCAATTTAGTGCGCGTCAATTGATCGAACCTTAAGGTTAAAGTTGTCAAAAATTGAATTAATCACATTCGAAGTAGCTTGAATAAGAATTGATTAACTTGGGTACGCATATATGAACCTGCACTAAATCTACTAACATGCTTGATTTGACAACTTTATTATTTAAGGTAGTATAAGTGATGAAAAATGTTAGAATTCACTTAATTGTATTGTAAAATTGTAAAGATTGAAAATAAGTCATAAATCCAATAGTATACCCTAATAAACAATTTACAAAAGCACAATTAAATTGTAACAACTTTCTAACTTGCTTGATTGACATATAAATATGTGAAAATTTGAATTTATTAGAAATAAATGTATGTGTACTTGTTTGTCTTGTATTTACTTTGAAAACACAAATTTTAGGAAATTTTATTCTCAAAAGATTCAATGATTTAACTAAATGAGGTTTTCGTGTTGAAGTAGAAATTCCATCATCTAACCCAATAACTTTGGCATTTTTCATGAAAAAAATATATTGACCCTAAAGTTATACGGAGTACGTACATACTCTATAAAAATAGGTACATACTTAATTTCCATTCTAAAGTAAATTCAACATCTAATCTCTCTTGTTTATGGTCAATAAACTTCGTAAACTTTTATCACGACTTCACACACCAATGTAAGAAATTTATTTGTTTAATCATGTGAGACTTTGAAAATTTTGTTACAACATGTAAGTTTTAAAATTCTTGTATTTTTGTTTTTGTTTGTTGATATATAATCAGAATTATTATTGACCAAAATACAATATTAGAGAGTAGAGCGAGACTAGAGACCATTATTAACTAAAAAAAAATTGTGTTTACATTAAAAAAAAGGAAGTAGTAAATGACTAAATGCTACGTAGTATATGGTCAAATAATGTGCCAAATTGAAAAAATGAGTAAATTGATTTTATTATCTGCAATATGTCTCGAATTAGAATTTCGATTCTTCAACAATAAATGTTTTCCAAACGTATTGAAAACTTAGCTATTTGAAGTCTATGAAGACCTTTATGATATAAATTCTAGTATATATCCTTCCTTAGTCTCAACTTGACCAAACAACAGAGGAAAACCAGAAGAATGTGTCGAACTATAATTATTGTCTTCAACTCTGCAAACAAGGAAGCTTTAGACTTTAATTTAGAAATTTGACCCCCACGTACATATGTACTTCGTACATACGAGTAATAAACATTACTTTGAGATTGACAGATCCTTGTGTACTGTTTTAGGGATCAAATCTCATAGAGCCTAATCGAATTTTGTCTTTCTTACCTGAAAATATAAACAAACTCTTGATTGCATCTTACCTTTAAATGCACTTAGGGTCTGTTCACATTTACTTAATTTCAGTTCAGTTCAGTTCAGCTCCAATCAGTTCAGTTCAGTTCAGCTCCTAATTTCCCTCTCTCATAAAATATTCATTTCAGCTCAATTCAGTTCAGCTCCAATCAATTCAGTTCAGTTCAGCTCCTAATTTCCCTCTCTCATAAAATATTAATTTCAGGTCAGTTCAGTTCATTTCAGCTCCTAATTTCCCTCTCTCATAAAATATTCATTTCAGCTCAGTTCAGTTCAGTTCAGCTCAACTCCAATCAGTTCAGTTCAGTTTAGCTCAATTCAGTAAATGTGAACAGGCCCTTAGGTAACAATCACCTTTAGGGCCTGTTCTTTTAAGCTTAATTTTAATTCAGTTCAATTCAACTCAGTTCCTAATTTCTATCTTTCATAAACAACTCATTTCAACTTTATTCAGTTCAGCCCCAATCAGTTTAATTCAGTAAATCAAAACAGGCCCTTAACACATCAATTATTTTTGTTGCTTGGTTCTCGAGTTTTTCTTCGGAATCCTAAAAAGTCACAAGTTTATCTTCTAATTCCAACAAATTGACGCAACCACATTATATAAGTAAAATTAACAAGGATGAGATACTTAAAATGTCAAAAGATTAATAACCTATGCCATAAGGCTGATAGAATTTATCTATTTCCTCCGTTCTTTTATTATTGCACCATAAGGGTTTGGCATAAAATTTTTGGAAGTTGAAAAAATGATGAGAGAGAAAGGTAGAAATACAAAGTTTCTTAAAAGGCCATGTGATTGTATACACAAAATAAAAAGTAAGGGTTGAAAAGCAAGGGTATATTAGGTGTTTGTAGTGTGAACACAAGTACTCCCTCTGTCCCTTAATACAATACCTCTTTCTCTTTATTATGTGAGGAATAAATGCTCAAAAGAGGCATTGTATTAAGGGACGGAGGGAGTATTTCTTTTCCTAAAATGGATATGGTGCAATATTTGTGAAACTTTCTTAAAAGGCAAGTGGTGCAATATTAATAAAACGGAAGAAGTATACTTGATTATCTGACCCAGAACTCAACCAAATAACATTATTTCTCCCTAACCAAACCCACCCAACCCAATAACCAATATTTGTATAATGATGATTTTATATAATCAAACATATTGACAATAGAACAACAAATAATACGACCTGAATCAAATTCTACCCTAATGACTCGATTGTCACCTCTGATAAGTCAAAATTATTAAAATAAACTAATATGGCCAAACAATCATTAAAATTGTGAACCTAATAATAAGTATGTGAACATATCGTCTTTATTCAAAAGCATCATATATGTCAATATTATAGAAGCCAAATTTTATTCCATGTTGATAGAGAATATACCTCGAATATTCATTTACAAAACTAAATTATCATAATTTTATTCCATGTTGATAGAGAATATACCTCGAATATTCATTTACCTCGAATAGTCATTTACAAAACTAAATTGCAATACTATTAATGTGTGTTAGTGTTTGCATACATACATGGGTAATGAATAATGATATATTTTTTTGATGCAATGAATTATGATATATGTAACACATAGAACTACAAACACATACTACCTCCGTTTCTTTTTTGTTGACACGTTTTGACTTTAACACTATTCATCCACCTCCCTTTGACCGTATTTTGTGCTCTATACGTAATGAAAAATATAGTCATGTGGGATCTTTTTAGATTCGTCACGACTTTCAAAGTATCAACTTTTCATAATTTTTTTTTATTGATAATTAAAGATATTAATGATTGTATAAGTGCATTGGCAAACATGACTAAAGAAACGTGTCAACTAAAAAGAAACGGATGAAGTATAAGGATAAAATTCACTTTTTTTTAATGAAAAAATAGTATAAATTAAAAAATTATGATATAAAAACACACATCAATCTGTGTAATTAATGATTAGTTATTTTTAATCTACAACAAGTACTCTGTATAATTTTATAAAGTTTAAATTTCTTCACATAATTTCATTGCACCAGTTAAAAGGTGAACATAGAAAGTTGAAATCTACATGCCCAAATCACACGGTTAAACTGTCATTATTATGGAGTGTACCATAAAAATTTCATCATTATTATTGTTAAGAAAGAAGTTAAACTTATGATTACACACACTTAATATAGACAAATTAAATCAAAGATTATCAAACCAAATCATCATCATTTTTAAAAGATTTGAACTCAAAAAAAATTCTTGCACAGAACCAAGAGTAAAATAAATGCAATAACAATGAGTAAATAGAACATTCTAATTGTAATTATTTTGTTATAACTTCTTTCAGACAAATGACACATCCAATGTATCTTTGATTAGGGGTCCTCGTTTGCGGCTAATTATTTACATATGATAAACTTTTTGACTAATAATTTTATGTTATGTATAAAGTGAGATATAATCACTTTAATAGTAATGATTAATTTACACCAAAGTATGCTCCAATTCCTCCGAAAGTGCAGTCAAACCATAAGATCATGCATATATATTAAGATACATGCCATAAAAATGTGAAACACTCCATAAAAGTTGTTGTCCAATACATGTAAGAAGATTGACGATACTAGAGATTATGAAAAAAAAAAACCTTAAAGTTAACAATCCTATTAAAACTTAAAACATTGCAAACCAATGGCAAAAAATGGTGCAGTGCAACCATGCATGCAGAGCCAGAAAAATAAATGATACAAATGGTGAAGTAGTGCAACTGTTACCAAAGCACATTTGCTTCATGCTCAATGAGAAAATTATTCCTATTTATATAAGGATTATCACAAAACTGAGACCTTATTTGGTAATTGACTTAAATGGACATTTTTTTCATCGAATTAAATAAATATAATACTTAGAATAGCTTATTAGATGGCTTATCAATTGGCTACTCGACTATTTATATACCAATTACATAATTAGATCTATTATCTATAGGTCGTTTACCTCAAAAATTGGTTTATTTGCACAAACATCTAGTAGCCAATAATTGATTTTTACTTACTGCATATCTTTTAAAGTATACATGACATTAAGCCAATAATATCAACTAACCACTTGACTAAAACAATAAAAATATATCAGGTGAACCAACAAACAACCAACAGACAGTAGCAATTGATTACACAGTGACGTGAGACCTATATGTGTTTTGCATACATATTTCAAACTTAAAAGTGAGCTATATCAAAAGTCAAACGAAAAGGAGCTTGAATTTGAAAATTTACAAAACTTTCAAATTTCATCAATTTAATAATATACTTTCATTGTTAACAATCCTCTTTCTATCACATAATTTGAATAAGGCAAATCCATTACAATTGCATTTCTAGAATAACACAATAGAAGACTTACAAATGAATCCAATAGAGTGGACGCCATCTAAACTTGTTGATTAAAGTCTTTGAAGTTAGTTCATACAGTATGTGACCAAATTCCGTCTATATAATTGTCGCACATATATACTGTCTGCACCAAAAATGCAAATGCATTCAATAGATAATATTGAAATCTAATAAGAGTTAAATAGCAATGTTGGAACTTGGATAGTCTTCCCGTTGGGTATAAGGCACTATTAGCGTACCAGTACCACGAAATTCGAAATGTCATCTATAGTCCATTGGAACCAACCATATAACTAGCATGCAAATGCTGCAAACCATCAACATAATTATTTATTATTACCAATTTTTAAAACTAACTTAACGAATTCATTGAAGACAACCATATGGTTGACATGCAAATATGCAATACTCTAGGGAATCACAGTGAGTTATGTACTTATATGTGTACGTGTATACATGTGTTCTTACAAATCCGTTTTTATATGTGTACGTGTATACGTGTATACTCGAGAAATAAGTTGTTTTAGATGATAGCTATATGGTTGTGGACTTGTACGTGGTTGTACTTGTGCGGAGTAAATTCAATTCTTACGCGGATATACACATACATTCATTTCAAAAGACATTTTTAAAGAAACGAAAGTTGTATGCTCCATACTTCTCAACTTTTTAACTTTGCATTCTATCTCAAAATTTAATCCAACTAAGCAAATCATATCAAACAAATTATGTTAGTTTTGAAACTTAAAAGCAAGTTCACTCGATCATGAAACATTGCATGCCCTTTTCAATTAAATTTCACATGACAAAATATAGCAACCACAAATCTAAACAGTAGTGAATCAAACATGCTTAAAACCCACTTCAAATTGAGATAAGATGTTGCAAAATAGGACAATTGAATTTGACGAAGCATAATCATTTAATGTGGCTACTTTATACTACTAAAAATATCAAGGTATACATCTTTGGTGAGAAGACAAAACTATTATTATGATATATATCAATCCAATATAAACCTTTAAGTAACTATTATACCAATATTATTTTCACAATGATTAAAAACATGAATAAATACAAAAACTAACACAATAATTTGACTTCATTTGCTTAGAACCGATAACTCATTTTTCTAATTGTTAACAATGAATTGCTATATATGATGTATACAAAACATAATTATTCTTGATTCAAGTTTATAGTTTTTAAAAGATAGATAGCAAGAAAGGGTATATTGAGAATTGAACAATTTGCAAAGTTAACTTAATGGCCATTTAAAGATGATAATTTTGAATTCAAGTACTTGAATTGAAGCTCTTGAAGTTTAAAATTTACAAGATCCTACCGAGACTCATATCCATATCCTTGATAAGGAATGCTTTTGAGCCCAAAAGGGTATGCCTAAAATCAAGTCACTATGTGAATTAGAACAATTTCAATAATTGATTACCATTGTTTTGCTAGTTTAAACCATCATTTTCTTACTAATAAAGCCACACTTAGAAATAAATCTATGTATATATTTTGTCGTACACTTTTTAACCTACTTCCAAAATAGCTTTAAGAAATTCTGCACCACCACTTTAGCAAGGACAAAATGTCAATTTTAAATTATGATGCATTATATTCAACAAGAGGCATTATTGCTTTAGGAACAAAGTTAACAACACGTTTTGAAACGCACTATTCATGAGACAACACATGCTAAGTTCTTTCAAACTTATATATAGTGGCCAAAACAAAGTTAAATTTAGCAAAAACAAGTTGAGATGTACATTACCTCTTTCCAAATATTCAAATAAAAAAAAGTTTCTTCAAATCAAACTCTCAAAACAAGGATAAGAGTATATATATTTTCATGATAATCTAATATTCTTATTAAAATATCCCTTCTATGATAAAGAAAACAACTATATTCCTTATATATTTGCTGAAAACTTCAATAAAATCACACATTTTCGATTATTTATAGATTCCCGGTATAATGTACGACCTACCATCCTTGTAAGTTGATGCACTAAGAAGTGGAAATCTAATACACACGGTCGACTATGAGACTCAAAGGCTAGTTGAACACTAAGAATATATGTGGTTAACCTTAGCTATGTTGATAGAAGGAGTGCACACAACTATGATGACCCATATATCCAAATTTCCATGGCTACATTTGGATAAGTTGCAATCATGTAGCCCCCTCTTATGGCCAGCCTAAATGCAGCTTATCTGTTCCGGGTGAGCTCCGGTACAGATAATCTTCGTGTGTTGGTAAAGGTTTACCGTCCAATTACGCACCTGCACAGTCAACACAGATAAGCTAACCCGGGGGTTATCCGGGAATAACCTCTCCATGGATATTTGGGCTTTGTTACTAATCAACAGTTGTTTAGCGGTATTTAGAAGATATTACCGGCTAAATAGTTTTTACTACCGGTATCATCCCGTACAACTAGCCCCCCAAGTGAGGACGGTGGTGAAACCGGCGTGCTCACTTGTAATTATGAGAGGGAGTTAAGTAAGGAAAACATGAACTGAGATTGAAAAATTTCCAATTTGCCCCCCAAGTGAGCAAAGTACCGATAGTGCTTTGGTCAACTTAAAACTTAACTGAGATTAAAAAATCTCCGATTTGCCCCCTAAGTGAGCAAAGTACCGATAGTGCTTTTGTCAACTTAAAACTTAACTGAGATTAAAAAATCTCCGATTTGCCCCCCAAGTGAAAAAAGTACCGATAGTGCACGGAGGCATTATTTTTTGATGAAAAATTTGAAAAATCCAAAATTGGCTTGGGCAGGAATAGTTAAAAAATGAGTGGGGCACGTGTCATTCATCCTGCGTCTTAGTTTATGAAAAGGCGTTTTTCCCCAGCCGTTGGATTGCATGCTCAAACTGTCACTTCAACTGCCACTGTTCATGGGGGTATTTAAGCCTCGAAAATGAGGAAATTTCCTCATTTGCTCTTCATTCCAAAAATTTCTTCGAAGTATTTCTGCGAACACACTTAGGTTTTCGTCAATCAATCTGCATCATCAAGAGGAGAGTGATTTCAATTTTTGGCTTGAAGATATAACTTCTCGACTTTCCTACTTCAGTATTTCTGTCAGAGCTGTTCTGCGAAATTCAATCGGTTCAACGAGGTAAAAAGCTCTAACTTTTTCGTTTATTTTGGTAATTAGAGTGTCAATTTCCTGTTTCACCTTAGTGTTGTGTCTGTGGTTGCGTGTCTGTTAAGTTTATGCCTAAATTTGCTCAAAACTCGACTTCGGGTAAGGCCGGCGAGGCTGACCCGTTTGCACCCTTGTCCTCAGCTCCAGTGAAAGAAGTTGAAAAGTATTGTCAGCCTACTTGGTCTAGTATTTTAGAAGACGTTGAGATCATCTCAGTCTCCCCGATAAGCATTTGTCCACAGTTGGAGTCTACTTTCGAGATTATTCAGTACGGATCGAATTTAGGCAAGATAGGTCGTAAAACAACGGCAATGCCGAGAACCAAAAGAATTAGTTATCAGCCCGAGGAAGGTGAAACCTCTGAGCGCCGCGCAGGTAATGAACCTGTGGTTGAAGAAACCTCTGATGTCGGTGAGGAACACGTTCAGTCAGTTGAGAGGTCTTTGGAAGGAATGGATGAGGAAAGTGTAGGTAACAGTCAAGATGAGGGTGTAGGTGAGAGTGGTGGTGAGGAATCTGAGGCTACCGGTAGTGCAGATGGTAGTCAAGATACAGAGACTAGTGAGTTGGTTGTGCGAGTGAGATAGGGTGAGGCCGCTGAAAGAAGCGATGCCGTCTTGAAAGAAGAAAGTTTGGATGAAGGGTATGACTCTGAAAATGACGACCAAAAATACCGAGAACCTCTTGAACTAAAGTCCGAGTACAAGGTTGTGTCGACGAAAGTTGACCCAGAATGGCTCCAGAAGGCTACCGAGAAAGAGTATTGCCGCATCGGTGCCCACTTCTTCAACCTTCCTGACGGCTATGATTTAAAATTGCCTAAAGAGGGTGAGGCTGCTCTTGACTGTCCTGACGGTCATATAGTCGTTTATGCGAAGCATATTGAATATGGTTTACGGTTTCCGTTGCACCCCTTTATCGAGAAAATTTTCAGGGCTTGGAATGTGTGTGTGGCGCAGCTAACGCCCATTGCTATCTGTAACCTTATCTCACTGGTGTAGGTTATGATATTCATGGACTTCCCTCTTACATTGAACTTGTTTCGTACCCTTAACTGGCTAAAGAGAGACAGTCAGTCACCAGGGTTTTGGTCATTGTTCACGGCCCGTGGTAAATGTACAATCTGGCCGAAACTGACCAGTTGTAAAGGTTGGATGGAGATGTTCTATTTTCTAAGTGTTCCTGAAGACTACAAAGTTCGCAGATGTTTCTATCCCCCTCATAGCATGTGTGATACTATTAGGAGTAGAAGATTAGGTCCGGTAGAGAAGTATGCTTGTAAATTTTTTGATTGTACATATGTAAAGGCTGGTAGTAAGAAAAAAGCTGTACCGGGGGTGTGGCTACCCAACTGTAATTATATCTTGGGTAACGCCCCTTTGTCTCATGTCGGTCTCTGCTGGACTGACGAATTTGGTATGGTTCTTCTCACATTAACAGCTTTGTTTCTTTTTTTTTTTTTTTTTTGTATTGTTAACTATGGGTTGAAGTATTTCTATGCCCAGAACCAGTTATTTTAAAATAGCTGACTATCATATCGGTATTTCAACATTCAGAGTACTTAAGCCTCGCTATCTCGTTACTTGTATTTATTCTTTGCGCGTCTATTGCGTTGCAGGTATTAACAAGTTAGATTTTGCCAGCTTGGGTTTACATCCTGACGGCAGGGTGAAATTTCAGTGCCCTCCAAACCCAAAACACAGTTACGATACACTACCTGTATACTGCACACGTGCTCTCAAAGGGAAGAAAAGAAGACGACAAGACATGACTTCTAACGAGCAACGCAGGACTAAAGCTCGCACCCTGCCTGTTAAGAGAGGCGGAGCAAATGCCTCCAAAAGAGCTGGCGACCTCTCAAGCCGTTACCAGCTCAAAAAGCAAAAACAAGAAGAGGCCGCTAAAAACCAGCAGAAGCCGGAAGAGACCTTCAAGGATTTGAACGTTGTGAATTTGGAGGATGACGGCGACCGTCCTTCCGGTATCAGGAAATTAAACATTCATCTGCGCAAGCCTACTGAGGCAAGTGTTGTTGCGGCAGAGAAAGTTGTAGCCACTGAGAAGCTGGTACCGGCCGAAGATCCTTCTTTGAGGGACCGACAAACTCGGGTGTCGGGGAGGTCTGCTAGCAGCAAAAACGCCTTCATTCCGGTGATGACTGGGGATTACATTGAGGTTCCCCATGTGAAGGTGCCTGCCGAGGTGGCTGAAGAGTTCTTGGTTCCTAGCGGCAGTGCTGGCGAGCCGTGGCATCCTCGCATCAATGTAAATCGGGGAGAGTCTGTTATCTGTGACGACCCCAATACCGGCGGCAGCATGGGTTGGAGAGTGCTGAAGAATTTGGCCACGCCGGCAGACCGGCCTGTTGGTAAGCTTATTGCTCATTGCGGCCAAATGATGAACGACATGCTCCGGGTAAGATGGTCTTTATCCGTTTTTTTTTTGTTTTTTTTTTCATAATTATATACATTTGTATAACAATTCCCTTCTCCCCCCCCCCTTTCTTTTTACAGACTGTCAACTCGGCGGTCAAGGTGGTACACATGTACCGTTACTATCAGTGCTGTCATGATCAAGCCGAGGCAAAGTTTAAAAAATGCGATGATGCCCGACAAGCTGCTATTAGAGAGAAGGATAAACTGACGGCCAATGTCAAGACGTTGGAGAACAATATGATTGTTCTGAACACTAAGCTGGCCAACCAGGAATCCATGCAAAAGAGAATTACCGACCTCGAGCTGCAGCTGAAGACAGAGAAGGAGACCAGAACAAAGTTGGAGGAGAGTTTGAAAAAGGCTGAAGAGGACAAGCCCGGTATCAGGCGCCGAGCAGTCAATCGGTTCATGCAGTCTGACCATTACTGGAACTTGCTAGTGGACCGGTACACTGGCGGATGGGTAGCTGCGCACCGCTGTGTCTGCAAGGCCGAGAACTGGGATGCAGAAAAATGGCAGGCAGCTGAGACTGCCTATGGTGATGACATGCATCTCTCTCCTACCAGCTATGAGGGGGATTACTTTGATAACCCTCCTCCGATTGAAGTTCTGAAGAATCTGGACCCCCGTGACCTACCGGAAGAGGAGTTTGAAGATGCTCTGATTGCTAGTCCTATCGGAGAGGGCAAGGCTGTCGGCACCTCTGAAGCTGTCCCCCAAAAGGCGCCTGACACGAAGAAGGATTAATGGGGCGGGCAGTCATCACCGGAATCATGCGGGTCCTCTTTATCTGTAATTGCTAAGGCTCATTGTTGAGCAACTTATGTCTTTTTTGTTAAAACAATTTTTATGAACTTGTATTTTGGCCGATCTGACCCTTATCTTTTTTGGGTGATGGTTGTCGACTTCATATGTGTATGTTCTGACAATTTTTATTTTCTGTTTGTTTAATCACTTATCAACTGTATCTGAATTTGGTAACCTGTATATTTTAATTGCGCAAAACTAAATAGTTTCTCCGTTATGCCCGTATTCTGAATGATTTTACCGTTAATTTTGTTTGAAAGAAACCTACGTGTTTTCTTTCATGTATTCATTCTAATGCCGTGAATGCACTTGTATTTCGATACTATTATTCCTGTCTGTGATTTCTATAATTGTATTATAATCGTATACTTGTTGCTTATCTGTACGCAAAATTTTGTAATGCTTTGCTACTTAAACTATTTCTAGTTCTAACAAATTATCGGCCTTCTTTTTTTTGTTTTTTCGATTCCAACACATAGGCATATTAGGCATATGCCCCCGAATTCCGCAATTAATTTCCTTAGAAATTGATTTCGGAATTCCTTATCATTTTGGTTCTTTCGGTGTTTTTCATATATATATGCAGCCTTTAGCAGGCCGAGTATTGACAGTGGATCAGACCGTCAATTTCAACTCGCCTTGAGGCGCATTAGTTATCCAACCTTCCTCCTCACTTGAATGAAAGAGACAGCTAGCTAGGCTGTTTATCAGATCATATCGAAAGTAGGGGATGACTCCATTAGTTATAGTACGTACGGCTCTTATTAACGGCCTTGGCCAAAACTTTTAAAACAAACTATAGGCATAGAGCTTGCCCTACAAAATAAGAAATAACAAAGAACGCTGAATCATGACTACATGTCATGCCAGTACTAAACATGAAAAATTAAAAAAAAAAAATTAAACATAGTATTTCTTGAGGACACTTGCATTCCAAACATTTTTTAACGGTACCCCTTCAAAAGTCATCAACCGATACGATCCTTGACGAACTGTCTCGTACACCTGATAGGGTCCCTCCCAGTTTGCGGTGAGCTTGCCATCTGCATTTCCTTTACCCGTTGCGGTAGTTCGGCGAAGGACCAAGTCCCCATCTTCCAAAGGCCGGTAATTGACTCTTTTGTTATATGCTTGACTCATACGATTCTTATATGCCGCTGATCTGACGGCAACCGTAAGCCGTATTTCTGGTAGGAAGTCTAATTGTTGCCTTAGGAGCAAGTCATTTTAATCTTCACAAAAATGTTGTACACGGAACGTGGGGAGTCCCACTTCAGCTGGAATAACGGCCTCTGAGCCGAAAGCAAGGTTGAATGGTGACTCCCCAGTGGCTTCCCTTGTTGTCGTTCTATTTGCCCATAGTATCTCTGGGATCAGATCTGCCCATAAGCCTTTTGCATCTTCTACCTTCTTTTTCAATGCCGCTAATATCTGCTTATTTGCGGCCTCCGCCTGGCCGTTTGACTGGGGATGACAGACTGCTGCGTATGCAAATTTTACTTTATATATGTTGAGGAAGTTTTTAACGGGGCTGCAATCAAATTGGGAGCCGTGATCAAACATCATTGCCATCGGTAGGCCAAATTGGGTGAATATATTCTTCTAGATAAACTTCTTGACCTCGTCCGCTGTTATTTTCGCTACCGGTTCCGCCTCTATCCATTTGGTGAAGTAGTCAATCCCTACTATCAAAAATTTTCTGCTCCCAGTTGCTGATGTAAAAGGCCCAACAATGTCCATTCCCCATTGTGCAAACGGTATCGGATTTAGAATTGGTGTCAAGTCGTTTGGTGGTTGGTTTATTGCCGGCCCAAACTTTTGGCATTTATCACACTTTTTCGCGTAGGCTAGAGTATCAACATTCATTGTTGGCCAGTAATATCCTCTTTTCATTGCTTCTAAAGACATTGACCGGCCTCCGGCATGATTTCCACAATCCCCTTCGTGGATTTCTTCTATCAGCCTAGCTGACTCATAGGCCGATATGCACCTTCGCAATGGTAGCGAGAACCCCGTTTTATACAACATTCCTTTGAACATGACAAACCAGATACTATCCTTCTTTATCTTCTGGACTTCTGTTTTATCCACCAGTAAGACGTTATGCACTTTGTAGGCCAGCACACCATCATACCATTCTTGGCCGTTAACCACGCAATTCACCTCTTTTGGAGTGTTGTCGGGGTCAGTACTTTTGCGTTCCAAAAGCTCCACCATTACAGTGTGCTCCAGATCATTGAAGCTTGAACTTGCCAGTTTTGCCAAGGCGTCTGCCTGTGTGTTTTTTGCCTTCGGCACCAATTGTATTTCAAACATTTCCAGGTCGGCCGTTATTGTTTTCAACTTGGCCAAATAGGCCATCATTGTTTGTTCCTTTGCCTCATAAGTGCCGTCAAACTGACTTGCTACCAGTTGTGAATCAGTCGTGAGTTCTATCCGTTTTGCCTCAGCCGCAATGCATAACTGTACTCCCGCAGGTGCTGCCTCATACTCAGCTTCATTATTGGAGGCTTTGAACTTGAATTTGATAGCATATTCGAATATGTCCCCTTGCGGTGATGTCATGACGATACCGGCTCCGGAGCCCGTTGATGCTGAGGAGCCGTCAACGGAGACCTTCCACACTCCATTGACTTCTTCTTCTTCGGTGTAGGATGTTTCCACAATGAAATCAGATAATGCCTGAGCCTTTATCGACACTCGTGGCTTGTAAATTATAACGTACTCCGACAACTCCACCGCCCATTTGAGTAATCTTCCAGACGCCTCCATTTTCTGCAGAGACTTCTCTAACGGCTGATTTGTCAAGACATCAATGGTATGTGCATCAAAATATGGCCGAAGTTTTCTTGCAGCGATGACCACTGCATATGCAATTTTCTCTATCAGAGGGTATCGTCTCTCTGCCGCGTTCAGGACATGGCTCACAAAATAAATAGGCATTTGAGTTTTCTGTCGTTCCACTATTAGCACCGCTGCAACCGTTTTAGGAGATGCCGAGATATATAACTACAAGCTCTCTCCCTGTTCCGGCCTTGCTATGGTCGGTAGGGACCTTATATGGTTTTTGACCACCTCTAGTGCCTTTGCCTGCTCTTCCCTCCAAACGAATGTTTTATTTTGCCGGAGGACTACGAAGAATGGTAAGGCCTTATCAGCCGATTTGCTAATAAACCTTGTCAGCGCTGCCATGCGTCCAATAAGCTTCTGTATGTCCTTTATTGACTTTGGTTGTGGTAGGCTAAGGATAGCTTCTATTTTATCAGGATTTGCGTCTATCCCCCTTTCACTAACCATAAACCCCAAGAATTTCCCTGAACGAACTCCAAAGAATTTCTCCGGATTGAGTTTCATCCGGTACTGACGCAAAGTTTCAAACGTTTCCCTTAAATTTGCAACGTGATCAGTGGCTAACCGGCTTTTAACGATAGAGTCGTCAACATATACTTCCACGTTTCTTCCTTTCTGATTTGCAAAGACTTTGTCTACCAGTTTCTGATATGTTGCCCCGGCGTTTCGTAACCCAAATGGCATTGCCTTATAACAAAATACGCCGGCATCAGTAATAAACGCCGTTTTCGTTCTATCCGGTGCATACAGGATAACTTGATGGTATCCCGAGAAGGCATCCATAAAACTAAGCAGAGCATGGCCGGAAGTGGAGTCTACCAGTCTATCTATTCGGGGCAGAGGATAGAAATCCTTTGAGCAGGCTTTATTTAGGTCCGTAAAATCCACGCACATCCTCCATTTTCCTGACGGCTTCCTCACAATGACTACGTTTGCTAACCATTCAGGGTACGTGCAAGGCTCAATAAACCCCGCCGCTAGCAATTTGTTTACTTCTGCTTGTATTGCTTCTATCTTTTCTGTCGAGAAGTTAGGTTTTTTCTGCCTAACTGGCCTGGCATTTCTATCCACATTCAGCTTATGTACTATAACATCTGGGTGGATCCCGGGCATTTCATCTGCCGAGAAAGCGAACACATCAGCGTTCTCCCGTAAGAGTTCCACCAAGTGACAATGGGTATCAACATCCATGTCGGACCCTACTCGCACTGTTCTTCCCGACATCCCAGGTTGCAACTCGATTTCTACTGTCTCTCCTCCCGGCGAAGGGCGGGGAACCGCTGCCGGGCGCGTGTCGAAATTCTCCATTTCTAAGTCATGCGCAGGTATGGCTCGCCCCCTTTTCTGCATTGCCTGCTCGGCCTGGGGTTGTTGGTTAGGCTGTTTTAGAGCTGTTACATAACACTCCCTGGCCATTGTCTGACCTCCCCTAACGCGCTCTGCCTTCCCCAGATTCGAAACGTACACCATCGTCAAATGATATGTTGAAACTATTCCCTGTACATCGTGGATCAAGGGTCTGCCGACAATAGCATTATACGCTGAGGGCACATCAATTATTAGGAATTCTGTCATGACATCTCTGGCCGCCATGCCTTCTCCAATTCTAACCTGTAAAGCTATACTTCCTTCTGGCCTTACTGTAGA
The DNA here is from genome assembly GCF_948465745.1 of Chenopodium album. Lineage (NCBI taxonomy): Eukaryota > Viridiplantae > Streptophyta > Magnoliopsida > Caryophyllales > Amaranthaceae > Chenopodium > Chenopodium album. The sequence goes on from NC_137858.1 coordinate 5,934,059, forward strand.
TCCATTGAAGCCAATAATGGGATACGATACCGGGGTTAAGTACTTCCGGCCTATCCTCATTGCGTGAAATGCTTCTGCAAACAGGATGTTAGCGGAGCTCCCTCCATCGACCAGCACTCGCTTGATGTTGGCTCCATTGACCGTCAGAATTAAAACCAATGGATCATCGTGAGGAAATACCAAGCCTTTGGCGTCTGCCTCCGAGAAGGATACTGACGGCATTGAGCGGGCCTTGGTCGCTCATCCACACCCAATGCATTCACCGTGTGCTTGTGCTCAGACAGGCTCTTCTTCGCCCCGCTAACTGATCCCCCATGCACCGGACCACCGGTAATAACCTCTATTGTAATCTTGTGACCTGGCGCATTGTTCCCTTGACGGTATTCCCCGCTGTGATTACGCCGGTAAGTGTCATCTTGCATGGACGAATCGCCCTGCCTTCGATACTTACTTTGTCTAGGCTGAGGGGCTTGCTGCCGACTTGGCCCTGCTTGAGCTCAGTACTGGGACAGGTGGCCCTTTCTAATGAGGTCTTCTATATTCTCCTTCAATTGAGTACATTCTTCTATATAATGGCCGATATCCCTGTGAAACATGCAGTATTTTTTTGTGTCTCGCCCCTTGGTTATCATTGGTGCCGGTCTTGTCCAGTCCTCTCTGTGCTGATTTATTGAGTATATTGCGGCCCTTGGTGTGTTCAGTTGTGTGTAGTTGTTGTACCGGCCAAGACCTCTGGGTGGCCTACCGGTTCTTTGCTGGTTTGTTTGCTGTTGTTGTCTGTTTATTCCGCCGGCATAAGTATTAGGCGCAACACTGTCATTCTGTCTTCGAGGAGGCTCTGATGCCGCTATCTGGTTACTGGTTTTCAATAGCTCCTCGTTTTTTATGTATTCATATGCCTTGCCAAAGGCCACGCCTAAATTCGGGAAGGACTTCCTTGCCATGTATTTTTTGAAATCATTATCTCCCAAACCGTTCATTAAAGCCATTACAGCTATTTCTTGCTGTAATTTTGGTATCGTATTAGCCTCACTATTAAATCTCCTTATGAAATCCCTAAGGGACTCATCTCTTCTTTACCTGACTGACATAAGCTCTCCAGAAGTTCTCTGCCTAGCACTGTTACTAATATACTGGTCGGTAAACAGCTCGACTAAGGTATCGAAGCAATGGCTGACGCTCACTTGGGATAATTATTCCCCGATTCTGGGGCTGGGGCGGCGGTTGCTGGTCTGCCTGGTTGAATTGGCTCGCCAGGTTCACGACCACAAGAATGGCCGGTATATTAACTTGCCCCTTATTAGCTGCAGCTTCAGCCTCCTTCCTTTTCCGAGACATCGCTTTCATTACCCTTGCCGTTACTTCTAATTCCTCAGGGGTAAATTCCTCCAGGGAATCCGGTATCCGTGCTGGACTCCGTTCGGGTGTTACCGGTGTATTCACGGTATTCTTGTGGAGAAGATGAGTTTCATCCTCCACCTCAATCTCAGGTATTGCATTGACGGTTTTGTTTGCATTGACATTAAGGATGTTACTATCATACTGACGGTTTTCAGCTTCTGTTATCGGCGTTATGGTTTCCTAGTTTTCTTCCATGACTGGCGAAGGTTATTTGGACGATAGAAGTTATTACTATCCCCTCCTTCTAGCGCCAACTGTTCTGGGTGAGCTCCGGTACAGATAATCTTCGTGGGTTGGTAAAGGTTTACCGTCCAATTACGCACCTGCACAGTCAACACAGATAAGCTAACCCGGGGGTTATCCGGGAATAACCTCTCCGATGCTAAAGTCAGCAATCCGATAAGAAGAAAGAGTGAAGAGAGAGAAAGTGTTTGAGATATGTGAAGAGAGAGAGAAAATATCGTACCTTTAGGTGAACATTTGCTTGGGTATATATAGGGAAACAACCAAGCTGGTGCCACCTATAACGATAGGTGGCAGACCGACCTTGTAGGTAGCAGGTGCCTACGTGGCCTCAAGCAGCTCTCCACGTGGCCGTTAGAAAGGCCGTTATGGATATTTGGGCTTTGTTACTAATCAACAGTTGTTTAGCGGTATTTAGAAGATGTTACCGGCTAAATAGCTTTTACTACCGGTATCATCCCGTACATTATCTACTTGTAAAAGAGCAAAAGTCTCTATCATTCTAACTTCAGCTATTTCGCACATTTATCATACTATTTCTAGAATTTATACACCAATTATAATATAAATGACCTACGTGGCAAAAGTTGGGGTCAAAATTATTCTCACAGGACCAGTATAAAAGCCTAAAAGGAGTGTACTCCAAAAATAAAGGAGAGAAAAATGAAATAAAAATTAAAATATAAAAAGTAGAATAATGCACAAACTATAACTAACGTCATGCTAAGAACATCAATTTTCCTTTTTAATATATCCATACATTGAAGATTAATGATTACAAGGTTTGACCAAAATCCTATGCCAACTATAAACTATTGTACGGCATATTATATTTTTCCATTGTTTTGTTCGTTTTGTTCTTCTCCGACCAATATATATTTTTTAAGAAAAAGAAGGGAGTATTTGACAATAAGAGTAGGAAAAAGGAAAACATACAAAATAAACAATGTATAACTTCCAATGAAAACTTGATTGGACCAATTGGAAGAGAGTGTTTTTTATAAGCCAAAAAGCTTGAGTGTTGAAGAACCTTGAGAATAAACAACTATGCTTTTGTTGAAGTTGTTTTCTTTACTTGTTTACTTTTCAACGATTAATGGCTTTCTTTATTGATAGGGTTTGGCACTTCGGCCACTATCTGGTTAGGACGGAGTATATACAAAAACAAAGAACTATAGATCTTGAATGAATCAGATTTATAAGTTATTTATTGAATAGTAGACTATTATAATTTTGAAAGAAAGGTCTTTTTTTATTTTAAACTTAAAGTATGTTCTATTTTAATTTTATGACACTTAAGGTAAGTTCTAAGTTTATCATTATTGAATTAAAGGTCCTTTATTGTTTTGTAGGTGCATAATTTCAACCCTATGTTCTTTTAAAGATACATTATATTTCAATTTCACTTGTTGGACATGATTTTATTATTCTAGATCATAGCTTATGTAATTAAAATTTTATTGCCATGTGAAAAAAATGCATGCAAATGCTATATATTTCACAAATCATTATGGAGCACCTTCACCAATGAAATAATAGAAAAGTGTCTATAGATCCAAGGTGCATTGTTTTTTAATTTGTGTTTTGGGGTCTTATCAAGCAAGAGATAGGTTTTCTATGGCTTGTAACAAAATAAATCTAGTTCCATTCAATAATATGATTCATAACAATTAGGACCACAATGCTTCATTGTTCAATCTAAGTAAAAGTATAATGATAGGACAAGCAATGCAAGAAACCTTTATATTTTAGGACATGTGACAATCTTTTCAAGCATCTTATAAATAGAAAATGTGACTATTAATATTAGTTTTAATTATAAGCAGATGGAATACTTTATAGGCTTCAATTCAATAATACTCATCAATTCAAAACAATTAGGACCACAATGCTTCATCGTTCAAATCTAAGTAAAAATATAATGATTGGACAACCAATAACATGGTATAAACCAATTATATTTTAGGACATGTGATAATCTTTTCAAGCATCCTACATAAAAAACGTGACTATTATATTAGTTTTAATTATAAGTGGATGGAATACTTTTTAGGCATGGCCCGTGAAGGGGTATTTATTTTTTTAGGAAGCGAAAATAATTTGAATGATTGATGCTTAACTTTTTAGGTGTTTTCTTCAAAGGCCACCTATTGTCTAGCTCATCTCCCACTCTAATACCATTTCATAGCTTTAATTGAGGCCTTAACTTTTAAGCTTAATGATCTTTTAGGTACAAAAACGGTGAGCTTTAGCTATGCCCTTTCAATTTTAAGCTTATGAAGCTGTTAAGTATATGTACTGAGTTTCAACTATCATATTTTTGCGCCTCCATATTTTGGTATAGGGAGCTTTCAAGACATACAAAAGATGCAATGCAATTCAATTTGTAGGTTAGTTAAAGTTTGAAAAAGGATAATGGATAAGAATACTTTAAAGTTAGTACTTTTTCCATTCCACAAGTATTATTGTATGTTTTAAATCTTTTAATTGACCTCTATGCTATTCACATTCATATGCTTAGTTTTGAATACCCATTGTGATTTCATGATTTGTACATAAACAAAAGTTAACGATTTTGTAATGTTATTGGATTTGCAATGATTTATTCTTTTAGAATAAAACTTTGTCGAATTTTTACCTACTAAGAATCATACAATAGATGCTAATAATCAAAGTTGTGTATTGTGAGGCATAATTGCATAATTTTCTACGTGGTGCAGTATTTATGGAGTAGATCGAGAACGGATTAAACTTCTACTCGACAATAAAATAGGGGATAAAGGGAGCATCTTACTATTTACTAATGCTTTGGTGTAAGTTGTTATGGTTTGCGCTATTTAGATGATGTTTTTATGTTCTTGCATGTGTTCTTGTATATATAGAAATAGCTAGGCACATGAATTTTGGTGCAAATAGTCTCGTAAATTTCAAATTCAATAATAGTGGTGTGAATGCTTACCTTGTGTTCATTTCTGATTGGTATGTATGAATTAATAATTGTTTTAGTGCTAAATTGTAAATTTAATGTAGTTTATTTACAAATATTGTCTTACTCAAGCTATTAAATCTAAGCTCCTTTACGTGTCATGTTCCAAAAAATTTAAAAGGTGGTTAGGTTTCAACTACTCATGGTATTTCAAGCTTATATAATTTATGGATGAATAATTGAATATGCTTTTGTCTCAATTTGAAATGCCGAAAGGATGGATTTAGATAATTAAGCACTTAGGTGAATTGAGTCCTACAAACTAAACACTTAGGTGAATTGAGTCATACGTCTTCCTTCTTTTTTTCTTTTTTTTTTTTTTTTTTGAATGAAATAAAATCTTAATTACCAATACAACAACTTTGCTCGAATTATCTATTTGTGAAAAATAATCTAACCATTTAAGTTGATGTTGTCATGGTCGAGGAGGCGAAATTCGGGGGTGTCACCACCTCACCAACAAATGTAGCTAGAGCACAATTATGCGTACCTTGACAATAACTCCTGAAAAACAGCACTGAAGAATTGGTAAAGGTCAAGACTAAATTTATATCATTAACAAGAAAATTAGGCCATGACTCAATTGACTTGTTCCATAAAACACATGCAACCAAAATCGGCTACAGATATGTTTATACGTGCAAAATCCACAAAAAAATAAAATTAATAATGTATAAGAAATGACATCACTTTAAATTGGCTACCACCAAAAGTGTAGATTTGCCTCAATTTTGGACAAAACTTAACTGAAATGTTGCTATCAATTTCAACCTCCACCGACGGCCGCAAATCTCATATTTAATCTCTTTTTTCTCCTTCTTTAAAATTAAAGGTAAGAAAATAATCGATACACATAACCCTGCGTGTCTTGAGGGCTGTCTCAATCATACACATAACAGATAACACACGTAATAGAGCATAAAAATCAATTTTAAGCTTCAACTATTAACTTAAGTTTTTAATTGATAAACATACTAGCATTGGATTATGCTACATCAACATTTCAATTACTGATCTTGCTATCAAGTTAAGGTCGGTTATGAACTTATGATTGTATTGAAGAAAAAAATAACAGGATGTACAACACAAGGGACGGTTGCATATGCCATAACCCTTTGAAAAAGCAAATAGTAGAGCAGAATTTTTAATGGCAAGTTAGATAATAATAATCATGCCTAGTCTGTCGATTGTAGTAGGAGGGTGAGGATTGCACAACACAGACCTATAGCTTAGCAGAAATGTTAACGTGTTCATACTCGTTTGTTAATTGTAATCTATTTGATTTGAGCTTCAATGTCCACGTGTCATGTAAACTCCGCTCACTATGCCACGTCACCCATGCAACTACTCATAACGCCATATGGCTCTCCCTTCCATTTGTTTTCATTACATATCATACACTTATAATAATAATAATAATAATAATAATAATAATAATAATAATAATAATAATAATAATAATAATAATAATAATAATAATAATAATAATAATAATAATAATAATAATAATAATAATAAAACCAGCTTTTTCAGTGCAGCAGACCACATGGTGCGGCAAGGTTACTTGTATTCTGGGTTACTTGTTTTTGGAGTTACTTGTATGTGTTACTTGAATGAGTTGAGTAACATCTACAAGTAACTCCAGACCAAAACCTCGTACGAAACCAATAACAACCTATAAGTAATCACTGACCAAAACCAGTAACACTCATACAAGTAACCTAATAATACAAGTAACACCTACAAGTAACCCCTGACCAAAACCAATAACACCCATATAAGTAACCCTAGAATACATGTAACACCTACAAGTAACTCCTGACAAAACCAGTAACACCCATACAAGTAACCCAAAAATACAAGTAACACCTACAATAATACTATACAAGTGACCCCTGCCGCACCATGTGGCAAGCCGCATACAAAAATTTGTGAAAAAAAAAAAGTTCACCACAAGATTTGAGCTCGCAACCTCTAATTCAAGAACTAAGTATGATGTGGATTAAAGCCCTTTAACCTAATAAAAGATCTAAAATCACACAATTAGAATAAAGATTCGTTCTTGACAAGAAATTCGAACAAAAAACGAGTCAAAGTAACCGGATATGACCTTGAAAACGACCACTCCTGGAACGGATTCAACGCCTAATCAAATTATCTGGACTACTCCTAGAACTAGATACTTTGATGAGCAAATCTTAGACTACTCCTAGAACTAAGAATTGCACTTTCTAATTATCAAAACAACTCCTTGAATTGAAAACTAGCAAAGAAAGTGTTTAAACAAAGCTAAATAATTGTGTTGAATTAATCTGATTTTCTATGACTCTAAAGGCCACGAAAATCCCTTATTTATAGGCTAAAAATAAGCTAATTCCATCCCTACAAGGATTACGACAAACCCCTAACCTTGCCCCCCAAGTATCCTAACAAAAATAGGGAACTACTTCTAATTAGAATAGGAAACTAATCCTAAACAAACTTTACTTAATTAACTAAAAACTTTCCTAATATACTTAGGAAATTTATAGCAACTAAATAAGAGAAAATAAACTTAATCCTAAGTGCTTAAACCAAGAAAAACCCTTTCAAGTGAAAGGTAAAAACTTGCAAGCAAAACTCTAGAAAAAGCTAAGTATAAAATTTCTTCCATTTCATGTCGCCGCCATTCCACAACCACACGTGCCGCCCCTTGCCTCACGCGCCGGCTCAGGTTGTAGCTGGGTTCAAGGTGGTTCCTGGAAGGTGGCGCGTGGACCCCATCTCGACGCGTGGCCTTCGTCAACCTTGTCGGAATCGAACTGCTGCACAACTCCTTCCTTGGCGATCAAGCTTTCTTCTTTCTCTATTGATCTAGTGGACCTTTCCTTGTTTATTTCATTGTTTGGGCAGCCTATAACGAAGCTATTTGGACCTTCTAAAAGTGTCTTGGGCCCTTCAAAAGAATTAGCCTCTTGATTCACATCAAAGTATCTTACCACCAAGCTAAGCTATGTGATTTTTTATGTAATCTTTACAATACAAAACATTAATATGTAGCAAATGACAATATGAACAACAAATTTAATTACAAGAAAATTGAATCATAAACTACAATACACATATATAATTAGTTCCATGTAATAATTCGGGGCATCGCCCGGGCCCAAAAACTAGTTTTAAATTATAAACAAGATCTCAATGAAGGAGATTATTATTGTTGAAATAAGTTAGTTAAGTATATGGTGTTTGCATCTCATCATATATATAGATAATTCATTATGCAATAGATTATGTTGTAATAAACTTAATTGCAACCACGTGTGATCAAGTTCAAACACATTAAGTCAAGCTGATATATCACCATTCGCTATAATATCAAACAAAATCGATACTTGCATATGCTGTCTAACAAAAAAAAAAAAAAAAAAAGAGTGCTTAGAAACCCTTGGTCTTATCCTCCCACCGCTTCCCCCTTTCTCCTCCCCTGCTCGCCGGCGATCGGCGCTACTATCTTAGCCATCGCCGGCGAGTCTAGTTCTTCTCCTTTCGTTTTGTTTGTTGTTTGGTTCGGTTCCTTGGTGGAGGAAACAAGGAAGATTGCAGCTTGGTTTTGTTCCTAAAGTTCACCGGAGTCTTAGTCTAGTTTGGGGGTGTCGCCAAGTGTTTTGATTCTAATATCCAACGATTCGAGGAGCCAAGGCTACTCTTAACGCCGCCGTTGAAAGGAAATTCGTTAATTGGTTCCCGACGGTAATGGTGAAGACTAGGGTTTTCCTCACTTAATCAAAGGTTAAGATTTAGGTGAGGCGGTCTCCCGCGTTGGCCTTGACGACGTGTTGTAGTGGTCAGTTTGGTTTTTGCCGGTGACGCAATTTTGGATACTCTGCTTCTTCTTAAGACTCACTGAGTTACTTAGTGAGTTCGTGGTTTCTCAAGTTTTCTCTGCTGTGGTTGTTGCTTAGTTGTTGTTTTCCTTTGTCATAGTTTATTAATGTTTTTATTGCTTTTTTTGCTTGTTTTGTTGTTTAAGTTTTCGGTTCTCAATAATACTCCAACTATTGTTCATAAGTTGGAGTTGTTTTTGTATAAGTTGCTGGTTTGGTTGTTTGGGTTGTTGTCTTTAATTAAAGTAGTTCTTGTTATGGAGGGTTATGAAGTGTGGTCGTTGTTCTCGGCGTCTTGTTGGTTGGTTTTAAGGGTTGTACGGTTAAGCAATCCCTGGCTAGTTTGGTTGGTGGCCCTTTTAGTTGCTTGTTCGGGGTGGGATTGTGTAATGGGGGATTGTTATGTTACATGTGTGGCTTCCCTCTTTGTTTGTTTGGGCGATGTCCTCTGTGTTTGTGCTATTTTCCAGAGGTTAGCGATATTTATGCAAGTAGAAAGTAGTCCCTACATTTGGAGTTTGCAGGGGGAAGGTAAGTTTAAGGGGAGAGGTTTGTTTGCTTGTCCTGTTGCTTTTTGGATGCGGGATGATTTGAGTCTTCATTCTCTAGCTATCATCCCTGTGTTGGTGTTGATGATGACAATGACAATGACAGTCATCATTAAAAATTTCAATCTTGAAGGAGGCTCCCCAACTTTAATGTTTGGGGTAAGCAAAGTCCTCCATTTTCTTGCATTCTATATAGGTAGAATTGCAAGAAAGAAACCTGCATTTTGGTGTAAGGTTTCTCTTGGCAGAGTCGTGGAAAAATTCGACTCTCGTTGTTTGGCTCCCGGACTCTTAGGAGGTGGCTATGCTTTTCAATCCCTAGGAGTGGAGTCGTGTGATGGGTCTTTTATTCGGCAACAGGAAGCTTTCGACTTTTGGGTGTTTTGTCTCTACACTACTTCCACCGGGATTCTGCATAGGTATTATGGCAAGTTTCGGTTCCCTTCTTTAGTGTTCACTTGCATTATTTGTCCTTCTCCAAGGTTTGGGTTCATTTGGCAACTTTTGGTCCAACAAAAGGTTTGGGTAAGAACCTTTTGGTTATCCGGGCTCCGAGGAATTTGGTATGATGCACAAGGGTGTAATCATTCACTTCCTTTTCCCTCTACTGGTTTAGCTAAGTGGGTTTTGTTGTTTTTAGTTTCTTGTTTTAGATCTCTTAGGTTGTAATTTGCCTTTATTTTTGAAGTTCTCACTGTCAAAAAAAAAAAAAAAAAAAAAAAAAAAAAAAAAAAAAGCAAAACAAAATCGATACAATTAGAATGTTTTCCAATCTCGGTACAAATAACACTAAATAAACAAGTAAGAGACACGTTATTAAGTAGGAGTGAAATAGTGATATCGCTCCCTACCTCATCTTGTAATTTAGGATGATTAATGTAGTTTAGGGTTTAAATTTTTATGGAGCTCATTTTAGGGACTTGCTTTATCCTTCCCCAAATGGGTCTCTTCGCTTTACATAAATAAAAAAAACTTCGTGCAGTAATAATAAAAAAAAAACTAATTCAAATTTGCTCTATAGTTGTTCTGCTCAAGATTAAAAAATTAAAAATTAAAAATCCTCTGTTTCTCAAAAAAACAAAAACACTAAACATCCAATAGGCTGATAACTGATAAGTTATAGCGCATGAATTATGATATACTATAATACTAGAAATACAATTAGCTTATCATATTATTTCTGACTGTTTTTTGTACAAATCCAATTTTGCATACATATCCTTAATTACCCTCAAAGCCCACATATTTCTGCTGTTGTAGAAGTGGAAGAGAGAATTATAAAGGACAAATGATTTAAATCAAATACCATTGAATGATATTTCATATGTATTTGATTGTGGAGAAGAGAGAGAAAATGGGGGAGGATAATGCTTCAAAATACAGTATCAATTTAAAGAATTTAAAAGGTCATTTGATTTTTCAATTTTTACCTAATTTTTACTTAATTTCAGAAAAAAAGTTTTTATAAGTTCATATATTTCTTGTTCAATTCAAGTAAGTTCACGTAACTTTAGATAAGTTATAATAAGCAAAAATCATGTTAATAGAGCATATATATGTCGATACTATTATTAAATGAAACTAAATCTTTTTTTGTTTTTGGACAGGAGCTAGTTTTTAATTTATATACTAGCCTTTATTAAGCTAAAAATTTTCAAATCTCTTACTTCCCCTCACTCCCCTTTTCTCCAAATTCACTCACCAAACAAATAATTTAAAGTGGGAATTCATCACTTAATCCTAAGCTTGCTATCATACTAAATAAACATAAACAGGTACAAAAGTAATAAATGAATACTTAAAATTAGGTTTGGTACATATAGGTCTTTAATTAAATCAATTCTATATTAAATCCATCTCGATTAAGTCAGATAGATTCGGGCTACAATTTTAATTGTATAATCCACATTTGTAATCAAATAGACAGATACAAGTCAAAAGACGCCAAACCTTCATAGTTAAAGAGAGACACCTCTAAATCAAAAAGGTTTAACACATTTTCTATTCTTTAGACTTAATTCCACTTGTCACCACTCTTAGGCAAAAAAATAAAAAATAAAAAAACACTCTATTAGGCATTAGCTAATCCAAAAAAGAGGATGAAAAATAAACAAAACAATTTAACAGGAAACATAGTTCATAGTAATACATGTCGATATGATAGTACCTTAATAAATTAATTATATGCAATAAAAAAAAAAAATCAGAAGAGAAAGAACTAACAAAAATTGAGGTTTAAAAAAAAAAAAAAAAAAAAAAAAAACCTAACAAAAATTGAAGAACGTACATCATATCATAGGTCCAGGAGATTTCTGCAGCCCAAATTTTATAAGATTTGCATCATTTTTCAACCTGAAAAATTAAAAGCATATAAAAATATATAAATTATATCTCCTATGTTTAATACTTACCAAAATTTACTACTATGTACTTATGTAGTATATATGTATATAGATCTAGTCTCCCTAGATAAAAAAAATATCATTTATGTATGATCAAATTAATTATTATTAATTAAAGTTCAAAAATATGCAATATCAAAATAATTAGTAGATCAAGTTTGCAACGATAAAAATAATTAATCAAGAAAAAATAGACTATAAAAATTGGAATCGAAATGTATATGTGATTAAAATATAACAAGAAGGGAAAAATTTATGAGAAAAATTAATTAAAATCACATGTAAAATAAATTAAAGGGAAGAAAAGCACAAACCCTAGGCAGCAGAATGTTGGTGTTGATCGATCTTATATTATTGAGGTTCCCAAGAATAGTTATAGAGTTTATCTTTTGTATGACTATCAATCTTTCATCAATATCTCTCCATTTTAATATTTTTTTTTATGGATAATATTTGTTTCAATATTTTATTATTTTAATTTTAACTTTTAATTAAAGGGTACAGAGTAGTGCAGGAAAAAGGGTCAATAGTTCCATCATTTTATTTTTTTGGGTGATAAACGATAACATCATAAATTCATAATTCAAGTGTACAATTTTGTATTTGGCTACCCGACCAGCCCCTCGTTTCATCACCCTTTTCTTATTATATTATTAAACTCGGATGAGTTTAGTGATATCGCTAGTTATGGTTGTACATGTTTAAAATGGTATCCTGAATGGTTGTGGTGGCTAATTATGATCGGTAATTTTATGTGAGAGATCAAAATTAAATCTTTGTTATGTTAGATACACATGTTGCCTCAACAAAAAAAAAAATGTTAGATACACGTGAAGGAGATGTTAATTAACATATATACATACTTGTGTGTTAGTTAGTCTATGTGTCACATGGCACACTACGACACTAGTTCGATGATAAACTAAGCAAAATCCATTATGTCTCATCATTAGGACTTTACAAAATAACGATTATTTATGAATTGAAAGCTGATCTCCATTAATTTAGTAAATTAAATGTCAAAAAATAAACATATACTTATATGATAATAAAATTATAGAATACATTTTTTCCTCAAAAAAAAATAATAGAATACATTTGTAAAACTTCGAGGGTAATACGAAGTAACAAACCAAGTTATACATATTTGTTAGTAAGAATAAATAATTCATCCCATCCACATATAATAGTTAGGTAGTGGTGAAGTAGTGTAAAAATAGGAAATCACTCTAGTTACTTTGAGTTGTTGCTTTGGAAGTTTGGAGTTCTCTGAGCCTGAAAAAACAACAATGATTCAACTCGATAAGATTCATTATTCAAAATCGGGTCTATACGAGATTTTGTGCATGAACTATATACCTCCGTTACATATTAGTTGCAACTTTAATTTGGGTAATATTTGTGAGACATAAAAAATTCCAAAGTTACAACTAATTTGTAACGAAGGTAGTATATCATATGAAGTATTATTTTAGGCGGGGGAAAATAACCTAGCAATTTCAGCTCTGCGCTTAGCTTCTTCAGCCATGGAATGAAGTTCCCGAAAAGAGTGTCTATCACTAAACAAACCCTTCATGTCTTCAGACGTCCTCCCACCACGTTCCGTCCACCTTTCTGCTGCCCACGCCGCCTCCCTTTCTCCCCTTCCGAAGCTCTTCTTATCCGTGAACGCGGTCTATTACCACCCCAATTCAAATTCAATTTTAAAATAAGTTCGGAAATATAAATTTAAATTTTAACACGAAGTAATTAATAAAATAATGTGAATAGTTAGTATAGTACTTACCTTATTATTGAACATTTGATGCCATGCTTTTCCACTAATTGCATGTCTAACCGCGAATTTTAAAGGGTCAAGAAGCATGTAAGTCACAATGTTGTACAACCATATTACCCCTGTCCATCCCCATCCAATTTTTCTAATTCCGCCCAAATCCCAGTTTGCTTCTGCCGAGATTATGCTAGCAATCTGCAATTTATTACACAATTTCGAGTTAATCTGAATTGAAAAGAACACGTATTTGTAGTGCCATAAGATAAACATAATAGTTTATTTGTCTAGATTTAGTTGTCACGTTGATAATGTAATTTATTTGAACTAGTAATGTGGCAACTAATGATACGTACCAGTTGGGCAATGAGGAAGGCGACAACGAGAAGAAAGCCAGGTCTTTCGGTGAAAGACCAACCCCTAGCTCGTGTAACAAAGATAAGTGCTTGACTTATAATGCTAACTTGAAGGTAAACAGCTGATGCCATTCTTTCCTTGAGATCTTTTTCAACTCCTGGTGCTGATAAGTCGTGTTTGTATTGATTTAAATCTCTTACTCCAAACTTTTCCTGCTCAAAAAAATTCAAAAACAATTACATGACAAAAAAAAAAAAAAAAAAAAAAAACCAAACATAGTGTTGCTTTTTTTTTTTTTTTTTTTTTTTTTGAAACAACAAAAGTGTTGCTTTTTTTTTTTTAAACTACAAACATAGTGTTTAGTTTACTCTTATCATAGAAAATAATATAATGCGCAGTATTGTTACTTGTTAGATTTGTCTTGATGTGTATATTCCAATCATTCAAACTTTATCGACTCTAAACCTCTAATTTTCACAGTAAATCTAGTATTTCAGTAACCAAAATTACTGCAATTATTTTTCATTTCATCGAACAATCAAAACATGAATGAAGTAGAATTTCATAGGTTTTAGGTACCGCGAAGAAGCTAGTGTCGTAAGCTGCCCAGTAGAAAACAATAGTCATGGTAGCAAGGTAGCTACCAAGGACAATTCCAGTAGTAAAAATTTCCTTGAGGTTCCATCGATCAGGTGTCGGAGACGGTTTCACTCTGTCTTTCGATATGGTCATTATGGTACCTACATTACATAAAAATCATTCATACATTAAATCTAACAATCACAATTTATGCAAGTTGAAAACCATATGTAACATAGCTTAATCGTCGAAATTGTAACAAATGTTTATCAACATACCGTCATTAAGGACTGCAATCACTAGAATCATGGTAGGTGGGAAATCGAATTTCCAAATTACACATAGCATCATGAATCCCAACTGTCACATAACAAGATTAACATTAAGAGTACGTTAAACATGACTAAGTTAACGTGTCATATCAAAGTGTTGCAATTTTAAAGAAACGGAAGAAGTACAATAAGTTTAGATTATAAGAAATAATGACTTGAAATTAGTTCTTACCACGATACGAATGGTAATGGACACTGCATATATCTGCAGGAGAAAATGAAATTACAGTATCAGAATTCATAATAAGACTAGAATGTTGTACATGATGATGTTCTTGTACGAGTACACGAGTAGTACCGTGTAGTTTTTCATTCTTTGGAAGATGGAACGGCTAGTAAGAACAGCACTAATGATAACACTAAGGCCGGGTTCAGTTAAAACAATATCAGAAGCACTCCTAGCAGCATCAGTAGAATCATCAACCGCGATACCAATGTCAGCTCTCTTTAATGCAGGGGCGTCGTTTACTCCATCACCTGTCATCCCAACTATGTGCTTTCGCTCTTGCAGTATCTTTACAATATTGTACTTGTGTTCTGCAATTGAATTAAACATCTTAGTTAAACAAGATTAATGTAATATATTGAAAAACCGGGTTATGTGCTGAAAAATGCAGGACAGTTACCAGGAAAAACACCAGCAAAACCATCAGCATTTTCGATAAGTTCTTCGATTGGTGGCATATCAGGACTTCTGTCTTTGTTGTCACCCAATATAGTTGAAGAAGGGTACATGTTTGTGCCCATTCCAAGCCTCCTTCCTGTTTCTTTCCCAATCGCGAGCTGATCTCCTGATTGATTTAACAAAAAATTTGTTCATTTCTCTGCTTCTGAGATATATTGTTTTTATGTAAAGGTTGATCAATATAAGTAGCAACCTGTAATCATTTTTACACTGACGCCGAGGTCCAAAGCCTTTCTGATGGTTTCAGCACTATCATGACGGGGAGGGTCAAAAAGTGGAAGAAGCGCGACAAATTCCCATGGACCACCTGGGCTCTCTTGAGTACCTTCAGGCACTTCCTACACATAATTACAAGAAAATATATATAATGGCATGGTAAGTAGTACTAACAATGATGCCTTAAAACATTTATGCACTTTAAGAAAAAAAAAAAAAAAAATTATGTTGCATCTCTTTTGTATATAGCTTAGGGTCATATTATTGATGAAACAAGTTCATGAAATGGTTACCTGGCGAGCAACACCAAGAGAACGAAGTCCACGATTAGCAAAGTTGTCGATAACTGTATGAACTCTACGCTCAATTGCAGATTGGTTATGAGCCAACTCTAGAATCTGTTAAGGTAGACATATAAAGTAAGGTCACAGCATTGCAAATGTAATTTTTTTATTTTTTCCCCTGATTTTCTGACAATGTTTATACCTGTTCTGGTGCACCTTTGCTAACCCTGTGCATTTTACCAGCTTCATCAATGTAAGTTATCGCGGTTCTTTTATCAGTTGGATTGAACGGTAGGAAATGAACCTCTTTGATCCCTTCCCTTGCCTTCTCTCAAAAACATAAAACAACTTAGATCAAAACTCATGTTTCATATAAGACTACTTGTAACTTCACGTGTATTTATATGTCAACCAAACAACCACCTAATAGCATATACGGATCTAAAACATACCTGCTTAGGGTCAGGCAACATTGATACAATAGCACCATCAATAGCATCTTGGTTTTCTGTTCTCGACGCCCTAGCAGCCAATAACACTACCATGTCCTTATCCACACCTTTGGCAAATACCTGCAATAAGCTAATAGTGTCACTATTTTGTAACTAGTTCTAAAGCTTTATATATAGTTCTTATAGTACTTAATTTTGTGACATGAAGGAAAGTGGGCAAAACCTCGATCAAATTTTTATCAACAGTTAGCTTGTTAAGTGTCAATGTGCCAGTTTTGTCACTACAAAGCACATCCATGCCAGCCATTTCCTCGATTGCAGTCATTCTCTTTGTTATTGCACCCTGCAAATTAAGACCGTCTTTATTATCAAGCTCACACTATTTTAAGTAGGGCCGGCAAAAGCTGACCCGACCCGATAACCCGACCCGAACCCAACCCGAAATAAATGGGTTTTGAGAGAAATTTTCAACCCGTTTATGTAATTGGGTCAATCCGAACCCGACCTGAAGTTAAATAGGTCGGGTTCAGGTTGGAAATCCCAACCTGAAACCAACCCGCCTAAACCCATTTAACTAATTGGGTCGGTTTCAGGTCGGGTCAACCCGAACCCAACCTGCCTTAACCCGTTTACCACCTTATTTTTACCAACCTAATGTTTAAATATGGGCCAAGCCCAAACTATTTAATGAAAAACCCTAAAACATTTTACAACCTCACGCCGTTTTTCACTTTCACTTTCATTCTCTTTACTCATTTTCTTTCTCTCTCCTCTCTCTTCTCTAGTTCTCTCTCTTGTTTTCAACTCTTTTCCATTAAAATTGTTGATTGAAGCTCGTTGAATCTTTATCTTAACATTATCAAGGTAATTTACTTGTTAATTTCATTCTCTTTACTTAATTTTGTTGTGTTTTTATACTTTTTTTTTGTGATTTTCCATTAAAACATGTTGTTGGCTAATTTTTGCATTTTTTGTGATTTCTCTCTGCATTTGGCTTAATTATTTATTTAATTTATTCTTAATCAACAGATAGCTGACAGCCCTATTCCTCCTGAACCCATTGAACTTGCGAATCCGAATTAGATGATGAAGATACTGAACTATGCAGCAACACTAGTTTTGATTTTATTGCTTTTTTATTTATTTGATAATAAACAGCCAATTAATTATATTTAAATTTATTGTTGTATGATTGAACTATACAGCAACATTTATTTTAATTTTGAAATGTCAATGGAATTATATTTGCTTTGAATTTGTATTTTATGTTAGTTGAATGATACAGGTATATTTAATTTTAAAAAATACTGGATAAACAAATTACAAGGTTATTTTAAAAAAAAATAATAAACAAAAAAAATTAAAAAAAAAAAAACAGGTTTAGACGGGTCGGGTTCAGGTCAACCCGTTTAAAACCAGGTCGGGTTCAGGTTGACTTCTTTGACCTGTTTAAGTAAACAGTTCGGGTTGAGGGGTCCTGATCCGTTTATCTAAACAGGTCGACCTGAACCCGACCCGACCCGACCTGTTTGCCAGCCCTAATTTTAAGCATGGTCCTAGGACTTATGATAGTACACGTGACTATTAATTCATAAACTAAAAATATAAACCTGTTGTGCCAAGCGATGTGAGCCAATGGCCATAGTAACAGAGAGAACAGTAGGCATGGCTATAGGAATCCCACCAATTAGCAAGACGAGGAGATTGTCTATGCCAACGCGGTATGGCCTTTGGTGCAATGCATATATTACTATGATTTCAATCAACATTCCAACCGCGATTGAGCATATACAGAAGTTCCCAATTGATGTCAAAACCTGCAGCCCAACAACCGAAAATTGCACACTATAAGATTACCAATGATCACATAAAATTTAACAATGCAGCATTAGAATTAAAAGTTAAAAAAAAAAATAAAAAAATAAAAAAATAAAAAAAAAAACAGTAACCTTTTGGAAATGGCCAACATGATTAGTGTTTTCTACAAGATGAGCAGCCTTGCCAAAGAAAGTGTTGATGCCGGTTGCGATTACAACGGCCTCAATCTCACCTTGCTTACATGTTGAGCCTGAGTAAACTTGATTTCCTGGATGTTTAGTCACTGGAAGTGACTCTCCTGTAAGTGCTGACTGTTACATTTTCAGGGAAGCCAATGTCAAGGAAAAAAAAGTAACAACTTTTTTTTTTATTTTTTAACAATAACTAAGCACATTTTCTCAAACTTAGTAACACTATGCTATCATAAGGTAGATTTTGAAAAGATACTTGTCTTAGTGTACCTTAATTTTTTGTTAATTAAGCAAACTTTGCCTTGTTAGACTTTTTATAAAGTTCAAGTTGAAGGTTTTGAATCTATGATACAAGTCCTAATGTGACATCCTTGGCCAATTTCGAACGCCATATATGTGTACATGGCCTAATGGTGCAAAGCTAGCTAGTAATTAATGGTCGTCTTTAATCTCTTTATCAAATTTCATCTAGCCAACAAAACTTCGTAAATATTGTCTTGGTAAAATCGTTACCCTATATCTTATTCGACCATTTATAGAGCTCAGTCGATATCAAAACACCAAATAAACCGTACTTATCATGAATTCTTATCCGTACATGAGAAGAAATTTTCATTTTTAATTTTTATTTTGTCAGTCTTTCATTTTCAACAATATCAAACCACTATTATATTGATCCTTTCATTTTAAAGACAGTTGATGAAAATGATATGCAAAATACATTATTATTGCATGCTTAACTACATGTATAGCACTTTAGCCGGCTGAGTAACTGACCAAAAATTAATAAAAGTAACCAAATAAAATACAGATTGGCGAATATATAATATAATTATAATATAAGAAGGTAATTAACCTGGTCAATTTTGAGAGGGTCACCATTAAGAAGACGTGCATCAGCTGGTACAATATCTCCAAGTTTGATGCTAATAATATCCCCTGGTACCAATCTTATTGCATCATCTTCCTTCCACTCCCCATTTCTTAGGACCTATTTAAATATATTTATTGTTAATACAACACTAATTAATTAATACGACGTAACAATAACAATAACAATATGATAGTATTGAGAATTTTATTACTCGTACTTTCCCAACATGTAAAGTTTATATAAAACTTTACACGTTACAATATTTATGAAACGGAAGAAGTATAATGCTGATGTACCTTAGCTTTTGGTGCTAGACGAGCCATAAGAGCGGCGGCTGCATTGCCAGCATTGTTTTCTTCTATGTAGCTGATTGTTGAGTTTACCAGCAGCAACACTATTATTCCTATAAAATCTGGATAATCTGGTCCTTTCCCCTGTTTTTTTTTTTTTAAAAATTAAAATAAATAAAATACACCCATTAATTTCCTTCAATTTTATACGAGTAACATAAAAGTTTTGTACGTATTTAAGTGTAACACTACAACAGTCCTACTCTTTTTAAATTTTAATACGGATGACGAACAAATAAATATTAACTTTTTACCACTACTAATACTAATAATAAAATAAAAAGGAAAGCAGAGGAAAACAGAGGAGCAATCATTTTCAAGTTTTATTTTTTATGGCATTGGGTGTGGTAAATTTCATGATAACCTATCTTGATGAATTAGTTGGATAAATAAGATTATAGCTCTAATTTCAATTTGGATCAAAATTAAATTAATTTAACGAATTTTATAGCATATGGAGTACGAAGTAAGTACTTGTAATATAAATCATACATGAAAAAAAAAAAAGTCTATAGTATAACAAGGCTTTGAACTTTTTAAACATGAAACTCTTAAATCAACTTAAACTTTTGTTTAAATTAAGTACGTCGACATAAAATTATTGTCATGAGAATGAGAAGAGGGAGAGAGTGAAGGTAGTAATTACCCCTCCATGAGCAAGAGCAATAGCCATGAGAGCAGCAATTTCCATGACCCATGATAGAGGATTCCACATAAATCCCAAGAATTTCAGTATCTTGCTCTCCTGTCAACCAACAAAAGTTACTCTGCAACATAAATAAAACAAACATAATGCTGTGCTGATAAATATTAATTACTCCCTCTATTTCAAAATAATAAGACGCGTATTATTTGGGATTCATCTATAACAACTTGTGTTAGATTATATAAGTAGGATGGATTCAAAATACTTGTCATCACTTAGCGGATACATAAAGGGTAAAAAAGGAAAAGTTCGTAATTTTACCAGCTACATTTGAAACAGTGTTTATTAGATTGGGACAACATAAGATAGAAATGTGACCGACTCTTAATGAGTATACTAACAAAAAAAACCGTTTTCAACAAAAACCCGCTTACCTTTTTCTCCTCAAGTTTGTTGTATCCGTATTTTGCAATTCTTTGCTCAACTTCAGCAGAGCTTAACCCATTTCTCGTACATTGAAGACTCTCAAATACTTCTTCAATTGGTACATTTTCCTGCACACACACACATCACACATACAAATTAAATAAAAGAATAATTATTTTACATTTACAAATTTTAATTTAGATAAATACTAAATTCATTACCAAATCAACATCTTCTGCAGGTTCATGAGTTTCCTCTAACTTGGAAGCCATGTTTAAGCCCTCCAAAATCTCTCCTTCTACGAAATTTTTCAACGAAAATCTGCCAAACGAACAATGTTTTAGCAATTTCTTCATAATTAGACGTTCTAAAAATTATAGAAAAACGGAACCCTTTAAATTTTATTTACATGTTTGATCCCCATCCAAGGCTTGGACCAATTTATTTCATGTCGATCGAATATACATGTTATGGTTCCTTTATTTTTCAAATACTGAATATATGCATGATTATTTAATCAATGCTTCATCTATTAATGGAAAGGGAAACTAATCAAAGATTAGATTTTTCATAATAGTTACTCCGTATAATTTAAGCTCTATATAACACAAGAGTAGAGATTTTAAGAAAAAAAAAAAGAACTTACATGTAACCGAAAAAACTTTATAACAAGTGATAAATGCAATAAAATGGTACATTTAACACTTGCATTAATTTACACTCTAGTATTTCTATTTCTAAATCAAATTAAACTATATATAAAAAGAAAATAGCAATATAATACCTGAATCAATGCTATGAAGATTAGTATCTCAGCAAAAACATGAAGCTAACACTAAAAAATGAATCAAATAATGGGAGTAAAATAAATTAATTTTTCTGTTCAAAATTAGATTGATAATTTGAATTAAGTTACGTTGGTAGATATTTATATGATCCCTAATTTTGAAAGTTTCATGAACGAATCTTAATTAAAATATAGAATTGGGCAGCTCTAATTAATTTATTAAATTTAAGGTTCAATTTATCATATCAAGAAGTACTTCGTCGCATATTAGCCGGCCCACTATCAACGCATGCGGGGAGTTCTTCAACTGACCAAAAACCCACGTCAAGTGAAATTCACAATTTTTTATTTTTTATTTTTTATTTTTTTAATTTGAATAAATTAGTATACCAAGTATATCCGTTGTCAATAAAGTACAAAATCTAAATATTCCGTACACGGTAAATCAAATGTCTTTATTAGTTAAACATGAAGTACCGCTAAGTCTTAATACATACTCGTATAGCCGTATTGTACCAAGAAACAAATACTATGACAATTTTTGTAAATTATATGAACATTTTATGAGGTAGTTAGGCATAATTAAGAGTCTATTCTC
This sequence comes from Chenopodium album, assembly GCF_948465745.1. Classification (NCBI taxonomy): domain Eukaryota; kingdom Viridiplantae; phylum Streptophyta; class Magnoliopsida; order Caryophyllales; family Amaranthaceae; genus Chenopodium; species Chenopodium album. The sequence continues at coordinate 5,955,871 of NC_137858.1, forward strand.
ATACGTTGAAATTCAGTTCAGTTCAGTTCAGTTTAGTTCAATTCAGCTCCTAATTTCCTTCTCTTATAAAATATTCATTTTAGTTCAGTTCAGTTCAACTGAGACGAGTTCAGTTCAGTTCAGCTGAGTTCGGTCAATGAGAACAGGCCCTAACTGTATGGTGTAGTTTGCTTTCAAAAAATAAAAAAATAAAAAAATTGTATTATGTAATTTGACGTAATTAAATGAATAAAATAATACCATCAATAGTAATATACAAACTAAATTATACACTAGATTGTTTACATAATCTAACAATAATGTCGTCACAATTAAACTTAATGTAAGGATCCAAACACCATAACAAATTAAAACTTACAGGTTTTTTTTATCACAAGTTTAATTAAAATTTGAAAACACTCTCCATTCCATATAAGCTTAAAAGAAAGAACAAATTAATTATTCTCTATTTACAATTACGATTTGTACGTGACAATATATGACTGATGAGATGTAGAATACTGATGATGAGATGTTGCTTTTACAAATGAAAATAAAGTTTACAATAAGAGTTGAATGAAGTTATTCATGATCTTCTTTAATTTTGAGACTAGTTTCTGATTTGCTTGAGCATTCTTTCTTATCATCCTCAAATTTCTTCTTTAATGCTTCTTCTGTTGGGCTATGGGTCCCTTCCTATGTGGAGAAAGCCCATTAGATGTTGTGTTAGCTTTTGGGGCAACTAGCTAAGTTTTAGCCCAAGTGATGTTAGAGCTTCTTTGAGAAGCTACTACTTGTTGACTTTGTGGTGCTTTTGCCGTGGGAATTGGATGAGCAACAAAGCCTTAAAAATACAATTACTTACTGCCAGCTATAGTGAGTAAATGTGAGGGAAGCAATTAGTTGAGAGTTAGAGAAAACAACAGAGAGTTCAAGTGAGCAGCCCTGTTCACGGTTTTTACAGAGCAGCCTCAGAAATTAGCCCCGATCGAAGCTCAACTGTGGTCCGATTTAGCTCAAATTTTTGACAGCTTGTCCGGGACATCTAGGGCTTCGTTTTCAACGGTCGGATTGTCGTTTTCTGCTCTGGTTCGTGAGTTACGGCCTCTGAACAGAAGCTCCGTTTTCTGGTTTAATCTCTCAATTTCTTCCTCAATTGTTTTGTTCTTATGATTGTTGTTGTTGGGTAATTGAGTACCCATCTTTTAGACTTGGAATTGTGTTTATGTAACATTCCTTTGATCATAATAAGAACAATTTGGGTGGACTCCTAAAGCCCCGTGGTTTTTACTCTTCACATCGAAGAGGTTTTCCACGTAAAAATCGTGTGTCTCTTGCTTGGTTGTTTATGCTCGTTCTTTGCTTAAGTTTCTGCATTATATGTGTTGATATTGCTGTTGGTTTGTTGATCTTGGAGAATATTTCATATAGTTTGAGTTAAGTGTGACCTTTGAACAAACTAGTAGCTTGTGTGTGCTAGTGGTTTGTTTGGTCGTTGATTATTCCGCAAGAGGTGTGTTTATCCTCAACATCTTCAATATCCAAAAATACATATATTAGAACTATAAATTATAAATAAATAAATATTAATATAAGGAAGATCCTTACCATGATTAATTAGCCACTCTTAAATTCAAAATGTTTGATGAGTGTCATGAAAATATGCAATAGCACATGAAACAAAAGAGCCCCAAAATAAAGTAGAATGTTAGCGTAGGAAATCGAAAGCTATAGATAAATAGATGCTAAATAGATTGCCTAGTTCTGGGTTCGGACATGAATTCTGTCAAATCTTGAGACATGATAATATCAAAACAACTTTCTATACATGATTCGAATCTAATTATTATTGTTGTTGATAGCCTTCATTAATTAATGATACGAATAAATAAAGTTTTTTTTTTTTCGTATGTAGTAGAGGTAGTCTACATTTAATATACGGTCATTATCACCGTTAATAAGTAGGTTAATGTTGCTGCTCCAGTGCTCCGTACTAAGTGTAACCTTGGTTTACAAGGAAAAATAGGTGGTCTATTGCAGCAAGTTTCAATTGTCCAAGATGACTTGTTTTCAATGTGGTAAATTTGTTGCAAATCTTGCAATTTTCAAATGTAGATTTGCTGCAGTTAGTTTAACAACAAACAAAAAATAGTAATGAATTTGGCGTCAATATTAAGGAATTGTTTAGAGAGAAAATTAAAGGACAAACAATAAGTCAATAACCACTAAATAGTTAGTAGAGTACGCATCGTCGCAATCACACGTACTTTCATTCATGGTGCTTGTATACATAATATTTAATGATACCTCAATATATATGTTATCAAAATTGTACTACACACCTAAAGACTAAAGAAAATCGAATATTATCTTATACATCTGCATGCTCTCTACTTTTTCTTTACAAATAATACTTACTGATAGCGTCAATATTAAGCTGATGGTTGAACCCCAAGAATATGTTTTATAATCTATCACGTAAGTAGTGCTAAATATTTGGCACCATATTATACAATAATATGATACTATATAACATGATTATAGACATGATACTAAAAAGAAGAGAAGCATTGATCATGGTCGGAAGAGTTGGAGTCGTCACAAGGAGAGTGATTATGCCTGCCTTCGTAAGTTGTTATTACCATTCGACAATCTTCAGATAGCCTTTCCACTCTTTTCTTCACTCTACAATTGCTATGTGTGCATCGGTAATAACTCCTGTAATTTCCAAGTATTGTAGTTAGTAATACGTGATAACAATAAACTAGATCGAGTTCATTACAACAACAATCATGTATTCACCAATTGTGCTTCCATGTATACCTTTCTTGGTCGGACAATCGGACCAACCGAACCGGTGATTGGTTTAGGAAGACATGCATATACTATAGTACCATGATCATAACTTAAGGGAGGTTAATTATGGCCTTATAAGGTCACCTATCTTAAATACAATCCATCAAAACAATATTCAATTCGAAATCATCAATGGAAAATCTAAGCAAAAACAAAACTCGTTAAATGTTCCCCAATTGAATTGGTATGTAACATGTCAATCATACATCTAAGTGTACTAATTTCTCTAAATAAACATATTTTGACATCTAGTCAGCTACATCGTACTTAGTTTGCGTTTAAGAGCATAATCCTAGCTTAGCTTAATCAGGTTTGATCACTATATACCTCTTCTTGTATCCCTCTTCGTTCTTTATTTTTCCACATAATTAATTAGTAAACGCGTGTGTTACCTTGAAATATTTCCAAAGACCACTACCAATTGTATGCAATAACTACATAATATGGCAAGAAGAAAAAGACATATAGTAGATCAGATGAGACACAAATTGAGATATACTTCGTATATGTTAATAAGGGTATGTTCTCATTGACTGAACTCAGCTGAACTGAACTGAACTGAACTCAGCTGAACTGAACTGAACTGAGCTGAGCTGAACTGAACTCAGCTGAACTGAACTGAACTGAAATGAATATTTTATAAGAGAAGGAAATTAGGAGCTGAACTGAACTGAACTGAACTCAGCTGAACTAAACTGAACTGAATTTCAACGTAAGAGAACAGGCTCTAAGTTGTTAACAGATGGAACAACATCCCCAAAGACACTATTATTAAATACATGTGTAACAGTGTTAAGAGTATCCTTTAGAACGTACGAAACCCATGATTAACTGAAACTTTGTAAGAAGAAATTAGAGTAATGCACTTGTTGACTAAAATCAGAGTAATATATACTCCTATATATTCTAAAATCAACAATATTACAAGTACAAAAAGACGACCTATACAATATATATATATATATATATATATATATATATATATATATATATATATATATATATATATATATATATATATATATATATATATATATATATATATATATATATATATATTAGTTGCACATCCTCTAATATGATTCTATAGTCAGTCTATTGATTCTATTATCTTGAGTTACTACTTGAGTATTTCTACCAGCACTCCTGACAAGATGGCCTTCATTCAGCATACACCTCTTGAAGCAAGTCTTTGATTCTTTACCAAGTTATGAACTGACTGGGGCGTGCGTGTAATATATTCTACCGTGCAACTCTCTTTTTGGCCGATCAATAACACAATTTCTTTTGTTTTACTACTTCTATTTTATATTATTTGCAACGATTAGACATTATATAATTTCTTAGCTTGGTACTATATAGCCTAGCTAATTATCTTTGTCTAAGGTCATGCAAAGTTATTCCATGCAGCAATTAATTTAGGAACATTAAATATGATTTTTACACTAAGTAACCAAAATTAGGGATCTTTTAGAAGACACTTAATTAAATCGATCAGAAATACAGTAGACTAATCAAATAACTGGTTTATTATTTCAGTGACGAAAAAAAAGTTAGTTAAGGATGAAGCGAATACAATATGCATATAGTTACATAGTGAAGTAATATAGAACTGCTAGTCACATAATTAGTTCAGATCACAATATTAAGCAACTAATAAGTCATCTTGCCAGCAATAAAAGCTACCTAATTAGTTATACTAATGATGCTTCTGTTGAATTTACAGCTATTGATCTTATATATCTAAGTCCATGCATCAGCAGGTAATAACCAACACTTAATTAAGAATTCAATCACCAAATTCTCCTTTCTATGGGTATCATGCATGTACTACCTCTATCCGAAAATAATAGTCACACATCGTCTTAGGGCCTGTTCATATTTACTAAATTAAGCTGAGCTGAACTGAACTGATTGGAGCTTAACTGAACTGAATATTTTATGATGAGAGAAGGAAATTAGGAAATGAACTAAACTGATTGGAGCTGAACTGAACTGAAATTAAGCTGAAGTGAACAGCCCTTAATTTCATGTAATTAACAACTACGTAAGACATGCATGAAATGCTATCGATACATAATGCACAGGCTCTAGTATAGTTGGACTGTTGGATCAATCTCATACCCTCCTCGTCAATAAGGGTAAAATCATTAACTCTAATTTATGAAATGTGGCAAAAAAATTCTTTCAAAAAATAAATGTGACATAAAATTTCTAGCATTTTAAAATAGACTTTATTTTTTCAGTACTGTATTACACATAGTTTTTGAGAGGGGATATATACATATATAGGGGATCTGTGGCATTATATAAAAGGAATGCACATTCAATTCTCGTATGTGCTTATCTATGTGTACCACTTTCTGATTACCACATTATACGTATACCACACATAAATTGTGGTCCAAATTTGCCACATTTATGTACTAATGTTTCTCTTATTATGTAATGCAGTGAATATGTGAGCTTACGACACATTATTTTCTAGGATTTGAGTATTTGACACCGGGGTTGGAGACGATATGATACAGAGGATTATGGAAAGATGATGAGAAATTTGGCATAACCAATAATTGTGTACAATTTAAGATCTTACATTGTGTTATCCAATTCCCAAAAACTCCGTTGTTTTTCAAAGGTTTAAAAAAATGAACTACTAACATGGTGCAACTGTTGGACTTACTCCGTTCACTTTTAATTGTATTAACGGAGGAAGTATGTAATTATGAAAATTGAAAGAATAGTTTTTATACTCCTTCATTACTTAAAGACATTTTATGGTCGAATTAATGCATTACTATGTTAAGGATTACTCATGAAATGTCTATATTAAAAGGATAAGATATTACATTTGACTTTGTCATTGAAATTTAAGTCAACTAATGATCCCTTAATATTTGTTAAACACCAATCTAAAAGTATAATTTGCACATAAATTAAACTCATTAAATAATAGTGGATGGTTTGATTTGATATTTTTTTGAAGAGTAAAATTGAAGATAGTATAATGAGCACATTACAATTAGCAAACCATCAATCAAAATCTCAACAAATTAACAAAAAATGAAGCAAATTAAGTAAGTCAATGGAAATTAAGTAAGAACAAAATGTGTTTAACTACCTTGGATGAAGACTATTCTTGACAACTTTCTGACCATATTTGCGCCACTTATAACCATCATCAAGTACGTCGATGTCACTCCTTGTTTGAAAACAAAACCTTGGCTCCCTTAGCTTCCTCCTTATCTTCATCTTGTTCTTTTCTGAGCTCGAGTTCTTCCACCTATATCATTACAATAATATTGATAATTTACAAGGTGCAAAAATTGAATAATCGATAACTTATCATCTTTAGAAACAAATGACACAATAACTATTGAGATTATGAAAATGCTAATTGCAATGAAAGTATTAGAAGATAACATTATTGACAATAAGCATTAATTAACTATATAAGCACGAACATTATCTTGTACTATAAACAGAATCATTTATCGAGTTACAAATCAAACAATCCCTGCTTTATAAGACCGTTCAAATTAATTGTAACATTAACAGATTATGTAATTTCAACTATTAATGTGACAATTATTTAAATTTGAACTAATATAGTAGTAGGGAGCAACCATATATATACAACGTGACATGGCACGTGTACGACATGGTAGTCATGAATCTAGCATTTATTGTAGCTACACCTTATGCAAAACAAGTACATGAATGTGTACATAATGTAAATAACTTGTCTTAGCTCAATAAATAAACGAATTTTAATTAATGCCTAGGGCAATTTACATTTGATCTAGTGCATAGATAATAGTATTTCTTCAAATCGAACCAATAATTATTGTTTAGTTAGACTAATTACTACACACATATGGAGTAGCAAAACATTAACAATACAACAAACAACCGAGAAGAATAGTGGACTAAGACTAATAATTCTTATCCGTAACCCTTCTCATTTACTCCCTCCGTTCTTTTTTGTTCTTCCTCTTTAGTTTTTTTATTTTTTTTTATATTTTATTTTTTTTTGAGACAATAAAATAAAACAGAGAGAGTACGTATGTAGCTCAGTGATGAAGATGACTGCTACATACCAAGAATGCTCAGCTCCATCGTTATCGCGGCCATTATTACCATTGGAGTTGTCCCCAGCAATAGCTTTCGGATCTGATGATCCTTCCACCTGAATAATTACCATGTAAATTATACATTATTTTTAAACATCATATGTAAACTACTTCAATTATCACACACATAAATACAAAATATATACTTTACTATATATATAATCATTACTTTAACACTTTGGATTAATAGTGCAATTTTATATAAACGTAAAACATAGGTATATAATCTCCAGGGTTTCCAATATGAAAAGAACATAACATATGCATGTCATAAAATTTAAATACTATACAAAACCATACTATATATAGATATATATTAACCTGTTGATCAGTAGTATTGTTACTACTATTCCAAGAGTGCCTAGTAGTGACATAATTATCAAAATTACCAACAAGCCCCTTAGTGTTGGTGGTGACCGCGGTGGTGGTGTTGTTGTGTGCATCGGGTCCCCGATGATCCGTGATCTGATACGGAGGCGGTGGCGGGTGGTGGTGGCTCAAGAAGGTGTTGAGCATAACATGGTTAGAATGATCAGATAATTCCAAGGATTGAGGAAACCCTTGTAAATTAGAAGGATTATTATTAGTATTATTATTAGAAGTAGAAGGATTATTTGAATGAATTAAGGACATATGAAGGTCATAGTTTGGGAAATTTGTGCTACTTCTAGTATGATCTCTTTCCATGATATAATGATAATTATCAAATTGTATGATTTTTGCTTTTTTTTTTTTTTAGGAGAGAGAAAGAGATGAGAAATATTGGGGGGGGGGGGGGGGGTTTCTTCAAGAAGTAATAATAAAACCCTTGAAAGTAATCATGGAATATTTTAGTACACACACATAATACAAGCACTTTAGTTTGATATATACTATTTCAAAAAAGAGAAAAATTAAAGTCACAAATTACTATTTGAGCTCTTTTTGCTTTTTTTTTTTTTTTTTTGGTTTACCATGATACAAAATTTATAATTTTTTTTTATAAAAAAAAAAAAAAAAAAAAAAAAAAAAAAAAAAAAAAAAATTATCTGTAATCGTTATTAACCATTCAACAACTCGGAATACTGCTCAAGACCAAATTATATTTAGTTATCATTACAATACATACAAGGTACATAGAGTACATCTTAATTAGTATTTTTTAATTATTATTAATTGATAAATTACCTTATAACATTAGTTACTTCATACATACATATACGAAGAAATTAAAAAACACTCGATATATCATTTGAATACGTTGTTGATGTCTTGATGATTAGCCTAATTTTCACAAATTGTTTAACTTTAACGAAACTTGATTTATATCAGCAAAATTATAGGCTCGCATTTCCTTGGAAAAAGATACTTATACAAGGAACTCGTACAAGATAGGACTCAAATTGGAAAAATAATTAAAATAGAAGGTCCATATGATCATCGTACATACCGAAACAAGTTGTCTTTTGTTATTTTGCACTGTTAACTTATACTCAGGAATCCTATCTTTATGACTTATTGTATAAAATATCTAATAATCTTCCTACATTATTTGAATTACTGTTGTAAATTAGGTTTCTGCCCCAAAAAAATATTCTTCATGTGCTTTAATTTATTTTGGTAATGATTATAAACAATAATGGCATTAGCCATGATCTAAGACGAACTAAGCTAGCACGATCGAGCAGCCGGCCGGCCACGGCCCATGGCTAGCTTAGCTACGTGTTGCATGGCTCACTTGACCATGTTAAGTGCACGCTTTTGTGTTGATGTTGCTACAGTTTTTGGCCTAAATATAGATCTCTTGGAAAAATAAAGAAGCTTTATAATTAGGGAGTTTGCGAGTGTTTGTGGTGTGGAAGACTGCATATTTTAGAATTTTTAGAATCATTTTCTTTAATACGTAGTACATAATTTCAAGAGAAAGCCATAAATGATAATGAGTACTTGATTGATCATGAGTTAAATTGAATTTCAATGTTTATATTAGTCAATTAGCATTTATACTCCTTGTTTGAACATGGGTCGTCATTTATAACACATTAATACTTTATCAAGATCAAATTTTGTTAGGTTTCGAGTCATCTTAAGATTGTTCTCTTTGTAGTTGTAACAATTGGTTCGTTATATACTTGTAGTCTTATATACGGAGTACTATGTATGAAAAATATGTAGGTAATTGTACTTTACTAAGTTTATACAAAATATTCACTATTGATGTATAACTTTGTCATCCGTATAAATATGAATATATGATATTTTGAGATTAGTATGTACTACTGCTTGACTTGAGTGAGAGCTCTCTATAAAAGAGCAGTTAATTAAGTACTACCTCCGTTTCTTTTTAGTTGACACGTATTCCTTTTTAGGAAGTTTCTTTTTAGTTGACACGTTTCCTTTTTGGGTAAATTTTTTACCTTGCAGTTACAAGCTACCCCACTTGCTTTTTCATTCTCTATCACTCTCTCTCCTCTCCTTAATATATGTGCCTAAATCAAACGCGTCAACTAAATAGAAACGGAGGAAGTATTTAATAACATACTCTGTATATCTTAGCAAAGAAAATATAATTATATATGATCGAATTTAGTACAGTAATAGTGTAAAAGTCAAACTATTAAAACTAAGGCCAGGGTTTCTTCTCATTTACTGAACTGAGCTAAATTGAACTAAATTGTTTATGAGAGAAGGAAATTAGGAATTAAGTTGAACTGAACTGAACTGAAATTAAGTTGAAGAGAACAGCCCTTAAAATAGAAAGATTAAATAATTAAATATAATTAAGAGTATGAAAAAAAAATTAAAAAAAAAAAAGTACTTTTCACAAATACCAAGAAAACATGAAGATCTTCTAGATGAGAGCACAAACTGTGTAAGAATAATAATGTTTGGACAGTCAAAATGCAATATATTCCTAATTTGTTTTTGCATTCAGAAGAACCCTATTCAAGGCCTGCTGAAAAGACCCTCCCAACATCCATATCCTCCAAAATGCCAACAAATAGCAATTAAATTACCACCCTCAACTTTTTTTTTTGTAATATTTCACACTATATTTAGAGATTTAGATAGTGACTTTATTCCAAGTGAACCTGCTATTTGCTAGCTACCAATCTCTTTCCTATTATTTTTCAAGAGAGAATCTAATGATAGCTGCTAAACAAACGACAATGCCATTTTCCTAACAATGTTTAAATTATTTACTCTCACTTTCTAAGAGAAACGTAATATGCTACCATTCAAAGTCATTACTGAGAATAAAGTATGCACATGGTGAGTCGAACTTGTAGCATCAAAATTACAAGGTGAATTTCTCACCATCTCCACCGAGCTGAGGTTTTTTGGTTTTAATAATGAATAGTATATATAATATAGTGTATGCATCAAATTGAGTCTTTGATTTCTTCATCTGAAATAAGGTGTTTTAGTCTAAACTTTATAAAGTATGATCTGTTTAATTTGAAATGCACTTGTGATATATATATAATTTATTTGGTATAATCTGATCATATTATTTAACAAGATTTGATTGACTTTAATTTTACGTTAATGTATAAAAAAAAAAAAAATTTAAAGTAGGTTCTTGTAAAATTCGTCTTATTATTATACTACCTCCGTTTCACATTATCTGCAACAATTTCCCTTTCGGGATGCTTCACATTATGTGCAACAAAAACCAAACTTTCCTCATATAGCAAATTTTTTTGTATGATTTTACATTTATACCCTTACTAAAACAATCAAAGCAGCAATTAATTTTGTTAATTACATTTGATTACACTAATAATGTGACTCAATTAAAGTAATATCTCCCACCAAAATTAAAACAACTCCCACCTACTTTTCTTTATTTCGTGCATCCCCAATTAAATCATCAACCATATTCAACATTCATCTAACATTTCCAGAAACCCTAAGCCTTGTTCTTCCCTCTTTCACTCCCTTCTTTCTCTCTCTTCACGCCATTTCCCTCTTCCACTCCTTCATCTTCTCCATTTATGCAAAAACGCCCCTCCATTTATTTTACATCTTCTTTAATTTCAATTTCTCCATCAGATCTACTATTTCTAACCCATGGATTCTCGAAAAATTGCTGATTTGAGTCCATTAGAGAAGGTGTATTGCAAAACCACCGACGAGAACGAGCTACCTGTTCTGGCTGATATTATCATGTCCCTTGAGAATGGGTCTTCTTCGCCTCGTCTTTTTTACGAAAGTGGTGAAGCTCGCAAGGTTCTGTCTGATGAAGGGTTGGAAGCTCTTGGAAGAGTCCTCAACTCCATAGAGGAAGCGAAGGGGGGGGTAAATTTGGTAGATCTGCCGGATACTGTGAAACCGAAACCAAAGCGCCCTACTTTCAAACCAAGGAAAATTGGCAGATGTGAGATTATGAGGAAGATAGGTGGGAAGGGGGTTAAAATAATTGACAAAGTTGAGGAAGAGGAGAAACCGAAAGTGGATGTTGAAGGGTTAGATCTAACTGGAAAAGGGAAGGAAAAAAAAGAGGACGAGGCTGAGAAGGTGGCGGCAGCACGTGAGGAAGAAGAAGAATGGTGGGGTTTTATAATGTCTAATCCTCCACCCAAAATGTATTTCCCTTCTGAAAATGCAAAAGTTGGTAACAAAAGGGTCAGATCTGGCATTGAGGTTGATGAGTCGAAAGTCGATGAGCATTACCTTGAGTTGGTAACAAAGCCAAATATACCATATTTGCCATCATGGATCATTTCACCATTTGTGTTGTGTTGTGGCTTTGCTATCATGGCCATGAACATTGCCTTAACCTTAAACCTCCTTGACTGTTCACACCTATAAGGGTTTTCTTCATTGGGCAGAAGATAAAACCTTCTTGTCTCCGGATTCAAATAAAACCATTTCTCATCAATGTGAATCGTGTTGCTCATGTCTGTGTACATTGGGTCTTCTGTCTCTGTGGCAGGGGTGAGGTGTGACAGCACCCATCTCAGTCTTTCTATCTTGTGATTATCAGTTAACTTTGGATGGTTGGTGCTTGTATGAGTTCTGAGCAGCCCCTTTTTCTTTAGTCTGTGAATTGTGACATGAGAGATTTTTAAAGCACCTGCATAACTTCTTTCAGTGGTTCTCAATCTAAGTGGGACTGTTAGAAGAAATTCCTCAGAATACTCTTTGCATTTGGGACCAACTCTGCCAATTTTTTTGTTCCTGACATCAATCAGCCCCCCATTTTGTTTTTGAGTGATTACATCATTGAATATCCTGCTAACTGTTGATCTATGCACCCCAAATTTGTTAGCAATTTTTGTTTGCATCCCCCTCTCTAGTGTATCATCCTCCCTAAGTTGTGTTAAAATTTCATCAACAATACCTCTTTTCTCACCTACTGTTAGTTGGCTTCTGTCATTTTGTTGCTGACCATTCTGATTTGCTTCATTGTTTGGCTGAAGGAGGTCTTCTTCCATTAAAATTTGGTCCATGTTGAAATATTCATCATCATACACTTCTGCCATTTTCCTTTGTTTTGGTCTCAGATTTTGCTGAAAGAGAGAGTAGGCTGCCCACGACTAACCCCTGCTGAAGCTGATGGTATTTTTTGGAAGCTGATGATGTAGATGAAGATGCTTGAAGGCTTGACTTTTTGGAAGCTTGAAGTGCTGACTATATTAATTTAGGAATTTAATGGTGGCCTGTATTTTTTTGAACATGATTGGGGATGGAGTAAATGCTGTATTTAATGGTGGTCTGTAATTTTTTGAATATGGATAGTGGTGTATTTATAACTTAGGTTATGACAGAAAACATGGAGCCAAATTTGAATTTTGGAGGAAGTTGAAAACTTAAAATTTGGCAGCCAAATTTTAAGTTTTCACGAAAAGTTTCCCTCCTTTTTGTCTAAAAAACCTGGCAGCAGCATGTAGGGTCAAATTTTGATTCCCACTTTCTCTCTCTTATTAGTATTTAATCACTTACCCTTACTTTTGTTAAATTGCTTTTCTCAAATTTTGTCTTGGTAATTGTGCAAGGGCACTTTGTTGCAGATAATGTGAAACGGAGGTAGTAATTTTAATTGTAGGGTCAAACAAAGACAATGCACGTCTATCAAGTTAACAGGATGATGGCAGTTTTAAAATGAATAAAATGAGAAGTTGTCTTGCTATTCAATTCACAAAGACAAAAACGTATTTTACCAATGATGACTACATGAACATTTAGCCATAAATTAGATGCTACATGCAATAGTATGATGCACACTATGTTTTTGAACATCGATATATGAATAATGAAGAGATCAAGTTAAATTTTGTGAATGATTATGAAACAGATAGAGTATCATACACATAAAATCAACGATCACATAGTAAAAATTGTCATAATTCGGGAGAAAACCCTTAGGCCTTAGCTTACTTATAACATGGAGAAAACCCTTAGCTTACTTATAATGATCAAATCGACTCACAATGCAATTGTCACACTTAATCATATAAGACTGGTGCATACACCTTGCAATAATTTCAGTAGCCCAAAAATGAAACACATAATGAACTGCTTGACCACGAAATACAAAGCTCAAGTAAATAATCACTTAAACATGAAATTAAAGAGAAACAGAAGTTGACAACTGATAGACTAGGAAACCAATAGAATTGTCATTTTCTTGGCCACGTGTAATCAACCCCATCCTCTTGCATTATTGATCAAAATACTTGTATATAATAATAATAATAATAATAATAATAATAATAATAATAATAATAATAATAATAATAATAATAATAATAATAATAATAATAATAATAATAATAATAATAATAATAAATCCCTAATTAAGTAGAAAATATTGGGGAGGTATTAAAGTTTGAAAGAATACGGGATGGGTCTAGGCAATCCAAACAAGGAGGAAGAGTGTTCAATCCACAAATAAGGCCGTAGAAGGTTCCATACTAAAATCAATTGATGATTAATAGTAAAAATTAATAGTAGGAGTAACTCATTTGTCTTATAAAGTGAAACTATCTTTCCGACCCCCCCCCCCTCTTTTTGTGTGGGACACTCACAAGTGAGCTACAATGAATTTCAACAAAGTGTCCCAAATTACATAGGATGACTCGAATTGAAATTAAAAATACAATTGTAAATTACATATGATAGAAGAACATAATGCTAATTTTGGTTTTTTTTTTCTTTTTTTTTTTTTAAATACTCATTTTCATTAAGTAGTACTCGATATGTATATGATTGTAAATAAAGGATTTTATTTAAGGAATTAAGATTTATGATGTATATATACGGAATTACGCAATATTTAAAAAGAAAAAAAAAAAAAAAGGAAAAAAAAAAAGTAAGTAGCTGGAAACAATAGCATAAAACCATTTACTCGATCTTGTGTCATCAAAATGAGTAATATTTCGATTTGAGATATACAACCTAGTAGAGTCCAAAAAAATGAAAGAAAGAAGTAGACAGTAGACACAAGGCCCTACAAAAAAAAAAAAAATTGTTGATGGTAATGACAACTTAAGTAATGATAATAACAAGGGTAATTTGAGGACAAAAAAGAATAATTGTAAATTGTGACTCTTCTTCTTTTAATTATCGGGTCATAATTTTTTATTATCAAGTCATATATAGACCTATCTCGTCTTGAAAATAAAATACTTTATAAGTCTTTACTTATTTTATTTCACTTTTTATGGCATCCAACTAGGCAAACACACATTCATTTGACCAATATTTATAATCAATATTAGATATTGAATATTGATATTATAGAACATGTTATTGAAACAAATCTAACAAGACTAATGATTTCTTATTTTGTACTTCATATATTATCAGTGAAAATAATAGGTAAAAAAAAAACGAATAAGTGATATGAGTTGGATTGTTGGAATATAATTCTTTCACTATTTGATGGGGTTTGATTTTGACATTAAAATGTTTAAAAGTATGTATATCTTGCTAATGCTAATCTATAAACCATTTGTGTCTGGCAACTCCTTTTTCTCAATAATTAAAGTTTCATTTTGCAGCCTAAACACGGCCTATTAGTCAAATCACACTCCCATGATTAACAATTAGAGAAAAAATTATGCCCGTAATTTGCGTAGCATAAATTATGCCCTAAATTTTACCTAGCTTTGAGAAGAAACTTTCAGTATTACTAACAACCTAATTAACGGCTAACATAAGGGTTAACCCCTAAAGATAAAAAAATAAAAAATAAAAAGCATTTAGTGCATAGGGAAGAGTAGTTAGGGTACTTTCTCAAAAAAATAAAAAAATAAAAAAAAAATAGTTAGGATATCTGAACTTTAATATATACCTATGTTATCTTGCGATAGATTATTCCTTATTCTAATCACTTGAGGTATCCTTTTAAGTAAAATTAAGCCCTCCTTATTTAAAAATGAAAGTTTTTTTTTTTTTCAATAGAAAAAGTATAACTATATTGTCTACATATACTTAACATGACATAACGATATGAGATTTTGTCACATATAATTTTAAACTTACTAGTTATTTGCTATCTCTAATTTCACAAAATCATTCTGTGAAATTGTTATTCTTTGTAAACTCAAATGTTTTGGAAACTCACGAACTACATAATTTGAGTTTTCAACTATAAAACAATAGCGTTTGGTAATTATAAGTAATGGAATCGAGAGCATAATAGTATGATTTTCATAATCTCACTACACACCCGGGGGATTTGGATATATATTTAGGTAATTGTTAGCTTATGGGTAACAATATTTAGTTACTTTTCTAAATTCATTGTGTTTTCTTATACTACATTCGTTTCATATTATTTGCAACGATTAGCATAAAGTAGAGAAGAAAAATATCTATTTGTTGTAAATAATATGAAACGGTATTTAATTGGAATTCCTTTTTATTCGCAACTCACAAGCATCACAATTACACAGACTTTGAGGAGGTAATTATCAAATAATTTATACACCTAGTATCCTTATCCTTTTCTCTTACCTGTTTAAATTACTTTGAGTCTCTGATATATTGATATCTTTATTTACTTTAGTTGCTTCTTTAAAATACGTGTTAAGACTATGATGCAAGCTAAGTAAAATAAAATAAATGAAAAGTGAGAGTTTAATGTATAAACCAATAACACAATAAAGATTGATAAAGAGGTGGGGAAAAAAGAAGGTTGAAACCTAGGAAGAAAGTAAGATCAACAACTGATTTTTCAATTTTTTCATTCACTCGTGTGAAGTTAAAATCAAATGTAACTATTAAGCAATTAATCAACCAAAAGAAAAACAGTGAATTAAATGAAAAATTGACAAGAAGAAGAAGAAGAAGAAAAGAAAGATAATAAGTGGAACAGAATAAACTCCACTGAATTCCATGCAACAATTATAACATTTCCAATTAAACCTCAAAAGTCTTCACAAATCTAATGATGTTATAGATTGCTCAATATTTTTCCTAGGTCCCACTATGTGTCAACCCCCTTTTTTATGTCTAAAAACCCTCTTTATTATTGAAAACTAAATTATTGTGATTTTCTAATATTATGCTTCATTTTAAACCTTGATCAAGGTATTCATTAGTTGAGACTTAATTTTCAATCACCAAACTATGGATTTATTATACTATTTAGAATGTTCAAAAATGGAGGCAGGATCATTTGGATGTTGAAGTTTTTTTTTTATTTTTTATTTTCTTAAATTACTGATTTTATAGGAAGAGATTGTTGTTGTAGAAAAATAATAGAGGTCCTTTTTTAGTGAAGTTTCTATTTGGATATGAAAAGAGGAAACATTGAAAGACTTGAGTGGTAGACTTATAGAGATAGATTAGACGGTAGTCACCCTTTACCCCATGACTCAGACACCAAAGATTTCATTAAATACCTCATCATTATTGTACTGTATATTTATAAATTAAAAAAAATAATAAATTAACGAGACAGAGAAAGTGATTGGGTTAATTCGAGAGACTTGTGTAATTAATTAAAGACGCAAATGAAATTTAATGCTTAAATTGGGAAAAAAAAAATTGTAGAATTAAAATTCCTCCTTTATTTTGGAAGTATGATGAAGGTACGCAAATTTTAAGGTGCACCTTGGTGCACCTTTGCATTAGGTGGTCCATCACATGTGCAGCATTTTATGGATTTTTCACTTTTTCTTCTTTCTTCCTTCTTACTATGTAGTATGTATTCAAGGTACTCTAGGGATTCATTTACTTGTAAAAATAAGCCCGAGCCCAAAATTTGGGGTTTTGGTCAGTATCATCAAGTTTAACCTTTAGCCTCCCAACTCACCAAGCCTATCAAGTTTCATTACCAGATAACTTCTCTTTCACAAAACAGATATCTAATTTCACTTATTGAACTTGGAACATATACAGAGTTACAGTCAATCTATCCGTCCAATACTACGAGAAAAGGATGGAAATATTTTACTGTAAGGAAAAACAAGAGGCAAATTTACACTAGGAGTAAAAAATGTAACAAACCTCGTAGCAGAAGATTTACACAGGAGGTTCTTCTGACCACCTTCTCTTTACCTCAGATTTGTACCGGACCTCTCTGAGTTTCCCGTCTGTTTCATAATCTCTTTCCATAACAAGGTTGATCCCTTCATCAGAGTACCACCCAACTCCGATGCAAAGGATTCCATCATTGTTGACATCAACATAAGCAGTGACACCACCTGGGAGCCAAAGAACAGCCACATCCTGCATGTCTATCATCTCTTCTTCTCCAAAGTAAGCAGGAATCTCTGGCAAGTTTCTCTTTTTCATGGTCTCCATGCAAAGATGAACAAAAGGAGGATTGTCGCTTATCTCTGCTGTTGACTCGTCAGCAAAGATGGGTGTAGCACTCATCTCAAACACCTTCCATGATCCTGCAAGCTCTGATGGCCGTGTTCTCTTTCTCTGAGAAAATGGCTTCATATCAAGCTCAACCTCACTGTTTCATATAGATTCAGGTCAACGGACTTGTTAGGCTTCAAGTCAAGATAAAAAGTTTGATGAGTAATATGACTGTACTCTGTAGAATAAGCCTACATTATGTATACTTCATACAAAGATGTACAGGGGCAACCCTGACAGCTGCCAGCATTATCAGTGTTTCACTGAGTTACGTACAAAAGATCAACAACCATACATAGCAAGCAAAAGTTCTAACAACAAATTTAAGTTGAATTACAAAGGTGCTTTAGATTGATTTTTAGAGCTGCACAAAAACACCCTTCCTCAAAAAAATACATTCAAAAAGCCCCAAGTGTTTGTGTCTCCTCTGAGATTAATTTAACACGACAAGGAAGTAGCAAATTTTGCTATGCAAAAAATTATCTTCACTAAAGACAATAAAAATGATTCAGCTATGCCATAAAAAAGTCAAAGCAAATAACAAACAGTGAAACACAAATTTTTAGAGCATGCATCAATTGGAATAAAAGACCCCAAACATATAAAATTCCCAATTGCTTCATAAATGGCATTCTGGAAGCAAAATTACGTATGGACTTGTTGATCAACAATCAAATCAGAACTGAAACACTTGCTAATCAACTCAAAGTATACCATGGTAAATGTTGTGATGCAAATAAGGGAGGCAAAGATTAACAGCATTTAGAAATTTCAAGATATTTATGGTAGTAGACAAAATTCCAGCTAAATGTTAAACTCATCCTGAAATCAAAGATAATACAAACATGACAGTGATGTGTATGTTTCCTCGCATACTCAAGAGCAAAAGAGGCACATGTACCTTTGCTCCTCAAAGTTAGCAGGACCAACCCATTGTTCTTCATATATAGCAACCCTTAGTATCTGGATGTCTGCGCCACCATTGCTAAATTCAATAGTATGCACAATACGCAGTCTCTTGTGGCATCCCTTAACTAAACACTAAGAAAGAAAACAAATATAAACCTGTTAGTCAATCACTCAAATATTATTCAGGGATGTATTGTTTAATAGAACACAATAAATCTTGGAGCATCTAGAGTTTAAAGGTTGACCGATGAACTTGAGTATTCAAATAGAGGAACTATTGTTAGTACAAAATTACCAACCATAATAGATGCCCATAAACTTAGTCAAGCAATGCATTTCTTCACAGCATAATACCATAGGGGCATGTAATTTGACATCAAGATTATTTACTCCAAGAATCAAATGTAAATATGGTATATACTACCCATATCAACCGATCCCAAGAGAGAATGAAAAAAATCCATGAATGCTAAATGAATTGAAATTCTGAATTCATGGGGTTACTTTTATTAGCCACTCCCTACAACCAACTTTTACAACAAAGCAACAAGGTCTACTTGACATCACGTTTCACACAAGTACTTCATAGAATCAGAACCTACTTGCTCAAACTTGTATGTTGGTGAAAGATAGTACTCAGACTCATCAATGTCACCAACAGGAATGTCAACTGGTCCTCTAGAATAAGATCCATCCTGCAGAGGGAAAAAATCATAGAACTTATCAGCAAGTAGTAGTTAAGAGCAAGAAGAAGGAGTACTTTTCTCCTGTAAAGAATCAAGCACACAGCCACATAATAATACT
Organism: Chenopodium album; assembly: GCF_948465745.1. NCBI lineage: Eukaryota > Viridiplantae > Streptophyta > Magnoliopsida > Caryophyllales > Amaranthaceae > Chenopodium > Chenopodium album. The sequence goes on from NC_137858.1 coordinate 5,975,355, forward strand.
GAAAGCTAATACACTCCAAATTAAAGGCCAATAAAACAAGCTTGCCATTTAAAGCCTACTCAGTAATACAATTTTGTAACTAAAGAGATCCATTATTGTGGACAACGAACAAGTTAAAAATTTCATGTGCATTAAAACGAGCTCTTCATTATCATTTTTCCAGTTTGATATTATTCTTCATATCAGTTATTGCCAATCAGGGTTTCAACATTAAAATTAAGCATTTTCCATATGTATTGTGGATAAGCTTCTTCCAGTACCAAAATTATAGCAGCCTATGTCAACAACTTCACATAAGGTACTATAGTAATATTATGGAGTCAAAAATAATATGCAAGACCAGAAACATTCTGCAAGTAAGGAGGATTGACTCAATTGAATTCCAAAATATGAATTATATAGCCTTTTAAAGGACTTCCATCAGCTGCTTCTCTAAAGTCAGAAAATGATGTCACAAAAGCAATTAAAAACAAAGGTTATGATTTTCATGTAGCAAGGAGCATATGAGGTTATGAACAAATATGGAGGCAAGTTTCCATCAGAATTGTTACAGGCATCTTCTGATCTGCACTAATCTGTAAAGGGTAAAGCCTTTTTGCACTTCATCTACTGTAGTGTAACATACTTTGTATGTATAAAAACAATTAAAAAATAATAAAGGGGGAGAGGGTTATATGGTGTAATGAGATCTACCTCAAAGAAAACAAGACCAGGTTCCAATCCCATGATATCCTCTTCCATCACATCACTCTTTGCAAAATCAAAAGACTCAAATTTCGGCAAAATATGATCTGCCTTACCCCTATGACTTTTTTCTTTCACGCCGCCATTGACATTGTCACTGCCTCCATTTTCTTGTGCTTTCTCACCGTGAGGATTTAGAGTAACCCAATTGGTTTTCCTCTGGATTTGAAATGTATTCTCCCCAGATTGTGCAGCTTGGACACGAGAAAGAGTATAGCAGTCATATAAATACTCACTCTTACCTCCCAGGTCAACCGGCTCCATTTCAGCAGTAATTGGTGAAAAGATTGCTCCAACTCCCTTCCAAATCCCACTTAAACTACTCACAAATGTGTTCCACGCTGGTCGAATAACAGGCTCCTGAGAAAAATAACCCTTATCAACACACATCAAATTGGTAAACAAAAGTCTCCAACAGACCAACATAACAGCCAAAGTTTGCAAGTCATGATAGCACAGCACCACCAAACAAACAAGACACTCAAAGTTCATACTTAACATACTAAAATTCTTTGTACATCTTTAAAGCCTAATATAATAGGCAATATGACCAAAATATTTGGCCTGAAAATACTCTACTTCTGTACAAAATCCTAATCTTTCCCATGTATGCCACTTAAGACTTACGAGTATCATATTACATCAGCAAAAAACCCAAAACCACAAACAATTTGGTTGTTCCTATACATAAGAGTCAATGCAAACTCTAACATAAGACATGTATATACAGCATTGGTCAAATTCCCCATTTTCATCAAAAATCACCCAAACACTCTTTGTAAGTCACCCTCAATCAAAAAAGTCACTCCATATGACCATATCTAGTAAAAAAATACCCTATATCATCACAAGAGCAAATTAAAATATGCTCCTAGTAGCACCTAAAATGATACTCCCCGGTTCCTACCAAGATATCTACTGCACGTGCACGCGTAAGGAAGCGTGTATTACATAACCGAGGGTACATGAGCCTCACAAAGTCACAAACCACGAGTGTCATGCACTAGCCGGCAGATTATAATGATCCCGGGAGCACGGCACAAGCATCCTCTTACCTATAACTACCTTTTGATCATAATATAACACTCCCATTGTCTTACACTATAGATACAATTTGATCATATAACACTCCCACAAAGCTAACAACACTACTTCATAGTTCATAATATCAATTCAACCAACCAAAACTTCATACAATAGCAAAAATTCCAACAAATTAACATCAAAAATCACAATATACTTAAAATTAGACTAAAATTTGAATGAATTTAGTAGTACCTGAGTTTGCAAAACAGTTTCAAGCTCCATCAACATAGCACCAGAAACCATAACATTAGAACCTTTAGCAATCTTCTTCACTCTCTTACCACTCTTCCCTCTTCTCTTCCTTCTCTTCCCCTTTTCTCTCTCCTTCTCCTCCGCCTCTTTCGCCACCTCATTGTCGACGCTCCAAACATTGTCCTTCGCCTTCGCATCAACCTTCACTCTCTCTCCTCGACAATTCTCTCTCCTAGGGTTAGGGTTAGAGTCGCTGAAACTGCAGGAAACCCTAGGATGATGATGATTACGGTGAAGGAAGAAAGCGGAATTTGGAGGTGATTGGTGGTGGAAGTGGAGAGAGTGGTGGTGGAAGAGAGGGAATTGACGGCGGCGGAGAGGAATTCCGGCGAAGGTATTGGATGCGTCGAGAATTCTCGTCGGAGTTTGCATATCGACGGTGGAATTTCGCCGGCGGAGAACTGTTATTCTAATTGATCGACCTTATCTTTAAAATAGGGAAATTGGGTCTTGTACTTTTGGCTATGGGCTAAAGGCTAACGGTGGATTGATGTCATTGGTCTAGCCTCTTAGGCAAGTATTTGGACCCTGGTTGGAATAACAGTTAATTATACGGAAAGCGTGAGAGTGAGGGATAGCTCAAGTGATTAGAGTTTTCCTCCGATTCCAGGTAATTTTGAGATCGATTCTCACCCTTACCTTTGGGGTCTCTAAACACTAAAAAAAAAAAAAAATTATACGGAAAGCGTTAAGAATCCCTCATCACAAGAGGATTTACCTAGCGTGTCCGATGAGATAATGGAGTTAAAGATAGGTTAATACAAAGCGTAATATTTATGTTGTCACTAACAAAGTAACAAGATATCTTACATTTTGCTATGTAGTCTACTGAACTGAGGATATCGGTGATTATTTTTGAGTGACCCGTCAAAATTAAGGGTCTGTTTACATTTACTGAACTGAACTGAGTTGATTGGAGCTGAACTGAACTGGATATTTTATGAAAGAAGGAAATAAGGAGCTGAATTGAACTGATTAGAACTAAACTGAACTGAGCTGAACTGAATATTTTAAGAGAGAAGGAGATAAGGAGCTGAACTGAACTGAACTGATTGGAACTAAATTGAACTAAACTGAACTGAGCTGAACTGAATATTTTATGAGAGAATTGAAGGAAATAAGGAGCTGAACTGAACTGATTGGAACTAAAATGAACTGAAATTAAGTAAATGTTAACAGGACTAAATTTAAAGAGTTGGAAGGAGGGGCCTAGGGGTGTAATTGAGCCGAGCCGTGCCAAGTACTACCTTGTTCATGTTCAAGCTCATTTAACTTAGGTAAGTTCGAGCACGATCCTGAGCTTTCAAACAAGCTCAAAAATCTGTTCAAGCTCGGCTCATTTAGCAAACTATATTTCGCGAACGGTTCATGAACAGCTCGTTTATTAAACAAGTTGATAAACGAGCATTTTGTGAATGAGTGTTTAATAATAAACGAGCTTTGTACTATTGACATTTAAAGATCTCAAAAAATAGCATAATAATTAAATCTTTATTATAAACTTAAGAGTTAAATTAACAATTCTGAAAGAGTTAAATTAATGATCAATTTATATCAAATCTATATTCCACATAAAAGCACTTTACGTCTTTGAGATATATTAAACAAGCATATATTTCGTAAAATAAAAATAATAATAAAAAAAAACGAGCATATATATATATATATACATGAACAAATTGTGAACATTGATAAACGAGTTGTTCATGAACTTATCTAAACGAGCATATATATGTTCGTGTTCATGCTCATTTATTAGATGAGCTTCAAAACCACGGAGCCAAAAAAAAAAAAAAAAAAAAAAAAAAAAAAAGGAAAAATTATAGGTCAAGTGGTTGAAGCCAAAACCCTCCTTGTACCCTTTGTTAGCAAAACAATAACCTCCGCCTCTCTCCTTTGCTTTCAGTAAAACCTGCTCGCACCTTCTCCACTCCCGCCGAAACGACCGTCTTCACCGTGCTTACCTCTGTAAACTCATTGTTAGTACCATCTCTTTCTCTCTCCTCCCCTTTCATTTTGCACTTTTAATTTCTCTTTTTTTTATTAATTTATCCTCCATTTTTGCTCGATTAATAAATTCACGGAAACGCAATTTTAATCTCGAATTAAACTTATTTAAGCATCTACTGTAATTAATATTAGAATTTCATTTTATTTTCGTTGATTTATGGGTATTGATTGATACAGTTGTAGAAATGTTGGAAATTAAAACAGCTAAAACTCACAGAGGTAGACGAATTCTTGAGAAACGAGCCCCTAAACTTGTAAGTTTTTTTTTTATTTTTTTATTTTTTTTTATTACAAGAGATATATGTTGAGATTTGCTATAATTTTTCCCAATTTTTGTGTAGTATTATGGTGGGTAATTTCTGGAATTTGTTGATTTGGGTAGGTGGAAGATGAGAAGAAGACATTGTTTGTTCATGGTACAAAAACAAGTAGTGTGCTTAATTCAGTTTTAACTGAGCTTTATCATCTTAAGAAGGAGAATTCGGTCAAGTATACTAGGAAGAATGACAAAATTAGACCCTTTGAAGCTGGGGGTGAAACTAATTTGGAGTTCTTCTCTCAGAAGACTGATTGCGCCCTCTTCGTGGTGAGTACCACATTTATTCGTTTTCTGTTAAATTTATGATATTGTCATGTGTTATGTAAGTTTTTTAATTAGCTATTGTACCATGTCCTGTGTAATTTGACGTTTTTTATGAAGGAAAGTCGATGGTGGAAAATGGTTGTGTATATTGATCTGCACCTTTTCATGGGGTTGTATTGTATTTATTTTAATTAGTGCTCATAATATTTTCCCATGTTTATATAAGTTTTATGTTAAACTTATGATATCGTACCTTGTTTATATACCGTATAGATTTGAGATTTTTGATGTACGTGGAGTCGACGGAGGAAAGTGGTTGTGTATAATGATGTGCACCTTTTCATGGGGTTGTATTGTATTAAATTTTATTAGTGCTCATAATATGTGGTTAGACTGTTAGAGTGGTATTTAAAAATAATGATGAAAACACATGCTTGCTAGTATTGATGCATTTCATTTATTGTCAAACTTGCTGTAAGAGGTGTGCCTTTTACTATAGCTGTGTTGCCTGTGAAAGTTCCTTGGCATACTTTTCCATGCCTTTGGCATGGCATGGTACAACACCTGCTTGCTCTTATGCTAGTCTCTTTTGTTCCAAAATTTGTAGGCTTTCCACCTCTTTGTCAAGTATTGAGCATAAATCACCCATTTAAATGAATCAAACTAATCAAAGCCTAGCACTCCACAATATATACTGTATGAAGGAATATAATAACATACAATCACATAGTCCTTGTCTCACATCCATTCCCTATTCTGCTTGGGATGAAATTAAAACTTCTGAACTTCCAGGGTGGCTCTAAAACTGTTAGCAAGAAAAAAATTCCATAAAGAATATGGACCTTGCTAAATCAGTGGGCTTGGATAATTCACCTCATTTAACTGCAAGAAGGCTTTATAATCACTATCCTAGTGGTCATGATCCTTTCTTGGGGGGTGTTTGCATAGTCACTTGGATTGATATTTGCTGCAAATTTTGTCCCCCAGCATCAAGTGGTGCAACAATTTTTGCACCCAAATCCAGTGTCATTGCAAATTTTTTACCCCAAAATCCATTTTTGCAACAATTTTTGTACCCCAAAAGCCCTAGTTCCGTGATATTATCAACTTTTCATACTTTAAGACATACGAAGTATAATTCAACTTGCAAATAATTTTGTGTTATGTATTTGAAGTTTGAAACTACATTCAAGTATACTTTTATCAGTAACAACTAACGAGTATGTTGATACTAGTGGCATTTCCTTTTAAACGAATTGAGATAGAAGTAGTGACATTATTTTTTGGAACGGAAGTGTGAGATATAAACTTATTTCCATGCTTATTGAAACATGAGCTTAATTTCGTAAGCCCATGGCTAAAAGTTTATGTCCTTTAGTTTCAAAAATGAATGTCATTTCTTCTGTATTTGGTCGTTCAAAAAAGAAGTGTCAAAATGGTAGAGCATCATCCTAATGCCTTATATGGCAATTATTGAAAGAATTCTTGCCATTGAAAAATCTCTAGATCTTAAGAATTTGTGTGCCCTAATAAAAATGAAGTCTTTTTGGTTTGCTTAAGTGAGTCTAGTTTGGTTATTTGTGAGTGGAGGAACAAACTGATGTAGTGACATTATTTTTGGGATGGAAGTGTGTGCTATAAACTAATTGAAGCTTAAACTTGTCAGTTATGACTAAACTTGTCAGTGCTGTGCATTGCATCAATATTAGGTCTTCAAAAAAAAATGTAACTAGTCTGGACAGTCACCATAATCTCATGTACTGGTAAAGGTTGAAAGAATTCTTGCTAATTGAAATATTCTAAGGTCTCAATGCTCTCTGTTCTCTGTATAGTCAGTTATAAGTTTCCCCTGTAATATTATGTCCTTTAGTTTCCGAACTTTGCCCCTCTCTCTCCAATCTCCATAGAACTAATGGAGAATTGAGAAGTGGATGTCTCTGTTCCTTGTTTATTTTTTGTGTTAGTAGTGAAGCTTTATGTTGGGTGAGGCTCCTATCTTTCATGGAAAAGGTAGTTATAAAATTTAGCTATATTGTTACCTCACATTTTTTTGAACTGGAGCTGAATCAGGCTTACAGAGGACCTTAAATTTGGTATTGCTTGTTAAATGTGGTTTTGCAAGACAAAAGTAGAAAATTTGTTACTGATATTCTCTATATTGAATAATACTTTTGTATTGTTTTGCAAGTTACTACTGAAGCCGTCTGAAGGCATGCTATTATCAGCTTCTAAATGTTTATTGTCTCATCGACCTGCTAATTCATTTGTTTGTTTAATTGCTGTTTTGCAGTTTGGTTCTCACTCAAAAAAGCGGCCTGACAATCTTGTTATGGGGCGATTCTATGATAATCACGTCTATGACCTTGTAGAAGTTGGGGTTGAGAATTATAGATCACTCCAATCTTTCTCATATGATAAAAAGATTTCCCCGAAGATGGGGTCCAAACCTTTAATAGCTTTCATTGGTGAAGGATTTGAGAGTGTTGACGAGCTGAAGCATTTGAAGGAAGTTCTATTAGAATTGTTGAGAGGAGAGGTATTTTCTCCAAGTCCTTGAATATAATTGTTATAATTAATTGTGTTTACTATGGTGACATGATATCTATGTTGAATACAATTGTTGCAGGTAATCGAAAATTTGAATCTTGCTGGAGTTGACCGAATTTACGTATGCACTGCTATTTCTTCAAATAGGGTGTACCTCAGTCACTGTGCTTTGAGACTAAAGAAATCTGGAACTGTTGTTCCAAGAATGGAATTGGTTGAAGTTGGCCCTTCCATGGATTTGGTAGTCAGGCGACATCGTCTTCCTAATGAAGGCTTGAGGAAAGAAGCTATGAAGACTGCCCCAGACCGCACAAAGAAGAAGGTTTGCATTACTATATATCTGCATCATTTCAACACTAAGATCTTTTTATTTTACTTTTCTGTTTAATGCCTTACTCATTAACCTTTGCGTATACTACGTCATTTTCTTATGCAGTTGAAAAATGTCAAAGGAGATCCTTTACTGGGCAAGACAGGAAAGATTTACATCCCAGATCAGAAGGTTAGCTTAACTCATTTCTTTTAATTATAACATCCTGTTATAGTGTTACATACTAAACATTTGCAATTGTCATGCAACAATGCATGATTTTCAACTATCTAACTTCTAATCTTTGATGTTTAGTTGGGAGACATGGCAATTCCTTACAAAGCCAAGGGAGTAAAGAGGGAACGCCGAGAAGCCAAGAAGAACAAGGGCGATGCGGACACACAAGCTTCAAAAAAGCAGAAGGGAGAAGAAGTTTCTACCTGAGACGCTTCGCATTCACAATTTTGACTTGTAATCACAATTATCCCTACTCTAATGAAAAGATGTTTACTTTTAGACATGAAAACTTTGAAATTACAGAGCGTTCTTGTATGAGGTTTATGATGATGGATGCGTGTGGACCAAAAGAAAGAGACTTTTTTGAGCTATCACACTATATATTATGAGAATAGAAATATGATCATGCGCAAACAAGAAGCAGCAAAACACTTTCGGTGGGGTAAATGGGGTGGGGTTTTAGCATCATATCCAACATGGTGTATGTTATCAACAACCCATGTGATAGAAACCCTAGCTTCTCTAGTTTAAAGTAGTTATGTTCTTTTGTATTGTTACAATCTATTGCAATCCCAAACCTAACTCTAGATCATTAGATCCTCTCATTATCATTAGTACACTCATGGTGGTGCCTATGCACCTAAATCTATCATGGGGCATGCCACAATGTTCCATGTTTACCTTTTTAGTTTTATAATTATTTATTTTCGTAATATCGTTATCTTGTGATTTTTCATTTTTTATATTAATTAAGGTAAGCACAATTGCCCTATTAGGCTAGAACTTTACATGAGTCAACTTGCCCTGGATTAGTGGTTTACGCACTTTAAAAATAGGAATTAGGGATTTTTAAACCTCAAGGTTGAAAAATACAATTTATACCAGTATCTTAATTTTGTTTTTGATTGAAAATACTAATCATTAAAGTAAATTATGTTATTTTACACCGTCTATTATAAGTCATTGAAAATATTCTCTAATTTGTACAGAGAACTTCGTATTAATGAACATGATATACTTAGTTTTTTTTTTCTTGTATTAATAAACATATAATCTTAACATAAATATCCTAAGAAAAAAAGGGACACCTACCTTGATGATGATTGATTCATTGCAGTCTCATCATATACTACCTCTGTTACACATTATTTGCAACGATTTGACATAAAATAGAGAGGAAAATTGTCTAATCGTTGCAAATAATGTGTAACGGAGGTAGTATTTATGACCATAATTGCCTAATTGGTACCTCCCTGGCACCCTGTCAGAAGATTTTCTCTGTTAATACTACGAGTACATTATTAATTAAGTTTACATCAAATCAAAATGAAATTAAATTCTCAAGGTTCGTTCTTACGAAAAAGTCTTAGACCACACTTGACCACCATTGAAAAAGACCATGGTCAACCATGTGACTGTGTCATGTTTGAATTAGTGTCCTATGCATTTATAAAGGCTACTTAAAAGTTAGACCATGTCTACCCTACCCATATTTTGTGTAGTGTTTTGCATTGAATTTTTAAAACTAATTTAACTATTTTATCTAATTATATTTATATGGCATTTATATGTTAAAGTGACATGATACTCCATAATACTACGTATAAAATAAAAGGTATTATGCTTCTAAACACTAAATTTTCTCTAATGAGTTTTTACGTACTACCGGTATTATATTTTAATAATGTAGTTTCAATACTTGCACCTCCCAATATATAAAGCACTTGATTACTTTATATATCAAGTTAAATTTTGAATAATTGCATACCTTCTTTATTGATACAAGTAACGAAAACTTTATAAAAGGTTACATTATGCGGTAATTGAGATGTATGATTATAAATTTATGTATAATAGATTACGCTTATCGGCTTATGCATAATCCCTTAATCAAACCAAAATACATACACTTATTCAAAAATAGAAAAATTACTTTATAAATGATTAAAACTTACTTTAATTGTAATTTAAACTTGATAATCCTTGTTAAAACTTATTTTTTTGTCTTGAATATCTGACTTTATTTTTTCTGAGTAAACCGAACTTAACTTCACTTAACTAAATAGGCATGAAATAAGTGAAAATAAGGTGAACAAAACAAGGCGTTAAGAGGAATTACTTTGTACTACCCAATTTTTAAACCAACATACTTTCCAATTTCCACTCCCCAAAGCCTAGCAAATCAACTTTGCTTTTTTATCACACCACCTCTTGTAATTTATAACACATACATTGACCATAATACCCCCATGATTATGTCCTTACCAAAGCACAATTAATAATTATCATACTTTTAGTACCTTTTTTACAAGTCAAAAAAGATCATTACATAAAAAATCCAATTAATTAAGAAACTTTATCATAAAAATAGTTGGAGAAATCCAATATATACATAATTAATTTAATTACTACATAGTTTAGTAACCAATAATTAAAATAAAATAAAAAGTCGTAAAACACTGCGCTCTACTTCCACCTTCCTAACAAACACTTAACGCCTCCGAGCATATATAGAGAGAGAAAGAGTGCGAGGTTGAAGAGAGAGAAACCACTGAAACTAGAGAGAGAAAGTTTCAAGCTCCAACAATGGCGATATTATTGCAGATCTCGAAACCCTAATTTCTCTCTCAGAAGCTCATATTTTCTCCTTTTTTTTCTCGTTAAAGAAATCATTTCTTGATTTCTGCGTTGAGTTTCAGTTCGAGATCGGCGTTTTTTGGCGGTTCGATTTCTTGGAGAGTGTCATTTTTCTTTTTGCGACACTTTTCAGCGTCGATTCTTGCAGTTTTCTTCGCATTATACTTTGTTATTTTCACTTTTTTTCGCATTCGATTAAACTCGAGAGAGTTTCGCATTTTTTCCTCCATTTTTGTGCAATAATAAGGTTTTCCGGCGGAAATTTGTCGGAATGAACTGAAAATTTGAGCTCAAATTCGCCGGAAAATAAGGTTTTCGCCGGAAAATGGATGACCGCGGTGGTTCGTTCGTCGCTGTTCGCCGAATTTCTCAGAGTTTGGACCGTGGCTCTTACCATACGAATTCCGGTACTCTCTCTCTATTTTCTCTCTCCTCTTTTATGTAGAAAACAAGTGGAATGATGCAAATATGATTAATTCATAATTCATTCATGTTAATTTAAAAATACGAGTAATAATTAATTAACTAGTGTTTAGCCCGGGCGATGCCCCGGGTCTATATGTTAATATAAATATTCTTTAATTCAAATTATAATTTTCTTTTATTATAATAATCTTAAATACCTTCATTATAGATTTAGTTGAAGAAAATAATTTATACCAAAAAAAATAAAAAAATAAAAAAAAAATAAAAACAATCTTATGCCATACATTAACTATTTAAGAAGAATAAATAAACAAAGGTATTAGATAGCAAAGTTGGTATGAATTTTTATTTATTTTCTTATGAACCCGAGTTCAATTCTTGACATAAATATTTTTTAGTTGACATGTTCCAATTCTCCTTGATGATGTGTCATCTTCTTGGTGGAAGAAATGGGTGCCATGTGGCGTGTATCCTTGATTAGGAACGCCTTTTAATATATAGTATAGATTTGATGAGGTAATTGAATTTCTGATGATGTTAGTTTATAGTATTGAGTCAATTTGATGGTAAAAGCTGTGAGTTAGCTGGAAATTGAATGTTGAGAGAATGACTGGAGTCTTCATTATTATGTTTGGCGTCACGTTCGTCATTTACTGAGTCTTCAACAAATTATTATTTATATGAATATCAATATGAATATATATGTGGTAGGCTAACTGCTCTAACGATTTATTGAAATAAATTTTGTGTAATAATAGTGGAAGAATTGCTGTTGTAATGATTTTTTCTGATCATTTGTCAGCAAGTTTGAGTGGAAAAAATATGGATCAACTGCACCCACCCATAGTCTTATATGGAAATGGTGATTATTTGTTTTCTTAATTTTATGTAAGGAAATAATTAGTTTTAGTAGTATATAATTTTTTGTTGATTTGTTTGGTAGATATTCTGCTCATCTGCTGTTGAGTAGATTATGTTTGGTTTCGTTGTTGCTCAAAGTTGGTGCTAGATTAGTTTGAGAAAATGAGTTAGTTGATTTTGTTGTTTATTCGTTTTAAGGAGTTTTGTTTTCGATTTGTGTCGAATTGATCATGTTTGTTTGGGTAATTTTTAGAATTTAGTGTTTTTTGGCAATGCCTTACATCAGCGATGGTTGTTGTTTGCAGCTGAAGTTGTTGCGGGATCAACAGCTTGGATAGGTAAAGGTCTTTCGTGTGTTTGTGCTCAAAGAAGAGATAGTGATGCTCGGCCATCGTTTGATTTGACTCCAACACAGGTTATTAATTTGAGATTAAAGCTGCTAACCAATTAAGATTTCTCCTTTTTTTTTGTTGGTATCACTTATACCATTGATTTGTTGTTCTTATCATGATACCTTTCTCAGCTGATATCAATAAGAATTTGTTGTGAAGCTTTTTCACTAGTTTCTGCTACCCCTTTGCTCATGTGAGCAATGATGTACCTCATACTGATGATAATAAATCTCATATTAAGACAATTTAGTTTTATGGAAGAAGTGTTTTAGATTTACATTTTGTTTCATTGAATTAGAAAATTAGCTTTTTATGAGCTTCATCTGTGTTCTTTCTCTCATTTGTTGAACATGCTCATATGAGAAGTTCTCGTAGTATTCTGAGTTTCTTTGTTTTTGGCTCATGTGCTTTCAGGAAGAGTGCTTGCAACGGTTGCAGAGTCGTATTGATGTTCCCTATGATAGTTCAAACCCAGAACATCAGGTACCTCCTGCCATGCCCATTGTAGAGGTTTTAGAGCTTTAATATAAGTCACGTGTCGATTGTGATTGATTACTATATTTTTCCTCTTCTCAAGCCTGTTTAGCTAACATTAACATGTAAATAGAGAGTATTGCTGCTACTGACTCTAGTTTCTTGGTGGTGATTTGCGAAGGAAGCTTTGAGGGCATTGTGGAAGGCTTCCTTTCCTGGTGAAGAACTTCATGATTTGATATCTGAACAATGGAAGGAGATGGGATGGCAGGGGAAGGATCCATCCACAGATTTTAGGTATTTCAGCATTCTTTTGTTCAGTCTTCCTCTGTTTTGTTAAATCATAGTACTTAACTTAATTTTCAATGTTCAACAGGGGTGGCGGCTTTATATCATTGGAGAACTTGTTGTTTTTTGCTAAAAATTTTCCGGTATGTCATCATTTTCCTTTCTTTCCACTTTAGACATCAGATTACTGACTCTATTCAGTTTTTTTTTTATAAAAAAAAGCATTACTAATATTTATGTGTATATCATTGTAAATTAGTTTAATTTGTTAAGACTTTTGGTCTGGATTTAATGAGTTAGATATGGAGAAGTTGGCCTCCCCTTAGTTGCCTAGTCATGGTGTTTTGATTGATGGAGGCATTTGATGATTAGAATTGTTTGTATATATCTTGGATAGTTCTGAATGCTCCAATATCAAATGATCTTTGACTTTTTAGCCATGGTATCTTGATACATTATTTAATAGATTTGGAACAAATTGTACAAGATCCTATTAAAAAGCAGATATTGAGGGGATTTTTAAATCCAAATAAAAAGGTGTGAATGATAGTGCATGTTGACTTTATGAGAGTGGGAACTAAAAATCCATGCTTGAAAATATGAGGCTATTAAGTGCAGTTTGTCTCAAGGACACTCATGCGCATGAGTTAATTTAGTTAATATGCTGTGATAAATTATGTGATATTTTGGTGTGCAGTAGTTTGGGGATGCCACAATAACACTTCAAGTATAGCTCTAGGCTCTAGTCCATGAACGAAATTGAATTAAGAGCTGTTTGATTGTGAAAGTATTCTAGGATTACTCATCTTTGAAAAATTGATGCACACTTGTATCATGCAAATCAACTTAGGGAAAATTATATATAAACAGGCTTGTCATTTTTAAATAATGATGAAAATATTATCATGGTGTTTTCTCTGGGTTTTTTTGAAGTTCAATGCACCTTTTTTGTCATCAGCTCTTCTCAATGTTGTTTGATGTAAGAAATTTCTAACTACCAGTGAACTTAATGTCAAATTAGTCATATGGAGAAATTAATTTATGATTACAAAGATGGAACATCATTGCATATCTACACAATACACAAGCCAGTTTTAGCCATCTCACAGCTCAAATTCACCTCCCCTTCTGCTTTGTTACTGTTTTTAGTAGGTACACTGACATGCACTATCTGCTTGTGTTATCTAGAAATCCTTTCAGGACCTTCTGCGTAAGCAGGAGGGAGATCGAGCTATGTGGGAATACCCATTTGCTGTAGCAGGTGTGAATATTACCTTCATGCTGATCCAGATGTTAGATCTTGAAGCAGGTGCGTTTTCTATATAATTTGACTTTGTTCTGATTCTTGTATTCATTATCCTGCTACTTGAAGAGAAATCACTCTGTAGTTTTTATTTGACCTTTATAGCTCTTGGCCTTACAATTTCAGATGTTTTATCCACGTTGAGTTATATAATTGCTTTATATTGGCATTTAAAAAGGAAGGTTTCTTTTGCGCGATGTTGTAGTAGAGCAGTGTGACGTGGTATTGGACATATATATTTCAAGTACCATAAGATTTGGTGGTGCCACAAACTCGTCTTCTCTTAGTATATTTATATAAATAAATACTTAAAATTTAGCCTAGATACGTGTCAATGTCTTTGGTATATAATCAATTATATTCAATGTAGAGGACATTGGCCTTTCGCCTTCGATAAGTTGGTGCCTGAAATGTTGCATTTGTTCATTTGTTTGGACTCTGCATCTGCACTATAGCTCCTGAATAAATGTAGAATCCATAGTTTCTCTGCAATGGTTAATAAAAGTAGGTTCTCACTGCAAACTTTTTAATTGTGCTGATAAACCGTGCTTCATTTATCCAGTCAAGCCACGAACACTGGTGGGAGCAATTTTCCTAAAATGCCTATCTGGTAATTTCACCTCCCTCTACAGATCAGCCAATTTTTATGGGATTTTGATATATTGTGTGATTGGTGTTACTTAGATGAAATTGCCTTTTCCTTTTCCAGAAAATGATTCAGCATTTGATCTGCTATATTGTATCACCTTCAAGCTGCTTGACCATCTTTGGCTTGAAATGCATGCTTCATACATGGACTTTAATGTAAGTTCTCTTCAGCAAAAATCTTGCCGTAGTTGAAAAGGTGGTCTTTTGCATTTGTGTTTGTCATCTCGAACCTCATTTATTTTTCAATTGTCTTGGCCTAAAGTTCTATTTTGCTCTTGTTTATACTTCTCTCATTCTCTGTCTTTGGACCCAGCCAACTTGCAAGCTTGCTAATATCAGAGAGTTTTCTGTTCTTGTATTTCCTATGAGGAATCAATACCAATGATTATGTTTTCAGGTCTTGGAATGCTTGGTTTTGGTCTATCTTTTACTGCACTTACTGAACTTTGTTTAAGTTGGTTCTAGTTCACTTGAATTCTGTGACGTTTGCTTATTGTACATTTTATTATATCTTTGTAGGCGGTGATGAAGGCTACACGCCGTCAGCTTGAGAAAGAAATGATGCTTGAGGACATTATTCGGCTTGAAGACCTGCCATCATATAGCCTTCTCTCTAAATAGGTAGCTTTCAAGAGAACTAAGATGAAAGTTAGATGCAAGATGTTGGAAACCTTTATTCTCTTATTGAATTAGTCCATTCCTTCCACGGGAAATTCTGTCTTTGATACCTAACTGGATGGTGCTGGTCGTAGAAGATTTGGTGTGCCATCTTGAAACCCGGATTCATTGTCAATTTGATTTTAGGAGTGGCTTTTGTAAGCACAGGTGGTCATAAATCAGCAGTTTAGTACCTAACTGAATTGCTATAGATGTGGCCAGTTTTATCTTGTCAATGAAAATATGCCAGTTTTAGGGCTTGGGTTTTCTTAATTGGATGTTCTCGTCGTCGCTAGTTAGTGTGTTTTTCTTAGTATTTTCAGAGGCAAGAATGTTAATGTTCAATCTCCTGGAAGCAGCAGAAGCAGCTAGCAGAGCTTCACTCTCTGGTCAGATTGGCGAGAGTGGTAATGGTGATGGGAGGAGTGATTTGGAAACACTAGCTCAGGGATTGAGTTTATCTTTTCTTTCATGCTTTGATGGGAAGGTGTGAAAGGTAGATCGAACTGTCAAGCTCTTAACTTTCTAACCATAGGACGATAGGAGCATCTCTTGATTCTTAATCAGAATTCTTTGCTCATTCAGAAATTTAAAGTTCTATATTGTCCTTGCATGTTGGTGTGAATGTTAATCATTTAGCTAGAATATTAATAATAGGCCTAACTACATTAAGAGTATTTTTATTATATTGTTGGTTATTGTGGGTCTGTAGGATGTGGGGGGATTAAATGCTTGTTCTTCATGTTAAGGCTCACGTCTAGCTTGACCCAAGTTTAAGGCCTCAGGCTTCAAAACACGGCCAAGCTTCTCAGAATCATCACTATGGAGAGGTAATAGAGGAAGGGCATGCAGAGATTGGCGTGCGTGAGGGGTGATTTGTTGACCTGCTCAAAACTGCAGAGTTTGATGACATAGAAAGCCAATTCGAAGCGGGATTCCTGTGTTTGGGTATGCAATGAGACTGCGATAATACAGAATAGTTACCATCAGATACCTACTGTACTTCGTAACAGAACCTTGGCAAAAAACAGAAACTAAATCAACCTACCACTATCAATATTCAACATTGATTCTAGCAAACATGTACTCTATTACTTAATTTTCTCGCATCTGACTTCATAAATCATAATATTATGCCTAATATTATTCCTTCAATCATCACAATTTCACAATTCGTGAATTTGTTTCGCCTTTCTACGTTTCCGTAAAATTACCCAAATCATTGCTGCGTGCAGTACTACTTTAAAAACTAAAGATAAACCTGACGTCGGCACATTCCCACTATGCTGCATTTTGGAAACGAATAATGATAGAGGCAAAGTGATTGAACACTAGTTCAATAACGGGCTATATTTCTTCCAGGCTTCGACGGGAAGATGCAAACCAACCTTTCAACTTCTGATATATCGGCAAAAAAGAGGGCTCAACGACTCGTAAGTGAAATAAGGTAACAGCGTGAACTGATCATATCCACAATTGTCGTCAAGGTAACGATGCTCAATGCAGGGAGGCAAGGGAATAAATTGGTACAGATTATAGGTGCCTAGCCCGCCGTGCTCTTCAGATGAATAACTGACACAAGGAAACACTACAAAACTGTGCTCAGAAAGCCAACAAGAACCGCAGAACTCAAGTCCTTAATTGAGTTAATCAGATGATGTTCTCTTAGCTTATGTTAGTACAATAAGAATAAAACCTGATTTTTGAAACTGTACTACTTCGTACCACCTGCTGCAATACTAAACTGAATCTATACTTCTGAAAACTCAACTACACCAGTTTGTACTACTTTTTCTTTTTTTTCTTTTTGACAGGCAGTTTGTACTACTAAAAACCACTGCAACTCTTGCGTATATTTTACTCGTGTGCCTTTTTTGTTGGTACTTTTGTATTTTAAAAAAAAGAAAAAAATAATTCAAAATAATCTCAATTGTTAATTAGTTATTCGAGTATTCTTTGCCAATGCATATTCCTACTGTTCGTCCCCATAACAGTTGTTCATCTTAGAGTCAGATATAACAATCTGGCGGTCTGGCCAATAAATAGAAGCTTTTCTAAGTCTAAACATTTAGATGATGTCAGCTCACAAACAGCTTGGATCAACCATATATAGAGCAACATTAGGATGAATATCTCATTCAATAATATAGCATGTCATCAAATGCTCCTGCAGAACACATGTAACACACTAAACAGAACACCGCAATCAAAAAAAGCTGTCTAATATGATTAACCAACACCAAAATGTCTAATTTGGCAAATATGTTTTCTCAAGATAATAGCAACTCTTAGATAGTCAAGTTCCACATAGAGGGTTGGCAAGTAAACCATATTAAGCAGGAATAGATCTATTCATAGATCCACGAGTGTTGGCTGCTTTGCCAGTGAACAACTCCCTCGGGGAACCAAAGAGCAATCTCCTTGGTTGCGCTTTCAACAGCATCACTGCCATGGATGACATTTCTGCAAAATTCATATATTCGTCGATTAACAAATAGCACGGGAACATAAAGTAAATCATAGGGTTGAAAAGAAAAAATTAGCTAACTCCCCCCGGAAAAGTCAGGAAAAAAACACGAGTGAGTATCGTTGAACTACATTGATACAAAGCTCTAACTAAAAAAAGGAATGTAGAATCAAAGCACAAGGAGATACATGACAATCAAGATTCTTTTTGGTAAAACTGACTCAATCAGACAAAAGAGTTCTTTAAACTGTTTTGCTTAATGATTACACCTCAATAAAGGGAATTTTAGTTTTCACACAATATAATTGCCGTTCATGCATCAAGACTCCTATGTCGGTCAAAATAAAGAAGTGATCATTAACCCAAATCTACTTTTGTGAACTCTTACTGTGCCTAACTGACTATTCATGTAAAAGTACAAAATTATACTCCATTGAGTTATTCGCAGTTGGCGCTGCATATGAACAAAACAAAAAGGAAAATCAAAACACACAACATTTCATTAAACATACACAGATCATGTATAGACTACTTTCTAATATTGTGAGTACAAATATGAATTGGGTCATTTGTTTGGTTAAATAGAGGAAATCATCAATATGCAGGTATTTCCTAAGCAGAGAGTATCAATCATCGAAGAAGTCATTACTATACCTAAAAAATCGGGAAAACACATTGAAGACAGCATATATATCCAACTCAAACACACAGGAAAAACTTCAAAATTGACATTACTAACTAATCAAATAAATGCATAAGCAGCATTAAGTACCTGCCAATGTCGATGGCAAAATCGCCACGGATGGTTCCTGGCTCTGAAGCAAGTGGGTTGGTGGCTCCAATGAGCTTCCTTCCGGTGGCAACAACACCCTTACCCTCCCAGACCATAGCAACCACGGGTCCAGAAACAATGTACTCGACCAAACCGTTGAAGAAGGGCTTGGCAGACAAGTCTGCGTAGTGCTTCTCGGCAAAAGGGCGGTCCACATTCACAAATTTCAAAGCTACACATAAACCAAACAACCAACATTCAATAGGCAGCCACATCAACCAAAACTTAAACTTTTAAGTGTGCAATAGTAGAGACATCAACTAAAACTAGAGCATTCCAAATCCAATACATAGACCTTAATTCGACTAACAACTAATACACAATAGGTTCCGAATTTGAGTTCAGTCAAAACATTATTAATATTGAAATCAGAAATCAGACATGGGGCAGCAAGTAAAAAGCATAATTTTATTCTTGGAGACAAAATTATTGGCATCAAATAAACACACTTTTGTGCTAATATCATTAGTTTAAGCAACATATTAATGATAATCATTAAATTAACCTCGCAACTAATTACATAATACTGAAAACAGAGGAGATAATTGTTTAAAGCTCCAAATTTGTAAAATTCAGATCATACCTTTCAAAGAGAAACCCTTCTTCTCAAATCTGCTGATGATCTCACCAACCTACACATTTTTAAAAAAACGAAATCAGAATCACAACTCACAATTTGACACTAAAATCTTCCAACTCTGTATTTTACAACCAAATTAAACAAGAAAAACTTATTATCTCAAAACCCAGTTCAAAATTCAATCAACCCAGTTGAATTTGCCATTAAATCAATGATGAATCATGTTTAACAACCCAATTAAGCAGCAAAAAAAATCAAATTGAAACTTTAAAAACCCAAATAAGCAGCAAAAAAATCGGAAAAATTGAATTAAAAAAGGTGAAAATTGAAACTAACCAGTCCTCTTTGGACACCATCAGGCTTGATCATGATGAAAGTTTGCTCCATATTTGAATTTGCTTTAAAGATTCTTTGAAAGATGTAGAGATTAAAGATGGTATAATGGTGGAGAGTAGAAAATGACGGAAGGAAGAGTATATATATGGGAGACAATGGGAAGCAAATACTGAACCCTAACCCTAGTTTACAATTGGAATATTCTTGTGCGATTTTCTTTTGGGCTGTGTAACTGTGTTTGCTATACGACTACGAGAGTATAGCTTATTGAGGCAAAACTAGCTTATTTGACAACTTATTGACACTCAGTAAATAAGCTAATTTGGCTTTCTCTTAAAAAATAAAGGAAAATGTTATACATAGCCCTTAGGGCTACATATAAGCATTAAATTTACACTTAAAAATCGTAAAAAGTTAAGAAATCATCAAAATATAAACACTAATTACACTGATTTACGCGTGTTTTTGTCATGAATTTCTAATTTTATACAATTTCCAAGACTGTATTTAATGCTTATATATAGCCCTTAGGGCTACATATAGCATTACCCAAAAACAGGAAACAAGAAAAAGGTGTTTCCACTTTTCTGTTGTCAGTTTTCAAAATTATCATGATTTTAATAAGTCTAAATAATTTTTGATTCATTATGTTTCATGTAACACCCCAATAATTCTGTCTTTAAACCTGTGAGGACCCTGAACAATATTCAAGAGAATTACTGCGCGTGCTACCGCCACGTGTTCAAACGTTAAGGCTTTATCAGAAAATAGCAGCGGAAAAACTAAATCAGTTATAAATAAGTTTCAAAACAAACGAATGAAACCAAATTAAGTCATACAACTTGGAACCATTAAGGCCCTTATTCAAAACCCAATAAAAGTAGTAAGTGATTAAATTCAGTGTTCAAATAAATTCAAACCCAAAAGAAATAGTGTCGAATAAAATCGAATTAATATAAATTCAAACTTGCAAAAGAAATAAAATGCAAACAACCAACTCTCTACTCAAGATCCCACAACCCTGATGAATGCTGCATGTGTAAGAACCTGTGGTAATTCTGCTCCCCAATATTACAAGTGTAAAAATTGTATCGTCACAGGTTCGTTGAAAGGCGAAGGTCATGACCAAAGAAAGACACACAAAGCACGCAATCAGCAAAGCTGAGTACATACAAGCTGCAAAATAAATTAAGAAATCCATAACCTGCTACTAATAATCAATCATCATGCATCATTAAATTATAGACTCAACACACGACTCAACTATTTATATTACTAAGACTCCATTAATTAATAATAGGTAAATCATTATTTTTATTCATTGGATTACGCAATAGACAAGGTTGTCCAACTCATGCTCCATTTGGAACATCAATAAAAGAAAAAAACCCCATGTCTCCTTTCGGAAACATCAATAAACATCCAACGACCACGGGCGCGACTCCGTGACCGTAGTTAGTATGAGATCTCACCTAACTCCTAGATTTGAAAAATATTTGAAATAAGAGACTCGTAGATCAGACGGCCTCGAGAAAAGTACACGGCTAATACCCCATGTACCCCAACCCCTGATTGTCATTACTCCAGAAGTGCACCAATCCAGAGTTTTATTGCTCATTCATCTTGCACTTTACGTGATTTACAGGTTTAGACTTGGCGATGACTCATATGCATAACAATACAATCAATCCAATATCAACTCAATCAAGTAAAACAACTTTTCAATTTCAATTCTTGATTTATTAGTGGCAAACAACATTTATTATTTATTCCTTTACTACCTCGGTGTATAAACACCTTGAGTGCATAAGGCACCCCAAAACCTCAACCTCGTCTTAGAAGACTTAAATCCTTCCTTTACTCATCCTGCTTGCATAATCATGAATGAGTAATAAATTAATCATTACACCAATCATATACCTTTGCCTCTAAGCGCACCTTGCATAATCAGAGCACAAATAATACTTGCAATATAAAATAGTGCACGTCATACGAAATTCACAATGTATAACCAAACAATTTAACTTAGTCATCCCTATACATGATACTAAGTTCTCGATCCGTCGTCCTTAAACATGCACCTAAAAGAAAGGTTTCGTAACTTGTACGTACCTTGAGCAAACGAATTAGTATGACACTTTACTAACTAGAAATCACCTTCAATAAACTCCTCTCCTAAGCCAAATAATAACATCTCAATCAATACCCAATCAATCAAATTTACAGCAATACTAACTTACTTTAAAACCTTCAAAATGCAAATCAAACAACACTTTAAAACCTTCCCTTTAGTTAAAATTAAAGGCTTATATATAGTTATTTAAATTTTTCTTCATAAAAACCTTAAAATACACTCTTATACATGAAATTACAGCAAGTTCAAAGTCTAATAAAAATCTAAAAATTATATAAAAACCCCTAAAAATCTCCCTTTTTAATGGGTGATTAAACCCTCTTTATAAAACATCAAAAGTAGTACTTAGAAACTATTTCCAACACTTAAAACTTCAGTAAAAACATATATTTATGCTTAATTAACTTTAAACATAATTAATTTTATTAATCAAACTCAAGGATAAAATTTTAAAAAAACTTCGTTAAAAACCAAAAACTGCCCGAAAATCATATTTAGAGGCTGAATTTGGCCACGAGAGGGTGGTTCTCACTACCTTTGGTAGTGAGTTTTTCTTAAAACGTTGTTGCCACATGGAAAACACTACTTTTTTGTCAAAATCGGATGAGTTTAGAACCTGATCGGGATTAAAACGGGATTAATATTAACGAACGGAAATCTAAAAATTAAAACACGAATCTATGTGTTCAAAATAATCTGGAATTAAGTTAAACTAATCAGTAGTTATAATCACCAAAATTTCAAAACATCATTACTATAAAAGCCCTAAATCAATTGTTCATAAAAACCCTAAAATCATGATTTTCAATAAATTGAAACCCTAGGTTTATAATTCATAAAATATGAAATTTATAACATAAATATAATCTGAAATTTATAATCTTTATACCATTAAAATATAATTTGATACTAAAAATATAATCATTATACTAAAATCAAAACCCAAAACAATTAAATTAACATTAAGCAAAATAATGAAACAAAAGAGGATGAAAATAAGACTAACCTTTTTGTGTGGGAAATTTTTGGAGATTCATGGGGTATTTATAGGAGAGAATTATTGTAGGGTAAAAAGAAAGATTGGGCCTCATAAAAATAATGGGTCGATTAAGTAAACAAATGGGTTAGGCTTGTGTGATTGGACATAAATTGTAGAATAAAGGTGCATAAAATAATTTGTTCAAATAATTTTCGACCCAGATTAATAATTTGAAACTTTTGAAATTAAATTATGAAAAATAACAAATAAATATTATAAATAAAATAAATTTTCATTTATAAAATATTTAAAAATACGGGGGATTACATTTCATATATAATATAATTTTAAAAAACAAAAAACCAAAAAACAGAAAACAACAGCGTTGTCAAACGAACCCTTAGTTGTTTGTTTACGTTTATGGTTTGTTTGTGTGTTAGGGTTTATCAAAAAGGTAATCATCTTTTGCAGTATTGTCAGTTCGCTGGTAAAGATTTGTTTGGAATCGCATCGGTTGTCGTCAAGTTTTCAAATGCGTTTAAGCGAATCAGATGAAAATCATCCTTACGGCTACAACAAATCGTTAGACCATCTCTCCGAAAAGGCTGTATATTCCAGCGATGTGTGTGAGAGATGTACCAGTACCACAGTGCAAGATCTTTTCAACGATGGTAGCTTTGATGAAGGAAACCCAAATTTGTTTCAATTTTATGTATTTGTTAATTTAGATTTCATTTGTAGATGGCGGATGGCTTTTTATTGATGAGTTGTTTTGTTTTAATAAAAAAAAATAAAAAAAATAAAAAAAACTCTTTTTAATTTAGGAGCTTTTTCATTAGCTTGTTCATATCTTAAAGTTAATCTACACTTATACCCCTATTTAATCAAAAACCCATTTCCTAACTACCTACCCCCCAATTAGCTTATTAGTCATTTCACATAAACAACTTTAACCAATTAACTACTCATATTTACTAAACACTTTTAGGGACTATTTGGTTCGGGTTAATAATCAAAGGGAAAATGAATGAACAGGCTCCATTCCCTTTGTTGTTATTTGTTTGTACCTTTTTCCCAGTGTTATTTATGAGTTCACCCAAATGTATTTTACATTGATTTCCTGCCCCCCAGCCTTTTCCATTCCTTTTCCTTAACCACCACTACCCCCACTACCATACTACCTACCCACACTATCATCGCTGCTCTTCCCCCACCCTTCGCACGCTCCTCATCAATACCCTACCCCTTGTCGCTGTTTTTCCAGGTTTTAGTGGGTGGGGGGGAGGCGTGACCGACGGTTTTACGGGGAGGGGGAGGGTTTTTTAGGGCTGGGGGAAGGGGAACGACAACAAGTGGTGGGGGAGGCGGCGAATGGTGAGTTAGCTGGGTGGTGGCTGGAAAGGTAGGGATTGAAGGAAATAGGTGGTTATGTGGTAGTGAGACTGAAAACTTTCCCTTTATTTTTTCAAAACAAACAACATAGTAAATGTTAGGGCTTTTCATTCTATTCTTTTTCTTTCATTTTGTTCATTCCATTTTGTTTACCCCGAGCAAACCAAACAACCCGTTATGTAATCAGCTAATTAATAATCTAATCAAAATCATCAACTAGCACAATCAGCTTAGCCTCAACTACCAACTTTTAGCTTTTCACCAAACCCCGACTTTAATTTTTTTTTCTATTAGTTTTTTAAAAAATATTGTGTCCATAGGCTATTTTCAAGAAATTGTGAAAATTTTCTTTTAATGTTGTACCAAAACTTTAAAACTAATAAGATTAGAATTCTATTTTTCATTTGGGGTAAGAATTTTAATCTAGATTTTTGTCAAAAAAGATTTTTCATCTACACAAATAAGTTTGGCATGTGCGACACACAAATGATATTTTATAGTGAAATAATGTGTATGTGTATGTGCATGTGTTTTTTGTCATATAATATAATGATGTTCGTATTCAATTCAACAATAAAAATGTCTGAAAGGCAAAGGAATGGGAGTTAGAAGGAATATGAATTAAAAGAAATAACATTAGATATTTAGAATACATGGAATCAGCTTTAAGTCTTTAACACTAGAAATTTCAATATAGATGTTTTTTTTTTTTTAAAAAAAAAAAAAAAATAGAGTATGACGTGTGGCGTTGTTATTTTGAATTATTATAGGCTGGAGATGAAGGAGGTGGAAGTGGTAGTGATGATGAAAGTGATAATGTCAATGGCAGTGGTGGTAAGTTTGTTGAAGATGGATCTCATACCAAACATCTTCTAAATGTATCCATCAAGAGTTAAGCTTTAGGGTACGCATAAGGGGACCAAAGTATACAAATTGTAATGTTAATAATATTGATTTGGTAAGTTACTCAAGTACGTAGCGCCATTCAACATCAAATTTCTCCACCTCTTGTTTGCATTTTCACTAGTAGTCCATGACTAAAATTGAATTAACCCACATGTTTTTTATTCTAAAAACAATGATATACCACTAGCTAAGGTCTCTTTATATGAACGTGTGTCAAGTGTGGTTGGAACGTGTCACACATGAGCTTGTCATGTTATGGACGTGTTTGGCATATTCTATTAATATGTTACCTGATTGTTGTGTGAGTAATTGTTACTCTTACTTGTTATAGTACTCGTATAAATAAGTCGCTAACTAGTAATTATGTACGTAATAACTATCAAACATAGTAAAACAACGGTGACCTTATGTTATTGTAAAGAGGTATATGCATATATTTGGGCATCAAGCTATTATCAAAGTGGATTCATGGGATCAGAACCAAGGTTAAAAATGCTAGGCTAACAACACTTTATCAACTTAAATAATGAT
Organism: Chenopodium album; assembly: GCF_948465745.1. Lineage (NCBI taxonomy): Eukaryota > Viridiplantae > Streptophyta > Magnoliopsida > Caryophyllales > Amaranthaceae > Chenopodium > Chenopodium album. The sequence continues at coordinate 6,000,967 of NC_137858.1, forward strand.
TTATCTAATCTATTGTGCTCTTTTAACGTATAAATGGAATTAAGTATAAACATAGAATTAGATTTCTAATTGCTAGTGTAATACGGAGTAATAACATTGTACAGTATCAGTGTATCATATATGACTGATAAAAATACTTTATAAAACTACCATAGAATGGATTTTTTATAGTACAGAGTAGTAGTTTGTATGTATGTAATGATGTCATAGTTCGAATATATGAGCAAATAATAAGCCACGATGTGAAAAAGGTTAAGACGGTGATAATCACATATCATTTCTTTATTTTAGTATGTTATTAGTTTTATTACGGGGTACTTTCGACATCTTAATTATTTTTTCATTAAATTTTATATTAGTTTAATTCATTTGGTAAATACAATAAACTTTATATTCTATTTTTGCACAACTATTTATAGGAAAAATTTATATTAATCACGAATTTATGACAATTTGTTAAAAATGAAACCAAAAAAAAAAAAAAAAAAACAAACAGTGAAACAAAAATAAATATACCACTCAAAATTATTGACAGCAAAATTGAGCTCCATAGAACACGATAAATTTCAGATTGTTGAGATTCTACTTTCTCTCTCTTCTCTTCTCTTCTCTCCCTTTCTCTCTCTTATTGCGGCTAGGGTTTTAGAGTCTCGTCAATCATCTCTTCACTCTCTCTCCTCTTCTTCCTCTATCCCCTTTTCTTCTCTCTTTGGATGTGACATTTTTTGCCTGAAAACATCCCACCAATCTTAATTATAATTCCCCAAATGGCATCTAAAACAAATTAATTTTGTTCTTGATTTTGATTTTCTGGGGTTTTGTAGCATTTTTATTAATTTTTGCTAAAAACCCAATTCAAATCTTGAAGAAATGGCGACTATGAACCCTTTTGATTTGTTGGGTGACAACGATAACGATGACCCTTCGCAGCTAATTGAAAAGGCTTCAGCTCAGCTGCAGAAGGCGGCTGCTGCGGCGGCTTCAGCGCCGAAGAAAGCCCCAGCTCAGGGTGGTGCTCAATCGCAGCAACAAAAGGCTGCGAAATTGCCCTCCAAACCTTTGCCCCCATCTCAAGCTGGTGAGGTTTTGATTGATTTTGTAGCTATATTTTGTTGAAATGGTTTATTGTTTTGGTAATTTGTTGATTGTAATTTAGGTTTGAGCATCTGGGTTGTTGTTAATTGGATTGTTTTATGCTGGTTTTGTTGTTTGATGATTGATATGATATGATATGATTTTAGGAAGTGGGTTGTTGTAAGTTTGGAGATTTGAAGTGTTATTGTGTATAATCTCTGGATTTGTGTTTGGTTTGGATTGTGTTTTGTGTTATCTTGTGGTGTTTGTATGTTAAGTTTCATTCTTTTGGTTGTAATTGTTTGTGTTGAGTATTTGTTGTATTAAAAGGTGTGTACTTGATTGAGTTTGGGAACTAATTATGTTTTAAGATCTTCATGGTTAACTGAGAAGTTAGTTGAGGTATTGTTTGATCTGTGGTAAGCAATTTTGAACTCCAATTTGATGCCTTGGAGTTAAAACCCAATGTTTATTGTGGTCATAATGGGTCTATTTGGTATTTATCATTAATTCCTCATTGGGATTTGCTTTTTATTCCATACATTGACGTTGGCTGTTGTGTATTTGGTGTAGTTCGGGAGGCAAAGAATGAGAACCAACGTGGAGGAGGCCGTGGAGGCGGTCGTGGTGGAGGTGATCGTGGTGGACGTGGTGGTTACAATAGAGACTACTCGAGCAATGAAAATGCTTTTAACAACACTGGAGTGGTCGGTCAAGGAGACAGGGGTGAAGAAGGAAGGGGAAGGCGACCTTTTGGGGGACCTCGTGGCCCTTTCCGTGGTGGTCGCCGTGGTGGTTTCAACAATGAGGAGGGGAGAGATGGAGACCGACCAAGAAGAACCTATGAACGTCGAAGTGGGACTGGACGTGGGTAAGTGTTCCTTCTCTGCCTGTGTAACTGTGTCATTATTCCTGTTGATTTCTTGCTGAAAAACATACCTTCTTCCTTCCAGCCAAGAGGTCAAACGTGAGGGATTTGGCCGTGGAAACTGGGGTGCTGAATCAGAAGAAGTTGCTCCGTGAGATTTCTGTGCACTTGCAGCATTGTTTTCTCTATGTTATTACTTTAATATTGTTCCTGGATTTTAGAGCTCTTTTTTTTTTTCTTGCTGTGTTTGCTACTAAATATGCTATTGACTATCAGTGGTACCGAGGAAACTGGAGAACCAAATGAGAAGAATTTGAACACTGAGAGTCTTCCAGCTGTTGAAGATGCTGCTGAAGGCAACAAGGAGGCCCAGCTAGAGGAGACTGAAGAAAAGGAACCAGAAGAAAAGGTAATATTTCAATTTAGTTCCGCTATATTTTTTTCATAAAGTTGAGGTTGAAAATATTTTTCATTAAATTTTTAAGAAGAATTTGATCTGGTTATAAACAGAAGTTGGCTTTTTTACCCTCATCTACTCAGCTTGATGATAATTTTATATAGAATGTAGCTAACTGCGTGTTTCCTTGCCTGCAAAGCATACATTTTCTTTGCTTACGGAGTAGTATTAGACTATTAGTGACTATTGCTTGAAGATCAGTTGCTTTTATTGCCCATGTTTTTAGTGCAATTATGCAATCTACCTATTCAATTTGTTTTAAAAGGTAAGGTGAGACATCGTAGTTATAAAAATCCTGTTTCTGTGATATAAATGGGTTAGGAGTGGATAAGTCATCTTATGGGATATTTTGGAGCTTAGAATCCTCAAGTACTTATGATCTTGATATCGAAAATCATTGTATTTTGCCTTTGGTTTATCACCATCCTCCCCAGCTAATATGGTTTCCTCACCAAACGTCATAGAGGAGCATCAAACATCTCTCACTTAATGGTCTTTCCGTTCATTAAAGTGATCTGATAAAGGGTCTTGCGATGGTCAGGTGATATCCATACAATATGACTTTACAAGAAAAGAGTAGGGTAATGTAAGAGTGAGTACTGAAAGGCCAAAAAAGTAAAAACAAAAATGATATCTGGTGTCTATCCTAGGATTCCTGGTTCTCAGTATTAGTAGCTCATTAAGTTTATTTTTTATTTTTAATTTATTTATTTATTTATTTTTTTTTATTTTTTTTTACAATGCAAAACTTAAGTGTGTTGGCTTTTGCTGTGAAATATTCATATAATCAATTCCAGGAAGAGAATACTAAGAGGACTGAAAAAGGAATGTTTCGTAGGCCATTTTTTCTCTAGTTATGTGGTGCAGTTTATGCTTGGATCTTAATACAAAAAAGATACCAAAAGCAATTATGCGCTCGTAGAATGGTAACACACTCTGCCGAGGAGGTGCCTTTTGCCTTGTTTAAATGTGCTCGCTTTTATCTTGCAAAACCCACCTATCATGTGGGACATAAGAGTGGAATGTGGACTGAGAAGAAGTTGCATCAGAATAAGACAACAATTATGAAACAAAACCCACCTTTCCACTTTATTACTTGAATATTGTGAAAAGACTGATGTATTTGGTAAGGTTGATTGATAGGTAGCTGATTTATCTAATATACAGAGTTTTTTTAGACAAAAATCATTCAATACTGTGAGCTAAGTTAGTCAGGGGTCTAAGAGGCTTATTATAAAAAGTCATTATTATTGAATATTGAACATAGTTTGTGTTTTTATAATGTTTTGTTATAGGAGATGACTCTTGAAGAGTATGAGAAGCTGCTGGAAGAGAAGAGGAAAGCTCTAGTAGCACTCAAGACTGAGGAACGGAAGGTGGAGGTCGACAAAGATCTCCAGTCCATGCAACAGCTTTCAAACAAGAAAGAGGATGAATCAGTTTTCATTAAATTGGTAAACTTCCTGATACCAAACATAAGTGCATTTGTTTTAATCTTTATAAACGCGTATTACACCTTTCTCATCTTCTCTTTTTCTCCCTGTTAGGGCTCTGACAAGGATAAGAAGAAGGAATCACTTGAAAAGGAGAAAGTGAAGAAGGTAATGTTATTGAGATATTCATGCTACATTTTCACTGTAATTTCTTAGATGAAAAGAGTTTACAAGGCTCTTTACAGTATTTACTCTATACATCACATTCCATTTATGTCAAGCCCTTTTGATTCCTTTTTTTGTGGGTGGAGACAATTGAGTAGCTTGTAAAATGTAAATATAAAGCAATTGTGATATGGCTGTCAGTGTCTTTTTGAAAGTAGGGCTTGTCATACATTTCTACATGCATTCTCCACTTTCATCATAAAAGACTTGTCCTTCTGCATCCTTGCTTATTTGCTTCACTGGCTATTACTTGTTAGTAAATCATGGATAATGTTTAGGCTTCTCATAGGATTGAATGCTATTGCCTTGCTGGTTTGGAAAGTCAATCTTGCCTGTCATGTGGCTCGGCATTCTTATATGATTTATGAGCCAGTTTATTAGTCATATAAGTCCATCTTAGAGCCAAGTTCACTTAGGTGGACGACATTGAGTTTAAGGAGTATGAAAAAGTAGAGGAAAAAAAAAAAAAAACTTACCATTTGTAGTATGTAAACTTAGCACTGGCCTCTAGGAAGGAATCTATCTTCTCTATTTTAGTTGACTAGGGAAATCATAGAAATTTAGAATTAGGGAAATTGGCATTCATATCTGTGGGTCAGACCAGGAATTTTTTTTTTTTTCATTGACCTGGGACTCTTTCGATCCCACTATCCGCACAATGCTGTTTTGATAATTCTCGCGTGGAAAAACCTAGGAAATGTCTTTGGCTGATCCAGATTATTTTGCTGTGGGATCATAGAATTTCTAGAATTAGAAAATTGTGGCTTACTCCCTGATGTGGGATCAAACCAGGAACATCTTTTTCATTGACTAGATACCTAAAAGATCCCAAATTACTGCTAAGATCAATAATTCTCAAGTGGGAAACCTAATAAAAGTCTTTGGCTGACCCAGACTATTGTTCTCTTTCTTTTTGTCCTTTGCTCTCATTTGTTTTGAGGTCATGTTGCTGACATAGCAGCTTTGGCTATGTTGTCATGGTGCAGTCTGTCAGCATTAACGAGTTTCTGAAGCCTGCTGATGGGGAGAGATTTGGAGGTCGTGGCAGGGGACGTGGTCGTGGCTCAAGAGGTGGTGGATATGGTGGTGGAGGTAACAGGGTGTATAATTCACCCGCTCCAGCCATTGAAGATCCTGGGGAGTTCCCCACTTTAGGTGGCAAGTGAGGCCATAGCTATATGATCTTTGGTCTCTTTGTGGGCTTTTACGTGTATGCCCTTTGATTTTAAGTCTTTTTTGAGTAGGACTTCCAGCTGTGAGTGTCCTGTACCAAATACAACTTTAAGGAAAATTTTTATGTTTTTTCAATTTGTATATTTATTTTCTGTTACCTCTTTTTCTTTTTTTCCTTGTATTTGTTGTTTGCTTTTTATGGGTCTTAATTGTTAGAAGGGAGTATAAGGCATGAAAACAAAAGATCATTTGCTCAATTTTGTTATTGAAATAGATTTTAGTCTTTTCGGTCCTTCAATCATACATGCTCATTTCTTAGATGTCTGCAAAGCAAGCATTCATAATGTGGCAGAAGGATCTCAACTCCGGACGAAGGTATATCGAAGGTTGCAGAGGAATGTTATGTCAACTTGTGTCTACATGAAGTAGAATAAAAAATTAAAAACTGTAAAAATCATTAAGCAAAAAATTGATGATTGGAAAATAAATTCATGCTAAAATTCAGTAATCCATCATTTTATACAAATCTACTTGTAGAAAAGAATGAGAATATTCAAGTTAACAAATTGCAAACCACTAAAAACACGGGACCTAGATAAGACCGCGTCGATGAATGTTGAATTTCAAATAATATTGCAGCAAAATCAGATTCTTACATGCCACAATGTGGCACCAAAATATAATATTTCCCTAAGTAGAGCAGCACCCACTCTTCTGTGCAACTGGCTGGCCTCGGATCTGAACTGTTGGAGGCCTGGCATTGTTCATGGGTTGGCTGGCCATCCTGTCATCAAAATGCAAATAAAATTAAGTCATTTATTGAGCATTTTTTCCAAAAAAGAAAAGATTAAAAAGAAAGAAAGAAAGCAAGAAAAGAAAAGAAAAAGAGAGGCATAAAAAAAGTAGATACTTCTAAAAATACCACTAATCATATTGAGATTTACTAATTAATAAAGCAAAAGGTAACATTCCACTAGTAGGTTATCCTACACTCTAATCAGATTGCACTATCATTATTTCGGAATAATTCTCAATGACAAAAGGACAAATTCGCAATAGATCACAAAGGATCAGATAATACTACACAAGCACTACCAGGTGCTTTATCACATTAAAGAACATGACTAGAGATGGTAAGCATCATAACATGTTGTAAATTTGTCATACTTCATTAACGTAATGTTTGAAGAAAAGTTGGTAAATTCTAAAATCATGTTATGCTCCCTGTATAAGATTTTCTAAATTCAGTATATATGTTCATCAAACATAGTGATACCATGTGCAAAATTGTTAAAGTAACTAATTACAGATATAAAAAAAATCCCATTTTATAGCATAAGAATTGCAAATTAGTTAAGTCACATGGTAAATTTTCACCAAGGGCTCATTCCTGGGGAGAACTGTTCATGCAACCACAATAATGTAGGTAAGATTGGGAAAATGTATATACCTGTTTTTGATCGAGCCAGTCATAGCCATGAAAGCCTGCTCTACATTAGTAGCATCCTTTGCACTGGTCTCCATAAAAGGTATGCCAATTTCATCAGCAAAAGCCTGTATAAGACAGCGAGGTGCAAATCAAGAGTTAACGTCCCATTTAAAGCTGATCAGTGAAAATAATCCTATCACAAAACATGAATTAGCTTAATAACCTTGGCAGTTTCATATGGTACAGCTCTATTGGAAGCAAGATCACACTTGTTTCCAACCAGAAGTTTGTTAACATTGTCACTAGCATAACGATCAATTTCATTTAGCCACTGCTTCACGTTGTTGAAACTTTCCATATCTGTTACATCATAGACCACCTACGATATCATACATAAAACTCAAGTTAGCAAATCAGCTGGGGTGTTAAACTCATGAAAAAACATTAAAAGAGGCACTTAAGCCAAAGCATAGCTATGAAACTCACAATGATTCCATGTGCTCCACGGTAGTAGCTGCTAGTGATTGTCCTAAAACGCTCTTGTCCAGCAGTGTCCCACTGGATGTAAGAGAAAGCATTATTATATTAGATGTTTTATTTTGGGGGACGGCTAAACAAGTACGTACATGCCAAGAAAGTCACTCAGAGGGCTTTATCTCCACAAGTAAATACTGAGAACAAAGATTTTACTGACAGATGGAAGCAAAACAGACTTACAATCTGAAGTTTAATGGTCTTTCCATCTTGCTCCACAGTGCGAATTTTCTACATTCAAAAATATAACTATATAAGATCGAGATGATAAGATAAAGAACAAATCAACTACTAAAAGCTGGGTCAGAGAACACTCACGAAATCAACTCCAATAGTGCTTATGTAGCTTTCCAAATATGAGTCATCCTGCACCAATAATAGATTGTGGATGTAAGAACAGGCAAGCAGTGAGCTGTGCAATAAATATTTACTATGACAGTTGCAAGAGCCTCACAACAAAACCGAGGTGTAAGTCCCACGAATAAGAAAGGCAAAATCACATTGACAATTACACAAGATGGCATAACACCCTTCCATATAAAACTCGTACAGTCAAGACTAGGGAATCATTTGTCATAAAAATGAGCATCAAAGAACATCAATGAGACAATGATAGCCAAATAGCCATAATTGGGGATTGCGACAGCAGACGCTTTAGTTAAAGGTCCAATGGACAGGAAAAAAATAGAGGAAGTTTTCAACATTATAGATAACACATGCACAATGCAAAGAATTGAGAAATACTAATGTGAGGACGTAGTTACTAAAAGCTGGAAAGAAAAGGAGGGTAAGCCAGAAAGCACTCTCTAGAATATTGATAATCAAATGGCATAAAAAATTCATAAGCCTCTGTCTTCTAATAATAAAAGCCCAGAAATGACTCATGATATTGTTTATTCCACACCAGTACACCACAGTTTGCATTCTACTTTTCTAAGTCCAACGCCAATAATTATAAAAGCAACTACTACGAAAAGGCGTAAACACCCAAAAAATGACCATAAAACATGAGCTTTGATAGTTGGCATGTAGCTTATGAAGCTTACCGCAAATCTCAGGAGAAGACATGATTTTCCAACACCTGAATCTCCAATAAGCAAAAGCTTGAAAAGGTAATCACTGCAATAAAAGCATCACCATTCAAGGTAAGAGACAAAAAAAAAAAAAAAAAAAAAAAAAAAAAAAAAAAAAAAAAAAAAAAAAAAAGATAGCACAAGAATTAAAAAGCTTGCAACATTACAAAACTTCAAGACAAAATACGGAGTAAGAAGTAAAAGGGCGCCCGAAGGGAGTGGCTTCTACCTAAATTGTAGTATAAATTGAACAACAAATTCAATAATTGACTTTTCATCCAACAAATTGCATTTTTCCACCCTAGTTAGACAAGTCTTTAAAAGTTCTCTAAGTCTTCAATAACTTCAAACTCGACATCCGTTCACAGTTGGCTAGCAGCTGGTGCCTGGTGGATGTTCAGTCTAACACCGACAAACAAAGCCGACTACGAAACGCCCTCAATGCTTCCACAAATCAAACTACAATGCTATTCTTTTCCCAATATCTCTAAAAATCCAACCAAATCCTATTTCACAAAAGACTTCGAATTCCGCCTCGAAATAGAGTGCTTTCAACGATTTAGCCTTTCTATCATGAAATTCATTGCTATTACAAACAATAATTACGCAGAACAGACGTTTTATGAACTGAATTCTCCCTAATTCAAACCTCCTACCTTCCAATTTCAAAATTCAACCAAAATTCACCTTTGCCAACAACTCAAACAATCGATCTTTCACAAAAAACAAACAAAAATCCAAATCTAACAGATAACACCACAGATCAACCGACAAATTCAATCACAAACAAAATCAATCAACAAAATCACATAATCAACTAAATTTTCACAAAATTACAAATCAAAACAATTCAAAAACCTCAAAATTGGAATCAAATCGAAGAATTAAAACAGAAAACTTACTACTCGGGATTCATGACTGAACAGTAAAACTGAAGAAGGATCGAGAAGAAAGGAAACAACGCGTAAACTCGACGGAATAACGGAATTCGCCGGCGAAAATTGACTGGAAAATAGCGGATCTCCGACGAAAAGAAGGTCAGCAGAAAGAAGAGAGAGAAAGAGAATTGAAGAGAGAGAAAGGAAGAATAAGAAGGTGAGGGAGTTAATATAGACAAGAGGGAAGAACGAAGATGGCACGAAAGAGACGTCTTGTAATCCTAATTTAATAATTTTATTTTATTTATTTGTATTTTGATTTTGATGAAAAATAAAATATTGATTTGGAATTTTTGATTGAAATTAGGGATTTGAGGTGTGGAAGAGTAGTTGCCTCGTTTGTGATTCCTTGTATCGCACAAGTAAGTTACTTCGTCGCTAATTAATGGAAGTTGTGTGAAAGTCAAACTACAATGAGTAGAGTGGTTTGATTGATTAACGTTTTTGGTTATCTATGGGATTAAATCCTGTATTTCGGAGACAATTTATTTTTATAGTGTGTGAAGTGCATCAGTTTATGCGTTAATAGAAGTAATAATGATCTGAGATATATTCCCATCCAAAAAAAAAAAAAAAAACCTGAGATACATAAAAGTCAATTTTAATATGCATGTACCTTCATATTTCCTTTTATCACAAGACTAGTTAAAGTCCCGTGCAATGCACGAATTTTAATAAGTTAATTAGTGAATTACAATACATTCAAATACATTTCGTTTGAGTGCGTATGGCAAAAATATAATCGCTAAAATGGAAAGTAAATACTACAGGCTATAAATATTTTTCATAAGGAAAGATAAAGAGTGGAGGGAAAATTTTTAACCAGTGAATGACATGTGTCATCACTGATTTCGCTTTTAGTAGTCATCATTGATTTCGCTTTTAGTATTAAGTTATTGATTGATTGATGATTTACATATTATACATATGATGACGTGGAGAAAAAAGAATAAAGATTTTGTTAGTTTCTTAAACACAGATTATTTTTCCATAAATATCTAGAAACGTACTTGTATAAGTTGTATTAAAAATATAATAAACTTAATCCTATAAGAATCAATTTTAAGGAACATTGAGAAGAAAGAAACCTTTATTTTCATGAAATTGACCTTAAGAGAAAGTGATCACAAACACCGGCAGCTTTTTATTAAATCATTGTTCATTTATTATCGATATATTCGTTTATTCTATAAGTTCGGTCATACTGATACGGTGTTGCCTCTGGCTTCCAACACATGTATCATGTTTCTACAACAAAGCAATAAATGCAAGATTTAGGTTACTATGACAAATAAATAAAAAGAAAAATGTAAAATATATTTGTATTAGATCTAAATAAGCACTCCAAATGTAAAAAAATCAAAAATCTATTAAACAAAAAAAAAAAAAAAAAAAATGTAAAAACTCAAAAAACGGTTATTTCTTTCCCCAAAACTTTTTGTTAAATGTTTACATGTATAAATGTATAATGTATTGCTAAGTTAACAATTCCACATGTGATGACATGATGTGTGTGAAGTATCAAACTTTGCTTGTCATTGTTCCAAATTATTTAAAAAAAAACAACTTAATGTGTGTAAAACTACTCCGTGTATGAATTCATAAAGGTAAAACAATTTCGCAATTAAAAATATGCAAAATTATTATTATAGATATAAATTGACTATTTTATTTGGTGTTCCACCCGGTTCACCATTTGAGCTAATCCGAAATCGAGGATTAGTTCCAGGTGGTTTGGTTACAATCCCCTCTCAATTATTGTTGTAGGAATTAAATACGGGTCCTTCCTACCAAGTGTAGTTTCAATCACTACTACACCAACAACTTATTGGTAAATTGACTATGGTTTACTCCGTGTGAGGGAGCATCAATCTCAAATAGTCAATTCCCTTACTTTTTCATGGCTTTAAAAAAAAAAATGGGGTTTCTCATATTAATTAAATTAAAATCCAAAATTAATTTATAAATAAAAAATAGTTCAAAATTCACTGTAATAGTTCGTTGTAAAGGGTGATCCAGTACCAGCAGAATTAGACCCAACAACAACACAATTCCATCACTCCGTTTCCTTCAATTTTTCACTCTAATGGCTCGCAAATCTGCCAAATTCCTCGATAATTACGGTAAAATTAACTTTGTAATACAATAAATAATTTATTTTTTATAGATTAGTAGGGTTTAAATTATGCTAATCTCATGAATTTTCTATAAATTTTTTAAGGGTATGATTTGATTTTGGGAGCAATAGCTGCATTCTATGTATTTGCCATACCTTATACTAAAGTTGAAGAAAGCTTTAATATGCAGGTATTATTACACTTATAACCCAG